>NC_045429.1:218749662-219405496 GCF_902635505.1 Sarcophilus harrisii
CCAATTAATAAATGATTATTAATTAGCCAGAAACACTGTTGCTTAAGCTTTTTTCATCTCATTAGTAATAAGGCTGTATGGTCCCATAGAAAGGATGCTTAATTTGGTTCAACTCCCAGACTATATTTAAATCCCATTCTTGATACTTATTACCTGTAAGATGCTAGGCAAATCATTTAACCTCTCTAGGATGAGGAAGATTGATTAAAGGAATTCTAAGGCCCCTTCTGCTCTAAATTGATCAATGATAGGTCTATCATGATGCAAATAATAACTGTTTTTCAATAGTTTCTAACTCATAATACTTTCCTAAAGTAAAATACTAAGAGGACTTTATCACTGGTAGTCACAGGAGAAGAAAAAAAAAATAGAATGTCTTTGCTGATAATTAGCTATTGAAAAAAATAAAGCATTATGAAGATGGAAGGCATGATACAGTGGAGTAATTACTCAGTATTGTTCCTGTTAACATTTTCCTTTGCATTGGAAATAGTGTCTAGAATCTTAGACACATAATTCTTCTTTTGCATTTATTCTGTCTTTAGGTTGATGCTATCTGCTAACTACCCCCATTGTATGTTAGGTCCAGAGTAGTTTCTCTCATAACAGTGTTTGCTTTTTGTAAGATCAACCTCATACCAGGTAATGGTAAATAAGATTCATTTACTACCTTTTTAAAGCTCATTCTAGAACATCTTCCATTCTCCTCTGTCAGCTTTTAAGCAAAAGTTATGGTTCAGTAAAAATAATCTTATCCCCAAACACCATATCAAAGAATTCCAAGTCTTCTATTCAAAAATGGGTTTTTGTCTAATACCTCTGACTGAACATGCTGTGATAATATAAACTAGATGTGGTTCTTCTGAAACATTGAAACACAATGGAGAAAATTGAAAAGAATGGGAACTTGAACATTGAATTTTCACCTTTTATGGATTTTGGCTGGAGAGCAAACATAACCTTATCCCAAGGAGATTTGGGATTACAGTTTTTGACAAAATGTAATATCTGGGTGAGAATAAGCAATGGTTTTTGACATTTGCTGTACTTTTTCTTTGTGTACCCACCCGTGTGCTGAGGTTTTATACTTAGATACAACACCTGAATGTCAAGCAAAGCAGCAGTTTTCCTATCTCTCAATAATGTGCAGAGATACTGTCAAGTATTTGGAGCATTTGTTTCCAACTAGGGTGCCAATTCAGTCTGGATGCTATAAAACTTTTTTTGAGACATATGCCATAAAGTGCCAGATTTCTCACTATGTTTCAACTTATGAAAAAAAAAGCATTCACTACCACCATATCACTACCATCATTATTCTCACCACCATCACCATCACCACTACTACTACAATCATTAATCTTCAAAGAGATAGATTTGGCATAATTTGATGGGTTCAGAACTGGTGGCTGGAACTAAATTAATGGTTTGGTGTCAAATTAAAGATCTTTAGTTATATGCTTCAGGGATGTTGGCTTGGCTGTATGCTGTTTAACAAATTTATCAGTGTCTTAGATAAATGTCTTAGATGACATGCTTATCAAATCTGCAGATAGCAGAAAACTGAAGGAATAAAGGAACACACTGAATGATGGAGTCAGGGGTCAAAAATATCTTGCTGAGGTAAGACATTGGGTCAAATCAAATGATATAAAATTTAAAATGACCAAATATAACTCTTATAAGGGGTAAAAAAAATCATCTTTATGATTATGAGGGAGGGAAGATATAAGTAAATAAATATTAGTTTGGAAAAAAAAGATGTGGATATTTTTAAAAACTAAGTCCAATGAGAGTGAAAAAAAGAAAAGGCCAATTCAGGATTGGTAAAAGGTATATAAGAGGTGTGGCAGTCAAGACAGCTGATGGAAACGTAGATTACTTTAATAAAGGCATAATTCTGAAAGCTACTTAAGTAGCTGAGTAACTAATTGATATTAGTAGATAATCATGTACAGAAACACACCAGTAGTGGCTTGTGAGCCATAATATAAGAAAACAACTGAGTAAAGTAGCAGTTGCCCTCTGGGGATCTGGCCAGCCAATGGATTTGGGAAATTGGGAGAGTGACTCCAGAGCTTCTATTTTATAAGGTCACAAAGGGTTGTCTTGTTGAATCAAAGGATTAGAGTGTTCCTGCTTGATTCCAGAACACAGAAGTAGAGGCTATGAATAAAAATTAAAAGAATCAGATTCAGATTAGATGGATGAACTTTCTAAAAATTCAAATAATTCCAAAGTGGAGATACCTATTTACAAACCCAGTAGGTTTCGCCTTACTTGAGGTCTTCAGGTATAGGCTGGATTTGCCCAACATACTTGCAGACTATTTTGTATAGAGTCTTCTTTGTGTGGACTCCAGTTTTATGAATAAATATTTATCATCTGCCTTTTACATGTAGGATACTTTGTTGAGTATTGGCCCCTTCCCTCTATTCCTATCATAGGAAAAAGTGTTTCTGCTACCATTGTGAATGAATAAAGTACATAATCACTTGTGGTTGCATTGCTTGGTCTTACCCTATGGCTGGCTGGCCGAGTAAGATATAGATTATATAGTGGAATAAGAGGAAGTCAGTAGGCTACAATGGAAAGAAAACCTGCGCTGGAGTCATAGTACTGGCTTCCAAAATGATGCTACCTGTGTGACCTTGTGAAAGTCCTTAACATTTTGGGGTCTCATTTTCTTCATCTTTAAAGTGAAAAAGTGGGACTAGATAGCCTTGGAGGTTCCTTTTATAAATCTATAAGAAAATTAATTTTACTTAGTGTCTCATAGAGGAACAAGGAGGCTAACAATATGAGAGAAGTAAAAATGAATCACTGAAATGAAGAAAAAACAAAAAAAATTCTATAAAATTAAAATAATCCATATTCCACTCCTCAATGAAAATTTATAAAATTGTCACTGAAGTTGGTGAAAAAGCTTTTTATAGTTAACATGGCATAAGAATTATGGTATTTCACAAAATCTTCACCTGAAACCTAAAAAATTTGGGAGGACCAAGAAAAACACATTGTTATGAGTAGGCAGATCAATTTTTGTGTTCTAATTTTTAGATCCTTAAGTTTCATAATCTTTTCCTCCTACAAGCCATCTATCTTTCTATTATGTTAATGTAATGACTGATAAAGTCTGAGAATACTGGCAAAGGGAAAATAGCTCTGTGTCTCAGGTCTTGACAAAAGGCAATGATCCTAGAATTAAGATGTATTAGAATCATAAGATCATAAAGTGAGAGCTAAAAGAGACTTCAGACTTCATTAATTCAACTTCCTCAAATTGTCAGTGAGGAACTTAAGTCCTAAAGAAGTTAAGTGGCTTGATTTTCATCCTACTGGTGGTAAGAAGTAGGACTACATTTCTACCCTAGGTCTGTTGCTTCCAAATATATCAGATTTTCCCACAACATGGTCCATATGGGATATGCTCTGCTTGTATATTTTCACAAGGGGTATTTTGGATTGTTTATAGAGTCCTAGTTTATAAAGTCAGTGCTCTTGTTTGTCCTTCATTCTTGAAGGAGGTCATGACAACAAATAGGTGATACTATGACTTGCTAGTGAATTGGATTTCAGTAAGAGACGATTGTGAAAAGTCACTAGCTTTACTCTCTCCTCCAGAACCATCTAAATCTAGTGGCATAGTATAGATCAAGAAAATTAGAAATGGCTTGGATGCAAGGGGAGACATGGATCTTTTTAAGATAAAGTCTTTAATGTGTTTCAATTTGACTGTGGCAATGCCCATTCAGTGATTAAGGTTAGGTAAAAAATGAGGGGAAAATATTCTTTCTTACCTAATTAAAAATCACTCTAGGAGGGGAAGGTCTTCAGAGGCATCAGGGCCCAAACAATGACCAAATGAGGCTTGACTTGGGACCTATTGTTGGCCAGTCAATGAGAACCAGAGTAATTAGGTTTTAAGGACTAAGACATGGTTCTTAAGAAAGAATTCTAAACCATAAACCCCAAGATATCTTGTTTCAGTGATCAAAATTTCCATTCTTTTGAACAGAGTAATCATAAGAAAGGATATTGATACTTTATGTGGACAATCACTGTACAGAACAGAGGAACTGAGAAATTGTAGTTCTGGTGGAGTAGTAGGAAATAATAATAATTTTAATGAGGAGAGAAAACAGTGTTATTAATGGGAGTGGGGTTTGCTATGTATAGGGGCATGTTGAGAATTCATTAATTGAAATTCATGGATAAGTTGAAATGTCAATGTGAGCTAAGTCTATAGGGCTCTATAGCCCTATTGGATTTGAGAGTGAGGGTTCCATTTTGTACCTCCTACTGACTGCTAATTAAGGGAGTAATTGATTTCTAATCAATTGGTTTGCCCTGGATAGGTATTAAATTTAACAAAGTAGAACAAAAACTGTTCTATTTATATCTGTCTTCATTTTGTTTTCTTCTTTGTACCTTTGGAACAATTATTTATTGAATTATTTTCTTCTACAAACTGGGAAACCAAATCAAACCAAAAATCAACAGGATTGGCAAATTTTCCTTTGTTTTTTTGGCTTTCAACCAATATTTGATTCAGTCTCTCCTCTTTTCTTTCTACTAGTGCCTTCATTAGTTTCTATCCAGTTTTCTTTTCTAGATCATTAGGAAATAGATGTTAACCTGGACTTTTTAATCATAGAAACAGGAACCAAACTGATTTCCTTGCTATCTTTTCACTTTCATCTCCTATCTCAATATCTTTATATGGACTGTATCCCAAGACTGGAATGAATAGATTCATTTTCTTAGAATTTCCAGTATCCTTAAAAGCTCAGATCAAATGCCCTCTGCTATTTATGGCCATTCCTAATTCCCCAATTTCTAAGTGCCTCCTACCATAAATTATTTGGACTTATTTTGTATATAGACTTTGGCATTTTGTTTATGTAGCAAGCCTCATCTCCCTCTAGAATGTAAACTTCTTGAAGGCAAAATTATTTTATATTTTCCATTACATTCTCAGAAAATGCTTAATAAATACTTGTTGATTGACTGATAGATTGATTTCAGTGAAGAGAAGACTGGATGGGACTGAGATGGGACAGTAGAGAATCTCAACATTTGGTTGATAAAATCTATACCAGTGGGCAAGGAAGGAGGAAAGCAGGCAGGAATGACCCTAGGGGTTCATCCCCAGTCACCCTTCCCCTATGGTTACTTTGAGTTCTGGTTCTGTGGATTATACTAGTCTTTGGGCAAAATGAGAAGTGGGACTAGCAGGTGGCACAAGGAAAAAGAGTGCTAAACTTAAGAGTCAGGAAAACCTAAGTTTAAACCTTGTCTCAGAAAACTTCTAGCTGTATAAACTTAGACAATCCATTTAACATCTCTCAGGTTCACTTTCTTAATCTGGAATAATATAGCACCTTTCTCCCACAGTTGTTTTGAGTTTAAAAATAAGACAATATTTTGCCTTAAAGCACTATACAAATGCTAGTAATTGTTGTTATCTAAATTATTGCTTTATATAAAGTGAATGTCTTTAATATTTAAGAAGTTTCAAATAAAATTAAAATGCAGAATCACTCAATTAATGTCATCTTTGTCCTTTCTTTTCCTTGTTGAGTTCTTCAATGTCTGGCATATATTTAGATGCTTTAAACCATACAGAGATATACCTTAGATGAAGTGTATCTCTATCCTCTCAGTTCCTATTACAATCTTATCCAATAAATATTTTAAAAAAGTACTTGTATATATAAACCACTGTGCTAGGCACTGGGGACACTGAATAAAATGAAAAGTGACTTTATTCTCAAGAGATTTTACATTCTACTTGGGACTCACAAGAATTCCCACAACTACTACCGATCAGTATGGTTCTTGACCCTCTTAAGAAGGCCCTAGTAAATCGATTTTTACACTGCTCTTGGGGTTTGGAAGTTTGAGAGCTGGAATTTGGCACCATTACCTCTCTCTGTCTGTCAGAGAATTAAACTGTGAGGGGAGGGGAGTGAAAGAAAGAAGTAAAAGAATATTTTTCCTGATGATGAATAAAATTCATTACTTGCTGTTAATATGACCAATATATTTTATGAATGATGAAATAGCCATTCCTCTAGGATTTTTTTTTGTGTGCTAGTAATTGGAGCAATGTGAAGGTTACTCAGACTTATTATCTTGATTGTCTTACATGTTGCAGACTGATAGTTCTTGCTCTGTGTCATAGAAGTTTTTATCACTGATTTATAAGATAGAACACATAACATGCATATTAAGTTCACAGATACATGAGAAAATATATAATTTACTTTGAAAAAGTATTTGAAACTCAAATATTTTGGGAAAAAGAAATAAAACGAAATTTACTAAGAACAAGAATAGGCATGAAATTTATAGAAGAAAAGCAACATGACAAATAACTAGCATATCTGTAAACTTTTCTTCTATTCTGGTTCCTGGCAATGCTTAGAATGGTTAATCTCCTCCTCCCACCTGCACTTCCCATTGCTCTACTCTTAGTGTTCTAGAAAACAGATTCAGGTAATTTAAAAAATTGTACCCAGTTGGTTCCCAAGCAAAGTTTGGGGCTGATGGACTTTTGGGAAATTAGATGGGGAGCTATGTGTGCTGATCCTCAAGACAAGTAAGAGGTTCAGATCTAACTCAAAAGGTATTATGGATGAAGAAAGGACATTGGAACTCACACTTATTCTGTTCCAACCTTGTATTGGGGAAAAATCCACTTGGAACAAGAAAGAGAAACTGATCCTGATTAGTAGGTAAACTCACAAGAGGCCAGAGGTCAGAAAGAGTCACAGTTCAAAGGAATGATGCAGAATGGTGTCCCTTGTCTGGGTCTGTTTAATTCAGGGATGCCCAGTGTCTCTTTAATTCAGGGATGCCCAGTGTCTCTAATTGATTCAAGGAAGTTCTTAAGAATTTACTCCATCCCTATTTCTAACATCAATGGAACAAGTTTCTGAATGTAGAATTCTCTTGAAGAGCTTTTCTATTATGGAAGCTAAAGAAATCACAATGGAGACAGTAAGAAGAGGCCCAAACAGATGTCCCCTAAAGATCTACAAGCAGAACAATGTTCTACAAGACAGAGGAGAAATTTTAAGAATAGTTAGAATACTTCAAAAAGGGATGTGGGCTGAGAAGCTAAATTAAAAATAGTAGCTACTTCAAGTCTTTACACAGTACATAACTATAAATGACTGGGAGTCTGTAGGTCTCTGGGGGGGAATGATTTATTATAGTTTAAGGTTACTATTTCTCATGAATTCTACTGTAAGCCTGATTTGTTTTCTTTGACCTATAATGGAACTTGCATTCTTTGACTTTTGTGAACCAATACTTGCAAGGACAGTTAGTTATATCATGTTAAACTTTGTCAAATAGTGAATCATTTGGATAGCAGCATCAATCTAGAAATATTAGAAATGACTAAAACAGTCCCCAGGACCTTTATGAGCTTCTCATTACAAGAGTTATTCTTGCTATGTTGAGTTTGGGAAGAAGAGGATCTGGGGAACCTTGAAGACTTTCTTGTGCCCCATATGGTAGTAAGGTGTTTTTGTTTGTTTGTTTGTTTGTTTTATTAATAACTTGGGGAATATAACAGTGAGAAATGGAAGTTCCTGCAATGTAAAAATCTGTCTTTCTTCAAGGAAGTTGCCTGATTTTGCCTGAGATTCCTTTATACTGTAGGGATGTTAGATGTACGAAAGTCAGTCATTGTCTCAGTGTGACCAAAGAGTTCTTGACCTTGGATATTGAGAAATCATTAAAGTAAAGCAACTAGACTCAGCAGTAGGTAAGTCAATGAAAACTTTTACCCAGATAGCCTAATTTTCCATACTTATGTACTTTCTAAATCATATTCTCTATTGAACACATTTTCTATTACCCTCTAAAATCACTAATAAAAGCCAAGTTCTGTGCATGTATAGTATAGTAGTCCTTTCAATCTCCATTTGGAGTTCACTATTGAATAAAAATTGAATGGAAAACTACTTGAGAATCAAAATTATATGCAATTTCTAAAATAAAAGGTACAATTACTACTAGTGGAAAAAAACTTTAAAGCTCTCTTTTCTGTCTCTGTCTCTGTCTCTGTCTCTTTCTCTCTCTGAATGTCTCTCTCTGTCTCTCTTTTAAGATAGTAAAGTGTTAAAGTACACCTTTTTGCTATTGAAGCTATAGGGTCTCAATCAATAATATTTATTTCTAAGAAATGAAATAGGGAAGAAAAAAGAAATAGGAATGAACCCCAGACAAGTTAAAGTGATATTTAACAGGGAAGAAAGAAACTTTAAATGTTCTCCTTTTTGGGGGGAGAAGGACAAGTGGGACAACAACAGCTCTTTTCTTTTCTTCCTTTTTTTCCCTTTCTTTCCTTCCATCTGTCCACATAAAGTATCATACCCTTATCTGCAAGGGCTCTCCCCAAAGGAATGTAAATTTTGATCACTGAAACCTTTCAAAGTATCTTGGGATTTAGTGGCTAGGACCAATAACCCAAATCACTCTGGTTCTCATTAATTGACCAGCAATAGGTTCCAGGAAAGCTCCACTTGGTCATTGTTTAGGTCCTGATTGGTTCAGAGTGAATATAAATAGCAAATGTTTCTGTTTTGGTCAGAAATCCTGAGGGTCTTCCCCTCCCAGACAGATTGAATTAACGTGGTACAGAAAACTGGAAAGCAGTTAGTACCCACCAGACAACAAAATTTATTCCATTACTTTAACTAATTTACTCCTTGTGGAGAATCCAAAGGGAAATAGGGAGCCAAACAGGGTATTGTTAGCAGGTTTCCTCTGGGCTAAAGAGTCTTATATCTTACCCAGAGTTCCCTCACTATCTGCGACCCTCGACAGCTTCTAATTTTTTAATATGAACTCAATTTCAAATTTCTTATTTTGAAATTTTCTCAGGTATGTTAAACTCGTGATTATTTAGGGGAAAGTTAATTTAAATACAAAGAAATCACTACCATCTTTAAAAAAAAAGAGTCCCTTATCTCCATGCAAAATGTGGTATACAATCACTTGAGTACCTTGCAAGACTCAAGAGAATTCCTCTATTAAATCCAGTTAGGGAAAGAGAACTCCTCACCAACTTGTGGGGGCAGCCCTGGTACTTTTTATGTGATTTGATAGGATCATAAGACCAAAACTAAGAACAGGAAATGTTCTTTGAGGTCATCTAGCTACTGCCTTTATTTTGTAGATGAGCAAACTGAAATCTAAAGAGTTAACCTCTTGAATGATCTAACATCACTCAGGTTAGGTAAATAGCAGAATAAAGATTTGAACCCAGATTCAAAGCTCCATTGCACCAAGAGGCCCTATGGTATGTGGAATTCTTATCATTATATCTGAATTTTAGTATTTCCTTGTTTTGATAGGGTCAAGATAAGCCACAGAATTAATGATATGTGGTGAACATTAAAGGACTTCAATCTGTGACCCTCAAACCACAAATGATCTTATGGTTGCACATATACAGATACTGTAGAATTATGTCTCTGTATGCTGCTTGTTCTTAAGCAGAACAAGTGTGAGATCTTGCATAAACACATACATATATAGACAAATACTCTCTCCTATCCATTTTTCACAGGGCTACCAAATTAATATAAATTTCTTTGCAAACCTTTTTTCAATGTTAGCTATTATTGTTGTTCATTTATTGATGAGGGGCTCCCTATGACACTGAGCTTTTTTTAACCTTTAGATATGTTAAAAGCAATGTAAAGAAATACTTTCTTATCCAGGAGTTGCTTACTTTGTTTGCTTAGCTGTCAGGCACATATGTGAACACTGCAGTTTAGAAAAGCTATCATCAGCAAAGTTTTAGTCTCAAATAGCTGCTTTCAGTTCAAAATTAAGAGACTTGTATCTACTTTAAAAATTGTGGGAGAGAGTACCAAGATGGTGAAGAAAAGAGAGAGTCATCTGAGTGACCCCAAATTCTCCTCCAAATAACTTTAAATAATGCTACAAAATTCTGTAGTGATAGAACCCACAAAAGAACTGGGTAAAATAATTTTCCAGTCCAAAATAACTTAGAAGGTTAGCAAAGACCACTAAATTTTTTATTTGCCAAAGGTTACGTGACTTGGAACTAGTGGAGCCATGACTAGGGTCCGAGTTTCCTTACTAGTTCTTTCTACTGCACCACACTGCCCTTCTAATTAAGATAGGTCCTAAGTATGTAAAAGTGGGTAAGGTAGATTAAGACCTTGTAGAACTGCAAACGTTTCCAAAGCATTTATGGAAATATAATTTAAGATTTTTTTCAAAGTGACAAGTCCTCAAGAGTAAGTCCTTTTGAAAGTTACCAATCATTAACTTCAATTGTTGATACATGAAGACTTTCTAACTACCATCCAAACTAACACCACAAACTGAGCCTCAGCTGATGTACTCAGGTACTTGTCCAAATCCTATAGCCTCAAGGATGCTAGTTTTAGATGCTATGTGTTTAATAGGTGAGAGCAAATCAATTCCCTCAGCCTTGTCACCTCTGTGTGAGCTACTTCCAGATTCAAGTGGATGAGATTTTTATCTTTTGAAGTGCCCACATACTAGATCTTCATCATTTTTTGTCCTCTTTAAACTGCACCCCCCCCCCGAAAAAATAGGCTGATTGAAAGTGTAGAGAGTCAAAAAGACAAACAATTTTGATTAGACCAAAACAATTTCAGAATGCTCTGTCACAGTTTGGTCACAATGAATATTTGAGATGAACTCTCCAACTTTGTGCATCTCACATTTCTTCTGAGCTAATTCAATTCTGCTTTGCTCATAGAGCACCATACCTTATTTCATGAGGGCATGCCATGCTTGGTAGTCCTGTGCCAGTGTCTCCCAAGTCATACAATCAATTCTAAAATTCTTGGGAGAAATCTTGAGATTATCCTTGTATGCTTTGATCACCTTGGGGACACTTGCCATGGGTGAATTATTTATAAAATAATCTTCTTGACAAGCATACATTTGGCATTCAAATAATGTGGTCAGCCCAATGGAGTTGTACTTTCTGCAGTAGGGTTGAAATGCTTGGCAGTATAGTTCAAAAAAGTATCTCAGTATCTGGTATCTTAAACTGCCAGGTGATATTTATTCAGAATCTTCCTAAGACAATTTAAATGGCTTCAGAAGGGGTCAAGAAACAATAGATTTGATGTCCAACAACTCCATGAGAAATGCCAGGAGCAGAACAGAGATCTGTATATAACATTTGTAGAACTGATCAAGTTCTTTGATACTGTCAGTCATGAGATCTTATAGAAAATTATGTCAAAATTTGCTTGCCCAGAGAATTTCATCAGTGTAGTATGCCAATTTGATGATGACATGATTGCCTGGGATCTGAACAGTGGACAATGCTCTTAAGTTTTCCTTGTCACCAATGGAGTTAAACAGTGCTGTATGCTTGCTCCCATCCTTTTTTATCATGGTGTTTTCAGTCTTGTCAAACGCTTTAATGAGGACAAATATGGAATCAAAGTCAGCTACTGCACTGATGGTAAATTCTTCAACTTGGAAAGGCTATAAGCCAGAACTAAAGCTGAAGGACTGTTAGTGCTTGATTTTTTTGTTTGCAGATCATTGTACACTCAATGCAACCTCCAAAGCTGCCACAAATTATTCATCAATTCTCCACTGCTTGTGCTAATTTTGACCTAAAAATTAACACCAAGAAAACAGCTATTCCGTCAGCTAGTGCCACACCATCCATATGTGGAACCATCAGTTGCAGCAAATGATCAAATTTTGATCCTGTGGATAAGTTCACTTATCTTGGCATTTTCAGGAATGTACAAACTGATAATGAGATTGACACAAGCTTTGCCAGAGTTAACTCAGTGTTTGGGAGACTCTGAGGGAAAGCGTAGGAGAAGAGAGGTACTACCAAACTGAAGATCTACAAAGCCATTGTACTAACCTCATTGTTGTTGTATTTTAAAATGCAATTATATGAAGACAATATGACATAGTGAATAGAGGGCTAGTAGTGCAATCAGAAAAGCCTTTGCTCATGACTTATCTCTGAAATATACTTGTGGTGTTACCAAGAACAAGTCAACCTCTCAATGCCTCCAAGCACAGAGTCTAAGTCGTAGTATGAGTTAAAGACAAGATATTGATCTGCACCATGGGAGCACTTCCAAAATAGGCCCCCAAAATGTGTCTGATTATGTCAACTCTTTACTCAATAAACTCCAGTGGCTTCCTATTGCCTGAAGGAGCAAATTAAAAACCGTCCATCTGGCATTCAAAGCCATCCATAATTCATTCTCTTCCTACTTTTTAGTCTTCTTATACCTTATTCTTCAACATAATACTTTTAAATTCAGTGACGTTGCCTTCTTGTCTATTCCACAAACAAGTCTCTCCATCTCTTGGCTCCAGGCATTCTCTCCAATTATCACCAAGTCTGGAATGTTCTCCCTCTTCCATTCTGACTACTAATCTCTCTGACTTATTTTTACTGTTCTGTCATTTCAATTATGTCTGATTCTTTATGACTCCATTTAGGTTTTTCTTGCAATTGTTTTGCCATATCCTCCAGTTTATTTTGCTATTGAAGAAGTGAGGCAAACAGGGATAAGTGACTTATCCAGGGCCACATTGCTAGTAAGTATCTGAGGTCAAATTTGAACTCAGGAAGATGAGCCCTCCTAACTCCAGATCTGGCACTCTATTCACTGTACCATCTAGCTGCCTTTGGCTTCTTTTAAGTCTCAAGTAAAATCTCACTTTCAAGGGAAAGATTTCTCTAACCTTCAATTATAGTGCCTTCTCTCCTTCAATTATTTCCTATTTATCCTGTATCCAGCTTCATTTGTTATGTATTTGTTTGCACATTGTCTTTCCCCAGAGCCATCTGTGTCCAGTTGCCAGATATAATTCAGAATGACTGGAGATAGCTTTTGAAGATGGACACTGGAAGACCTTGGCCTGTTTAAACTAAGGTCTTCAACAGGACTCAATTTGACTGATGCCACACCCATTCAGTGATTAAGGCTGGGTAGAAATTGAAGCAAAGAATGGTCTCTTTCACCTATTCAAAAAAAAATCTAAATAAGTAAGTACATAACTGGGAGGGGAAGACCCTCAAGTTTTCTGGCCAAAACAGAAATGATTGCTATTTGCATTTATTCTGAGGCAATAAGAACCCAAATAATGACCACTATCAGCTTGGCACAAAGTGAAAGGTACTCCTAAGAAAGACATTTTGACATGGGGAATGAGAGAAATTGGAGATATAGAGCAGACTCCATACAGGAAGTAGTATATAAGGTATTTTTTGAAGGGAGAAAGAAGGGAACAAGCATCTATTAAATACCTAGTATGTTCTAGAAGAATTTGAAAAAGTAGAGGTGAAAGAGACTATGATCCAGGGAATAAAGAACAATCTATGAAAATGCAAGGTAGCAAGAGATAGAAGAATATAATTTAGGAATAGGCAATGGTCCAATTTGGCTAGAACATAGGATGCATGAAGGAGAAGAATGTGGAAAAAGACTAGAAAAGTAGGTTAGAGTTAGATTGTGAACTCTAATGTGAGAATTTTGCATCAGGGATAGGCAACTAAGACCTAAATTTCGATTTGGAAATTTATGTTTATATAGCTCTGTAAGCTAAGAATTTTTTTTTAAATTTAAAGGCCATTCTCCCTTAGGGGTATACAAAACCAGACTGCCATTGGATTTGGCTCTGAGGCCATAGTTTGCCCTGCTATAGGGAGTAACTGAAGGATTTTTGAGATAAAGTAAGTCTTTAGGTTTAGGAAGATTGTTTTGACTGCTACAAAAAGAATGGGTGGTAAAAGTGAGAAATTATGAGCAAAGAGGTCATTTAGAAGTTTATTATAATAGGCTAAGATTTTCACAATGGCATAGGTTATTCAGAAAGGAATTTGGGAATGCATGATACAATGATAACTGAAAAACATTTCTACTTGACATGCAGTAGCTTGCTAGCTACTAATTCTCCTCATTTATCAAAATGCCATAACAAAATTCTATTCTCCAATCATAATCAATGAGAGATTCCTTCCATCCATCCTCCTCCAATTATATTGGTTTTCCCTCTTTCTTCTTATATATAAATATCTATAGCGCTTTCCATTTTTTTTTGTTTTTTTGTTGTATAAGGTAATGCAATCAGCCCCATTTCTTTTTCACTCATTTAAATTCTTCTGTTCTTTTAGTCATTGAGATAATCCTATGATTACCCATATTTGTAAGTGTCTTTTACATTAGGAATGTCCCTTCATATATGATTTCAATGAAAAAGAAAAAGAACATAACTCTAACTGAAAAGTTAGCAGGAGCATAATTCTTTTAGTATATCCAGAGATAATGTACTAAAAAAAGAAAAAGAAAATACCACCATTCCTTTGTGCTTTTGCAGATTGTAGTCTTCAGTTCACTGAAAGAGGAAAATAACAACATAAGATTATCTGGCACACTGAAATCAAATGTCAGTCTGGTATGTCTCTACTGTGTACTAATTAAGCCTATAAGAAGCAAAAAAAGGTTCTTGACCATAGTTCCTGGGAGTAATTTATAAATAGAATCATTATATTCATATAATACATATTATAAATGAATCTGAAAGTAGAGCACTTTAAAAAAATTCCCTGAGGACCATTACTGTAAGAAAGACTGAGTTCTTGAGAGAAGGAAGAAATGGCTGCTAGCCACGGTGCTGAAGGCAGGATAGTAAATGTGTAGCTGTTGCATGATATATGTTGTTGTTCTTCAGTTATTTCAGTCATATCTGACTCTTTGTGATCCCATTTGAGGTTTTCTTGGCAGAGATACTGAAGGGGTTTGCCATTTCCTCCTCCAGATCATTTTACTAATAAGGAACTGAGGCAAACAGGGTTACATATTTAATAAATGTCTGAGAGTAGATTTGAACACAGGAAGATGAGTCTTCCTGAGTTCAGGACTGTTGCTTTATCCACTCTGTGCAATCTTGTTATATGGATTTGTAATCAGTGAGCCACCCAGTGTTAGTTGTTTAATTTTCCATTTTGAATCCTAGGGATTTGTAAAAGCTGATAGCTACATTCTTTCTCATCTTTATCTGCTTACCCTTCAAGTAACCACCACTAACATTAGCCCACTGAACCAATAGTTATTCCATATCTGTAAGAGTGGAAGATGTGGGACTGAAGAAAACTAGAAAATATACATTTCATGTACCAAAAGTCCAAATAATGACTGTTTCTCTATTCCACAAACTAGAAAAAAATGAAATTATAAATATGTGGTGAATAGCTGGTGCTGCATTACCATAAGTGGTAGGATAAGTATAATACTGGATTCTGGATTCTGTGACACTCTTCATAACAGACTTTTTTCCAAGTGAAAAATGATATGAGTTTCAGCTTTGAACACAACAAAGTGATAGGCAAAGGGGGTTGAGGATTCTTTAAATTTGATCTATAATCTACCTCACATTTGCCTTTATCCAATGAGTGAGTCAAAAATCACTTACTTTATTTGTTAAAAAGCATTTACTAATGAGCTAAGACATTGTTTATAGTGTTATTAAGCTCTTGGAAGGTAAGTGATTCAGTGGATAGAGCATTGGGTCTGGAGTCAGGAAGACCTGAATTCAAATCCAGCCTCAGATACTTACTAGATGTATGACCTCAGAGAAGTCTAAGACAATCTCTGTTGCCTTAATTCCCTGGAGAAGGAAATGCCAGACCACACTAGTATCTTTAGTAAGAAAACTCATGGACATTATTGATGTACTGTGGTTCATGGGGTCACAAAGAGTAAGATACAATTGAACAAGAACAAGAACTTAATGGAGTTATTAGACCTTTAAAAAGCCTTGAGAAGATGATGAAAAGGTGAAGGTGAATTGAATGAAGTTACAAAAAAAGTAAGTCTAGAGGAGTACACATAGAATGAAATAAATACTAAAGCAAGTTCCTACTATAACTCCTAGCTAATTTCATATTAATTTTCTTATGTATCTGCTTTTATCATATTATTCCCTTGCTTAAAAATAAAAAATCATTTACCTATTTCTTATTGCACTGAATAGACTCCAATGTTTGGTTTACAAGGCCCACTATTAATTTGGACCCATAATGCCTTTTCTAAAATTTTTACATTCACCTCCTTCCCCAACCCCAACTCCAAATGAGTCTAGCCTGCATAAAATACTCATGCCAGACCCTATATCTTTGACAAAATTTTCTTTCTCTAAATTCCCCCTTCTTTCTCTCCATTCAATTCAGTCTTATCCATATTTCAAAGCTCAGATAATTATCACCTCCCTCATAATGTCTCATACAAAAATTCCATCTTATACTTGTCAGTTACTTTTCAAAATTCCTATAACACATCTTGTCTTCACTATATATTTTAACATAAGATTCTATATTCGTTTTTTCTGTTTCTTTTTACAAGTCTTTTATCAGGAGTTTTTTAAAGGAGTTCCACAATCAACAATCAACCTATTGAACTTACAGGGCATGAAATAGTCTTTGGAATGAGGGAGGACTATCTCCTCAGGGAATATGAACATGCTTACTAGTGCTATAATAATTAAATTTCAGAGACTGAAACTGCCTATTGTTGACAGGCTGATTGAGAAGCAGCTGCCCCTCCCTGAGGTCTATAATAGGGAACTAATCCCTCTTTATCCATTAGGATTCCTCCTCCACTTTTTCTCTTGTGACTTTCTTTTGTGAGTCACCATTAACTATACCAGAATTGGAGTGGAGGAAGAAATCTTATCTTCTGATCCCATATAGGTAACAAGGTGACAAAAAAGGTGACAAAGAAATCCTGAAGAGAAAAGAATATTTGATCTTCTTTCCTGTTATTTTTGTAACATTTCATTTATGGTTCATTCTTCTAATTCATCAACTTTAGGTTACAGGTTGGGTGAATCTATAGGTCCACAATTCTAAAACTATATCTCATTCACTAAGATGTTTCACTTTAATATTCAGTTGGTGGGTACAATTTGCATTATAAAAATAATAGTAACAAAGCATTTTCCTCCATAAACCTAGGTACTATCTAACATAATTACATAAGTGAATGGGAAGAGTGGACACACACTTAGGGTACACTAGTAGAGATAACACATATAGTCAAAAAAAGAATACCTCTAATACTGTAGGACTCTAATATCCTTTCCTTTTTCATGTCTTTCCTCCTCCTGGCCAGAGTATCTCCAATGGATAAATCATTAAGGAGGATTCACTGAACTTGTTCCTCTCCCCAAGTCAGTTTCCTATGGCCAAAGTTATCTCTCTCTTCCTGACTAATAGGAGTCATATTCCTCAAAGCTATTTCTTATTTTGACTATCAACTGACTTCTAAAAAATATGTTCCATTCTGTATATCCATGCCCACCAGGGGCATGACCTATCCTTTGCAGTGAATGACAAATTACCCTTCAATTCTCACAATTTTGATCAAAGAACTTGTTCATACCTCATAAAAGGGCAATAGGGTATGCATACCTTTACACTTTGAGACCTTAATATCTCATTGTCTCTATCTTTGATGAGCTCATATATTGGAATAGGAGCAAATCAATTGATCATGAATATCCTGATCAATTTTCTTTACCTTTTTAGGAAGGGTCAACTGATTTTTAGTCAGCCCATTATTTGCAGGCAGCCCTAGTCCCCTCACCCTCCTCAGTATAATGCCTTTGGGCATGCACACATTCTGGGAGGAGGTGCCTTTCAGTTGCCTCTGAACAAGGATTCTACTCCTGCCATCCCATCAAGTTTATTGAGAAACTAAAGAAATTTATCTTCCTGTTAAATTTATATTTAAAAATATAAAATTGTACAATTTTAGCATCCTCTTCCCCATTTTCTACCATTATTCCATGTCCACTTACCATCACTGAAGAAGCAAAAGGTGACCACATAGTACAAAAGATCATTTTGTGCCTTTATTTCACATGTTAGTATACCCAAAGGATTCTTTACCTGAAGGCTAACCTCTTAGCAATATAACTTTCTATACTTGGTTGGGCTAATATTTTTTAATCACTGAGACCATCCTAGCTTTTACAACTCAGCAAAATTTAGAATTATGCACTTCTGGTTTAATCTTTTAAAAATGAAGGTCACCTTAAACCACTATGAAGCATCAGAAAAAATTTTCTGTGTATGTTTGAAAATAGTAAAAACTTATTGTTGAACTGAATTGAATTTTTTGGTGAATAGAAATTGCTCTTAATTTCCTTGAACAACTGCAAACCCAGAAGTAACTAAAGAGTCTGAACCCAAATAGTTATAAAAGAACTAAAAAAATAATCATTCCTATATTATATTCATTACTCCTACATACAGAAACTTCTATAAGAAAAGATGATGTTGATTTAAAAACCCACAAAAGAACAATCATTAAAAGAAATTGCAGACACATTTCCCTGATTTATACAAATTCAAAAATACTAAATAAAATATCAGGTAACAAAGTACAATATTATGTTATACTCATTTCCCTTTTTGACAGAGTTACCAGATTGATAGGCTATAGATATGATTGGAGATTTTAGCAGAACATTTGATAGTTTCTCTTGCTATTTTTGTGGGAAACCTAAAAATGTTTGACTAAATTATAGTAGTTGGATTCAAAACTGCTGCAATAGCTAGACACATTAATATTTATTAAGGGTGGGAAGTCCATTTTGAAAGACCTTTTTTTTTTTTTTTAAATAGGAGACAGTGGTAGGCAAAATTTTCAGTCTGTAACTACAGAAAAGCTCCTGGCTCTAGCTTTATAGAGGTGAGGTATAACCTCCCAGTTTGAAAGACAGTATTCATAGAACAGGAAACCATGTGGCTGAGTGGCAGAAATTCTTGACTTCCAGATTTTTTGAAAAATATTGAGAGTTTCTCTAGCAATATAGTGTTAGATAAGAATTCTATTTGATAAAAACTGCTGGGAAAATTTGGAAACTAGTATGGCAGGAAGTAGGCATACCCATACCTAACACTATATACCAAGATAAGGTTGAAATGGGTTCATAATTTAGACGTAGTGATATTATAGGCAAATCAGAAGAACATAGGATAGTTTACCTTTCAGTTCTGCAGAACGAAGGCATTTGTGACCATAGAAGAACTGGAACTCATAACTGAACACCAAATAGATAATTTTGATTGTATTAAGCTAAAAAGCCTTTGTACAAACAAAACTAATGCAGACAAGATTAGAAGGGAAACAATAAATTGGGAAAACATTTTTACATTTTAGGGTTTTGATAAAGGTCTTATTTCTAAAATATATAGAGAACTGACTCAAATTTGTAAGAATTTAAGCCATTCTCCAATTGATAAATGGTCAAAGGATATGAACAAACAATTTTCAGATGAAGAAATTAAAACCACTTTTAGTTATATGAAAAGGTGCTCTAAATCACTATTGATCAGAGAAATGCAAATTAAGACAACTCTGAGATACCACTACACACCTCTCAGACTGGCTAAAATGACAGGAAAAAATACTCATGAATATTAGAGGGGATTTGGGAAAATTGGGACACTAATACATTGTTGGTGGAATTGTGAACAGATTCAACCATTCTGGAGAGCAATTTGGAATTAAGCTCAAAAAATTATCAAACTGTGAATATCCTTTGATCCAGCAGTGTTTCTCCCAAAGAGATCTTAAAAGATAGAAAGGGTACCACATGCGCAAAAATGTTTGTGGCAGTACTTTTCATAGTAGCAAGAAACTGGAAACTGAGTGGATGACCATTAGTTGGAGAATGGCTGAATAAATTATGATATATGAATGTTATGGAATATTATTGTTCTATAAGAAATTATTTTAGAGAGGCCTGGAGAGACTTATATGAACTGATACTAAGTGAAATAAGCTGAACCAGGAGATAATTGTACATGGCAACAACAATCAATTCTGATGGACATGACACTTTCCAACAATGAGATAATTGAGACCAGTTTCAATGATCTTATTATAAAGAGAACCATCTGCATCTGGAGAAAGGACTGTGAGAACTGAGTATGGATCACAACATAACATTCTCACTCTTTTTGTTGTTGTTTGCTTGCATTTTGTTTTTTTATTCATTTTCTTTCCTTTTTGATCTGATTTTTCTTGTGTAACTAGATAATTGTATAAATAAGTTTACACATATTGTGTTTAACATATATTTTAACATTTTTAACATATATTGGATTGCTTGCCATCTAGGAAAGGGGGTAGGGGCAAGGAAAGGAAATTTTGGAATACAAGGCTATGCAAAGGTCAAGTTGAAAAATTATCCATCCATAAGTTTTGAAAATAAAAAGCTTTAATAAAAAATATTGAGAGTTTCTGTACCCAACTATATGGAAATTAAAACATGGGCCAAATTCTGAGATCTACCTGGGAAAACTCTAGGGAAAGGCAAATAAACTAAAGAGTTAACATTATAGAATTCCTGCCAAGGGATTCATCTAAATGAATAATGAATAAAAAGTACTTGGTCCTTACTCTTCCAATGAAGTAGCTAGGTGACCTAGTAAATGTAGTACTAGACTTGGGCCTTGGAAAAACCTTGTTTAAAATTTATCTTAGGTGCTTCCTTAACTGTATGACTCTGAGAAAGTTACTTAATCTCTCTCATTTTCAGGTTCTTTCTATACAAAATGGAGGCATTAAAGCATTTCCCTTGCAGGGTGGTTGTGAGCATTGCATCAAATGAGAAAATATAGATATATTATAGATATATATTATATATATAGATAGAAATGTTGGAGATCTATATATTTAAATCTATCTATCTGTCTAGTACCAAACAAGCCTTAAAGCACTATATGAATGCTCACTGTTATTATTATAACAGTTTTGAATTATCCTATTTTATGATTTAACCCTGGGCTTCAAATACTCTATTTTCAATCATCTGTGTATATGTTGTATCCTCTCCTGTTCTCATGCTCCTCCCCTCTCAGAAGGTAAGTTTCTAGAAGACAGGGATTTAAAAAAAATTATATTTATTTTGATGTTTTTTTTTCTTTTTGTCTTTTTATTTCAAGCACTAATTATAATGCTTTGCAGTATTTAATGCTTGTTAAATTGAATTGAATGTTCCACTGCTGTTTAATTTTTGAAATATTAAGATCTTAGAAAAAAAAGGCACACAAGCCATGTTTATCAAATTTGCAGATATTACAAAGCTGAGTCAGATAGTTAATACAATTGTTATATAACAATATATAACATTAATATATATAATAACAATAGTTAATACATACAATACAGAATCAGGATGCAAAAATTAAATATGAGGAAGGAGTAAAGCAAAATTTAATAATGTGAAACTTAGTAGGGATAAATGTAAACTCATTTACTTGCTTTTAAAAACATATTTTTGATGACTATATTTTAATACAATTGATTTCCTTTAAAATCCTATGTATCTTGTTTTATCCATTTAAAAATCTTATTCTGAGAAGGGATCTATTGTCCCTGTAAAAGGGGCTCATGACACAATTAAGAGCCCCGGAGAAGACAAAAATAAGTAAATACAAACTATACAAAGGAATTTTAGAGTGTTTGGCATGGAAATCACATCAAAACCTGGGATTGGGAAATACCTAATATAAGAGACAGCAACTGAGCTAAATTTGGGGGGAAGCTCAGAATTCCACTCTACCAAGGAATGGAAAGAGAGCAGCAGATGGAATGACATCTACAAGAAATGAAAAATAAGATACTTGAGAAGAAGTTCTGTGAAATCAGTAAGAAAAGATAGGTAGGACTCCAGATAGTAAAAGGCTTAAGCCAAGAAAGTTCATATTTTATTCTTGAGATAATGGGGAGCTAATGAAGATTCTTGGATGAACGAAACTGACATTGTGATAGTTGTTTCGAAGATGGATTAGAGAGGGAAGAAGTGTGAGGGAGGAGCATCAATTGGGAGCCATTACAACATATGACATTGAATCATTAAGACAGTATCATGTTATGATTCATTTACTAAGGTAGAGAAGAACATAATACAATTTAGAACAATTTTCATAAAGTTATTAAAATAAAAAGTCAGCACTGACAGAGTTAATCTTAAGTTGCCTTTAAATTCTTCTTTCCTGATACTTGGGAGGGGGGAGGATTATTGTATAAAGTAGACATAGAAAGTTCAGAATCCTCCAGTGGAGGATTTGAAGGAGGGCAGGAATGATGTACCATAATTAATCACAATCTACAGTAATTTTATACACTTTTCCATTTAAATATTAAGAGCTAAAGCAAGCCAGTTAAATGGCAGCTCAATATGCAAAATGACTGACTGAATTTAGTTATTCTAAGCTGTGGCTTCTGTGTGCAAAATTAGAAAAACTTTTCTGTTTGCCAGGGTCACAATCTGGGTCTTTGAAGGTCAGCATTCTTAAAGCAGGACATTTGCATTAGTGTCTGGAAGTTATAAGAACTGCATAAATTACTGGTTGTAACTATCCTTCTTTCAAATTCTAAGCCTAGCAGGTCTGGCAGCAAGTTGGGCAGGTCCCCTTTGCCTATTTTGCTAGTCATGTTTTGTCATATACAAATGCTGTCATGTTTTATCCCATGTTTTTTTCCCTTGGAGATTTGTCTTGTCTGAATGTTTATTTTCTTTTGACAAAGCTGTCCTTTCCATCTTGTGACTTACAAAGGCACATGGAATTATACTGATGGCAGGATGTTTCTATAAGACTCACTGTTCTGCTGAAACATGAGGATTCTAGGAGATGGGTTATAAGTTATAGAAGATCACATGTTGAAAGTTAGAATGAATTTTCAGTAGCCTTCTAATTATTTTGCAGATGAGAAAACTATGGTCTGGAAAGATTAAGTGACTTCTCTTAGTAAGAATAAAGGAAATAAGCATTTATTAAATATTTATTACACGCCAGGTATCATGCTAAGAGCTTATGAATATCATCTCATTTGATGCTCAGAACCCTGGGGACTGGGTATTTATCTCTATTTCATAGTAAAGGAAATTGAAACAAATAGAGTTTAAGTGACTTGGTTAGGGTCACACAGCTAGTATCTGAGGCTGTATTTGAACTTGTGTTTTCCTGGATCGAAGCCCAGTACTCTATTTTAAAAATGATCTTTGCTATACCTCTGTTGTTTTAGGTAGCACAGTAAATAGTCTTTTCACTGTGAATAAAGTGCTCATTCCAATGTATCACAAGACCAATGTTCTTGGTGGAGAAAAATTATATTTTAAAATAAATAGTAACCAGTAGGGATTTTTTTTTTTTACAATTTGTTGCTGTGTACAATGTTCTTTTGGTTCTACTCATTTCTCTTAGCATCAGTACATGTAAGTCTTTTCCAGGTTTTCTGAAATCAGTCAGTTCATCTTTTCTCAAAGAATAATAGTATTCCATTACATTCATATACCATAACTTATTCAGCTATTTTCTTACTGATGGGCATTCACTCAATTTCCAGTTCCTTGCCACTACCAGAAAAGGCTGCTACAAACCTTTTTGCATATGTGGGTCCTTTTTCATTTTTTATGATCTCTTTGGAAGACAGACCTAGCCTACTGATGATTTCTAGGAGATACAACATGACACAAGGGAAATAATATTGCATATAAAGTTAGAGGATCTGGTATTAACTTAGGCAGGTCACATAATTTTTCTGGGACTCAGTTTCTGCTATAAAACGAAGAGAGAGAAATATATGATCTCTAAATTCCCTTGAAGTTCTATATCTATGTTCCCATTAATTCATCTAACAAATAAGTGCCTGCTAATGCATTTGTGCCAATATGTGATAGAGTTCTGGATTTGGAGTCAGAAAGTCTGAATTTGAATACGGTGGCTATATGACCTCAACTTCTCTGAGCCTTGGTTTCCTCATTTGTTAAATGATTGTTAAACTAGATTTATCTTTAAAGTGTTTTGGTGCTTGCAAATAAATCCATTTATCCAAGTCAGTAGCCAAATAGAAATGAGAGAAAGTATACGCAGAAGAGTATATGCCCAACAATGAATTTTCTTATTGAGAGTAAGATAACTCAGCTCAACCAAGAGAGGGAGTCCCAGATCTCACCCAAAGAAAAATACCTCAAAGTCTCTAGTACCATAATATGGTACTAGAGAGATAATGGAGTTTTCTATCTCTTTCACATGTCTGCTTTTTTCTAGAGTCTTTCTTTCTCTTCAAAGACTTGAAGAAACTCTGAAACCACATGATTTCTCTTTTAAAGCTGGAAGTCAGAAGACCAAGATCTGTCTTCTCTCAAATTCTTTTGTAGTCACCTCTCATTTATGATTATTTTATGAAGACTTTTTTTGAATAATACATTTTATTTTAAGAAAAATTTTTGGAGTTAGGAACCTAAGTCAAAAGGATAAGTTGAGTGATGTAAATTCAGGTTCTTTGGCAGATTATTGGAATTGTTCCCCAATGTGATCCTTTTGGAATCCCTCATTTTTTACTTCATTGGTGGCTGCCTATCATGTTTACTCTTATATTGGACAAGTGGTTCCCAACTTAGATGGGGGAAATTCCCAGGTTGTAAAAAAAGGAGTCCTTTCCTTAACTTAACAGGCCTTATGGTTAAACATGTAGACCTCTGGTTGGGAGGAAAGCAAATGTAATCTCAAAAGTTAGACTGGGTTGATAGCAGAGTATCTTTAGAATATTAAAGCCCAAAGAATTGAAATGAGCAGAAAATTGATTACACAAGCAAGGAAATAAGTAACATATCAGGAAGGCAAAATATTGGCCTTGAGTGGTGGTATATGGATGTAAATGGAAGAAAGAAGAAACATTAGGACTTAAAACTAGGTCTTAAGCCAACCAATTTTATATCTTTTCACTACACTATGATGCCTTCTTTAATGAGCACCTGTCAAGGAAACATCTTTAGACTACAAATCAAGCTCCAATGAGGGTTTTCTATCCCTAGCATATGGAGACTACCAGATGTACATTTGGTAAGTATTTGGTAATTTTAACATCAGTATTTCTCCTGAGAAATAGCATTAAGTGACTGAAAGAGAATTGCAAGACTCACATGAAGATAAATCAATTTATATTTCTGAATTGCTTGTTTGAAACAAATATACATGGCCAGTAGAACTAGTTTGATAGAAATAGTTCTCCTAGTTTCTCATAACCCAGTCATACTTGCTCAGAGTAATTCCAATTTACATCAAGATGTTTTTCTGAACATATTAAGTATGAGGCATTCTTGTATCTTTGCTTGAAAATGTATATTTAATCTATATTTCACACATTATGGAACATATGTAACAAATAGGTAGAGTAATGAAACATTCATTAATGTAAAGACCTCAAGGCCAGGCAGAAAATATAAAAATCCATATATTAATAATAATAACTCTCATTTACACAGTTCCTTTCTCAAAACACCTCAAAATGCTGTACTGCCAATGTCATATATTCTACAAATTCCCCTTTGAAATAGGCTGAGGCTCAGTCTAAGACTTGAAGATAATGTTAAAATTGAATTAAAATACACTTATACTGAAGCATTATGAAAGTTTTTAAATCATTATTAAACTAGTATCTTCTATTTTATAGGGGCTTTTAAACTCTTGAAATTTGAAGAAAATTAGCATTCTTTCAAATATATATACAAATATATATATACCACTATAAACACATATAGATATCCACACATACAGACATATATACATATAATATATATAAGCTATAGCTTTGTATACATTATATATACATACATATTTATAACTATATATATTTATGTTTTAATATCTACATTTGTGTGTGTATATCTGTGTACAACCTTCTTCTTACCTCATATTCTCCTACTGATCTCTTTAGACTAGACACCATGCTATGGGAAACAACCCTTTTTGGAACTCTTGCCCTGGAGCTTTACAATTTCCTTGTATTTAAGACACCTAGTAGATTTTATACAACTGGCCCCAGATGTGCTTTACTCAAATTCCTAGAAATCTTGCTTGCTGTCACAGACATACTTTCTTCTTCACCCATCATCTTCTTCTTTCCTTCCTTCCTCTCCCCTTTTTAGATATAAACCATTGCAAAATATTTTCCCCTTATTAAGTATAGTTTATTACTTATAAATTTTTTTTATCAATGTTTTGTTTTTACTGATATAAATGTATCTGATCTTGTCTGAGCTCAGCATATTGTCTGATCTCAGGCTTGATCCTAGCTAATACTGGATTAGTACAAATACATTTCAAAGTTGTTTCACTTTACAGTATAGGTTTATTGTATAAACTATTCTCCTAGTTGTGCTCATTTCACTTTTCAAAATATGTTAATCCATTCTACTTCTCTAGACTCTTCTCATCAGCCCTAAAACTTTCCAAGGCAAAACATCTCTCTTTGACCTCTCATGAGGCCATTTCCCTATTCGTATTGTTTTCTTATTATAATATAAATTCTGTGAAGGCAGGGAGTGTCTCATTTTAAAAATTTATATTCCCAGTGCTTGATACCCAGAAAATGCTTGATAAATGCTTTTCCTTTATTGATTCATTCATTTACTCAATACACATACAAAAGTTTGTCCCATGATTTTTCAGTCAATAAACATTTATTAAAACTATTATTTATTGCTATGATTGTTATTTACTGTTAGTAATAAATAATCTTCACTAATAATATTATTTATTTATCTACTCTGCATCAGTGCTAAACATTGAAGATACAAAGAAAGGTAAAAAATAAACAAGAACAAACAAGAAGCAAAAATAGTTCCTATGCTTAAGGATCTCACAATCTGATAGAGGAGAGACAATTATGCACAAACAAATGATCAGCAGAGGGAAGGGACTGGAATTAAGAGAAAGCAGGAAAGGCTTCTACAAGCTGGTATTTTAGCTTGGATATGAAGGAAGGAGGCAAGGAAATAGCTCATATTGCAGCATGCTAGAAATGGAGGTCAAATAACTTGGCAAGAGTTATACAGCTTTCATTAGAATCAGGATTTGAATCCAAGTCTTCCAGCCTCCAGTTCTAGCTTCCTGTCTAATATGCCATATTTCTTCCTAAAAGCAAAACAAACAAAAAAAATAAACTCGAACACTATATTCAAGTTTGTCTTATGTGTATTTACTGTTAAGACTCCCAGAACATTTTAGAAACATTCACTTACAGTGCCTCTTGGGTGGCACTTAATTCAACACCTCTTAAGAACCTGCTGTGTATAAAACACTATGCCAAAAACATCATCCCTGCCCTGTTTAATCAGTACTGTCATATGTCCCTTTTTTCCCCTAGAACAAAATAGAACATGGGTTATACAAATGGCATTGTAGAAAATGATGGGCTTTAAGTTAAGAAGAATTAAGTTTGAATCTTACATCAAATATTTAATAGTTATATAATTCTAGGCAAGTCCCTTAACTTCTCTCAGTCTCAGTTTCTTCATATCAAAATGGGAATAATAATAGCACCATCACCAAAGATTTGTTGTGAAACTAAAATGAAATAATATATATAAAGTGCTCTGCAAAATTAAAGCCTTAAAGTTAAATGTTAGTAATTGTAAGTACCACACCTCTAAAGCAAGATAGAAGATAGAAGCTACTAGTTAAGTAGTAATTCCTTTGGCTCTATGGCTTTCAACAACGTTGTTATTCTCTATACCATCATATCCTCATTTAGGAGGCATCAATAAGTTCCAACTGAGGGCACCAAAGGAGTCCCAGAATCTTTGCTTTTTATGATTTGTTTGTTTATAGGAAGTGCTGTATCTTAGCCAAGCACCCTGTGGGTTGCTCAATAAATATTAATTGAATGAATGAATGAACTGACATGAAGTATGTTGCACGTTGTGTGCAAAGACTGGCCTTGTGTGATTCATATGGCCATTCTGGCAGACACAAAACGGAATTTCAGTGTGTTATCATTACCTCTCTTAGCTGGTGGCCAACACAATTACTTTGCACCTGAAGGTCTTCTTCCACGTGAGGAGAATCACAAGATGTTCATAGGCAACATTCATTCTATTTTGGCATTAAACAAAACTCAAATGAACTCCTCTATATAGGACACGGTATGGCATATTGGAAAGAACAATGAATTGAAGGATCAAGGTTTTGAGACCTGGTTTTGACACTAATTTGGTTTTTCCCCATCCCTCCTCAAATTTCTTCCCATTTCAATCCATTTTCCTCTAATCATTTCAACTAACAAAATGATTTTCCTAAAACATAGACCTAACCCTGTTCTTCCTCTTCTCAACAAACTTTTATGGCTCCCTATTAGTTCTAGAATAAAACCTAAATTTTGTCATCTGAAGTCCTTCATAATTTTAAGTCATATTGTAAAATATACCCCTTTAGTCATACTATAGTATGGTCAAAACAGCCTTCTTTCTGTTCCTTATACATAGCATTCTATCTCCTATCCTCGTGCCTTTGTAAAGACTGTCCTCCTATAATATTATTCCTGTTCCCTTAGAATACTTAATTTCTTTCGAGGCAGAGGCAAAATACCACTTTGTATATGAAACCTTTATGAATCCTCCTCCCACACTGCACAACCAAGGCCAGCTGTTTAAAATGATCTTTTATTAATTTCTGTACGTATTTATGTATGAACTAGACATATCTCTGATTTGATTGCAAGCACCTCAGGGATGGAGCTTGTCTCACTTCTGTGTTAGTATGTTAGCCATTGAAGATACAATCTCGAAGACAGTTAAGTGCTTGTTGAGTAATTGTATTCAGCTCTCTTCTATTTTTATTTATAACAGTAGGGATGTGTTTCACTTCTTCCATTAGAGTATAAATTATTGGATAAAGACATGATATTAAATACCACAATCAAATTAAGTTTGTGTTCACTCTATCTCATTTGTCTGTCCTTGTCCCACCCGAAAAGAAGACAAAAGAATGTGTCTATTTTTATTTGTTTCATGGGTCCCAGGGTCAAAGGATTTATTAACTTAACTTTTGGAGATGAGCTTCTCTGTACTTGGGAAGCCCATGTTTTTTAGTAAGATCTATGAGAATTTATGCTCTCCTAAACATTCCTGGAAGATTCTAGGATCACTTCCAAGTCCCTAAGCAGGACATCAAAAAAAAAAAAAAAAAAAAAAGATGTTAGCATTCTAACAACTAAGAAGCAATGTGGCACAATAGCCAGAGAATTAACTTTGCAGTCAGAAGGATCTGCATTCAATCTTGCCTATAGTGAATACTGGCTGTGTAATTCAGAACAAGTCACCTTTTCACATGTAAATTATATATCTATATCAGTGAAGTGAGTTCCCACACCAATGGCATCATAGACTTGAACCAAAAAAAATTCTTCCTAAGAGCTTTCTCAAAATTGTATTTCTTTCATTTTTTTTCTAGTATGTCAAACTAAAAAAGAAACAGATTTCTGTGAACTGTGTATTGACTTAGAAAACCATGCATTAACATTATCTATTTTGCATGTTGTATCAAATAAGAAAATAATTCTAAAGTCCTTATTACAATTCCTGGTATATAGCAAGTATGATATAAAGTTCAGCCATTATTATTCTATTTTTATTTATCTTGTTAAATATTCCTCAGTTACATTTTAATCTGGTGAGGGCCTCAGATAGGAGTTTTTCAGGCTTTGACATTGAATTTGACACCTCTTTTTATATCATATTTTGTGTTTTACAAATTCATCATAAAGACCCAATCTGGAATGTGCAACCTTTTTTATTTATCAAAATTTATATCTTGTAAGCAAAAACCATCAATAAAAACAGTCAAAATAAAATACCAACATAAAAATGCATATTCAACAAAGTAGGGTCAAATTAATGAATAACAAACAAAAATGCTTTTATATTGCCCTTATAGGTCCATGTGAGGAATACTATTCTTCTATCAAAGGTTATTTAAGCACAGAGAAGAAAAACAACTGAGCTGTAATCAGAGCTATAAAACAGTTTAATTTAGTTTTCTGTTTTTGAGGCACAAAAATAGTTCAATCACCTGAATTTACAATTAAGAATTGAAAGAATGGAGAATATGATATTTAAGAAATATAAAAACATACTTTCAAATATATCTCAGGTCCATCTTGTGGTCAGAATAGAATGTGAGTTGGGTGGAGTAAACAATCTTTTCTTAAAGGGAATATATGGAGCATAATTTAACCTTTTGATGACTTGTGATGCTCTGAAAGCATTTGAAGGCAGGTGCAAATGCTGTTAGTATAAGACTTTGGACTGAATGGTCACTAACCCCCGGCAGTTGCTCTGGCACTTTCTTTCTTGAAAAATTTTCTCATATTGGGTTGCTTTTTGTTCCTTTGTCTTTTTTACTTCAAAGTGAAATGAAGCATGTGCCACTACATGACCTCCTGGGCAGTGTAACAGGGCTGCCTTCCTGCAAAGTTAATTAGTGACTCGAAGGCAGAAACAGCCTTTTCCCAGGTGGTTTTCTTACCTTCCAGAAAATCATCTTTACTGTTGCCAGCACTGTGACTTGTCAGTGCCATTCAAATTATTATCTCATAGGAACCTCCTTGTATCTCAATAGTAATAAATATGTTCATGGGATATAAAGGAGGAGCATTTCAAGAACTGTGGTAGGGGGGCTTCTTACAGAACTATAAGTCTTTGAACATCATTCATGATGGCCCTTTTGGTTTAGCCTTTTCAATGAGCAGTGGGACAGAAAAAAAAAAAGGACAGCTTTGATCTTTTCTCCAAGCGGTACTCACATAAAATAGTCTTGGTACTCTGATTTAGCCATATGCCCTCTAAGACACTGCTTAGCAGTTTCAGTTGAGTCAAAATTGGAACAGCATTTTATTCTTAATAAAATAAAGGATCAATAAACTGATATATTTGTTTACACTATTTCCTTGTGCTTGCCCTTTTCAAGTCAAATACAAACTTTCATTTTCTTTTAGGGTTAGCACACATTTAAAAATGCAGTCCTTCCTTTTGCTTTTAACTAAATATAATTTGTAATCAATATCATGAAATGCAGTTTACTGTCAGGCTTCAAAGCCCTACTGTGCATATCCTATGAAAAGAAAGTGGTATAATTCATATCTGGGCTTTGAGTAAACTTGACACCATGGCTTCAGGCATAGGAAAATCCATCTAGATTCATATAGATGATATGTTTTCCATTTCCCTTTCCTGAGAAATGAGGTATACCAATGGGATATACAAAAAGAAAATCCTGAGGGACCCCAGATGACCAAAATAGTGCTGTCCCACTATTGAAAAGACCCAACCACCTTGTTCAGTTTCTCTTCTGATTATAAATTGCTCTATATCAGCAGAATTTATGATATCAGCCAAAACAAGCACCAACAATATTGTTGCTTACTTTTATTCTATTCAACTATCTTAGGCTTTCATTTATTGGGAAAAGGTCAATAGGAATATGGTTCAGTTCCTCTGAAAGGATATAAGTTGTTCAGAAAAGATATATATTGAACAGTAATAGTAATATTGCTTCTTTCTAATCAAATGTAATAGCTGAAAGCAACCCTGATGTGGGTAAAAACAGCATTATAACCAGAGCAAGGACAAAGGGAATTTGGTCTCAGCAAGGTGAAAAAAAAGGTGAAAAATGGCTCTATAGGCATGGATGGGAGGAAGTTATGGGATGATCCACAAGAATCATTTCCCCACTTTCATCTTATTGTCCCAAGTCTCTGCCACCTTCATTTTGGAATATGTCTCACCTACATCCCCTCTATAGAGCTGACAAGAAAAAGAAAGACAGAAAGAACTACAAGGACAGAGAAAGACAGAGGAAGCAAGAGAGAGAGAGAGGGGGAGAGAGAAAGAGAAAGAGAGAGAGAAAGGAGGGAGGAGGAGAGAAAGGAGGGAGGAGGAGAGAGACAGATAGATAGATAGAGATTAGAGAAGATGAAAGGAGAAGAAGAGAAGAAGAAAAGCAGGAGATGAAGAAAAGAAGGAGAAGAAGAAAAGAAGAAGAAGAGGAGGAGGGTGGGAAAGTGGGAAGACGGAGGGCAGAGAGACAGAGAGACAGAGAGAGCAAAATTAACCAAAATATCAATTGAGTCTAACAGTATATATATTTTATATACCTTGAGTCCCCCATTTTTGTGAAGAATAGAGAGAGGTATACTTTCTCATCTGTTCTCTGGAGCTTCACACATTATAATTATGTAGTACTCTCTTTCTGTTCATAGTTTTAGTCATTGTCTATATTCTCTGGTCCTATTTACTCCACATCATTATGTCAGTCTTCTGCTTCTTTTCTAAATTCTTCTTAGTTATAATTTTAGGGGAACAATAATGTTGTATTACATTAATAAATACTGCTATGAATATTGTAGTTTGTATGGAATCTTCTTTTTGTATTTGATTTCCTTGGGAATACAAATCTTGCAGTGGAATCTCTAGATTAAAGAATATGGATTCGCTTTTTAAAAACATAATTTCAAAATACATTCCAGAAGTTTTGAATGAGTTTCACCAACAATATATTAGTGTTTCTTTTTTTTTCTGAAGATTCTTTAACATTTATTTTTCCATTTTTTAGATCTATCAATTTTCTGTGTGAAACAAATTGATATACATTTCTCTTTGGGTTATTTGGAGTTTATTAATAGTTTGCATTTTTTTCTCTTGAGAACTATTTCTTCTTCTGCCAATGGCAGAGGAGGACTAGGCAAGACCAAGAACCCCAGGAATAGTAGTATACTCTAGACTGCCAGTTTTGTTTTCAGTTGGGCTACCAAAGCTATCATCATAAGAAAACAACCTCTGAGGAAATATTCCCAATACCAAATGACAAAAAAGTCTGTGAACAAAATATATTCAACGCAGCAAAAAAGAATTAAAAGAGAAATGGCTAAATGGGGGTTAATTGAACTAAGTTTTTTTTAATAATCTCACATATCTAAGATAAAGTCAGTTAGCTGATGAGTATGTATTAAGTATTCACTATGGGCCAAGCAATGTGCTAAATCCTGTGATATAAATAAGGCAAAATTCCTTGTTCTTGAGCTCACATTTGAGTGTGTGTGTGTGTGTGTGTGTGTGTGTGTGTAGAGAATATTTAAATAACTAAATACATACAAGGTATCAACAAAGTAGATAGAAAAAAAAGCTCTGTGTGGAAAGCACTGGCAGTTAGGAGACTTAGAATAGAGTTTGAATTGATTCTTGTAGAAGCTAAGCAAACTACAAGTCATAGGTGAGAAAGGACAGCATGTCAATCATGGGGACAGTCAGTGAAAAGCCACAGAGATGGGAGATGAGACATTTGATGAAAGGAATAGCAAGAAAGCAAGTGTGTCTGGACAACATGAAGGAAACTAAAGTATAAAAAGACTGCAAAAGTAGAAAAGGATGAGTTCATAAAAAACTTTGTATACCATGTGAAGAAATTTATATTTGCTCCTGAGGAGATAGGAAGTCACTGGAATTTATTGAGCAGGTCAATGACATGGTCAGTCATGTGTGTTAAGAAAATGTCTGTAGCAACTGAATAGAACTGAATAGATTTGAAAGGGGGAATTAAGGGCAATAAATTCATTAACAGAATATTGACATAAGCTAAGTGGGAAATGATGAAGGTCTGACTTAGAGTGATGTCTATGTGAATATTGTAAATGTGAAAAGACCAAGATTTGAAAATTGAGTGATAATTAGGGGGAGTGAGAGTGAGGAGGTAAGAATGACACTAAGGTTCAAGCCTGGATGACAGGATGTGGTGGCACCTTTGACATTAAGAACAAGGTTATAACAGATTTATTTAAACCTGAAAGAAAGAGTCATTTTTTAATTGATAAATGCCCAAAGAATTTGAACAGGAAATTTTAAAAAAGAAAAGAAAGCACTCAATAATCACAACAAAAATGTTACCAATCACCAATAATAAAAAAAAGTTCAAACAAAAACATTCTGGGGTTCCATCTCATCCATCAAAATGGCAAAGACGACAAAAGAAAATTATTGAGAAGGATGTAAAGGACAGACATTAATTTACTGTTGAATAAGATGTGAATTGGTCCAACTCTTTTGGAAAGCAATTTGGAACTAATACCACTAAAGTCACTACATTATTCATACTCTTTGACATAGAGATACCACTGCTAGACTTATATTCCAAAGAGAACAGAAGAAAAAGGAAAAGACCCGTATTTTCAAAAGTACAGGTTTTTTTTTTTTTTATTGGAGTGACTATAAGTTGGGGAATAATTGTACAAACCATTCTATATTAATGTAATGGAATATTATTGAATATTTTAATATTAGTGAAATCCTAAGGAATGATAAAAGAATTGGATTAAGGAAAATCTGGGAAGACCCTAATGAATTGATGCAAATTAGGTAATTAAAGCCAGAACAATGTATATGCTGATTAAACTATGCATTAATGTAAAGAAAAAAACTTTGAACCCTGATCAATTTAATGACCACCTGTGACACCAGAAGATCGATGATAAAGATACCAAAAGAGAGGTAACATAAAAGAGGTGCAAAACAATATCTATACTTTCAGCTATAGTTAAGGTAAGGATTTGTTTTGCTAGGTTGCACTTACTTTCTACAAGGGTTGTTCTTATCAGGTTTTTTTTTTTTTTTTTTTTTGAGGGGTTAAAGAATAGAAGAAAGATGAAAAAAGAGGAAGTAATGTCAATGAACATTTAAAGAAAACACAAAGGCAAACAGACAACAGACAACACCAACAACTCAGGGAACTTTGGAGTCAACATCATGAGTTGAGAATGCACATTAAAAGCAAGTTTCTGTAATGAGCTTCTCAATTTTATATCAAATCCTCTTTTCTTCTTCTTTTTATATGGAAATGTACACATTTGTTGATATTTGTTATAATTATAATTTTTTTTAATTTTAAAAAAGGTGTTGGTCACTACAAAATTGTCATTCCAATCTTTAAACAAAAGAACATAATATAGTAGGTCATCTTATAGAATAAGTGGTATAAAAGACAAAAATTTTTAAATTACTTTTAGTAATATAAATCATTATCAAAATGAATTATATTTCAATGCATTGAGAAAATAAATAAAATAGAAATTTTAAACTGCCAGAAGTAAAGTTAGTACATTATTTATTAAATGAAAATGGTCATAATCCCCTCATTAAAAGAAAAATAGTTAAAGAATGGATTAGAAAGCAGAATCTAAAACATTTTTTAAGGAAACAGTGCAAAAAAGGATTAGATTAAAATTTAGTTGTTGGTGTGAACTATATCATGCAATTACAAGTTTTAAAGAGCTGAAAGGCAGTGACAGATAAAGTTGAATTCAAATCCTAAAAGATCAAAAGTTACAGACACATGAAATGTATAATGCTAAAAAAACTTTCATGAATGAAAAATATTTGATTTCTATATGCCAAGCAATTCAGTAGTTAAAGCAGAAAAGCTAACTATATTGATTTAATAAATAGGTAAAACAATAATTTAAAGGTACTACTATTCCATTATAAGAATTGACAAACCTAATATAAAGTTTAGTAACAAGGAAAATTCCAAGTATACTACTAATTTAATGTTAGAAATAACAGCTATCCAGGAAGAATTTAAGAGAATAGACAGGAAATGCATTTTTAAAAATATACATGAAACTTTCACAAGAATGTATAAAATACTTGAAGAAGGGACCCCAAAACTCTAAAACTCCTTGAAGGAGAAATTCAACTCTGCCTCAGTGAAGGACCCCATCTGAAGGAAACAAGACAAACAGTTTCATTCTGTTATCTAAGTGGGGTTGGTTCAGTCCTGAGCAAAAGAATTCCAACCTTATTGAATTAAAGAAATTCATTCAATTCTATTCAAATTCCAGTTCAAGCTAAAACCCAGCTTGCAGATGAGCCATCTTGGGCTGTCCCAGCCCCCACTAAGACCCAATATAATACCTTCCTTCAATGAAGGTCTTTTGCGGATGGACCATAGTAGCTCCCTTCACTGCCAGACCCTTCTGTCTACTGAGAACTACATCCTCTCAGTATTTTCCAATAGATCTGCCACTATAGAAGTCAGTCTCTTTGTAAACTAATTTCTAACAATAAACTTTCATTTTGCAACTAATAATTTGGGAATGAGTGAATTCTTTCACTCCTAAAACCTGCGGCCAATTTAAAGGGGATTCTTAACAACTCTCTTATAGCCATTAACCTCTAGACCACTCAAACAGCATCATACTGATACATATAGAATTCTTACTCAATTTAATAATAGCTAAAAAGAGGAAATATTGATATAGCTTCTATTCTCTGCCAGGCACCATGTAAGCACTTTAAAATTATTATCTCATTTGATTCTCACAAGATAGTTGTTGGTTTAAAAGGGCAGATATGTGATTATACACACATATACACATACACAGAGTCACTAAAATTTATTTCATATGAATACTTCAGATCACAATTTCAGAAAATTATAAATAAACAAGAAATATTAATGAAAGAGTATAGTGCAATCTATGATCTAAAAAGAAAATCTAATAAACAATAATCAGGAAGAGGTAGAAATTAAAATATTTGAAAAATCATAATATAAGACATTAATTATTAAAATGTATAAAATGCAAACAAGATAATTCTTAGAGATAAATTTACAGAATTTAGTAAATGTGTAAAGTATTTAGTGAGACTAAAGCCAGAAATTATTTACTCTGACAAAACAAACATTCTGGTCATACTGATTTTAGAAATGAACATTTCCAATCCTTAAAAAGAAATTTGATAATATATAAATTATTTATAAACATAAAAATGAAGACTAAATGAATTGAGGATGTAACTACAGAAATTAGAAAAGCAACAAAATGAGATAGCTCAAAAGGAAAAAAAAAATAAGGATAAGAAAAAGAAAAAAAATTGTTGTCATTATTATTCAGTTGTTTCAGTTGTGTCCAACTCTTCATGATCCTATTTGTGTTTAGGGTTTTGGGGGGGGGGTGGGATTGGGCAAAGATACTGCAGTGTTTCCCATTTTCTTCTCCAAAAGAACAGAATGCGAAATTTTAAAAATTAAAGACCAATAATATTGGCAAGCAATTGGAACTCAAATCAACCAAAAAAAAAAAAAAAAGAAGAAGAAGAAGAAGAAGACAAAGCACTGCTCAGTGTAGCTTAACAAAGAAAACCAAATTTAAAGCAAATTATAAATAGCCCAGGGAGTATTTTAAAAATTATATATTAATAAACTTGAGAAATTATGTGTATTTGCTGATTATTTACAAAAATACAAATTACCCAAAATAATAGAAATAGACAAAGTAAATAAACATATTTCAGAGGAAAAAAATAGCAATCATAAATAAACAACTCCACAAAATGCCAGCAATAACCACAACAAGAAATGTAAGCCCTAACACCACACAAACCTAATCCAAATTAGAAGACAGATAAATTTTCTAAAAAACCAAATAGGTTCCTCAAAAAAATGTCCATAATATTTATTTTTGTGAGACAAATATGCAATTAATATTAATATTTTACCAAAACAATGAAATGATTATCATTACTCAACATCACTAAATAATAAATATTTCAATTGTTAAACAAGTTTTTAGCAAATACAATAAAGCATTTAAAATAATTAACTAAGATCAAATAGTATTTATACTAGCCATAAATGAACAATTTATTGTTAGGAAAGCAATTCAATATATCATTTTAATAAGGAAACATGATTATTACATGATCATGTTATTAGATGTAAATAATCCTTTGATTAAATACATCATAAAATCATGATTAAAAAAATAATAACAGAATAGAAATGGAGGAAGTTTTGCTTAACACATCTTTATTTAAATGAAACAGAGTCAGCATTATGGAACTGGAATGAAGAAACATCAAATCACCAGGTGAGTAATTGACAAATCGGTATATATAAACAGGGGTAAAGATGTTATTAATATTATTATTTTAATTATAATTATTGTATTGCCATTATTATTTAATAAATGTTGATGACAAATCTGACTAGCCATATGAGAAAACTAAATATAGGTCCTCATCTCACATCATATCATTCCAACTGGTAAGAAAATGAATCAAAAAAGGAAAGAATAATGTAGTAATATATTTGTGAGGAACCGATAAATTTTTAACCATTAAACAAATAGAAGAAAAAAGACTAATAACATGCCAAAAATAGAATCAAGGTTAAATAACATGACAAAAATAGAATTAAGATTAAATAAAAATCATCTACAACAGACATAAAAGATAAAAGCCCAATACCTAATTATTTTAAAGAAACTAGTACAAATATTTGAGTTCACTATCCAGGAATAACAAATAGTGTTTTCATGTTCCATTGGATTTTATTATAATGCCAAGACAATATGAGGAAGGCCTCAACATATTGAATTGACTTCATATGAAAAACTTATAATAGGACATTGATGAGAATCCCAAATGGCACTGGGACAATGAATGGGTTTCAAGAATGTTTCTGGGGGAATGCTCATTTTGTCTAGATCACTAATACTTTGAAGTATTGGAGTAGAAGTCAATCACCATTCAATAAATAGTTGGACATAAGTGATGATTATTAAAGAAATTATAGCTGGAAAAAATTTTCAAACTCATTAATAATCAGAGAAATGCCAAGTAAAATTACTTTGAAATCCTACTATACATTCATTAAATTGACAAAAATAACTAAAAGTGACAAAACTCAGATACTTGGTAATTTGTGAATAAGTCCATTCATGCATGTATTGCAAGACAAATATATACATATAAATATGCATATATATATATATGTTCATGTGTATATCAGAATTATTGTAATGGCAAAGAACTGGAAATAACACATCTTGATATGGAAATATGGGGAATGGTTGAATAAATTCTGGTATATCATTTTAATGGAATACTAAATATTTATTGAAAACTTGTACATGAGAAATACAAAGACATAATGTAATACATTTCAAAGTAAAACCAATTTACATAATGACTACAACTATGTAAATTATATTAAAATGTACATATAAATTTAGAAGTTGACAAACTAAGAACAGAATGGGACAAAGGAATAACTAATAAGTTGCTATGATATATACTTATATGTATAGGCAGTTGGGTGGGACAATGGACAGAATTCTGGAGTCAGGTAGCCCTGAATTTATAGCTGGCATTAGATATCTCTTAGCTGCATGATTCTGGACAAGTCACTTAATGAATGGCTGCCACAGCTTTCTTATCTTCAAAATGGGGATAATAAGGTCACCTACCTCTCATAGTCATTGTGAAGATATAATGAGGTGCTCATAAAGTGCTTTGTAAACCTTAAAGTATAATATAAATATTAGCTATTATAGCTATTATTTACATACATATTTTAGATCTCTAATGTTATCAATGTATTCTTAATGAAGAAAGCCCCTTTACCAGTGCAGACAGGGTAGACTTAGTAGTTTTAAAAGAGTTGCCTGCTTGGGCGATTGTAAGGTAAAATCAATCAGTTATAATAATAAATAATAAAAATAACACTTTATGAAATATATCAATAAATTATTCATAGACTGTGGAATAGCAGCTCTTACTCTAGATCTCATTTAGAGGCTTTCTAGGCTAGACACTATTTCTCAGTTGCTGGACAGTTCTCATACTATATGTCATGATGAGAATTTCTATCAAGTGTGCGTTGGACTAGAGGAGATTCTGTGATAATGCTTATTAGCACTTCCTGATGGTCACTTATATTAATTGCAGGTTAATGGATCAAAACTCAAGGGATTAGAAATTAAAAGAAGAGATCTACATATTTATTCCAAGCAGATAAGAAATAGAATACATGTGCACAAACTAGAAACAATTCACTAGGTGCCAAAATGTCACAAATTATTTCCTGGAAATATCTAGGAGATATAGTAATTATTAGTAATACCTCATAGCATTTGAGTGTTTCTTTCCAGAGAATTGTTCAACTTCTTTAAACTTCATAAAGGCTGCAATGACCCTTGCTAATATATTCCTTCATTCAATCCTTATGTCAGAAATAATAACCAATCCAAATCTCTCTTGATGTAATTGAAATCCATTTCCACTTGTCCTGTAGAAAACATCTGTTCAATGCAATTGTTTCATTACTTCTTATATACTCTAAGACTGTTCTCTTCAGTCTCTCTGAGAGCACTTACATTCCTTAGGAGTAATTTAGGAACATCTAGAGTTGCATTAATTCTCTCAAACTACTTATATGAAAATTACTACCAAACATCAATTTGGAAGAAAAAACGTCCCTCCCATGCAATTCAATTTGACATAAATTTGTCAAGAACCTACTATATAACAGCACAGTAGTAGGTTGGGAAATAAATACCAAAAAAAGGAAGTTACTACCCTCAAGAAGCTTACCTTCAATCGGGGCTTAGGAATGGGGGAACAACATATGCAGAGAATAGCAAATATAAGGTATATTCTGCATAGTAATTTTAAAAGGGAGAAAGTACTAAAAACTGGGAAGATCAGTAGAGGCCATATGAATGAACAAGAAAGGCCAAGATTATCCATTGCATCCTGGGCCATTGACAGTCATTTTAACCTTTGTCTTACTATTGGATTTTAATGACTCTGGAGGACAAAGTGAGGATGATGACTGCACAGATCTGTATCACTCATATCCAATTCACATGGGAGTCAAGATATCACCATTGTGATGTCATTGATTTTCTTTGAGAATGAAGACAAATAACAACAATATGTGAATAAGCAGGCACTTAATTCTTTGAAAGAATTGAGGAAAATCATAGTGGACTTGTTGTGCAAAGCCATAAAAACAGACAATAGAATTTCATGTTTGGGGAAATAAATAAGGTCATTTTGGTTCAAATAGGGAAACAGAATTAATTAAGAGAAACAAAATGATGTAAAACGAGATAATAGATAGGACCCAGATTATGGAAAGCTTTAAATATTAGTAAATATATTATGTATTTAAATATATTTTGTATTTTATTCTAGAGGCAACAAGTAGCCAATGAAGATTTTTGGAAAATGGAGCAATTTGGTGAGATCTGTGTTTTAGGAATTTGATAGTTGTGTGAAAGACTAGAATAAGGATGACCAATAATAAACAAAGTATTCATAGAGTGGAAAAAATATGTGAATTAACATCCTTTTCTATTAATCTGTCATGTTTACTGCAAAAACAAAAAGGGATTGCATACCATTTTGCATTTTCAATTCTTGTAGGTTAATTTTTTAAAATATGCATTTATCTTTAATGCTTGAACATTTGACTCTCCATGACATTCAGGTATTTGTTTTGTCATCAAATTCCAGGTAATATAGTGGGAACAGGAGTAAGGTGGAAAGAATAAGTATTTATTAAGTATCTACTATGTGTTAGGCAACGGTATAACTGCTTTATACTTATTATTTTAGCCTTATAGTACAGATTCAAAATTTCTTATGGCCAATAATATATAGGAGATGAAGATTTCAAATTTTGCCCAGGACCCACAAATTCCTTGTCCTACCTTAACAGGTCCCTACTTCATCCTAAAAACATGATAATGGGGAATAATAATAGTTGAGATATAGTGAAACAAATACTGGATAAGAAGTCCCAGATTTGAGTGCTGGCTTTTTTCAGGTAGTGATAGGCTTTATTTTATTTTATTTATTTATTTTTTTAACACACATTGCTTTATGAATCATGTTGGGAGAGAAAAATCAGAGCAAAAGGGAAAAAGCATGGAAGAGATTAAAAAGACAGAAAACAGAAGTGAACATAGAATGTATTGATTTACATTCAATCTCCTTAGCTCTTTTTCTGGATGCAGATGGCATTTTCTGCCCAAAATCTTTTGGGATTGCTTTAAATCATTGAGAAAAACCAAGTCTTTCATAGTTGATCATCGCACATTCTTGCTGTTATTGTATATGATGTATTCCTGGTTCTACTTGTTTTGCTCAGCATCAATTCATGTAAATCTTTCCAGTCCTTTTAAAAATCAACTTGTTTATCATTTTTATAGAACAATAATATTCCATTACCTTCATGTACCATAATCTGTTCTCCTTGTTTCTTAGAAATAGTATTTTTCTCTTTACTCTCACTAGCCTTTGTCATATTCCCTTTCTCTAGAAGTCAAATCTTTAGACCTGAGCTTTTGACTGTTATGCCATAGTTCTCTTTTATTTTCCTGACTCAGTTTCCCTAATTGTTCTGACTCAGTTTCCCTACATTGTTCTGCCTTGGTTTCCCTGAATTATTCTGCCTCAGTTCCTAACTGTTCTGGTCAATCCTGCAAAACCACCCCTCCCTCTTAATCATGATGATCCAGATAAGGAGAAAGACCTTCTATCTTAGACATCATCAGAATGTCCAGTGCCTCTCCTCATTCTGTAATCCCAATTTATCAGAATGCCTTCCTCCACCTTGTCAGAACTGGATTGATAGTCCCATGTTCCAGCTCTCAGAGCTCTGACTCCACCCTTGCCTCAGTCTACTCCTGTGGCTGAGCCATGTGTATGTATGTATGTGTGTGTGTGTGTGTGTGTGTGTGTGTGTGTATATATATATATATATATATATATATATATGTCATTGAGAACTCACACTGGTGCTGGTTTCTTGGAGACGATAGTGTCATTCAGCCCTGGGACAAAACCATGGATCCATTTGGTCTCAGTAAATCTCTCCCTTTCAAATAAGATATTAAAAACTCTCTAATCTCTATCTTGCCTCAGTTTCTCTGGCATTATAGATACCTCTAATATATGTACTGGCTATGTGACTCTAGGCCTTTCAATTATCTAGTCAACTCCTAAAGTCACAAATTATGAAGAAAGTATTGATCTTTGTTGGCAGAAAAAGTTCCTCACTGGGAATTTACTGTAATGATAATAAATAGTCTTAATAAAAAGTCATAATAAATTTTAGATATATAGTTTACACTTTTAAGCTTTGATGTCATAAAAAAATCTATGAAAGTAGGAATGTGGGGTGGAAACAAGGGCTACAAATAAGATTTCTGATAGGAAATATTCAAGAAGTTAAAATGCAAGATGAGACATTTTTGACACAGCCAATGAAGGAATTTATTTTATTAGGTTATGTGTACTTGTTATGTGGACTTCCTTTTTCTTTTTTTTTTGTGATCAGTTGGGGCAGTGTGAGAAACAGATATGAAATGTTTGTTTAATTTTTTTTAAAAGAAGTATTTTCAGCAAATTGGACCTGGACTCAGCCACAAAAAGATCAACCATTCAAGATGTAGGTACAGTGTTACTGCTGAGATTGAATTTGTGTGCTCATTGTTCAAATGATATTTAATTTGTTCTTAGGTGTGAGCATTGACAATGTCTATTTAGCTTTTTGCAATTGTTTTAGAGCTGGATTTCAGATAAAAAATTAACTTGAGAACCTTCAAGTCAACTAAATCAAAGATTCAGGTCAGGTAAACTGAAGCCAGACTATTGAAAAAAATTGGGAAGAAAGATGAAGTTCACAGAGCTTTCACAGAGCTTTCAGTATGTTTGTATTATTCTCCACTGAGTACCATCACACAATAATTCCATTAATAATTCAATGAACAAGTGTCAGTGACTTTATAGATATTAATTTTCCCCCTCCACCAAGTATTTCACAACTCATGTATAGTTTCTCATGGAGGGCCATATTTTGAGACATCCCCCATACTGCCATTTCTTAAACTTCTTATTCCAGAAGCTTTTTCTAATGTGCCTTATAATCAGTATACTTTCTCTTCTCAAATCATCTTATTTGTTTATATGTTGGATTCTCCATCTAAATTAAAAGTGAACTTTTTGAGAGAAAAGAGTAGTTTTCCTTTAAAAAAAAATCTCCAAGACCCAGCACAATGCTTTATATATTTGCTGTTTTTTTTTTTTAATTTTAGTGGCTAGTGGACATTTTGTGACCCTATTGGGGCTTTTCTTGGCAAAGATACTAGAGTAGTTTGCCATTTCATTCTCCAGCTCACTTTACAGATGAGGAAATTGAGGCAAACAAGGTTAAGTTAATTGCCCAATACTACTTACAGCTAGTAAATCTCTGAGATCAGATTTGAATTCAGCTTGTCTTCATTTCAGGGCCAACCTTCTATCCACTGTACCATCGAACTTCCCTTTTTTTGTACATAGTAAAATGCGTAGAAAATATTTATTGAATTGGATTGTGTGGGAGGCACTAAGAGCTAGACTGGAAGTCAGGACTCAAATCCTGATTTACATATGTATTAGCTATATGAAATCAGGTAAGTAACTTTGAAGAAGGGACCCCGAAACTCAAAATCCTTGAAGGAGAAATTCTTCAACTCTGCCTCAGTGAGGGACCCTACTCAAGGGAAATGAGACAAACGGTTTCATTCTGTTTTCTAGGTGGGGTTGGTTCAGTCCTGAGCAAAAGAATTCCAACCCTATTGAATTAAAGAAACTCATTTAATTTTATTCAAATTCCAGCTCAAGCTGAAACCCAGCATGTAAATGAACCAACTTCGGACTCTACCCACAAGCCCCCTTCAGCTTGTAGTCAAAGCTCCTATTATAAAAGAGCCAATCTAAAATCCTTTTTTTGTAGAGCTTCTAAACATGTCATGCTATGTCATGCCATGCCATGCCAAGGAAGCCTCTGCCCACTGGAATGATATTCTTTTCTAGTGTTATTCTCTCTTTACCCTCACCTATTTCCCTAATGAGACTTTATACCTCTCTGTTGGGATTTCTAACCTTACTTCCTAATACCTATAGTAAACCTCTTTTATCAATCTAGGTTTTCAGGTTTGTAAATTCACTTATAGAGAATCCCTGCACTGCCAGAAGGAAGTTCCCAAAATTCCTTGCCCTTGAGCCGAATCCCAAGGAGGTGCAGAGGAGCCAAACCTCTCCATTTGGTTCCCTGAAGCCGAACCTGCCACTAGACCTTATCATTTAACTCCCTGACCACCAGAAACCCTAATCTCATTTTGGATCCCTAAATCTAGAGCTTATCATTTGGTTCCCTACAAAAGGGAACCCCAAAACCTAAACCTCATCATATTTTTGGTTCCCATACCAGGAACCCCAAAAACTAGACTTCATCTCATCAACTTGACTTCTCTGTCTCAGCTGTTTCATGTACAAAAAGAGAGGGAGGGATTTGATGACTTCTACAATCCAACTCTAACTACACATTCCCATACATTTATTCAATGAGTTTGAGGCTAAACTAGGAATCTAGTTCTACTTTTATCCAGCTTTAGATTATTGCCTAATTGCTATATGAAAGAAGGATTCTATAAGTCTCTATGGAGAAGATAAAGGAGTCATCGGCCTAAGAGAACAGACACACTACATGAACTGCCAACGTTCATTCTAGCCTTAGCACTTTGGGATTATAACAATTGCATCTATAAATCACCAGAGACCATCTGTTCACTCAATCATATGATGAAAAATAAGTATTAAGACAGCACATCAAAAGAGCCAAAGCACTCTTTAAATCAAATAAATAATGTATAAAAGAATGTATGCAAAGTCAAAGCAAAACAGAAGGCTGGGTACTTACTGGGAAATTGAGCTGCTTCCTGCTTTCCCCAATCCTTGCAGTCCCCTGCTACCCCCACAGCTAATTTGGATCATTCAGGAAACAAAATAAACCAATTGTCCAAATTATCCATATTGACAATTAGGAATTGAATGAGTAATTTCACAACTCATGGCATTGTTGTGGTTGTTTAGACAACTTTATGTAACAGATCAGTCATTGCAATTTTCTCCTCATTGTGTTCTCCCCTTCCTCCCCACCCCATATGCATGCAGCAACAAAAATAAAAGTCAAAAATAAACTGTAGTCTGAAGTTCCTAATTGTTTTTATATTTCTCATTGAATTCCCTCTAAAGTTTTAAATAGTACTTATTCCAGTTTGACTTTTTTTTTTAATTATCTTATGGAAGTAATTATTCCTAAGGATTATTTTTCAGCCTTAACATCAGTGACATATTAAAGACTGACCTCAAGCAAAATCTTTCCAATAGACCTTCCTACAGACAATTATTCCTTGAATTCAATTCACTAAGCAGTTGTTTAGTGTTTATTTGAGACAGGACATAAAGATAAAAAAGAAAAAATATTTACTTATAATGATCTTATATTCTATTGGGAAAATACAACATTTTTGTACAGATAGGAAACAGTATAAGGTAATGAAAAAAGGCATTCTACTTCTAATAGAAATTAATAGTGTGGCTAAGAGCAAGTGTTTAAATTTCTCAATGTTCTGGACTAAAATTTTATTAAGCTGTGGGTGCAACTTCATGTGAAGGTTGCAAAATTATGACTTTTTATCAGTAAGACCTATATACCCAAGGTCATGTAAAAATTTCTTGGTTGAAAAAGGATTGTGAGTAGAGAATATATGAGAAGCCCTGGTTTAAGAGTCAGCTACTTATGCCCAACAAGGTTCCTAATACTAGTCAGAGCACTTAATCTATTTGATCCTCAGTGTGTGGTCAAATGGCAAATTGACCTACTGATCTCATCAAAGGGCAAGATCCATGGATATATTTAAGTATTTACCTATCTGTATAGTCTATATAGTTTATATATAATATAGTCAAGGAACTCTCCAATATAGTGGTTTTCAAGGGTGGAGGGAAGAAAGAGATTCAAGCTCTGTAAAGGCCATGATCTAAACCCAAGGACTGTGTGATCAACCAATCAGAGGGTAAAAGATGGTTATAATATAGGTGGCAGTGGATAGAAGGCTGAAGCTGAAGAGATGAAGATTCATCTTGAGTTCAGACATGTCACTTAATTCTATTTACCTAAGTTTGCTCATCTATAAAGTGGACAGCTAGATGGCACAGTGGCTACAGGTACTGTGGATCTAAAGTCAGGAAGACTTCTCTTCCTGAGTTCAAATCCACCTGCAGACACTTACCATGTGATCTCAGTCAGGTAACTTAACCTTGTTAACTTCAATTCCTTATCTATAAAATGAGTTCAAGAAGGAAATGGCAAACTGTATTCCTTCCCTTTCATTCTCTTACCACTATAGATTTATAGTGGCTCACTATTGACTTTATGATTGAACGTTACTTCATCCTTTCCAAAATTTTCATCTTTTTTAAGCTTTATAATTGTTACCTATAAACCATTTGCATAGCAACATATATGTAAATAATCTCAAAATCTTAGTGTAGTTTTAAGTTAGCAAACTTTAAGTTTTATAGTTTAAAACTATACTAAGTTTTTTTGGGATACATTGTCTAAATTTATAAATAAATAAATAGGTCTATATTGAATGTGGATGCTTTCTTTTTTAATGTAAATGATGAGTGATAAAAAAAATTTGGAGAGCAATTCTCTGATATTTTGAGTTAAAAGTTGTTGCTATGCATTGTAGAGTTTCATGCAGAATCCTTTACATCAATGAAATAATAGATTTGAATGAAAAAAGAAGTTTAGTGTACCATCTTCTCCTAGAGCTACCTGAACTATCTTTTATTCTGCCACATTCTAAATGGCAGAGACACAAAAGAGAGTTCCTTTTCTGACAATGAAATATACCAGTGGTATCAAACTGAAATAGAAATGGGGTTATTAAACCAAATGTGGACTTAGAAATATTATTGTTGTGCCATAGTTTCCTTTATTGTTCTGCCTCTGTTTCCCTAAATTGTCCTGCCTCAGTTTCTCTAATTTGTTCTGCCTCAGTTTCCCTTAATTGTTCTGCCTCAATCCCCCGGTTGCAACCCCCCTTTCCTGTTCATTAGGACTAAAACAATTAGGGCTATGGAGATCTGGCCACTCTGGTATTCCAAAAGAGTCATAAAACTCCAGATGTTCTATTTCAGATACCAAATTGGCATCATCTATCTCTATCTCTCCAGACTTCCTGTCTCTAGCTGAATACCTCCTTCACTCCCAATTTGTAAGAATTTATGGTCCTATCCTCAACCTGTTAGAACCAGATGGATGGTCCCTTCCTGGAAATTCCTGCTCATCAGTGTTCGGACTCCACCCCTTGCCTTTGTCTCCCCTAATCACTAGAGCCCTATAAAAATCATTTGAATCTCACATTCCATGCTGAACTCTTTGAGATGAAAGTCCAATTAAGCCCTGGGGCAAAATGAATTCTGCTACACCCCCAGACAATCTTTCCCTCTCAGAAATTCAAATAAAATATTGAAAACTCTCTAATCTCTATTTCTCAGTTTCTCTGGCATTATATTATTACTAATATTTATTTAGTATTAATACTAACATTATCTGTTTATTACATTTAATTTATCTTGTGGATAATCACTGTTATATTTGGGAATGTTATTAATCTGATTCAGCAGTCATAATGGACTACAAGCTATGTGGTTGATACCTCTGATATACACTACAACATTGATCATATAATATTGCCAAACTATATAAAACCATGGTGTTTATAGTTCAAAACTGGATAATGGCCATATAAGAGACAGGGAATAAGAAGTCATTCCAAAGAAGAAAATCCAGTGTTCAACTTGCTCTGTCAAGTTTTAGAAATATAGGCAATTGGAAGTACTCATATGATCCTGGCAACAATTGCCCAACTAAAAAGGAAATCCAAAGGCTTATTGAATTCTTAAAGTTTTAAAGCATCCATCTTCTCCACTTGAGCAGTCCAATGACCCCCCTTTTACTGAATCACCTACAGCTTTCTCTTTTGTTCATGGAACTCAAACAGGCTATAATCATTGAAAGTACTCTAGAAGTTTTCTTTTGGGCTCTTATACTTTTGTAAGGTTTATTTTTTGTAAGTTTCTATGAAGTCTATGGTCTACGAAGACCAGATTAAGCAGAGCCTTTGGCAGATACCTGGGAGTGGTCAGAATAAACAATCATTGGGCTTTTTGTGCTCAAAACTCCCCAAAGTGACCATTTTCAATACAATTTCTGAAAAGAAGTTGCTCACTTATTACCAGGCTCCTATTTGCTTCAGTCTGTTGCCAAATGGCAAATTGGCCTTCCTGCCTCATCTCAGAGCAAGACCTATCTATCTATCTATCTGTCTGTGTATATGTGTACATATATACACATATATCTGTATATATACACACATTTAAATTATACACATTTATACCTGCCCATATATATGCATTGTATTTATGTATATATGTGTGTGTGTATATATATGTATATATATAAAATATATGTAGATAGATTCTGTTGTATACAAAACTCAATAAATGTAACATAAATGGAAAGAACAACAAAATAATCAAAAGTGAATACTGAAGAATGACAGAGAACAAGAAGATATGAGAAGACATTTCCCCTAATTCCTTTGCACAAGTGGAATATCACATACATCAGATTTTTTTTTTCTACTAATCAGTTTTACTGATTTTTTTTTTCTTTTTTAGTTCTTTGTTATAAGCAGTGACTTTCTGGGAGGTGAATAGGGAAAGATACATAAAGAACATCTAAGAGATATACAAGATAATTTTTTAAGACCATAAAATGTGATGACCGCATATTTTAAAATTAGCGGGAGTCAGGTTAAGGGAAAATCCTTGATCTTTATTCTTTGCGGGGGTGAAGGGGGAATGGCAATACGAAGTGAGAGCAGTTGAGACACAAACCCGGCCAGCAGTGCTTCTGCCTCTCTCACTCCACCCACCAAATCATCTCTATGTCATTTCCTATACAACACTCAAAACTTGCACAGAGAGTGGGTGGGGCCATTCTTTCTCCAAGCATATATTAATAGAATATTGTCCAATTGCTATTTAGCCTCACGTGCTTAGGACCTCAGTGCAATGACTCAAGAGCTTCAGCCCATTACATAAAAAATTAGAAGAGAAACAGATAAGATATTGTTTACAGATAGCTAATGGCATAATTCTTAGCTAAGCAAATGCTGGATGCATTTACAAAAGATATAATAGAGAATTTTAATTACTTGAAATTCAAAAGCTTTTGTGGGAACAGAATCAGAACAATTTTGAGAAAAAAATGGTTTTCTCAGGAAATCTTTTAATCAAATAATTTTGATAAGGGTTTGTCATATAAGACATATGGAAAATCAACACAAATATGTTAGATTGAAAGCTATTTCCCAAATAGATAAGTGATCAAAAGATTTCAACAAATAATTTTCAAAAGAGGAATTACTAACTTTTAGCAATAATATAAAATATTTCTCTAAATCACTAGAAATATAAGAATTTTAAATAAAAAAATTCTCATGTTTTACCTCTTATTTAGAAAATATTTAAAAATGGCAAAGAATAGAAAAGTTTATGTTGTACAGATTCAAGAAAGATAGGAACATTAATATATTTTTGGTGAAAATATGGATTAGTCTAATAATTTTGGAAAGGAATTTTGAACTATACTAATAATTTTACATATTAATAAGTAATATATTTTATAACATAAAGTTATTTATATATTATACATATGTTATATTTATATAATAAAAGTCTTTGGTACAAAGATTCCATTGTTAAACTTAGGCTTCTGGGAGGCCAATGATAAAAATGAAAAATACCATATTCACTAGAAATTTTGCAACATCACTTTTTGTATAGCAAAGAACTGACAACCATAATATCATAAAGAAATAAGGATAGTATTATTTTCCCTTTGTTTAGTTTTATGCCTTTAACTTTTTTCTCTTTTCTTATTACTATTTCTTTCTTTCTTTTTTTAAAGAATCAAAATCCTTGACTTTATATTCACCTACTCATCCATTGCAACAAAATATTAAATTAATGTTTTCAGAACATTGTACTAGAGGTGTTAGAAGGTAATACAAAATTTGGCTAAGATAAAGTCCCTATCTTCAGAGAGTTCAAATTTTCATAGAGGAGAAAGACATACACATAATTAAAATAAAGTCAAGTTAACATTTATTAAGCCCTCCTTTGTCCCAAATACTTTATTTTTCAAATTAACTAACATTTATTTATAATGTACATTATTACTATTAACTTTGTCACATAACAGGAAAAGAAGATTCCCACATACATTGTTCCCTAAACTCAACTTTTAATGCCCTTGATTTTGATTTTCTAAGTTAGCTAAATCTGTTCGCCTCCATAGCTTCCAGGTTATTCCACAACCACCATCATTTAGCAACCTTTTCCTATCAGAAGTTTATTTCGTCCAAATCTATCACCTATTTCATATCTTAGTGGATGTTCTCTACTAACCTCAAGGAGATTCTTCCTCTTTTCTTGATAAGTCCAGTATCTGACTCACTTTCTCCTTCCCTATCCCAATCCCTGCTCTCATAGTAGAGGACTTCAAAACATATGTTGATGTTCCTTCAAATGTTCTGATCTCCAACATCTTCATCCTTCCCAACTATCACACTTAAGCCTCTACTCCTTCTCAACTAAACACACAGTCACACCTATGTCAATCTTGATTTTGCTATTACTTACAAATGTCTTATTTCCATTATCAAGAACTCTGAACTTCCTTTATCTGATCACAATTTATCATTCCATCTCTCTATGCCAAACATACTAAACTTATTTGATATCTTCACTATAACCTCCATTCCCTCTGCTCCTCAGTGCTTTCCTAGACAATCATTCTGGCTTTGAATACATATGGTTTTCTCTCCTTTCCTGATTTCAAACCTTTATGGAGCAAGTTAAACTTTGCATGAATCCTTTGCTATTTTGTCCTATGATTGTTGATGCTCATAATCATACATATGTCTTGCCAAACCTGAATGCTGAATCACTCCTACCATCTGCTTCCTTTACTGTAGCTCACATACTGCTGAACAAAGCTAGAGAAAGTCACAAACTGTTCAAATTATATCCACTACTAATTTATGTTATTTAATCTCTACTGGTCCCTCACTTAAACAAGGCAATCTTTTTTTATTACTATCTAACTGATTCTAGCACCTCTGATATAAGGGCTTGTTGAGCCCTTTACAGGGCTGCTCTTCTACTTTTAGTATCCACCTTCACCCAACTCTCACCCATGGCTCCAATATGCTTTAAAATGCACAGTTGCCACACTGTGGTAAACTATATCTAGGCTAAACCAGATGGAGGATAATTGTCAGACTTCAAAACAACTGGTTAGTTAAGGAAATGCTTAATCCAAGCTGGTAAAGACTTAACCCAAAAGAATGATTAGATGAGAACAATTTGTTCCAATGGCCTTAAAGGCAGCTGAAATGGGTACTGTGGAGTTCTTAGAGCCTGGTCAGCATCAAAGGCATCAAGATCACCTACTACATCCTAGATCATACTCAGCTGTCTTGACTTTTGTTTTGCCATTGGACTTTGAAGATTCTGAAAGAGAGAGTGAGGTCATTGATTTTATGCAATTCTGTTTTACTTAAATTCAATTCATGTGCAAGTCAAGATATCACTCCATGATGTCATTGGTTCTCTGAAAACAAAAGACAAACAATTGATTCTTTATGTCACTTGACATAGCAACTGTTTCAAACCTCTTCTCTCCCCACATCTCCCATAATACCTACCTCCCCCATCTACCCTTTCAACTAAACACCTCACCTAACACCTTATTTAGAAATGGCAGCAAGAATCAGTATAAGAATAGTGGAAAAGACATGAAATTTGGTGTTAGTTGCTCTGGGTTCTTATCCAGCTCTGCTACTTACTTTTTTTATGATCTTGGGCAAGATATATGGTTTCAGTGGGGCTCAGTTTCTTCATATGTAAAATTAGGGGGTTGGATTCAATGGCCTTTAAGTTCCCTTTAAGCTATAAGTTTATGAAAAAAGCAGGCTTTCTCCAATTCTTTTATTCTTTATAAACATATCCAGGTTCCCAACATCCTACAAAAGCTTCATTTGTTTTTCACTAGTTATCAGCCAATTTCTTTTCTCTGCCAAACTTGAAAAAAGCTAGCTAGATTGTTTTCATTTTCTTTTTTCTCACTTAACCCAATTCTTTGTAAACTAGTTTCTGGCTTCATCATTCAACTGACGCTACTCTCTCTAAAGTAAGCAGTGATCATTGAACTGTCAAATGTAATGACCATTATTCAGTCTTCATATTCTTAAACTGTTCAGGTTTTGATGCTATTGATTTTCTTGTTCTTCTAGACATGCTTTCTGTTCTAGGTTTTCATGAAATTACTTTCTCTTAGTTCTTCTCTTACCTATTTGATTGCTTCTTCTTAGTCCTTTTTTGCTAGATCATCTTCCAATTCCACTTTTTAGCCCTGGGTAGATCCCAAAGATCTCTTCTCTTAACTCTTACTTGGTGACATCATCTCTATTTGATGACTCCTAGATCCATATATCCAGTCCTAGTCTTTTACCTGAGTTACCATTTGCCTTTTAGATATTTCAAACAAGCTATGCATTAGGAATCTCAAATATAGTTCCCAAGCAGAACTGTAATCTCCACCCCCTCAAATGCATATCTCTACTTATTTCTATCATCCTCATCTTTATAATTCATTAAATTTCACAATTTTGATGTCATTCTTAAGTTCCCACCATCATTCACCCATATTCAAACAGTTATCAAATCATCTTGTTTCTATATCTACAACATCTCTTCAATCACTTATATTTCCACCATCCTACTACACATCCATGACTGGACTATTGTAATGGTTTTCTAACTGTTAATCCTGCCTCAACTCTCTTCTCATTCCAATCAATCTTCCACACACCTGCCAAGATGATTTTCTCAACAAGAGAGCAGACCTATATCATCTTTCATACATTTATGCATTAGTTAATTCTAAAGCAACTCCAGTGACTCCTTAATGATTTCAGAAGCAAATATAAACTCATCTGTTGGGCATTTAGAATCCTTAGCAATCTGTATCCAATCTCTTTCTTCAGTCCCATTTTGTATTTCTTCCTTTCCTATATTCTATTGAATGAAATAATATTTGTAAAACTCTTAGAATATTAACTTGAACAGAGTGACACCACAAAAATGCTTGCTTCTTTCCCTCTCCAAGTCAAACTGACTTTTTTGATGCTTCTCATGCTCATACAAAAGAAACTAAAATATTCAAACCTGAAATGGAAACCTAGTCAGAATATCATCCATTAAGCCAAATCACATAAAAAAGGATGGATTTATATTTCATTTTTGCTGCTGCGTTGAATGAAATCAGAGAGTTTTAAGGTTGCCTATTGTTTTGACATTATAGATGGTGAATATTTACACAAAGAAAAATATGACTCATCTTGAAAAGTTATTGTGTTTTCTAAGTGTTATAATCTGTTATGCAACTGTTTTATTATGTATCTTACAATAAAAACTACATTTAAAAAGAAAGAAATTCACCTGTGTGGTTTCACTAAATTGATTAGATTAAGTGGATATTTAATTTTGAACAAATGATGATTTTTTTTTAACAAGGCTGCTCTATCCTCCAGGACATAAACTACATTCTTTCCAAAAATAGTGAACATATTTAGTGAAAGCAATATAATTCAATATTTTAGGGAGACTAATAAAAACTTAAGGCTATTTATAAATAATTTTAAACTTTATTCTTCTGTTAGCTAATTATTTGTATGTTTCATAATCTCCATAATATATTAATACAGTAGGTCATGTATATAATTTATAAGGATTCACATTAAAAAAAGATCTATAAAACTCACAGTCTGAGAGAACTGCAGATTTCTGGGACATTTGGAAAATACTCTGAGAGAGTAAAAGCATAGCTCTGACAGAATAAAGCAAACATCTCTATGGGGTGGCCAATACCTGTGGATGGCTAGCAGTAGATACCCCGAAAGAACAACAGATGTAAACATTTAATGGAACCAGGTTGTACAACCCATTGGAAATAAAGCTCTGGATCTCATGCAAATGATAACTGGAGTCCAGTATAGCCTGAAGGAGATCTCTAGAATTATGACTTCAGGATCTCAGATGAGATGGGCTATTGAATTCGTGCCTATCTATTGGTACTAAAAAGTGGATTGTTTTGACATTTTGTATCAAATAACAATTTACTAATTTACATAATATTTTTCTCACCACAACCCTTCAAGGAAGATGAAATAACTGAAATAAGAGTTAGATCTATTCTGCACCTGCAGAGCCTTTGGCTCTGTGTATGAGTAGGTCCTGCCTATAATACCAAGAGATGGAAATGAACCATAGTTTGAAATGAAGTACAGTTGGCCAACAGGCACACTTTGGGAGAAGCCCAGAGATGCAAAAAAACAAGATAACATGACCACAGAGAGAGGCTTCTTCCAATGCTCTAGTCATTTTTCTTCAGTGAGACTGTGATACTGAAGCTTTGCCTCTGGGCAACAGCAGACTCATGAGGAAAGTACAAAGGCAAGAAAGATGACAGCAAAATTATGATCTGACTTGTTTTTAAGCCTAAGGCAAAGAAAAAAACTGGATCTAGTTTAGTTATGTCTTTAGGAAATTTTATCAAAGATTATTAATAAGCAACATCATAAGGTTCCATCTTATTTGGTTTAAATCTTCAGTCAGCTGGATGTGGAGTGAGACATCCTTTCTAGCCAATGAACCAGGCAGTATTTGCTCTCTTTTTCTCCCTACATACCAATACCAAACCTATTCTTTTTTTTTGCAGGCCTATTCAAAATTAAATGCATATACAAATAAAGCACAGCTAAGATCAATTTTATTTTTATGTAGAAAAAGCCAGCTTTAAAATATCATTAGAAACATACAAGAACAGAACATAGAGAATATAATTCAGGGAAAAGTTCAGTGTGGTTCTCCTTGGGGTGTCAAACTGTCCCATTGCCCAGATGGGCCAGATGACGGCCAGAGGCAGTCATCAAAGGATTCTCTAGAGTGGTTCAATGACAGTAATCTCTAATAGCTTGCTCCCAATCTCTAGTATCTTGCTGAAGTTTCCATTCCATTTCCTTGCTGGAATTATGTGAGCCTACTTGGCTTACTCTTGACCCTATAGGATCCTTTACAACTCTATGTCTTTAAGAGTAAAAGAAAGCATCATTTTTCTGTGATTATAGCTTACTGAAGCCTCACGATTAATCTCTATACAATTTTCCTTTGCCCATAGAAATCTATCCCTAAAACCCCTTACAATCTCTGTTTATGTGGCTGCTTATATGACTATATATTAATAGATCAAGTATCCATTTATCTGAAATGCTGGAGAGAAAGAAACAATACGGAATTTCCCATTAGAGGGGAGCAGGAATTGATAGACTTGGAAAGACTTGCACAAATTAATGAAGAGCAAAATAAGCAGAACCAAGAGGACATGATTTTGAGTGAATGTTATTTTGACTATTATAAATACCCAAATTAACTAGAAGAACATATGAAGAAAGATGTTATCTGTATCCAGAGAAAGAATTTTAAGTGGAAATATGTTTTCCCAATATATGTATAGAATACATATATGTATAGAATAATTTTATGTGTGTGTGCGTGTATGTGTGTGTACCTATTTGTGTTTAACGGTAGTCATTAGACAGAGGAAAGAAAAAAGAAGAAAAAAAGATATTTACATGATAACTTTGTTGTATATTTAAAAGGATTAGAAAACTACATAGCAGATTTACGGTTTAATGGACAATCATCTTTTTTATTATACTATGCTATGAAAATGCTTGTTTTATTTTAAACATTAAAAATAAAATTTCTTAAAAAGAAATTCAATAGATAAATCCCTAATAACCATATCCCTACAAGAATGTGACAACAATGTCACAATGCCAAAGAGGCAGAGATAGGGAATAGAGGTAGCAGCAAAATGTAAGTGCTTGGTTCTGCCTAAAATCCCTTGTTGAATGGAATGCACAATTGCCATGGTCAATTTGAAATTTCCAGAATCTAGCTCTTGGTGTCCATATCCCTTCTCCCCATTAAGATTAGGTAGTATTATTATTCCCATTTTACTGAGGAAAAAGCTGAAATAATGACTTGAAATGTCTTATCAAAATTATATAACTTGTAGGCATTAGTACTGGGATTTGGATCCACATCTCTCTTCCATCATATTGGATATTATACCATGTTGTGTCTTGCAAATAAAAATGTTCCAGGCTGTTCAGTAAGCCATATTTACCAAGTTTGGGGACAGGATTTCAAACCAAGAGAAATGATATAACCTCCAAAGAAGAATAATATAACTCTCCAGAGAGAATATGTGAAAATATTTTCAGGGATCTACTGAAGCCAGATCAAACCACTTTGAAAAAACTGATTATTAAATGAGTATTTACACCTAAGAAAATATCAAATGATAAAATTTGTTATTGTAATTGCTGTTGTTTAGTTATTTTTTTAGTTGTGTTCAACTCTTTGTGAACACATTTGGGATTTTCTTGGCAAAGATAATGGAGTGGTTTGTCATTTTCTTCTCCAGCTCATTTTATGTAAGAGGAACTGAAGTAAACAGGGTTAAGTAACTTGTCTGGAGACACACAGTGAGTAAGTGTCTAAGATCAGATTCGAATTCAGAAAGATGATTTTTCTGACTCCAGGGTCAACACTCTATCTATTATGCTATTTAGCTGTCAGATGATAAATCATCAATTTAAAATTTAATCTCATTAATTAACTATTCCAGTAAAATTAATTTAATTGTATAGGCTTAAGACAATGATGGGGAAATGCTAATAATGTAGACTAAACACAAAAACTAAACACAAAAGTATGATGTGTGTGTGTGTGTGTGTGTGTGTGTGTGTGTTTTGATGTGGCTGATGTAGGCAAATGATGTGGCACCAGATGCTGTAAAGTCACGTGAAGAATTCATAAGGGCCATTCTCTTTGACAAAAAGTAGGTTTATGTAGGAGAAGAAGTTACAGACAAAATGAAGAGATACAATAGACACTAGAAATGGTAACTATTAAATAGAGTAGGAGTGCATATATTAGCAAGAAAAATATTTTAATAATTAGTGATGGAAGACAAATTCCTTAGTGGAACTCACAATTATCCAGTAGAAAGGAAACACCCCATAAGGTTGAGACTTGGCATCCAAAAGGGACCTAGCATCCTAAAAGAGTTAGTTAGCTACAAGGAGGAGAAGTGGGGTCTGAGAGCAGAGATTCTATAAGGCATAGTGAGAGATACCATGTGGCATACGAGACATATAAAGGGAAAGATATATGGTAGACTGATCCAAATGAGTACAGCAGCAAAGACATGGGCCATAAGCAGATTTTATAGGAAAAAATTAAACTCATTTAGGTGATTAGGATTTCTGAGCAAAATGAGGCTGCCCATGACCCACCCCCCCACAGAAGATTGGCCTCAGGGGATTGACATAACTTGAATTTCTGACTGATGACTTCCACAGAGGTACCACAAAGCTAAAGTGATGTCTGTGAAAGCCTTCTCCGTCTGCTCCAGGAACAATTCCACCAATGCTCTAGTTTCTCATTGCCAATAACAACAGCCATTTAGGACCTCAATATTTCCTTACTTGTAGTTTGTTAAAGAAATCTTTTGAAAAGTGAGTTGGGGTTCCCCTAAACAGAAGGGGATTTAGAAGGCCAATGCTTAAATTTTAGGAGCCAGATCCTAGGACAGTTGCTAGGTAATGTCCAGAATCTGGGAGTAAAAATACAGTGGTCTATGGATTTGGAGTGTTAAAGAGTTGAACTGAAGCCAAAGTTTAGTGACATCACTAGGGCACAATAGCAGAGATTAGCATAGGGTTAGTTTACACTTACTTTACTGGGGGCCCACTAAGATACTGTAGTATTTTGTTGGGGTCCATTCACTACAACAATCAGTTTCTTCCCAAAGAAATGTGTCCCCAAAACATTTTGGGGTACAGCATAATAATCTCATCTTCTGAAACTACTTCCTGCTGAGAATGAATGTAGAGATTCCCAATTTGGAGTGGTGCTGAAGTAGGCCAATAGCTGACTGAAGTAAGTTATCCAGTGAATTCTGAGTCAGATCCCTGAAGCTTGTCAATTCAGCTGTCTAATGCTGGCCATTTTAAGGTGTTCCTAAAAGAAAACAAATCTAACAGAGATTAGGAAAAGAAAATTACTGATTGGAGGGGATCTCCAATTGGAGACATTACTCTTTTTTTAGAATCTTCAGAAATGTTTAGAAAAGGCTCATCTCCAAGCCATTAGTTTAGTCAAAACTTTGAGGCAGGGAGAGGAAAAGAGAGAGGACTTATAAGTAGAGCCTTCTTCATCCTTTCACAGTGTTTTCTACCTTCCCTAAAGATAGAGTACTCTAGACAGGGCAGACTTCTATAAATAATCAGTTAGGTATCATTTATTTTAGGAGAGACCAGTTACTCAGATGATAAAGAAAACCCAGAAGTAATAACTAAAAGAAATGGGGGTAGAGTGAACTCTCCAGAGATCTCGATTTCTAAAGACCTCCATTAAAAAATTCTTTTAACAAAGCCTACTTAAAACAAAAGAGCTACTTAAGGCTGGGATGCTGATTAGAAGTAGGGTGTCAAGCAAAGAGAGTATTCAAGATCCCCGTGAAGGAGATTGCTTTGGGTAGTTGGAGTTCTATTTAACCCAAAAGCAATTTTCAGAAAGGAGGATACCACCAGATTAATTGAGGCCTCCCACCTCTCCTTAATAGGGATCTGAGAATGATCCCCTGTCAAAAAGCAAGTCTTTAAGATAGAGAGATTAGCCCAAATCCCTATATGAGGGAGGGCATATATGTAAAATCTCTCTGCCAATCTTTTAGAGTAAAGAACATTCTTTGTAGCCTAGCATAAACCTAAGAAAAGTTTCCATTGCCTGGTTTCTGAGATTAGAAGCTGGCCTACAGATGTTTAAAACCACCCTGTGGGAGAAGATTATATCCCACTTTGACAGAGTCTGTTGTAAGATGGACTGGAAGAGGCCAATATATATTGGTCAACAGCTTTTCATATTAAATCGGATATTTATAAGAAAACATATTTGTGCCAAAGGACACATAGGTTAAACAGATGTTGTTCCCCATTAGCTTGCATTTTGAAAGATTTAAAGACCTTATACAAACATATTTTAGAAAGGATATATGTCTAGTAACAGTCAGATGACTAGGCCAAATATTCATCTACTCAATGATGTAAAAGAGTCATTTACCTAAGGACTACACATTCTCAGAAAACATCAATTCCTTACATGTTTGCACTTCACTCATGGCTTTTAAATTGATCACTTGCTCTGAATATAGAAATCTGCTATAAGAGAGAGAAAGTAAGTACTTGGTTAAATCCAAGGAAACCATCCTTAGCTGTTTCACTTTGGGTATGACAACCACAAATAAGTTTCACTCCCTTGCCAGGCTAAGGAATAGGTGGAAATCATTCCTATATAAAGGAACCACAACTGGAAACTGAGCGAGAAGGATACAACCTAAACAGAGGGTAAGGTTCCCCTCTCAGTTATTGCCCAGATAGAGATGTCCACTGAAATTCATGATAGCATCCTTCTGAGTATTTTTCTGGGATGGTGGTTTTTTTGATTTATTGGTCTTCATCCATACCTGGATTCAAACTTGAGAAATAATATTACATATAATCTCTTCTCCCCAAAAATCCCTCAATTAGTCAAGCCCCACATCAAAGGCTTCAGATCTAAAAAAGAAAAAAAGCTTACAAATCATTGTGTCTAACCTAAAACTATTCAGGACTGGTATGGTAGAAGGCATTCTCATATCATGCTTTTTTCTCATATTTGCCTGCAGGATACAGTCAAAACTAGATGCAAAAAAACTTGTAAAATAGGTAACACTGTCAGGTTAAAATTCTGCCTTGAGTATTTTAAGAAAGGTACAGATCATGTTTACTATCAGATTCACTAAACAATGAGACCATGACACACTTAATAAATGTTAAATAATTTGCTCTAGATGAGAAACATAGTAGAAGTAATGAGTTTTGAAAAAAACATTTTCAGAAAATTTGCAATTAACCTGAAATATAACAAATTTCTTTTAGACGTTCCTTGTATTACTAAATAGTAGAACTCTTGATACAGCATCTTATCTAAGAAAATCTTCAGAATTACAGAAATGATTTATCCCTTTAAATAATGGAAGTAATTTCACTTATATAGAAAAGGGGGAATGTGGAGAGGCAGAGAAGGGCTGAACACCAGTGAGTAGGGTTCTTTATCTCCCCTAATAATCAGTGAAGTGGAGGGGGAAGGGCTCAAGTCAGGATCCTCTATGCCCAATGAGAGGGAAAGGATGGATTATGCTCTCATATATAATTATGTTAACTGATCTTTATCAGAGCCTTCCCCTTGGTTGCTCCAGGGAACAATTCCACCAATACTCCAGTTTCTTTCTGCCATCACACCTAGTCATTCAGGACCTCATCACATGTTTGTGTTCTTTTTTCTGGAGGGCTAATTGGAAAACATTGACAGATAGACTTTTGAATATCGTTAGTGTCTCCATGGTTACAATTTCAAAAATCACAGTTATGATTATTCTAGGCATTACACTTAATCTGACCCAGTATCATATTAGTTTGATTATTTCCTTTATTAAATTTACTCTTAAATCCTCCTAGTTGAAGGCTCAGAGACTCTAGCTTTGCTCTGTTTCAATTTGTGTAACTTATTTTCAAGAATACATAACATTTATTCCTTTATCCAAAAATCTTGCAAGAGTACTTGACCCAAAGCAAAAAAGATTTTTATTTCACACTATCTTTTCTTGACTCCTTTTTCTCTTTAAAATATCTTTCTTACTCCACTGGTGTGGCCATTATGGAGACCTATGCATTGACATCAGAAGCCAGAATTACTTCAGAAATGCATTTGAGTTTCACCTGGAGTCCATAGTCATCAGAATTCATCAAGTCAATGGACAGGTAAAGTTAGAGTGAATCGGCTAGAGGAATCCAAAACAATGGCAAATGCTTTTGTTGTGCCTAGGCCTACAGCTTTATCTTATTTTTATCCAAAATAATGGTTGTTCCAATTGGAAAAATATTAAATGCTCTTGGATAGGGCGAGCAAATATAATAAAGATGACAATATTACCTAAACTAATCTATTTATTTAGCGCTATACCAATTAGACTCCCCAAAAAACTATTTTAATGACCTAGAAAAAATAACAACAAAGTTCATATGGAAAAACAAAAGGTCAAGAATTTCAAGGGAATTAATGAAAAAAAAATCAAATGATGGTGGCTTAGCTGTACCAGATCTAAAATTATATTATAGAGCAGCAGTTACCAAAACTATTTGGTATTGGCTAAGGAATAGATTAGTTGATCAGTGGAATAGATTAGGTTCAAGGGACAAAACAGTCAACAAATATAGCAACCTAGTCTTTGACAAACCCAAAGATCCCAGCTTTTGGGATAAGAACTTACTGTTTGATAAAAATTGCTGGGAAAATTGGAAACTAATATGGCAGAAACTAGGCATTGATCCATACTTAACGCCGTACACCAAGATAAGGTCAAAATGGGTTCATGACCTAGGCATAAAGAATGAAATTATTAATAAATTAGAGGAAAAATAGGATAGTTTACCTCTCAGACCTGTGGAAGGGGAAGGTCTTTATGACCAAAGCAGAACTAGAGATCATTACTGATCACAAAATAGAAAATTTCGATTATACCAAACTGAAAAGTTTTTGTACAAACAAAACTAATGCAGACAAGATTAGAAGGGAAGCAATAAACTGGGAAAATATTTTTACAGTCAAAGGTTCTGATAAAGGCCTCATTTCCAAAATATATAGAGAATTAACTCTAATTTATAAAAAATCAAGCCATTCTCCAATTGAAAAATGGTCAAAGGATATGAACAGACAATTCTCAGATGAAGAAATTGAAACTATTTCTAGTCATATGAAAAGATGCTCCAAGTCATTATTAATCAGAGAAATGCAAATTAAGACAACTCTAAGATACCACTACACACCTGTCAGATTGGCTAAGATGACAGGAAAAAATAATGATGATTGTTGGAGGGGATGTGGGAAAACTGGGACATTGATGCATTGTTGGTGGAGTTGTGAACGAATCCAACCATTTTGGAGAGTAGTTTGGAACTATGCTCAAAAAGTTATCAAACTGTGCATACCCTTTGATCCAGCAGTGTTACTACTGGGATTATATCCCAAAGAGATTATAAAGAAGGGAAAGGGACCTGTATGTGCACGAATGTTTGTGGCAGCCCTTTTTGTAGTGGCTAGAAACTGGAAACTGAATGGATGTCCATCAGTTGGAGAATGGCTGAATAAATTGTGGTATATGAAAATTATGGAATATTACTGTTCTGTAAGAAATGACCAACAGGATGATTTCAGAAAGGCCTGGAGAGACTTACACGAACTGATGCTGAGTGAAATGAGCAGGACCAGGAGATCATTATATACTTCAACAACAATACTATATGATGACCAGTTCTGATGGACCTGGCCATCCTCAGCAACGAGATCAACCAAATCATTTCTAATGGAGCAGTAATGAACTGAACTAGCTATACCCAGAAAAAGAACTCTGGGAGATGACTAAAAACCATTACATTGAATTCCCAATCCCTATATTTATGCACACCTGCATTTTTGATTTCCTTCACAAGCTAATTGTACAATATTTCAGAGTCTGATTCTTTTTGTACAGCAAAATAACGTTTTGGTCATGTATACTTATTGTGTATCTAATTTATATTTTAATATATTTAACATCTACTGGTCATCCTGCCATCTAGGGGAGGGGGTGGGGGGGGTAAGAGGTGAAAAATTGGAACAAGAGGTTTGGCAATTGTTAATGCTGTAAAGTTACCCATGTATAAATCCTGTAAATAAAAGGCTATTAAATAAAAAAAAAATAATGGTTGTTGATTCTAATGATCTTTCTGTTTTATTCATATAAGTGAAGACTAAGACAGGCATCTGAATTCACAAGTTCTCAGGACCAATACATTATGTTCTACCTGGAAATTTATAATTAATTGTCACAGATTGTGCTTGTTCTAGATACCATACTTTTGAAGAGATGTTGATGAGATAGATTTGCTTCTGGAAAACAGACACCAGAACTATTATGGTTCTTGAATTTTTTTCTATACAAACACTGACTGAAGGAACTTGGGATGTTTATCTTGGAAAAGAAAAAAGCTTGAGGGAAGTATGATGAATGTTTTCAAATTTTTGAAGGGCTATCATTTGCAAGACGAATTAGACAAGACAAATCCTATTTGGCCCTGTAAGACAGAACTAGGAATTTTCAGAGAATTGTAAATATATTTTGATTCCATATGAATGGGAAGGAAAGCTTTATAATAATTCAAGTTATTCCAAAAATGGGATAGACTATTTCTCTGGCTGGTGAACTCCCTCTATCTGAAGGCTTAAAAGAATTGTTAGTGGGAATACAGCAGTTGATCAGTGGAATAGATTAGGTTCACAGAAGAAAGTAGTCAATGACTATAACAATCTAATGTTTGACAAACCCAAAGACCCTAGCTTTTGGGATAAGAATTCACTATTTGGCAAAAATTTCTGGGAAAATTGGAAACTAGTATGGCAGAAACTAGGCATTGACCCACATTGTATACCAAGATGTGATCAAAATAGGTTCATGATCTAGACATAAAGAATGATATTATAAACAAATTAAGAACATAGGCTAGTTTACCTCTCAGATCTGTGGAGGAGGAAGGAATTAGTGACCAAAGAAGAACTAGAGATCATTACTGATCACAAAATAAATCATTTTGATTATATTAAGTTGAAAAGTTTTTGAATAAACAAAACTAATGCAGATAAGATTAGAAGGGAAGCAACAAACTGGATAAACATTTTTACATCCAAAGGATCTGATAAAGGCCTCATTTTTTTTTTATTTTTTTTAATTTAATAGCCTTTTATTTACAAGTTATATGCATGGGCAACTTTACAGCATTAACAATTGCCAAACCTCTTGTTCCAATTTTTCATCTCTTACCCTCCACCCCCTCCCCCAGACGGCAGGATGACCAGTAGATGTTTAATATATTAAAATATAAATTAGATACACAATAAGTATACATGACCAAACCGTTATTTTGCTGTACAAAAAGAATCAGACTCTGAAATATTGTACAATTAGCTTGTGAAGGAAATAAAAAATGCAGGTGGGCATAAATATAGGGATTGGGAGTTCAATGTAATGGTTTTTAGTCATCACCCAGAGTTCTTTCTCTGGGCATAGCTGATTCAATTCATTACTGCTCCATTGGAAATGATTTGGTTGATCTCCTTGCTGAGGATGGCCAGGTCCATCAGAACTGGTCATCATATAGTATTGTTGTTGAAGTATATAATGATCTCCTGGTCCTGCTCATTTCACTCAGCATCAGTTCGTGTAAGTCTCTCCAGGAAAGGCCTCATTTCTAAAATGTATAGAGAATTGACTCAAATTTATAAGAATTTAATCCATTCTCCAATTGATAAATGGTCAAAGGATATGAACAATTTTCAGATGAAGGAATTGAAACTATTTCTAGTCAAATGAAAAGGTGCTCCAAATTACTATTGATCTAAAAAATGCCAATTAAGACAACTCTGAGATACCACTGCACACCTGTCAGGCTAAGATAATGATGAATGTTGGAGGAGATGTGGGAAAATTAGGACACTGATACATTGTTGGTGGAACTGTGAATGGATCCAACCATTCTGGAGAGCAATTTGGAACAATGCTCAAAAAGTTATCAAACTATGCATACCCTTTGATCCAGCAGTGTTTCTACTGGAAATATCCCAAAGAGACTTTAAAGAAGGGAAAGGGACCCACATGTATAAAAATGTTTGTGGCAGCCCTTTTTGTAGTGGCAAGAAGCTGGAAACTGAATGGATGCTTATCAGTTGGAGAATGGCTGAATAAATTATGGCATATGAATATTACTGAATATTATTGGTCTATAAGAAACAACCAGCAGGATGATTTCAGAGAAGCCTGGAGAGACATGAATTGATGCTAAATGAAATGAGCAGAACCAGGAGATCATTATACATGGCAACAACAAGATTATATGATGATCAGTTATGATTGATGTGACTCTCTTCAACAATGAGATGATTCAAACCAATTCCAGTTGTTCCGTAATGAAGAGAACCATCTACACCCAGAGAGAGGACTGTGGGAACTGAGTGTGGACCACAACATAGCATTCTTACTCTTTCTGTTGTTGTTTGCTTGCATTTTGTTTTCTTTCTCAGTTTTTTGTCTTTCTTGATCTGATTTTTCTTGTGTAAAGAGATATATACATATATTGGATTTAACATCTATTTTAATATATTTAACACATATTGGACTACCTGTTATCTAGAGAGGGGATGAGAAGAAGAGGACAATTTGGAGTAGAAAGCTTTGCAATGCTCAATGTTGAATAATTACCCATGCATACATTTTGTAAATAAAAGCTTTAATTAAAAAAGAAAACATTATTTGTGGAGAATGTTGATAATATTCATAAATTGAGTAGGGAGTGGACAAAATTAGATCTCAATAAGGTACCTTACAACTTTGGGATTCTATGATTTCATGAAAAGATGTTGATGTAACTACTGCCTAAGAAGCTCTATGCAGTATTTAAATTCAGAGCTAGAAATTAACATGTTGATTTTGACTTTGGAGATTCTGAAAATTGCCTAAAAATTTTATTTTCCTTTAAGAAAATTTATTGATGCCTTTTGTCCTTTTTATCAATTACTTTTTAATATCTTCCCTTGTCCCACCCCAATCATAGCATGTGCATTTAACCAAGAAAAAAAGCTATGCAGTATCTCACGTGTATTGTTTATGTAGAAGAGGGAAATATATTTTATCATTATCATCTGGAAGGAAGGCCAGTCATTACAAGAAAGCTGAATTCTTTTAGTGTTGTTGCTTAGTTGTTTCAGTCATAGTCAATTAATTCTTCACCACCCCATTTGGGATTTTCTTGACAAAGATACCAAAGTGCTTTGCCATTTCCTTTTCCAGCTCATTTTAGAGATGAGGAAACTGAGACAGGCAGCACTTGCTCAGGGTCACACAGTTAGTAAATGAGGCTGGATTTCAACTCATGTCTTCCTAACTCCAGCTCCATTTCTATCTACTGTACCACCTAGTTGCCCTTCTTTTATTGTTTCTTTCTTAAAATATGTTTCTTACAAAACTATGCCATCGCACTCTGCTTCCTACACTGACCAGTTATTATTATAAGTCAAAACATAAAGTTCCAAAATGTTGAAAATAATAAATCAAAGACAAGAAACCTTTTTTCAGGAATAAGGCATTTTCTGAGTTATGAACAATAAGGATGTGAATGTTACCTATTTATAGATCAAATCTTACTTTTGTACATTATCTTTCATTAATGAAAAGCATCCATCAATGAAAGTATTGCTTTGGTTTAGGTTTTGTTTTTATATAGTTCATGATAAATACTTGCTCAAAGATATATGTATGGAGCAAAGAGATTCTTCTCTCTGTCAGTTGTACTTATAGCATCTCCAAAAAACAGATGAAAATATAATCATAAATTTAGCTAGGAGGGATGCTGAGAAATACATGATGATGTTTTTAGACGAAATCTTCCAAGAGCACTTCTGCTGAGAAGTGTTCAATGAAGTCAGTACATGTAATTGCTGCAGAGACTTCTCCAAGCTTTGCCCTAGTACCACCAAGCTATTCAAAATGACAGGGAAAAATAGAAGGGCATAATTTACTGATATTACTGGCAAGGCCTTGTGCCCATCTTTGGAATGATGAGGAAAGGACTGTATGCCCAGCTAGTATTGTTAGGCATCTGCAAGCTGTATCTGGAACATGGTGTTATCATCACTCATCTTTCTCTGCTCAGTGGATAAACTTTTTGATTTCTGAAACAGCCCAAATTTGAGATCTGGATTAACAGAGAAAGAGGTAAACACCCCCTCTAGCCATACTGCCCACAGTAAATCCATAAAGCAAGAAAAACAAAGAATTCTTGCACTACTAACTGTCCCTTCCAGCTCACATAGAATCATGGATTTAGAGTGCATTTAATCTAAACTCCTCAACATTTTCCAGATGAGAAAATGGTATGGAGGCTCACTTAAGGTCAGATGCCTTTCTTAAGGTCACATATGTAGCAAATGGAAGAGATATAACTTAACTTTCAATCTTCTGACTTGTGGACCTACATTTCCTTCATGTACCAGTTACATTGGTTACTGGCAGACTGGTCTGATCAATGCTAAATAAAGACCAGACCTTCATCAAATTCCCCTAAATATCTGAAGCAGCCATAGTAGCCTCTGGTGGAAATGCCAGTACAATAAAATATTCAACTTGACCCAACTGCTTCCTATGGTCCCAGACTGAGAGTAGTAACTCCAGGTGATTCTCTTATGTGTGCCACCTGTCTCCATGTCTGTCTCCATGCCCTGGAAGAGCTAATTCTTCCTACTGTCCTAACAGAAAGAAACAATGAGACATGTGTTAGTCTTTACAGAAAGTGGAGTTCAAAACTTGAATTTTTATAATTGATTTATGACCTTCATATCACAAACCAGTAAGTCAAGATTTTTTGTAATCTTTATCTGGGAAAAAAAATTATTGATTTTTTTTCTTTTTTTTTTTAAACTTACTATACCTTCCTGACAATTATCTCCCTACTTCATATTTATACTCCCTACTTATACTCCTCTTCTTCAATCATTAGAACATTCCTTTAAAACAAATAAACAATATTAAGCAAAACAAATTACACAAACCATGTTCAGAAATGTTTTCCCTTTCCATTCCTCCAGTTTACTATATTTGACAAAAAAGGAAAGATATTCTTCACCAACAGTTCTCTGATGTCAAATTTAGTCACTTTATTGTTTAGGATTTTCAAGTTTTGGGGTTTTTTGTAATTAAATTATAAAAAATTTACAGGAATTTGTTTCTCCCTTTCCCAACACCCTTATAAGAAATATTCATAGTATTTTAAATTTACTTTACTTCTGCATTGTCTTTTGGCCAACTTTTTTTTCTTAATGAAAATATCAGCAGAGACTCAAAGACCAGCAAAACCCAGTGGAGTATGAAGCTTAGTATGAGCAGGCATAGAAAGGCTACCACAGAGACTAAGGTATGATTTGTCACTCAACATGTGTCTGCATCTCTTATGTATAATCTCTATATGTGCTCACTGTCTTCAGCAATGTTGTTTTTATTGATGAGAGAGTATGCCCTACTTTTATGCAGAAGAATGTTCTATTGAAAATTTTCTTTCTATGCTGTTTCATTAAATGTTTTTTAATTGAATTAACTGCACCCAGTAAATACTTTGGTGGGGATTCTAGAGCTATTATTTTGAGAAGATGTAGATCCACAGAGGACCTTAAACCACTGAAATAAATCACTTCTTCCAAAGATCAAAACAAGAAACCATATTGAAACCTGTTGATTAATTGATCTGATTGAAATATATGAGAAGACTAAAGACCCTAAAAGGGGAAATCAGAGGAGAACAAGGATTTATTAAATGCTTTGGATGTGTCTGACCCCATGCTAAGCACTTTATAAATATTTGATTTGATCTTTATAATAACCCTTGGGGGTAAATGCTCTTTTGTCATCATTTTATAGTTGAAGAAATTTAAGTACACAGAAGTTAAATGACTTATCCAAAGTCACATAGCTATTAAATGTCTGAAGTTGAATTTGAACTCATCTTCCTAATTCCTGACTTGTGGGCCCAGTATTTTATTCACTATGCCTCCTAACTGCCTCGAGTGACCAAATACATTATTTTGGAGATTGAAATCTTCTGGTGGAAAATATAGATATGAAAGCCTTACAGTGATGTGAAATATGCTAGCAAAAACATACTACTTTCTTAGTTGTAAGAATTACAATAAATATGCCATAGGTTAAGAGAACAGCCTTTCTTCTGCCACACTATTTAGTTTCTCTACTGAAGATACAGACTTTTTTCCTTCACTGTAGACTTTCATCTTGTTTGCACTAAATGGGACAGCTATAAAATTTATCACTAATCTGCATGTACACGCTTTTTAATCAAATAGTAGATTGTCTGGTCTGTTGGCCAAAATTTTGTGGTCTGTTGTTATGGCTTTCTCCCAATATATTTTGTAATGATTGCTTTCTAAAATAATTTCAGTTCTGTTAATAATACACTTCTACCTTCTTTGGGTAAGACAGGAATCATACAATATTTTGTCATTATTATTAAATTTGTTATTATTGGGAACGTTATACCTTTAAGGATGCTCTCCTGTGATGCATCTTCCATTCCATTTTGAGTTATTACATTCAAAAAATGCAGTTATTTCTTTTCATTTTCAAAAAGCTAAGGGAGATAAATTACAGTTGATATCTGAACATCATAAACGTTCTTGACCTTTGCATTAGTTTTATTTCTTAATTGTTTGGATGTAGTGTAATAGTTCAATGGAAATAATATCAGACTTGCTGTCAGAAAACTTGAGTTCTAATCCTTATTCCACCAGTTACTAGTCATTTCACCTCTCTACGAATGTTTCTGAATTGGGAAAATTCTGTATCTGTCTTACCTACCTCTTAAGGTTATTGTGAAAAATGAATCAAATACTGCATGTGAAAGGTCTTTGAACGATATAAAGCACTTTATAAATTGATAGAATTATTACCTAAAGCATTTAGAGAATCTAAAGTTTTCCTTCTATATCTCTATTTTTCTTTATTCTAATATTTTATGTAAGGTACATATGAATAGACATCAATTCAAAATAAAAATTAAAAAATAGCATGAGTCTAACTTCCAGTTGGAATAAAATCTAAGTACATTCAATTCAAAAAGCTGTGTACCTGCTGTGTACCAGGAACCTTGCTGAAAAAAGATTTTTTTTAAAATAGCCCCTTCTACTAGAATGATACAATATCTAAAGGGATAATTAAATATGAAATAATAAAAAATAAATTCAAAGTAATTTAGGGAGCAGGGATACTTGCAACTTTCTATCATTAAGGGACTCTTGTAGGAAGTGATTCTTGAAATAAGGTTTAGAGGCAGGTAGGGGTTTCTAGAGGCAGAGATGAAGAGAGTTCATTTTTTATTTCTATTATATCAATATTCTATTAGAGGAATGTAACAATTTATTTTAACTGTACTCTTACTGTTGAACCAAAAACAATTGTTTTTTTGTTTCTTAAGATTGTATGTAGGGCATTCCGAGAATCTTAGGAAAATTTTGAGCTGCTAAGATTTACTAATATTTATACAAGGAGACAATAAAGAATTTGGACTTTAACACTTGACTATTGTCTTGGTGATTACTCTACTGAAAGGAAGGCTGGTCCAGAGACCTCCAGAAAACCAACAGAAACATTACATTTTGGCATTCTGGTTGGTTTTTTGGAGGTCTTGGAGCAGTCTTCCTTTCAGTAGATTAATCAATCACCACAAGAATAGTCAGGTGTTAAAGTCCAAATTCTTTATTATCTCCTTCAAAGACTAGTTTTCTTGCCTGGGTCCTGGGCTAGCTTGGTCTCAGTGGAGGAAATGCAGGAGGACAGGCCAGCCACCACTGTCATGTGAGATGGAGTGAATGAATCTGGCTGAGTTTGTCCCAGCTTATGTACTCTATTTTAATTACATCATTGTAGGTGTAAATTTTGTAGAATAGGTGTCAATTTTGCAGAACTATATTAAGTACTAAGTACATGTACTGAAGTAGAGAATTATTAATCACCATGCTAAACTAGATAACAATTGTCTTTATCAATTCCATTTAGTTAGCACCTTATAAGAATCCTTGTTTCAAGTACAGAGTTCTGGCCTATAGCACACTACTGTCAGAAAAATAGCAAGTTATAAAATAAATTCCCCTCCCTAAAAAAATTGTCAGCATGTCTATATATACACTTATAACAAAATCAAGAAGGAAGAACAGATACACATTATTCAAAATAATCACAAAATATCTAAAATATCTGGGAGCAATTTACCAAAACATACTAAAGATAAATGTAGCATTTATGTGGAAAATGAGCATGATACTTAAGCACCATTCCCTGCTCTCTGTTGACACATTTACTCTAATTTATAACCTCTTAAGATAGGGAGTTCCATAGAGAGCTGACATATTGTTAAAAACTCACTCTCAGGATTCTAGGAGTAATCTTGACAAGTGTGATAAACTCCTACTCACCACTATAGTCTCTGAAACTTTTGTTATGTGCTTCCAATTTAATAAATCAGTCAAGATAATACCTTTCCCTCTCAATCTGAAACATTTACTAAACAGAAGGCAAAAAAAATAAGAATAATTAAAATAATTATCAACATATATAGCTAAGATACCATATATTATCCCATTAATGCATATAATATGTATGGGGAGAGTGCACAGAAACTTTAAAAGTCATAGTATGGAAACACATAAGTAAGGAACATATGCAGCAAAACTCAACACTGGATTATGCCCCTTGATTCATCGTCTCTTTCATGAATAATTCACACAATAAGACTGGGTGAAGTTATTCTTCTAGACTTCTCTACTTTCTAGTTGAGTGGGGCTATTACTCCAGGCCACTCTTTTTCTAAGCTTTCCAGAAAATAATAAAGCTTTTCAGCAAAAAACAAACAAACAAAAAAACTATCACTTTTGGAATTATAGAGTTTTTTCAGGTCTGCTCTCTTGGTTGGACTTTGAGGAAACATTATTCTCCTTCAGCCAAAAACACTCCTCCTTAATCTGGAATCCTTTGGCTAGTCTTGAAGGTATTTTCACTTCTCAGACAGTGGATGTCAATACAGGGAAAGGCAAAGTTAGAATCTTTGCCCTCCAATCAACCATACCAGTCTGCAAAATATATCCTCCAATAAACTTCCCAAAACAAATCTGTTATTCTTATCTAGTCTTCCAAGTTGTTGATAAAAGAGTAGACTCTGAGGTTTTTCCCTGACCTAGCTGTGAAATCACTTCCTAGACCAAGTTCTGAAGATTTTCTCCCATTGAGAGATCTGGTCTTTCCTTTTAGAGGGAAACTCGCCAGTGTCCAAAGAATGGAAAGATCATTTGAAGAAGATACTCATTGTAAGGATCAGCAAATGCTCACTGAGAAACAAGAAATGAGAAAATGCAGAACATGCCCAAGGAGGAGCAGAATCCACAATCTATCTCAATGACTCCAAAACTTTGCAACAGCATCATCACCCAAGTCTATATCCATTACTCATAGAGATGGTATAGAAAAGGGGTTTTTAAACTTTTTTCACTTGTGACCTTTTTTTACCTGAGAAACTGATGTGACATCTAATATATAAGTATATATAGGTATACAAATAATAGGTGTATAAAATAGGCATACAAATCAAATATTTACTGATAATAAATCATAAAGAATTTTGTTTTAAAACAACTCTTTGATATACATATAATTTTGCTATTTATTAAATATGAAAGCAACAAATTTGCATACTAATTAGATGGATGTGGATATTCATTTTTACATCAAGAATTAAATCCTACAGAGTGTACATATTGTGTGTTCAGAATCAAGCCTGCACTGAAGTCATGCAATGTAACATAGGCAAGCACTGTCAGAAACACCTCAGATTTATTACACATTTGATTTTGAATTAATTTGTGGTCACTGCATGTTCAAAAACCTTTTACTACTACCAAATTTTTGTGACCCCCCACATTCAGTTATGTGACTCCATGAGGAATCACAATCCACAGTTTAAGAAACTTTGGTATAAAAGACGAGGAAGATTCAGATGTGTATAAACTTTGAAAAAGAGAACTAAAACGTACTAATAAATCATGCTGACTAGTAAAAGCTAGATTGGAATCTGTAAGCTAAGGTCTTCACAGGATTCTGATCCACAAGGTAATAATTACTAACTATTATGTACCAAGAACTATTTTATAAATATTACCTAAATTATGAATATGTAGTCAATTATTTTCATTATTGGTGCAGAAGAAACCCTTGGTAGAGATAACACAAAATAATGGAAAAGATCAAGGATAAAGGCTTATAGGAAGAAGGAAGAGAAAAAGGAGAATAAAGAGGAAGAAGTTGGAAAGTTGAGGAGAGGAGTAGGAAAAGGGAGATAAAGATGAGAAAGGAAAAAGAAGAGAAAAAGGAAGAGAAGAAATAGAGTGATGAGAAGAGGAGAAAAAGAAATGAAAAAAGAGAAGGAGGAGACTACTAGAAGGAGGAAGAAGAAGAAGAGAAAAAGGTAGGAAGTCATAGTAATGATAGTGGAAGAGGAGGAAGAAAAGAGGCTGAGAAAATATCAGTAGCTATCAACCTATATGTATTTTTGCTTACTTTTTAATCTCTGAAAATTTTTTATGACAATGGTCTTTGAATAAATCAAGAGCACTCAATATTATTTGTCTCAGTTTCCTCATCTGTAAAATGAGCTGAAGAGGAAAATATCAAATACTCTAGTTTCTTTGCCAAGAAAACTCCAAACAGGAGTTTCCAAAACTCACAAATAGTTAGACATGATTGAATAATAATGACCAACAGTCATAGTAGTAAGAGATTTTTGACTAGCTCAGGGCTACATAGCCAGTTAAATATCAAAGGTTTGAATTCAGATTGCTATGTAGCCCATGCTGCCTGTCAAGGTATCTCATATGTACAGAATATCATATGGTCCTGTGATCTTAAGAGCCTATGTGAAAATATCCATAGATGACATTATTGTAAAACTATCTAACCCTAAAACCCTATAAAGGTTCTTCAGATAAATCATAGAACTCTAGAAGTTTGGAGGTAAAAAAAAAGACATTTAGTCCAATACCTACACAAATTCTAACTTCTGTCAACAAGCAGTCAATTTTTGCTAAAATTTCTCTAGTAATAGAAAACTCACTACTCCCAGTAGGGAATCCCTTCTCCTTTTTTTCCTGACTGTAAATGGTAGGTTAAAAGGGTATCTTAGAGATGATCAAGTTTGACTTCCTCAATTTATAAAAAAACATACATCATAAGGCTACAAAGTAGAGCCAGTTTATAAGTTTTCTTCTTTTCTTTAATGTTCTTTATCTCTCTCTCTCTCTCTCTCTCTCTCTGTGTCTGTCTGTCTGTCTGTCTCTCTCTGACTTCTTTCCATTGTACTTAATTATATTGGTTAGAATCAAACAAAATGAGTCAAATCCCTTTTTCATATAATAAGCTTTCAATTTTTTGAAGAAGTCTTTTTTTCTCAAGACTAAGTATAATAACCAGATTTCATGATGGCATGGTTTCAAGGTGCCTCACCATCTTGGTTTCCTTCCTCTATACAGAATTGTAATGTTCTCTGGTTTGGTTTGGGAGCACCTTTTGTTTCAGTTCAGTAATCACCACACGAGTAGCTAGAGGTTAAAGTCCATATCCTTTATTATATCTTTGCCTGATGCTGGGCAGCTTTCTGGAGATCCTTTCAGTCTGGCCTTGGTCTTAGTGGGGGAAGAGCAGGGGGCCAGGCCAGTCACCAGGAAGATCGAAGATCGAATTGAATTTCTCCCCTTGGTTCTGAGAGCTTCGAGTGTGCTTGTCTTCTCTGCCTCTGAATCTCTAGCTCTCCGGATGAATCCTGGCTGAGGCTCCTAGTTTATATGCTCTACACTGAGTATAAACCAATCATTATATCACTAGGAAACCAATTTCTGTTGTAGGGTTAAATCAATCATACTTAACCATGCTAAACCAGATAACCATTGTCTCTATCAATTCCACTGACTTAGCACCTTGTAAGATACAAAATGTTACAGATGTGGTCTGACCAGAATAAAGTCTAATGATTCACTCTTCTTCATTGTTTAGAACATTGTACTTCTATTAACACATCCCAAGATTAGTACTTTAAGATATGATGCTCATTTAGTTTGTTTTTCCTTGATTAACATCCCTAAGATTTTCTTAACAGCTTTCTAGTTATGAATCCTCATATTCTGTTCCTGTGTAGTTTTTTTCCTTTTAATCCAAGTAACAACTTTTCTGTCTTTCCATAAAAATGTTATCTTGTTAGCTTATGTCCACTGTTTCAGTCAATATGGACAAGGGAACTAGAGGGTACATTGTAACTATTTTCAAGTATTTAAAGGGATATCACATGAAAGAAGGTTTCAACTTTTCTTTGTCCTGAGGGAAGAACTGGGAGCAATGGGTACAGTTTGCAGAAACAAAGATTTAGGCTATAAAAATATGAATACATACATAAATATATATATGTATTATATATGTATCTACCTATACACACACATACACATATATAATTTTAGTGAGGTATTTTACATACAAATACATTTATATGTGATTTAACAAATCTAAATCTTATATACATATATATTGTATATCTTATATACATATATGCATATATGTATGTTTGTATTTATACACATAGATATCCCTTCTAAAATTAAAATTATACAGAATTTGAATGAACTGCCTCAAGAGTTCCTGGATTCCCCCTCTCTTTAATCTTCAGCATAGACTGAATGCTCCCTAGCTAAGGATCATACAGAAGAATCTTTAGTCAGCTATGGGTTGTATTAGATTGGCTCTGAAATCTATCCTACCCCTAAAAGTTTATGATTTTATGGGAGCTTTCTGAATTCTTATTTTGCTAGACAAGGTATTAACATTTTTCCCTGCTTTGTGTCACTGAAAAACTGTATAAGTATGCCATCAGTGCCTTCATCAATCAATCAATTAATAGACATTTATTAAGAATCTATTATGTGCCTGGAATTGTGCCAGGTATCAGAACTACAAAGATAAAAATGAAACAGTCCCAGCCCCTAAGGAATTTACATTCTAATGTGGGAGACAAAATGAATATATATAGGTATATACTAACCAAGCAAATGCAAAGTAACCCTATGGAGGAAGGCATGAGAAATTCAGTGAGGATGGAATCTGAAATGGTTCTTTGCAAAAAGTCATATCTGAACTGAGTCTTGAGCAAAACTAGGGTTCCCAAGAGGTGATGATTAATAGGGATTTTATACTAGGCATTGGTTACAGGCAGCATCAAGATATAGAGACAAAAGATATGACATCCTGTGTGAACAATTTTGTTCCTATAGTTATGTCATTTCACTCGTGTCTGACTATGTGTAGTCCCTTTTGGTGTTTTCTTGGCAAAGATAATGGAGTGGTTTGCCATTTCCTTCTCCAGTTCATTTTGAAGATAATGAAACTAAAGCACAATTGGCTAGGCTCACACAGCTAATGCCTGAGACTGGATTTGAATTCACAAAAATGAGTCTTCGTGATTTCAAGACTACTGCTTTATTCACTGTGTCAACTAGCTAGCTCATGTAAATAATAGCAAGAAAATTAGTTTGGCTGCAATGTCTAGAAACATGGGCTGGGGGCAAGCTGGGAAGAATTTTAAATATTAAACAGGAGAATTTGTATTTGATCATAGAGATAATAGGGAATTGGAGACATTTAATGAGTAGAAGTGTGACATGATCAAACTATGTTTTAAGAAAAAACACTTTGGTCAGTGTTTGGAGGATGGATTGCAGTGGGGAGAGTTTTGAGGCAGAGAGATCAGTTAGAAGGCTATTATGATAGTCCAGGTGAAGAGTAATAAGGCCCTGAATCAGGACATTGGTTGTGAAAGTGAAGATTGTATGGATAGAAGGAGCAATATTTGATTGAATATGTTGGGTGAATGAGAGGACTAAAGGATAATACTGAAGTTGTCATTGGGAAGAAAATAATTCCCTCAAAAATAAGAAGGAAATGCAGGACAGGAGTGGGTTTGGGTAAAAGATAATGAATTCTGTTTTATCTGTTAATTTTGAAATGCCTGTGGAAACATATATTTTGAATTGTCCAATAAACAGTTTGTGATATGGAGAAGTTAGATAACACAGTGGATAGAAAGTAGGGCCTGAAGTCAGGAAAACTCATCTTTGTAAGTTCAAGTCTGACCTTAAATACTTACTAGTTATGTGACCTTTGGGCAAATCATTTAACCCTTTTTACCTCAGCTTCCTCATCTATAAAATGATCTAAAGAAAAAAAATGGCAAACAACTCCATTATCTTGGTCAAGAAAACCCCAAATGAGGTCATGAAGAGTTGGACATGACTGAAACAATTAAACAATAAAAACTGGAGCTGAAGCCTGGATATCTCAATCTGGGAATCATTTTTATAGTGATAATAATTGAACCCAGGAAAACTAATGAGACCAAGAAGTATAGTAAGAAAAGAAAAGGATCTAGGACAGTGTTTTGATGGATATTCATAGTTAACTCATAGTTAATGAACATTTTATGGATTAAGATCCAGCAAAGAAGACTGAGTAGAGGCCAGAGTTGAAGAGAATTAAAAGTAGTATCATGGAAACCCAGAGATAAAAGATTAATCAAAATTAGCCATGTCAGTTTACAATGTTAAATGCTGTAGAGAAATCAAGAAAGAAAAGAATTCAGAAAAAAAATCATTAAGTTTATCAGTTAAGAGATCATTAGTAACTTTAGAGAGAGCAGTTTTAGTTAAATGAAGGGGTCAGAAGGCAAATTGTAAAGATAAGCAGAGTAAGAATATAAGTAGAGGAAGTGGAATCACTAACTGTATACTGTTATATAAAGAGATTAAGCTGAAAAGAAAAGGAGAGATATAGTATGACAGCACTGATGGTAGGATTTAGTGATTTAGTGGGATTCTTTTAAAGATGAGTTTTTTTTTGTTTTTTTTTTAGCATATTTGTAGGCAGAAGGAAAGGGACAAAAAGATAGGAATAGGTTGAAGATAAGAAAAAGAGGAGGTGGTAGAGGGATTAATCTTCTAGATAATAAAGAAGGGAATTATAAAAAAAAGAAGGGATAGTATCAAGGGTAACTATCACCCTGTCTAAGAGAAATATGACCTCTTTATCAGAGATTTTGATTATTTTTCCCCCTCTTAATAAAACTTCCCTTTGATATAGAGCTTCATGCTTGAAAGTATTAAATTAGCCAGGATCAAAGAAAGCTATTATACAGTTCTGTCCACTTAAAATATTTTTCTCCAGGACAGGGGCTCAAGTCAAAAGAAATGAGATTGCTTCCTACCTCTACCCTCATCCTTTGCCAAAAAATAATTTACACCTTGGACTTTTTGTGTCAAAGTTACTACTGACACAAAACTCACATAAAAAGTCATAGAATTTGAGTATTGAAAACTATCACAGGACTTGAGTTCAAATCTGATCTCAGACACTTAATGCTTCCTAGCTCTGTGATCCTGAAAAAAAAAAAAAAAAAGAAAACTATCGCAGCAGCCATCCAATCCTGTTCATGTGTGAAAGAAATCTCCACTGTAGTATACCTGACAAATGGTCATGCAAACTGCTTAAAAATTTTTAAGGAGAGAAAGCTAATTTTCTCAACTGTAAAAAAATGAAAGATTTAGACTATATGGTTTCTAAGGTCCTTTCAATTATAGATATACCATCCTATAATACCCCAAAGCAGTCTATTTCATTTTTGGAAACTGTAATGTTCAGGTTAGCTTTCTGGAATTAAGGAGCGCAGAAGACAGGAAAGCCACCAAGAGGATGGTCAAAAATGGAATGTCTCTCTTCTAGTCCTTCTTAGTCCTTAAATACCTTGGTATGATTACATTATTATAGCACACTGTGTATGTGTGAACTAGAGAACCATTACATCATCATGCTAAGTACTAAGTATATGTATACTAGAGAACCATCATCTCATCAATTCCACTGAGTTAACACCTCATTGTAAGTATCCTTATTTCAAATATACTTCTCCAGAGTTCTGGCCCTCTACAGGGAACTAAGACCCAATGAAGTGAATTGGTTGAGAAACAAGAAGAGAGTCTTTCTTTCCAAAAGAAAAACAATGAGCAAAGCTAATGATGTAAATGAAATGACATAAATTGTGTAGTTTCTATTCTAAAAGTTGTTTATAAAAAACCTGGGTAACTCTTAAGAATCATCAGTAATAATTTGTTCTAGAAAAATAAAATGTTTTGAATGAAAAGGTGAAACATGGTGAAAAATGGATTTTCAAAATAGGTCAACTTTCTGTACTTTTAACCCATCAGGTTGATACTTCAACCCAATTAATTACATAAATGTTCATTGAGAAATGATCTCACCCCTCTCAGTAGAGGTAAAATATCAAAAGAAAGATTTTATTTTTTTCATAGAATAATTGTATAATTTCTCAGTGCTCTTGCTTTTTGCATGGTGGGAGAACTTTAAGAAATTATAAGGATCTATTGAAAGAAATTGGGATGATTGACTTGGAGAAGATAATAAGGCTGAGGAATGGAGAATTGAGAACATCCATCAAATGTCTGAAGAATTGCCCTTTGTTTTACTGCTCCTAAAGGTCATAACTAATGTACAGAAGTTACTTAGAATGGAGACTGAAGAATTACTTGCCTGGTTAGTTACAGAGGATATTTGTGCTCTGGCAAGCAAAGATGGGGAAACTAAAGAATAAAGCCAGAGGCTTGGAGTAAGAAGACCTGAATTCAAATCCAGCCTCAGACATTTAGTAACCCTGATATATGTGACCCTGAGCAAGTTACTCACCTCTGTTTGCCTCAATTTCCTCATCTGTAAAATGAGCTGGAGAAGGACATGATAAGCTATTCCAGTGTCTTGTTTAACACAACCTCAAAGGGGGCCACAAAGAGTTAGATATGACTTCTGTTCACTGTTCCTATGACTTTTCAAACCAAATTGTTGTTACTGATCAGTTATTTCAATCATATCCGACTCTTACGATGCATTTGAAATTTTCTTGGCGAAGATATTGAAGTGATTTTCCATTTCTTTCTCCAGCTTATTTTACAAATGAGGTAATTGAGGTAAACAGAGGTAAGCAACTTGCCCAGAGTCACACGGCTAGGAAGGTTAGAGGTGAACTCACAAAGATGAGACTTCTGACTCCAAGCTTTGTGATCTATTCTAGCAAATAATCCTCCCTAGACATCAGCTCCCTATATGTTTTGTCTTCTCCATTAGAATTTAAGTTCCTTGAGGACACTGACTATTCACTTTTGTATTGTATAACTAACATTTAGTTCAGTGCTTAACAATCAATCAAACATTTGTTAAGTGCCTAATATGTTCCCAGATCTATGCTAAACACTAGGGATACAAAAAAAAAAAAAAAAAAAAAAAAAAAGATGCAAAAGATAGTACCTGCCCTCAAGAAGCTTATTATCTAATGGGTAGACAACATGCAAACATATCTATACAAATATATACAAAACAAGCTATGTGCAAGATAAATAGGAAATAATTAAAATAGGAAAGGCACTGAAATTTAGAAGAGTTAAGGAAGCTTTCCTGTAGAAAGTGGGATTATGTTGGGACTTAAAAGAAGCCAAGAAGTAGTAGGAATGGAGAATGGAGGGTATATCAGGTGTGTAGGTAAAATAACTTGAGCCAAGAAATGGAGTGTCTTGGTTGTGTAGCAAGAGAATGTGTCAGAGAGAAAGGTATAAGAAAACTGGAAAGAAGGGTGGGATTAGTTTATGAAAGGCTTTTCATTCATGTATTTATTCATAAGTTCCTACTTCCTTCCACTTTTGAAATCCCTTACCCTTTACCCATGTGATTCCATCTCTCAACGAACAAGAGAAAAAAAATGGATGCCCAGGCTATATATGAATGCTGGAGATTCCATATGTGGTCCCAGATGATCTTCTCTCTTCTTCATTTACCTCCCCCTTTTTTACTCTTCTTCTTTCTCAAAATAAAGCAGGTGGGGGTGAGGGATTGAAAATGCATCTGCTCAATCTGGATGGCAAGTTCCTCTTCTTACTTTCAAGCCTCACCCAAGTGTCTTTACTATCCCCTTGCCTTGGGGGCAGAGCCTTACCCATTATCAGTAGGTAGAAAAAGTAAGGAATTGAACCTGTAAGGAGAAAATGAATCTGGTGTGTGGTGAACAAGAGAAGGGTTTCTGACCACACAACCTCAGCTGGCCATTGCTCTGGACTAATCCTACGGGTCTAATACTATTTAGGAAGCTAATATCTTAATTATCTTCTCCCTGTCCTAGACAAGCTCCTAGGGGGAAAAAAGCCCATCTTCTTTTTGTTGTTGTTGTTGCTGAGGTAATTGGAGTTAAGTGACTTGCCCAGGGTCACACAGCTAGGAAGTGTTAAATGTCTGATTCCAGATTTGACCTCGGGTACTTCTGACTTAAGGGCTGGTGCTCTATCCACTGTATCACCTAGCTGCCCCCAAAAGGCCATAGTCTTTGACCGCATCCTCATTTCTTCACCACTTTCATACAATCGACATTCTAGTTAACCCCTGGACTTTTCATCTTTGTCCATCTCTTTGCCTTTTATAGATTTTCCTCCATGTCTAGAATGCCTGCCTTCCTCATCTTATCTCCCTTTGACTCCCTAGATCCCTTCACTGTTCAGTTTATGTGCAACATTTCTTTCTTCCTCCCTCCCTCCCTCTCTCACACTCTCCTTTCGTCCCTCCCTCCTTCCTTCTTTCCTTCCTTCTTTTATTTTTTCCTTTCCTTTCTTTCTTTTCGCTTCTTCCATCCATCCTTCCTTTCTTCTTTCCTTCTTTCCTTCCTTCATTTAGTTCTTTCTTTCTTCCTTTCTTCCTCTTTCTTCCTTCTTCCTTTTTTCCTTCCTTCCTTTCTTCCTTCTTTTCTCTTTCCCTCTCTCGTTCTCTTTATTTCTTCATTTGCTTCCTGTCTCCTCAAATTAGCACAAATATGAATGAAGGAAAAAGTTTTTATTAAGAATGTACTATATGCCAACCACTTTGCCAAGTTCTACAGATGCAAATAGAAAAAGCTATACGTCCCTGCTCTCAAGGAGTTCACATTCTAATTGAAAGATAGTTCTTAAAAGAAAATTAAGCTGCAGGACAGTTGGAAAGTCCTGAGTACTGAGATAGTGAGAATTCCAAAGTTCAGAAATTTTTAATTTACTGAAGTAGTTAAGGTGACAGTGTTCAAAGACTGCAAGAAGCAGAGATAGGACAGAAAATAAGGCAGTCCTAGAGGATCGTAAGAGAAAATCTCAAGGTACACAATAATTTTTATTGCTCTTTGTTAGATTTTTACTATTGTTCAAAATGATCACTAAGAGTGAAAATAAAAAGCAGACAGCAAATGAAAAAACACCATGTTTTTGGGGAGGAGAGATTGTTCAGGACAGAAAATTGACCTATTATTTCATCAGTGCAGGGAACTCCCAGGTGAGTCAATCCCCTCTAATAACATAAGTTGACAAACCTTTTCTGCAACTTATAGCCTTAGAGAGTTGCCTAGAGTACTGAAATGTTAAATAACTTGCCTAGGCAAAAATAGTATATATGTTAGACACAGGACTTGAACCTAGGTTTTCCTGGTTCCAAGGCTGGTTTGCTATCCACAAAACCATATTGTCTCTTATTTCAAAACCAAAATTTTTATATTAAAGTGCAAATAAAGCATGTATTTTGGGGGTTTATATGCACATGAAAACTATTTCTCCATATGTTGAAAATATAAACTACAATGGGCAATAATGTTTGTAGCTTATAGTTGGAGTAATCTCAGCTGTCAGTCACTTTATCAGCCTACAGAGAAATTACTGCTTTACCACCAATACAAGCTTCTTTTAATATACATTATACACAGTGCACAAACAGAAAATACTTTTGTTTATGACATGTCTATTCAGTTATTAGCATATTTATTCTTATTTCTACTTTCAATAGAAAATGGATTGTCTTGACAAGACTAGTGACTACAATGTGCATCCTTAGGAATTCAGGAGATAGTCATAGTACTTTTACAATTGTCCTGATTCTAAAGAAGTCAGTGATTTATCCTACCTCATAAAGGTATAGCTGTGATATCTACTTTTTCAGGTCTAGCAATTTTCAATAACTGCCTATTAAGTTATTAAGGATATTATACTTGGTATTAGTGGACAAAAAAACCTATTGCAATGAAATTTCAGATACCATATCTATTTTGTTTTTCATAGGGATAACAATCCTGGGAGATAATTTACATTATCCTTATTTTACGGAAGAAAAAATTGAAACACAATGAACTGCCTGAATTAGTGTCAGAACAAAAATGAAATCTCAATTTTTCTCTTAGTTCCCAACTTTTTCTGCTGATTCATATTTAAACAGACAGTTCATTTATCCTATTATGAGAATTTAACTGTCAGCTATATTTCTTCAAAGTACTTAATAATAGCTAAAAATCTCTATTTAACATGCTTTGGACACTCCAGTTATGTAGGGAGCCTATTGGAAAGTCACAAATCTCCATCTATTTGCTGATTCTCATTTCTCTTACATTCTAAAGAAAAGCTCACCAAATTATAGTTCAGTGAAGGAAATAAGTAATGGGCACACTTCAAGATTGATATCAATATGTTGAGAAACTACTACATATATAAGAATGGATAAAGTTAAAGAGTCATTGTCAAGATCTATAAATTCTCAGCCTGGACTTTGTACTTATGAATAAGACTCTCGTAATCAGAATTAAGTTTATAACATCATGTGAAGTTTTTTGTGTGCTTTTTATAAACAGTCATGGCTATGTTTATTTTTTTAAGTTTCCAGCCAAGGCATTAGTTTATTTTTAATATATGAGGGAAATTATAAAAGATTAAAAGGAAGAAAAATAAACAAAGACTAAAAAAAGATTGGTGATATTCCAGAAACAAATCTATTTTTGGACTCTTTTTCTATTATTTTAATATATTCCTATGCTCAAGTTTTAGATACAATACTACTGTTTGATTCTGGAAAATGGAGCATTTAAAAGGAATAAGTTGTTTCTAGCCATTTCTAATATAAGACTTATAGACCATACTTTGCTACAGTTTAGAGATTAATAGGAAAAATGAGCTTTGCCAACCTGTTTTCTCACTCCCTTTATTTGTGTTATATACTTGTTTATGATTTTTTAGAAGGCACTTTTCATATGGTTTGAAATGAAAAGATGATCTATTTCCTCATTACTGATCCACTGTTCAGTGATAAAAACAAAACAAAACAAAACATGGGAACAAAGGAAAATGCCTTCCTGTCAGTTCTTAATGCTCCCTGCTGTTGCTCAGCTGGGACTGGAGAGAGTAGGGGTTTAATGAAAGAAGGTGAGAAGGTGAAGAAAAAAACCACCCTAATGAGGGTGTTTCGTTGTACTGAAAGATCACTTAGGAGCTGGCATGATTTCCTTTGTGCCTGGAGAATGTTAAAGCAGCATTCCCCAAGGTCAGAGAGACCCATCCTTCCTCACTCATTCACTCTCCTCCTTGGCAACCAATATTTCTACCTTGAACTGTTTTTCATGAAGTTTAATGTCTAATGTTGAGTCTAGAAGAAAATTAATTTTCCCTACCCAACTTCTTGTTCCCATGGAATATGTAGAAATATTGCACAGGAACCTTCTAATAGGATGAATTGTAAATGGAGCAGTACATAAACTCTTATCTAGCAATGACATACACACTAACTTCTTTCAATGCCAGATGATAGGATACTTCTTTTAAATTCTTGTAGTAGGATTGCCGACACTTGTTCCTTGTTCTGTAAGTGAAATATATTGTCATCTGGCAACAATGAGGGTACTAAAAGCACAAATTCACTCATTCTCCAAAAGAGAGTTAAGGAAATTTGAAGAAACTATAATGTTAACTTCATATTTACTTTGTATTTACTAATTTATGCTCATGTTGTTCACCTTCCCTCAGATGAGTATAAGCTCTTTGAGGGAAGGAAAAGTTTCTTTTTTATCTCTGTAGCCCCAGGATCTCACATGATATCTGGCATGTAACAGCGTTTCATAAATATTTGTTGAAAGAATGAATGAGACACTCCAAATTAGAATAAAATTATGCTGTCATTCCCATCTGAATAAAGTGTCTCTATGCAATCAGCCAGAGTTGAGGACTGAACATCAATCATATATGTGTCTATATAAATATGTATGTATGTATAATTACACTTCTGGTTTTTAAGTCATTGACCAGTCAAAGCATTTATTATTATTCTCAAGGAGCTCTTTATTACTAGAATTGGAAAGGATCTACATCTAGATCAATCCCCTCATTTATAAGAAGGGAAACTGAGATCCAGAGTAAACACATAGGTTTTTAGGAGCAAAGCTGGGATTTGAACCCAAGCCACCTACACTTTGATTTAGTGAATCTTTTTTTTTAACCCTGCTTCTCCTTCACTCTTGTTTTGAATGATTAAAAAAAGGAAAATACTAGATGTGGGGATGGAAGGGACTTTTAAAGGTCATCCAATTCAATGTCATAATTTTACCTATGAAAAATCTTAAGTGAAAAGGTGAAATAAACTATCCTGAGTTATCTGATTCCAAATCCAGCACTTTCCATTGTACCAATCTGCCTCCCCTTCATTAACATTTTGCAGGATTAGAAGAAGACTATGATATTGTAAAAGAAGAAACTTAAACAAGAGCACCTTTCAGTTAAACAAAAGATCTTGACAAGGCAGAGGATTGTTTCCACATACTCTATGTCCAGTCTTAACTATTAGCACTTCTGTCAGAAATAAATGAGATCTTTCTTTGAAGTTGAAATATGCAGTCTTAACTGCGCTCTCATCCTCTTAATTTCACTGAGTGAATAACCTAAATTACACAGAACAGCAGTTAAATTGGCTCATCATCACTCAGCTCTAATTTTAAAAGGATAAAGGAAAAAAGAAACCAAAAAGGCTAGTATGGGGGACTGAATGGCATCATGCTTGCTATTAATGGACTATAAGGTCCTTCCCCAGAAGGTCAGTGGTTCAAGTTCAGCCCAAGTTAGTAGTGGTCAAAGACCACTCAGTGCCTAGTGTAAAGTAATGTGTGGTCTAAACATAATGTTTCTAATAAAGATATTGACAGATTACAATTGTCATTTTTTCTGACTCTCTCAGGAATGAGGTAAATAGTCTACCAGATGTGGGAGACTTAAACCATTTCCTTACTTGTGAGAGTTATTCTTTGTAAAATATGTATTGAGTGCTAGAAAGAGTCTTTCTTTAATGTTACTGACAACTACTGGCAGGGAGGGGGGAAATCATCTCATCATCTGTCAATCTAGCATCCTTGAAGAGCCCTGGGTATATTTAAAATTGTAAACACACACATGGTCATAAAACAATATAATAATTTCTTTGTTTTCCACTTAAATATTTACTTGCCCTGATGAAATAAGAGGTCAGAAGCCACATTTTGTTTCCATTACTAAGTACTAACCCTGAACTCTAAAATGGAAAGGCAGTTCTATTCACCAGCTGCCATCTTTCAGATTGTCTCTGCTCCCACCCCCACCACTGTGGCAACAAGGACTGATGGAGTTAGAAACTTGGTCCCATGTTTAATAGGTGCTCAGTGTCCAAGACACCCTCACCAGGTACTCAACAAATGTCTCTTTATCATTCTTAAGACAATTCTGAAAAATAGTTCAATTTTCATTTAAAGTCACAGGATACAGAGTATTCCATTTAATTCTAGAAATTAATCCAAAAAAAGATTTGGGGTGGACTAGAAAAAAAACATGAGGGAATTAGACTGTGTTTCTGAAGCAAATCGAGGACTGGGATGGCAGACATTCTCTCATAATTTAGATAGGAAATCCCCACGGAGAGCCACAGACTGTAAATTGCCCTCCATAACACATTAGGCTTTAACAACTCAGTGGTGGGAGGGTGACTGTGGCAACACTGCTCTGAATAGGATGAGTGCCACCAGTATCTGTAAGTGTCCCCTACTTCATGAAAATGGAGCAGATTTGATCCCTTGAGGATGTGCTATCCATACACAGTAACTCACAGTTCCTTCTATAGAAGAGGGTGGTATTGGAAGTAGAGAACCTCCTGGGCAAAATGCTTACCTAAAAGCTCTCTCTAAGCATAACTCAAAAACCTTTTACAGTGTCATCTGAAAACTGTCCTTCTAACAAGGAGTGAGAGGAAGTCCTTTCTGGGAAGCCTTTTCCTTTCATTTGCTGCCATTTGAACTTTATGGCACCAGGCAGTCTAGATATTTTGAGCATGATGTTCAGGCCATCTCTTTCTTTAGCAAAGACTGAGACAAATTACTCTGGAAAGTAGTGTCTCAGAGGTTACAGGGAGGACAAAAATCTGACAATGTCCTCCGTTGACACTGGGCTGTGACAATGAAGGGAGGAGATCAGAGGGGTAGAGTTCAGAGTAAGAAACTCTAAGAACTCTGTGACCCTTGGAAGATCCCTCCAGTCTAGATCTCTGAGGATACCGGATGCTATGGATTAACTTGTATATGAGAGAGGTATGCCATTCTTTGGCCATTTTGTGTATGGCAATTCCTTTTTGGAGTATTTCCATATGTTTTAATAATTAAATTTGGGTTAACTATTAATGATGCACCTTTATCTCAATTTACCATTAAAGGAAAGGACTAGAATATTTTCCTAAAATGAAGGGATAGGTGGCTGTGGACTACCACATCAAACGAATCCTTCCAAATATTCTCTCTTCTTCGATATCTTTCTGCTGCTTATTTTCCTGGACAAGTCCCATGCTTTACTGAGACCTCCAAATATGGAACAACTTTAACATAAGAGTTCAGGAATCAAGCTTTCTGTGCATGAATGCTTGTTTATTTTTGGTAGAAGTAGTGGAAGTGAGAATGGTAAAAAGGACCGGAGTGAACTTCAGATGCTTTGCAGGGTGGGAAAAAAGAGCCATATGTAAAGACAGCAATCTGGTTTAGGTTTACATCGCCTTCCCTGCGGTGTACTAATTTTGAGTGACTGCAAGCTTGCATCAGGTGGAAGGAGATTGAGCCTTCCCCTCAAGCCACCACACTAGAAATAAAGATGTCTAAATAACAACAACAACAAAACGAAACCACCCCGCACAATCCTCCGGGAATTTTTTTTTTTTTTTCTCAGCTGTTACCACTATAGCTGAGAGATGGGTTAGGGAAGGGTTTATGGGGGTAGGCTGGAGATTCACATTCACGATGATAAATGTAAAGACCAATTAAGGTTTGATCCGTGCACAGGGGAGGCAGACTGCGATTGATATTGTAACCAATTAACGAGCATGTCCTCTAATTCCTGCCGCCGCCTCCGAGTGCAACACGCATCTCTAGGCGTCTTCGGTGGCAACCTCCTGCCCTCGAGCCCGCAATTGATCCAGGGAAGCCAATCCCCCTGGCCTGGGTAGCTAGCGGGACAGACTGTGTATGGAGTCCGTGGAGTGGGGTGAGGAGAGTTGTGGAGAGAGACAGAGGAAAATGTAGGCAGCCGCACCTGGCGGATGCAAATCAAAACTGGATGCGGCTAGGGCTGGCCAGGTGGACAGTCTGTAAATAATTTTCTCCAAATACTGAGGCCTGGGGTGAAAGGGGGAACAGAGGAAGAAGGTGTGGGAGTGAGAAGGCATGGGGCGAGGGAAGGGATGGAGGAGGGGAGATCGAGAGGCCGGAGGAGAAGGGAGATAGAAGTAGGGAGGCTAGGCACCCTGGAAAGAGAACAGGTGCCTCGAGGAAGAAGGACAAGTGTCAAAGCAGCAGTCCAGGTAGCACGTCAGTGTTTTCTTCCCCCCTCCTCCCCCCGTCCCTACCCGGGGGAGAGTCGAAGGTATTGGATGTCTTCCCGGCTGTTGGCTTGTACGCGAGTCTCTTCCTTCTTTTCTTACTCTTTCTCTCCTCCTCCCTCATCCCACCCAGTTCAGTCTGATCTCCGGAGGTAAAGCGCGCCACTGCTCCAGCAGCAAGGCGATACTGGTATCTGACCAAGATGACGATCAATAATGGTCCCAGGGGTCAAGGAAGTGCAGGGTCAAGCTCTGCGTCCCCCAGTATTGGCTCACATTTGTGAGCAGACAGCGGTCAAAGTCCCTAGGAACCCTCGGGCTGTTTGGGGAGGAAGTCAGGGCAGAGGATCTTTAGCTCCAGGGCTGGTGTGTACTGCAGTAGCAGCAGCAGGTCTCCCGGAGGCGTCAGGCGGCGGCGGCGGCGGCTGCGGGAGCGAAGTTTGGAGGCTCCGCAGCTACCTCCCGTGCGTCCTCCCCTCTGCTCTCTGTTCACTCTTCCCCACTCCCCTGTCCCTCCCCTTGGAGCTCCTGTGGCGGCGGTGGTGTCTGGGCGGCCGCTGCCAGAGACAGGACAAAGGCTCATTAACACGTGATGGGACCCGAGCTTCATAAATGGGACTGGAGAGAGAGAGCGCAAGAGAGACAGACACAGAGCGAGCAGGAGGAGAAGGAGGGAAGGGAAAGAAAAGAGAGTGAAAGCGCAAGGGACAGAGATCCAGGGAGCAGCGGAAGCCAGGTGCACTGGCCCAGGCTGGTTGGAAGACACCGGGAGAGGAAAGAGGCAGGGGTCCCCCAGCTGATCTGGGGCTTGGAGATCGTAAAGGAGAAGGAGGGGAAGGAGAAGAAGGACTGAGAAAAGAGGGAGGGGAAGGAACGGGAGAGGACGACAGGAGGGCGCAGCTTCTTGATCATTTTCCCTGAGAAAAGCATGAGAGGGGAGTTGTTTCTTTGAATAGGGAGGTTAGATCAGTGGAAGAAAAGACTGAAGAAAAGAAGAGTGCTGACTGAGGTTCAGACAGACAGGAAAACAGACTGACGGACACACCCCACTCCACCCTAGTCTAGCCCACCCTATCCCTCCTCTCTCTCTTTCTCACGCCCAGCGGCACCGCCTCCCTCCCTTCTCTGCCTTCTTCTGCTCCTCTTCTCTCCTCTTAGGCTCACTCGCCCCTTCACTTCCTTAGTGCCTGGGTCTCTGGCCCTGGACTGGGGCGGGGCTCTTTCAATATTCCCTGCCCTGGGGGGTCGATAGAGTAAGTGTGGGATCTTTCATTCTAGCTGAGGAACCTCCATCCACAACGTTTGTCCAGAACCCCAGAGGGACTGAGGGTACCGGATCCTCGGCGGAGGACCAGGGGATGAGAAGGGTAAGGATTGGAAGAGTTCCACTGGTAACACTTTTCTGCATCCTGCCCCTGTGGTGCTGACCAGGGTGAGCCCTGAAGCGGCTAGTGCGTGCTTGTAGTGTTCAGTGGATGCATTTGTATATGTACAAATCATGCATCCGCATGATTATTTAAATATCTAGCTGTCAATCTGTTTTCATGTTCCTTTCAGTGATCCCCCTATTTTTTTCTTCCTAAGGTTTCTTACGCTCTTTTTATTTCTTTATTAAATGTGCACTGATGAATATCTATATGCATCTGTATATAGTTGTAGAAAATGAATAATAAGAAATGTTTGCAAATTGGGTTCTTGTGTTTGTTTACTGAATACCGATAAACATCAACAAGCATGTCTTTTTAATTCAAAACGATCTCTGCACCAAACCTAGAACACCTTAAGTGACACCTTAAGTGCCTTATAATAGCAATATATAGAAAACAAACTTTTGGGATAGCAAATGCAAATGAACTAAATGCATTGAACTAAAACCAGAATGGTTAAAAAAAAAAAAAATGGAACCAATTTGGTTAATTCATAATCCGGTATTAAATACCTTTTTTTTTTTTAAAGTTCTTTCTTGATGCTAAGTTAAAATCCGTAATTCTTTTTACTTTTTATAAACGATTGAATACTAAATGGACATGTTTACTTGGAAGTAAGGAAATGTGATTATTTGAGACTTTATAACATACATTAATTCCAATCTTAAAATTGTTTTTCTTAATAGTTTTTAGGTTAAAACATAATTGGTGGTAATAAAATATTTTAGTTTTCTGATCATGCATATGCACGTGCATTTTTTTCCCCATATAGTGTTGCTTTTGTTGCTATGTTGGCTTATTAAGACACCTCAAGCATTTAATCTAATGAAGGATTAGGACAGGTTTTCGTGGTCTTAAATATATTATAGGAGTTTTATTGGCACTGTGACTGCTCCTCATTTTTTATTACCACCTAAATTAATATCTTTTGAACAATAGAGGGGGAAACCAATTTCTTAGAGGAAACTCAGTACACGTTGAGGACCAATGATGTCACCACTAATATTAATCTGTTTCCCTGTATATTGAAAAGCTCATAGCAACTAGCCTCTTAGGTTCCCAAAGGACTTTATCTGATTTCAAGTGTTGCTTTTCTAATCCCATCCTACTGGTAATTTACAATGGAAGACATTCTTATTGATTTTTTTTTCTCTAGAACGTTTTTTCTTGGTACCTCTTTTTCTCTTTCTCCAAACTCATTTATGAGCAATTTTATCAAAATGTCATTTATATTTCTTTAAGTACCAAATTGTTTTTACATTAAATATTGATATAAAGATGGCTTTATTCTTTCTACTATAAAATAAGTCAGAAGACAGTTTGGTAGTACAATAGTATGTTAGTTGAGCAAGAGATTTAAACTTGGTCCTATATTAGTCTTAACAAACTTATTATTAATTTTAAATGAGCTATTAACAAGATTTACTACAAAAGACCTCTTTTTGTTTCAAAGATATCTCCTACTCAACATGGAAAGCCTTCTTTGCCAAGGTATGTATCAAATATATGATGGGAAAGAAACCTCAGTGTTTTCCTGAGATTCAGTGTGGGTAAGATGGTACTAGAAGATGAAAGTGCACAGTTTTGTCCCATTTAGATGAAAAAAATACTATTTTGCATACATAGAACCAGAAGAGATATTGTCTACACATATGCAAAATGCTTGATATCAGTATACATATATCTATCTATATCTAACTATATATAGTCTCTTGTGAATGGTTATATAGCTTTTAAAAAGTAAGGCATCTAGTTTGATTGTAATTCTAAAGTTCTAATTGTTAAAATGAAAACTTAATTGTTAAAATGTGAAAATGTGTTGCTTTGTCCAGCTGTTATTTCTATTTTTTTTATTGTTATTCTTTTCCCAGTGGAATATGTTCTTCTCTGTGTTGCTTGCAAGGCTGTCCTTTTCTAACAAGCTTAGTTGCAGGATCAATGTGTTCTTTTGGCATTTCAAACTGCTAAAATAATGAAATTATTAAATGTTATCAAGATGAAACTGTTGGAAATTAAATCTTCCATGATAATTATTATTTATTATGTGATAGCCTACTTATAAGGGAACTGCTTGAAGGGCATATCCATTTTGTTCCTCAAGAAAAACCCCAAGGATAAGATTGATGGTAACTATTGGGTAGCAGGTATTAGTTTATTAATTACTGAAACAAAGCCTGAAAAACTTTTTAATGACAAAAATTTTCCATTAAAATTGTTTTGGTTTAACCTTAGCATCCAAACTGTGGGGAAATTTAGACATATTCTCAGTGTTTTTCAGATTAGAATATGGAATTAGATTCTGAGTACTTGGTTCTATAAGATTAACAATTTGGAAATGGAATTAATGGTTGCACCATACTCTCCCCAAATCCTCTAAGAAATGTTTCTTGCCTGGAAAACAAGTTGGAAAATGAAGAAATTAATTATTTTCCATTAGCTATCCAGGAATGCTACAGAATAAAAGTAATAAATTGAATTTGAAAATAGCTCACAACATGTGATTAGGGAAGGCAGGATTGGGTTATGGCTTCTTGAATTTGGTTAGTAAGATTAAGCCTGTTCTTTGGGTTGGTGCCTGTTATTCTTGAGGATAATTATATTAGCCCAGTTGCATAAAGAATAAGAGCATTCCTTTTCTACTAAAAGGATGGCATGTCTCAACCAATGTAAGTCTGCCTCTCCTATCTTTTATATTCATGATTTTCCAATTAAACAAACGATATTAGAAATTCAGACAGATTTTTATTCTTTCCAACTACTTTTTTTTTTTTTTGACTCAGATGCAATATGGATCAAAAATTGCTTAAAAATTGTGATTAAAGGCAAGGTTTAAGTTTAAAACATCTCTCTTCTTTGAAAATGCCTGCTCTGTTAATTTTTTCTGATTGCTTAAATATTAATAAAAAAAAAGTTTTAAAAGCAGGGAAAAAATTTAAGCTTATCTGGGTACATTGTACTGGCAAATTTGACTTCATATCTTTTAGTTGATTTATGGTTCTTTCTAGTCAATTTTGTGTAGAAAAATATATATCAGTATAATTTGAGAAACTCCAGTTCTTTGAACTTTCTGGAGCAGTATAACTTTTTTTTGCCTCCACCTAACACATATACATGCATACATACATATATGCATACATATAAAATATTTATAGGTAAGATTACTTTATCCTTATGAAATAAGCATATCTATATAGATTTCTCTAAAATATCCTCAACTGACAGAAATCATAAATGTTACTCAGATTGCACAGGACATTGTACCATTACATTCATTTACACATGTAACATTTTCCATAAAAGAATGTCATGGTAAAAAATAAATCTTTTAGAAGTAGAATACTAAAGGCTGATTTAAAATTTATTATGCATGAACTGGATTTTGACTAATTTCAAATCAGCTATATAGATTGGTATGCAAGGTTTAAAGGAAGATATCCATCTTGAATAATAAAGCTGTTCATATTTACATAGAAATTCTTCTAAACTTCCTTGGTCTAAGAACTTTCCTACAAATATGCCACATAAACAGTGGATGGCATTCTATCGGGAGTTTAATGTTTAATGCTTTAACATAGCAACTCTAATTTCTTTCAGGTCTGCCTGTCATTTTGATATACTTAGAAACTAGTATTTTCCTGTTGTGAAGAGACATTGAAGATGGTTATTACACAGAAAAACAGATAATTTATACCATGATATACTTAATGGAATTATGTCATCATGTTCATGAGTAAATCGTAGCTGTAAACAAATTCATAAAAAAGAAAAAAATGAGTGATTCCTCATAGCCTCTGAGTAATATTCTGATGTCTATATTGCTGTGATAAAAAAAAAGTTCCATCTAGAACTTGTTTTGGTATTGATAGGTCAGATATACTCCCATAAAGTAATTGCTCCATTTTCTGCCTAAAGACTCAGCTTTAACAAAAGTTAACTTTCTATCTTAAATAGGCATGGATAGCTTTTGAATACATCTTATCCCATTACATTAAAATTCCAAGGACAATGTGGATATGCAAACATACCCTTAATACAAATGTTCATATTAATTTCATTCATGTAGTAGCATCCATCTGGTACATTTTACATCCAAATTACTTAATGATACATTGTCACCTGATATCATTTATTTAGTTTTATGTCAGCAACTCTAAAGATATTGGATTTTGATTAATTACCATCTATCTTACTGCAGCTCAGATTTTAAAAAAATCTGGAAAAGCATTGTTTACTCATCCAACCTGGGTGAATGTTCAATGTTGAGCTTTAGCAGTTGTTTAGGGAATACTATGAATTCTATTTCAGCCCCAGCTGGAGTAATTTTCACACCTGCACTTTAGGAAAACTCCCAAAGATGGTGGTGGTGGTGTGGAGTGTTTTGTTTTATTTTTTCTTTTTCTTTTTTTAATTATGTGAAATGTGGTTGATATAAATAGCCATCATTTATAGCTAACTTTCTTCTCTTAGAAGGCACTAGTGCAGTAAGTAACTTTTGGATATATGATTAAGTTAGCTTATAAAATCAAATTGGAGTTTTATAAATGCAAAAAAAGGAACAAGTATATTTTTAGTTTGTTCCCCTCTTTCCCTCCACCATGATAGGTTGTAAGTGACTTTTCCAAGGTCAATATTCCTATTTTAGTATTCTTTTGCCAATTTCCCCTACCTTCTAGATTTGCATATTATTCCATTAAAACTAAGAGTTTGAATTGGTGATCTTTTAGCTTAGTTAATTTATTAGCATAACTTTGAATTACATTATGTGTTTTAAACAGTAGATACGGTATAACATAGGTTTTTTTTTTAACTAGGCATATATTAAAGCTTGTTTTTCTACCATTCTTACTAACAAATTCTATGCTATTCCTTTTTAAAGAAAAGCAGAGGCATATTTCAAAGATGTGTACCCTTGCCAGGCAATCTGGTGTGGTGGCTTAATATACTGGTGAATACTTTTAACAAGTTGTTTATGTGTGTCAACAGATTTATTTAAATGGCATTAAAATACTAATATAATGAGAAAGTTAGTTTCTTCACATGTTTTAGAACCCAGGACCATATATGGGAGTCTCCATTATACCTCTTCACCTTTTTTTTTTTTTTTTAATCCTTTCCTTTTTTTTTTAGAATGTTTACTAAAATGAAAGTGTAATTAAAGAGGATTTTTTTTTTCTGCTGGGAGTGCCAAGAAAGAGGGAGGTTCATTTAAATCAATGATATATTCCAGTTATTCACTACACCTCTTGTTTCTAGATGGACATTAAATGATATTCTGAGCTGAACTGCTATAGGGGAAAAGGCTAGAAAGCAAGAAAGAAAGAAAGGTAATTTTCAGTGTATGGAAAGCCAGTATTACTACGAAGCCAAGTCTTTGACACACTGCTTTCTTTCAAATTGTAACTTAGAAGTCAGCTTGATTTGGTCCTTACTGGGCTCTTAGGTATTCTATTTATTCCAGTGTAATTTAATGAAAATTTCAAAATGCTGTCAATCCTGTCTCTTTAGGCACTGGAAAATGTTTGCTTTGAGAATAAATACCAGTTAAGGTGAACAGAGAGCATATGCAATGTAGGGAAAATAAAACAAATGCTATATATAACCCAGTTCATGTAGGCAAATATTTATCGAAACCATTTTTGCAAACAAAAGAATTTAGTTATGGGAAAAAAGGATTGATCACTTCTGAAAATGGCTGTTTTTCACTTCATATATATTAACAATATAGAACTATTACAAAGAGCTATATTATCCTACTTGAATACTCTTTATCTGGATACCTCTATGTTTTATATATATAGTATGTTTTATATATATATATATGTATATATGTATAGTATATTATATAATATACACATAGTAGCCATATCTTAATTCATTAATAAAAACATTAATGATTGCCTAAATTATCTGATTTATTGAATAAATCCTTTCTGAAGGAGTCACACTGCCTATTCTTATATATTTCTAACTCTTAGGGCTTTTTTTTTTTTTTTTTTAATGATCTAGCCCTCTTTATAGAGTACTAAGAATTGCATAATTAACTAGGCAATTCAAGAAAAACCATTGGCTGCAGGCCTGAATCACTCAGATAATCACAAAGTCCTCTGTTTCACTTTGACTGTGTAGCCCTAGTTCTATATCCTGCATTGCAGCATTTAACCAGAGTTTTGAAAATTATGTATTTAATAATATGAAAAGGTGAATTGTAATTACTTTTACTTTTTTTTCATTCTTGCTTTTTTAAAAGAGATAGTCATGAGCTCCTAAGCAAAGTTATTGACAGTAAATGTATGTTTCGGCAGAATTTTACACTGTCTCTCTCTCTCTCTCTCTCATACACACACACACACACACACACACACATGCACACAAACTGGATAGATTTTGCAAGTAGAATTAAGAAAACTTTGTTTTGTGTGAGGGGAGGAGAATTAAAAAACTAGGAAAACCTTTAGAGAACACCTACTCTTTACCCTTACCCCTAGACAGGACTACCCCAATACTATTACAATTAGATAAGAATGTTTCTAATTAAAAAAAAGATCTCTAGGAAAGGACATTCTAAAATAAGCAGATTCCCTTAGCAACCCATTCCAATGTTTCAAAAACCCACACTACCAGGGAAGTCTTCTTTTAATTCTGTCTTGCAGTCTTCTTACAGCTTAATCTCATTTCTTCTTCTGTCTTTTACAGCCAGTTACTATCTGTATGATAATACCTTTTATGCTTAAGAAGAGCATTATTAAATTGTTTCTCAGCTTTTCCTTGCATAGGATTGAATAGTATAAGTCCTTTTAACTACTTCTAATTATTTTATTTTGAAAAAAATTCTTCATCATTGAAACTCTGTTCTGAGCCCTTTCAAAAATTTCCAACTCAGTTAAGAGTCTGAGTTGTATAAAGCAGTGTTATATATAGGAAGAATGCCTCTTGAATTGTCCAAGACATATTTTGATTAATATGAGAGGAAACATCCTAGAAAGAACAATGTAACTAGAATCAGGATTTGGGCATGAATCCCACTTAGGGCATCTAGTACTTGAGCAACCTTGAACAAGTCACTTACATTTGCTATGCCTTAGTTTTCTCATCTATAAAATAAGGGGGCTTAACTCAGTGACTTCTGAGGCCTTTTCTAGCTTTAAATCTATAATGATATGATCATCTGTAAGGTCAAGAGTTAAGACTAGATAACCTCTAAGCTATGTGCCAGTTCTAAATCAAGATTCTCATGTTTCAGGCTCATTTTTTAAATCTAGCACTACATAGTTGAAGCACATTGAGCTCATCTCATCTCTCTCTTTCCACTGTGCTTGCTATCTGTCTGTCTGTCTATCTATCTATCTAGTAGCACTTTCTTTCTCTCCTTTTTTCCCCTTCTCCCTCCCTTCCTCCCTCCCTGCCTTCCTTTTTTCCTCTTAGGTTGATTATCTGTAAATGTTGAAGAGTTCTTCTCTTTAACACCTTTTGCCAGGTAGAAGAAACAAACAGCTTTAATTTTTGAAATGATATTGACAAGTGAGAGTGTCTTGAAATAAATCATATTATTAATCTTCATTCAAAAATATAGGCCAAATCTGAACATATTTTGAGGTTTCAGTGGTTAGTTTCATTATAAAAAACTTAATTAGGTATATGCTGATTGAAAATTATGTACCTTCTCAAACTATAACTAATAGGTATTTTTATAAAGAAAGAGTTGATTGACTTTTGTATCAACTTGGAAGTTAAAGTTTAGGAATACATAATTAAGATTCTAAGTATGCCTTAGAGACAATATAAGTTTCTTTATTAGTATCAGATAGTATTCTTGTAACTTTTAATTACATATACACATATGTGTACAGACATGTATAATCTATACAACCTGGAATAAAAAAAGTTACTTGATGATGGTTCATAGATGCTACTTGCAGGCATTTTAATTTTTGACAATGAGGAATACATCTTGTGGTTGATATTTTCCATAAAATCACTTCATATTCAGATGACTTAGCTGTTTTGGTTGGGTCCTGGTGTAGACAAGGCTATTTTAGATTTGATTCCCGTTAAAGACCATTAGCTTTGGAGGAGGAAAACTATCAATAAGCATAAACTTCTTGTCCCAGTCATCTGTCTTGCATATGCAAAATCCTTAGTCACTAGGGCTTAGCATAGCATGAGCCACAGCCAAGAGGGAGGGACCTTCATAGATAGATTAAAAAGAGGCACCATTTTCAGATATGGAGAAACTACTATTTTTCTCAATATTACAGATCTTGTTATTGTTTTAATAATGGGTTCTACTCACTCAATCTGGCAATAAAACTATACTTAAGTAGGGAAAGGAGTGATCATCTCCTTTCTTATCTTCCAAGAGAAATGGTAGTACTGTATAATAATGTCTATTAGTCCACATACCATTTAAAAGATTTGTGGATTGTAAAATATTAAGGATTAGAGTCAGTAGTTGTATTGCTATAATTAGTGGATATATACAGTGTATTTTTTGTTATAGTCATGAATTCATTGACGATGATGACAAGCTTAAACTTTTCTTTCTTTTCTACTCACTGATGAATAGTGAGTGAAGTTAACACTGATTTTAACCTAATTTAATTTCTTAATTTTTAGAAATCTCTTTTAAGCTTCCATGTGCTACTTGTGATCTGTTTCATCTCTTACCTTAGAAGACCTCTAGGCCAAAAAGGCAAATGCTTCAAGGAGTAGTCCCTAGTTATGTTGTCTCTGGTCTTATTTTGTTACAATTTTCAGAGACATCACTAAAACAAACCACCAAATGATATTTCTCACATGTAAGAAACTGCTCCACTCCATTTTTTCTCTTTATTACAAATTGTTGACAAAATGGTAAGGTTTAATTAACTTTGTTTTTTAGTGGGCAACAAAATAGAAAGATGGTGTAATGAATTATTAACCTTAGAACTTCTGAATTATGAAGTTATCTTTAATTCTGACTTTATTGTAACATGTAAATAAGCAAGTACCATTTTTCTAGTCCATGCCCTTCCAGCATTCTGAGAGGACCAGTACATAGGGTAGGACTGTGTGGAAGGAGAAGTAAGGGAAGGGAAGAGGCCTCAAGTGCTCTATTCTCCCCTTCCCCCATCCAATTCTACTTCTCTTACCCAGAATTGAAAAACTATATATCTTTAGGAAATAGTTCCTAAGCCCTCTAGGTACCTAGTGATTAATTGGTAGTGAGATCTCAACATTCTTAGTGAGAGAATTCAGGAATCAAAAGCCCTCTCTTTTTAATTCATGTTTTGAATCACATAAATCATACTCCAAGATTATGTCCTCAAACCTAAGAACCAAAACATTCTTGAAAGCTGGACTTTATTTAAGTGTTGGGTCTCTCTTAGGACCTCACAGTGAGTATCTTTTTGCTAATTCATCAAAGAAAAAGGAAGTGAAAATATGTTTTGGCAAGTGAAGGCTACATGCCTTCATGTAGCATGTTTAAAATTTTTGATATTGAATCTTCATTCCTGAAAACTGAGAAGTCCAAACTATAATAAGAAAATGTATTTATTATATGTGTTCCAGATATGAGAAAATAATTGATGTATTTTTGCTTTTAATAATTAAATCTCATTTAAAATGTCCAGTATCCACAAACATTTTTGTATGTGAACCATTGTCTCTATTTATGTGAAACCCTTTCTGTTTTCTTTTGTTTTAAAAATTGTATAATACTTTGATTATGTTCCCTTGCAAAGGATAAAATGAAGATGTCTTCATTTTATCAATATTATTTTATTAACATTTTATTTATGTATTAAGTATTTATTATGTTAAATGAGCCAACATATCAAAGGGCCGAGGCAGGAAACTGATGATAGACTTATGAAAAATGCTTGTTCTGACTATAGTGCTCTTCTCTATTTGAAATACTTAATACATAAATATAAAGACAGAAACAAGTAAAAGGTAGGCATTGGGAAAAAATGGCTTTTATGCAATTTATAAAGATGATTCACTGTTACTTTAATTGTACAAAACATCTAGGAGTTTTTAAGTGCAATTTTCTAAATTGTAATGCTTGTCTAAGTGTTTCAAAGAAAACATTTTAATCTATTGAGTTTCATGAGTTCATGTGGACAGCATTAAGTACAAAGTAGTTGGAAATATTTTCAAATTAAGGTTAAATTGAAACATAGTTTCCTAGGAACCTTGATTTTTATTTATGTAGTTATGCTTAACAGACTGTTTTTTTCTTTAGTAAATATATATATATATGAATATATATACACATATATATAATACATACATACCTACATATGTATATTATGTATATAGACATATATACACACATATATATATACATATGCATATGTGTGCCTATTTATTAGCAATTTCCACATCTCCATAAAGAGTCTCCAATGGTTGGTTTTATGTTTTTTTCCAGAGGATATAGTTATTACTTTCATTCTACCAATGAAATTTTGTGGCGAGCTAAAGGCTTGGGAGTCAACAGACTATGCTCAGCATAATAGATTCTTTTTAATATTGGAAAAGATATCAGCAATGATTCAAGTTAAGTGATTACACACTTTATCTGAAATATCTAAATAATTAACTCAATTTTCTATTTCACTTTGGCTCTGGAGGAAAAGGAAACAAACTAGTCAAGTTACTTGATTAATTACATGGAATTATTAAGCCACATTGAATGAGCACAATTCTATAACAAATTTTCCTTGTTGACTTGTACAGTCCCAATAGTAATAAGTATATGTTCTTGATGCAATGAATTTTACCCAAGAGAGAAAAAAGGTCTACAATATCTATTGAGAACTTGATTTGGATATAATTCATTTAAAATAGCTTACTAAAATTAGTTCCGTATTAACTGGGGGACATGTACTGGCAAGAGACTTTACAATATTGAATTAGAAGGAATTTGGGCTCTCAAATTAAGAAACTAATTTATTTAATAAGTATATCTATTAGATATTTCATTCTCTTAAGTCTTTCATAAGTCTATCAAAAAACAATACAGAACCATTGAGCAGGGGGAAATAAGTGTAGCACATTCAATTTTGGTGTTATAGAACCCTCAGATTTTAAAGCAAGAAGGGATCTTAGAGGTCAGCTTATTTAACCCCTTCTCCAAAATCACATAGTTAACAACTAAGCTGAATATATATCTCAAGTCTTTTTAACTCCTAGTTCAGTGATCATTTGATTTCTCAGTTTTAGGGAAGAAGAAAAATGTTTCCCTAATGTTTCTGAATTCATAAAATTTATTGGAAGGCGGATCAAGAATCAAAGTTTTTAAAAGTTGAAATGGACCTCCCAGGCTTTGTAATCCTCCCAATTTCTGAATAAGAATCAATCCTCTTTACAATATTCCCTGAGAAGTGATTATCCGTACTAATTTTTGAAGATCTCCATTGAGAGGGAACTCACTAGTTCCATTTTTTGGTAGTTCTGATTTTTAGGAAGGTTTTCCTAATATCAAACTTAAATGAACCTCTTTTTGACATCTGCCCATTGTTTCTAATTGTACTCCAATGCTCAATCCACCTCCCCAACACCAAAAACTCTATCCCAAGAAACACAACCAGCAAAAAAAGAGTCTGATCTTTCTTTTGTATGACAATTTTTCAAATGTATTCAGCCCAATCTCTTAACTGTATCCAGTTTCTGTAGTTGAACTTCACATAGCATCAATTTGAGACACCATCTTGGTTGTCCATACCTCTGGCTTACTGCAAATCCATCTAACTGTATCCATCTAACTGTACTTCCTTCTTGCCTGCATTCGTTTTCTTGCTTGTAAGATTAGACTGAGAAACTTTATCATATACTTTGTTAAAATGTAGGTAAACCATATCTACAACCTTCCTTTGAAACAAGTTGGATATCCCTATCAAAAAGAAAATCTTTTTTGAGATGAGTCTGGCAGTACCTATTCCTGATGAAGAAATACTGAATCTATCATCCCCATTTCTTTTTTTCAGTGTTTTAATCATTCCTTCAATAATGTGTTCTGTGATAGAGGTTCTTAATATAAGGTCATGAACTTTAAAAAATATTTTAATAGCTTCATTCCAGCATAATTGATTACCTTGACAATGTTGTATATTTTATTTTATGCATTTAAAACCATTATTTTAAAACACCGCCATAGGCTTCTATCAGAAAACTCAAGGTGTCTATCACACAAAAAAGGTTAAGAACCCCTGGCCCTAGAATTTGTCTAAGAATTAAAGTCAAGGTATGGAGATTATACTTTGCATATTTCATTTTCTTTTCCTTTTTTTTTTCTTTTTTGAAAATTGGTTTTTTTTTTCTTTCTCTTACTCTGTGGTACCTCTTCTATTCTTAATAGCCTTTCAAAGATCACTGGCAATGACTAAACAATCAGGTATTTTCAATACCTTACAAGTGATTTATCTGGGCCAAATTCCTTGAACTCATTAAGTCAATGAGCTGCTTTCTTACTGCCCTCTTCGCAAGCATCACCTCCCTATGTGCCATTTTTGCTTGATATTTTCCAGTCCAAAGATTTTTGAAAAATCAAAGAGGAGCAAATTGGAGCAGTGATCTATCATCAGTCCCATCCATACCAATGGAAGTCCTCCAGTTTACCCCAATATTGCTTAAAAAAACCCTTCAAAATTATTTTTCATTTTGTTGGTTCCTCAAATCATTTGGAGTTTTAGCACTTCTGAAACTGTTCTGAAACAGGACTGTCACATCTCTGTTATTTAGCTCATTTTACTTGTCCTAACTTTCATTTTCATTACATTTATTAGTAAATACCTTTTTGTTTTATTTTTTTAGAAACTTAGTTTTTCAGTTCACTATGCCTTCCCTTCCTCCATGAGAAATGATTTTCTTTGTGTTTTTACAATTTTATTCCTGAGAATTTTCTATCCACCTATGGCTTTTTCAATAGAATTTAAATTCACAGTACCCTACTTATCCTCTTCATTTTGAATGCTTTGGAATCTGCTTTCCTACAATTTAGGGCTCATGTCAGACTATTCTCGGCTTTTCTCCACTTCATTACACACTTTAAGATTGAATGGCAACTTTCTCCCAAGTTTCCCATCATTTCCATCTCATCAACCAGTATTCTCTTTTTTGGTAAGAATCAGAATCCAAAATAGAACTTTCCCATGTTGATTCTTCCTTATTTTGAAGTGATACTATATTGGATTAAAATAAATCCTAAAATGTTAATGTCAGTGTGGACAGCATTATCTACAGAACACAGGGTTCTTCACCTTTTGTTATGGACCTTAGTGGTAGTGTGCTGAGTCACCTATTCTTGGAATAATTTTTTTTCTCTCTCTTAAATCATGATTAAAGACAGTATGAAGTTTTAGTTAGAGATTAATGAAAATGTTTTCACATTCAAATTAATGGACTCTCTGAAATTTATCCATGGATTTTTTAGGGGTTTGTGGATCCAACTTCTACTACAGAGGATCCCATTATTCCATCTGTCAGCTTTCTATCTTACAAAATGTAAAAGTGTATGACATCAATTAAGACCGCAGCTAAACTAATTTAACCTAGATACCAACTATACCTCTTTTTTTTAAAAGAAAAAAAAATACTAGAAGCAATCTAGTTCTCAAAACAACCACTGCAATGAATTCTGTGATTTGAGTGAAGATTTAGCTGACATAAAGAAATTCATTTCTAGAATGAGAACATGAGAGCTAAAATAAATCACTTGCCATTCAATTATACTAGCAAAAAAAAAAAAAAACCATAGCCCCAATTAAAATATTTTATTGCATGTCTACTGTTGCCTAGCCGTCAGGATTATAATTTCAAATGCTGTGGAAAATTGATAGAAATTATGGGTAGAAACTCAATTTAAAAAACTAATACTACAATTTTGAAATGCCTTTGACAATACTAAATTCTGACAGTTTTTGAGGGGAGCAGTCTGGAGGAGTAGAGAGACAATTACCCAGAAATTAATGCATTTTGCTAATACAATCCAATAGACAGAATTTGGGTGACATTGTAGGTACCATATATAGCTTAAATGGACCCAATATACTGTCTATATTAAAACAAGCAAAATTCTAGTAAAACCAATTTAGATGTTGTTGAGTCACTGTTTTACTGCAAGTTTAATAAAAATCAACTGCCAATTTAATAGGTGCAGCCACACATTTTGCTAGAGATTTCCAATTATGATTTTCCCAGTAGCAAACACAAACAAAATTAATGTCAGCCGCGTCCCCCAAAGCCTAAACTATATTACTAATGAACTTCCAAGTACTCTCAAAGAAAACTCTCAATGCAAAAACAATAAGGTGGAAATTACTGTAACAATCCAAATGCAGAAATAGAAAGAAGAATTACTGAAATACAGAGAGGGATTTCTTTGTCATGATCCCATTTACTTTGTGGTTACCACAATGTATGAACAGTGGCATTTAAAAATTACTAAAATACTCAGATATCATGAAAATCATATGATTTTATTTCCATCCCTCAATCCTATCTTATATTGGATGATGACTAGTTTATATTAGGCCACAACTAAAATGTTAAAAAGTTTGCTTTAATATGATTTTGCAGATATTTAAATTGAAATTTTGTTCACATTAGCAGTACCGAATTGAACCATAGGGATAAAACCTTTAGCATCAGAGAATTTTGCTTTCTTATATTCTTTTTTTGCTCAAATATCTTTGAAGCTATTGAACTTCCTCATTTAAAATGTATATTCCTGAAATCATACCTTGTTTGGTGACTAATTCTTTTTATTGCCCTGGCTGAAAGTTCAAAGTGGGCTAGTCCTCCTGTGATCAACTCAGAAATTTTGATCTGCTCAATTTCTGACCTGATGCAGTTTATTCCACCTTAGGCAGGTCAGGTGGGTCACCACACCAGGGAGTTTGTCATTCTGATATTCTGCCTAGTGTTGAGACCTGATGAGCTTTCAAAAACCCTACTAAAGCTCAAAGCTTCCAAGCCTAAGTGGTTCACTAGATTCAGCCTTCACAGAAGTGGGCATCATAGGCTTGTGCCACCCAACCCAGGTCTGATACTTTTATTCTTAATGCATTATAAGAGCTTGATCTGTATCCAAACTATCAGTGACAAGATTCAAATCCTCTCCTGATTGTAGGTCTAAAGCTCTTTGAACAGATTCTTATTAAATGAAGTCAAGCTTCCTACTTGATTTTATATGTTATATAAACATAGCAGAAAATAACAGTTAATAATAACTGTATCATCAGCCCAAGTCCTTGATCTTGGAGAGGAATGAAGAGGCAGGAACTCAAGTGAATGGCCAAACATGGGTCCATTTATTTCAAATTCTCTCAGCCTTAAATATCTTAGGACAATTACATCATTATAGCACACTGCGCAGGTGCTAACTATAAGCACTTTACTATTATTATGTAGTTGCCTCTGCTGCAAGATCTCTGCTTCAAGTAGAACACAGGTTGTCATGTCCCCTGACTTCTCAGGAAGGTTGAGATACTCCCAAGGGGAGATGAGAGCCCAACCAATCGTTGTCAGCAGGTTCCCTCTGGGTGAAGGGTCTTATACCTCACCCAGAGTCCCCCCCACTCTCTACAAATAGCTAGTGTTTACACATTACCTATTATCATTATGTGCCAGGTGCTGTGCTAAGTGATTTACAATTATCATCTTACTTGTAACAATCCTGAGAGATAGATGTTCTTAATATCCCCATTTTACAATGGAGAAAACTGAGGCAAACAGACTGACTGCTCCAAGATGACAGAACTAGCAAGTGTGTGAAGCTAGGATGGAAATCAGGTCTTCCTGACTACACGTTCAGCACCCTATTTACTGTGCCTTCCAGCTGCCTAACTTTGGAATTCATTGTTTACAGTACTATTCTGTGTCTCCTTGGTTTTATCTTCTTTAACTGTTTCTTTTATTTTCCCTTCCACTAGGATTTCCTCTCCTGGGTTTCTTCTGGATCCATTCAAAATTTGCATAATTGAAGCCAGGGGTTATGAAGTCCAACCTAGATGGCCTCGCGGATACCACCTTCCGGACCATCACGACAGACCTCCTCTACGCAGGCTCTAACGATATTCAATACGAAGATATCAAAAGCAACATGGCGTCCAAACTAGGATACTTCCCTCAGAAGTTCCCTTTAACTTCTTTTAGAGGTAGTCCATTCCAAGAAAAAATGACTGTGGGAGATAATCCCCAGTTAATTCCATCAGACCAGTTAAATATCACAGAGTTTTACAACAACAAATCTTTATCTTCATACAAGGATAATGAGGAGAATATCCAGTGCGGAGAGAACTTCATGGACATGGAATGCTTCATGATTCTAAATCCTAGTCAGCAGTTGGCCATTGCGGTATTATCCCTCACCCTGGGAACTTTCACAGTCCTGGAGAATCTCTTAGTGCTTTGCGTCATCCTGCACTCCCGCAGCCTCCGCTGTCGGCCCTCCTATCACTTTATTGGTAGCCTGGCAGTGGCAGACCTGCTGGGCAGTGTCATTTTTGTCTACAGCTTTGTTGACTTTCATGTGTTCCACCGGAAAGATAGCCCAAATGTATTTTTGTTCAAGTTGGGTGGAGTGACGGCCTCCTTCACAGCCTCGGTCGGCAGCCTCTTCCTCACGGCTATTGACAGATACATATCCATTCACAGGCCTCTAGCTTATAAGAGGATCGTCACCAGACCAAAGGCTGTGGTAGCCTTTTGTGTCATGTGGACCATCGCCATTGTGATCGCTGTGCTCCCTCTGCTAGGATGGAATTGCAAGAAGCTGCAGTCAGTTTGCTCAGACATCTTTCCTCTTATTGATGAAACCTATTTGATGTTCTGGATTGGCGTCACTAGTATTCTGCTTCTGTTCATTGTATATGCTTATGTTTATATATTGTGGAAAGCACATAGTCATGCGGTCAGAATGATCCAACGAGGCACTCAAAAGAGCATCATTATTCACACATCGGAGGATGGGAAAGTTCAGGTCACTAGACCTGATCAAACCCGCATGGACATCAGGCTAGCCAAAACCCTTGTCCTTATTTTGGTGGTCCTGATCATATGCTGGGGTCCACTGCTTGCCATCATGGTCTACGATGTCTTTGGGAAAATGAACAAACTCATTAAGACAGTGTTTGCTTTCTGCAGTATGCTCTGCTTACTGAATTCTACCGTGAACCCTATTATATATGCTCTGAGGAGCAAGGACCTGAGGCATGCTTTCCGGAGCATGTTCCCCACTTGTGAAGGCACGGCACAGCCCCTCGATAACAGTATGGGGGAATCCGACTGCCCGCACAAACATGCAAATAGTGCCGGCAATGTTCACAGGGCTGCTGAGAGTTGCATCAAGAGTACAGTTAAGATTGCCAAAGTAACCATGTCTGTGTCTACGGATACCACAGCTGAGGCGTTGTGAGCTGAAGACTTCTCAGCCACATTGGGAGAAGAGAAATTAGGCGCTTTTTTTGTTTGTTTGTTTAAAGGAGTCTATCCTCTCACATTTTTTAGTTTAAGACATTTACTTAATAGGTGATTGTCACAATGATCATTAGTCATTTCAAACAATGAAAAATCAAAATACAACTCTCCAAAGGTTTTACAATTTAAAAAAAGTTGGTTTGTTGAAAAAAATTTTAAAGTATGTTACTTGAGTCACCCATGTTTGACTATATTAAGGAAAAAGTTTCAGTAAAATAAATGGAAAATTTGTGTGGGAACATGGTTCAAACTTTAAGTAGTTGTGAATAATTCCATCAAATGAGTAAAACCTTTGTAACCATAATTTTCATTCTAATGTAAAATGTACTTGATGTCTATAAGTAACAGAGGTTTCCGTTCCCCCCACCCCAAAAGCTGCAGTACAGAATTATAACTATTTTGTAAAACTGTATTGTCCTGTGAACTGTGTACTGATGTTTATTACATGTTATTTATATTTGTCTATTGGGCAACAAGGAAAAGATACAGAATTTTATGGAAACAGTACAGAATATACAGTGGATAAGTCCCAGTGAAAACCCATATTTGCCAATCATCCATACAATGACTTTGAAATTTTACACTTTAATGTCTCCAATATTTTCATTCTTTCTTTCGACATTTCAAATGTTCCTCTTAATTTTTTGTTAACCCAAAAATTAGACTGACAAGAATATAAAGACCAATTCCCCATAGTGAATAATATTCATCTGCCCCCCAACTTTGCAACTTGGTTCAAATCCTAAAATATTTCAGTTTGCATTTTCTTCTAAGGACATTTTGTTAGGGTCTTCTGGACTATTGCTGTTTGGCTGTGTAATGTATGATCTCAAGAACTGAAGAGCAAAGGTGAAGTGACTTCTTTAACCAACACCTGATTCCCCCCCCCCCCCCCCCCCCCCCCCCCCCCCCCGCCCCTTAAGTCTTTAGCTATCCCCAAATCTCTTAAGACAGCATGTGTCAATCTTAATGTAAGGTGTTATCACTGTGCAGTTGACGTATACTTGAAGAGTATTGTATTCTTATATTCCAGGTTTAAGTAGATTCTCTGCCTGGGAGGCCAAACAAGAGTCTTCATTTATTTTAAGTGAAAAGAAGTATTGTCTGGATTAGCAAAAGTGTACTATGTGAGTGTGAATTTCCATGTATGTGTGTGTAGATCGTAAATGTGCGTGTGTGTGTGTATGTGTGTGTGTGTGTCACAGTGATATTATAAAGTTAGGAAACTGTGACTAGGTGTAAATTGTATTACTTGTTGCGCTCTTTGCACATGAATTCAGTTTCTAAAATTGAGTTCTTTTCTACATTTTGGTTAATGAAACTACAGAATGCAAAAAAAAAATTCAGAAAATTTTCATCCACTTTGAAAAAGTATTCCAAGTGTTGCTTGATAGTGTTGCTGGAGGACAACTCTTATCAACAAACAATTGATTAAATATATTCAATGAAAAATCCTGTATTTTCAATGGTAAAGAAAATCATTCTAATTCCCAAATTTGGGGTACTAAACATATATATATATATATATATATATATATATATATATATATATATATGCAGCATGGTTGAATGAATGGATAAAGGGATGACCTCAGAGTCAGGAGATGTGTTCAAGGGTCTTTTCTGACACATACTAGCTACATGACCCTAGACAAGTCACTTAAGCTCTGATCACTAGGCAAATATAGATGATAAACTGCCTACCCCAGTTGGTAAAGCAAATTTCCTCATTTGAGAGTTCTGTCCCCTTCTCTCTCTAAGGAGGTACATCTCCTTGTAAAAGGATAAATATGCTTCACTAAACCTGAAACCATTAAAAAAAAAGTAATAGTTCATCTCACCCTTGTGAATCCTAGTTTTAATGGCACTAAAGAGATCTCAGGCATTCCTCAAATCCATCTCTAATGAGGCATGACTGACTGCTTGCCACAGCCTACATGGCACAAGGAGATAGTGGGCTAGGCAGCTTATTTAGATAATGAAGAAATTCAGTCTTGATTATTGGAGCCTGACTCACTTTTGGAGACCAAATCAGCAGGATCACTCCTCTCTTTTACCCAGATTTACCTGGTAGATGTGCAGATCTCTCTATCTTATGTTTCCTGTGCAAACTACTTTTATGAGGCTGCTGTCCTAATCTTGGCGGTTGACTGAGATTTATTGACAAGTAAAGATTGCTCAAAATGAGGCTTTTTTTAAGGCCCCAATCTTTTATTCCTTTACAATGTCATAGGACCCAGAAATAAGCAATCTGCCAGGAAAGAAAGGGATTTTTCTTAAGAGGCTGATAAACCTTGATGGATTTTATTTATAAACAATCTTCTCTCCTTCCAGGGACAAATCATTACTCCTGCAGTACCCCGAGGCCAGGTCTATACAGTACAAGGTGAAGTGGAAAATTTGCAATTATCTGGTGGGTTCAGTGAGGAAAAAAGTTTTTCTACTATTCTTATCCTCCTTCCTCTCCATTCTCCCATCCCACAATTATGGTTTCTGGGCAAAACTGAAATTGGCTGTCTTCATGTCCCAAATTTGCCACAAAAGCTGTAAGTCTGTGTATCTCTGGTCTGTGCAGATGAGAAATGAGGCCTTAGGGTGTTATGGTGGTAATGATTTCTCTGTAGAAAAAGAGAAGGTTAATTTGTGAATAAATTCCACTAAGACCTAATAGCCCTTAAAAAAAATAACCATTCTTTTGTCCTGAATTATCCAAAGTGGTTATCTGCACAGTTCAAATTCACCAGGTAACTACCTGGTAACCAATTCTCCATTCTGTTATAAAACTCTGGTCTCACTGAAAGTGAGTGGGAAGAGGAATTGGAGAAAAGCCAAATATTAAAAAAAAAAATAAATCTAAGATTTTTTTTTGAAACTGTGTTCCTGTGAATTCAATGCAGATTTTGTAAATTTGTTGTGCTTTCAAGATCTAAATTGTATGTAATAAATCAAGGGACAATAGGGCTGTCAGCACTAAACTTGGTGCTTATCTATATATTAAGAAATAGCATCTTGTGAGATACTATCATGTATCTGTTTCAATACCTTGCGTACATACATTCTAAACTAGTTCTGCACACTTTGCCTTTTTTTTTAATCACTTGCTAACTCAAGTGACTAAAACATACTCCCTGTTGAATATAGTCACTAGAATGACAATTAGTTAACAAATCAGTTTCTTAAGCAAGCTAGTTTCTTTAATGTGGTTTATGTGTGAGTATGCTTTAGGCAATCCTGCTTCACAGTCATCAGCTTTCCATTGGTGATTAAAAATAATCAAAGCAACTTACAAGTCTTAGGCCTAAGAAATTCACTATTGTACACCATAGTTCATGAAGGACCATACTCCCAGTTGATGTTATTTCTTTTTAGGAGTTGACCCAAGCACAGGGTTTCTTTGGCCTGGTCTTCACAGCTGCAATCAACCCAGTAACTGATTACCAGACTCAAATTTCTTTCATTATATGTACCTATGTATAATGTACAAGAAACTTGAGGTTAATGATGAGCTAAGTCATGCAGATTGCCTACCTAAACACCAGCTAATTGCCAGAACCCCATAAAGCTGTATGATGGCCCCATCAGAAGCCAATGAGATTCTGATGCTTCAGATCACTTCTTCAAGAAATGAACAGCATCATCTACTATGGGAGAATTTGGCCTTGCTTGAATAGCACTGTAGTTATCATTCTATCTGTCCATTTCAGGTGTTTTATATCTGTAAAAGAGACCACCTATATCATGTGCAAAATTAGACTCCTCATGATCTAATTGTATATTTGTATGATATTTTAAGATCTCCTAAATGCTGTGCTATGGCTAAAATGGTTTTTTTCTTGCACTGGCCCTCTGATGAAATGTTACTGTTACCTATTGTAACATAGACAAGACATTTTATCTACTGATTTGGGCTGAATGTATGTAAATAAGTTTAAAAAGAAAAAGCCAGATGTATAAGCAGTGGCCTAAAAATCAGTGCTTTTCAAATAGGGCTGTGTGTTTAAGTTACTATGGCCGCCTAAAAGCTTTCTTCAGATGGATTCCATGTATTGGGTGCTGGGGATGTACGGATCCCCAAGAAGGAAAACATTTTCTTGTAATAATAAGAAGCTGAGACTCTGGATTATCTGAACTTTTATTTCTAATGTTTCAAAGTGAAGAACATAACTCTTTATTGTCTGTAAATCTAACATTATTACTTTCTCTTAGAAGAATATTGTATTGTTCGATGTTTGTTGAGCTGGTAACATCCCCTGCAACCTCTGCAATATCCTTGTTAGTAATCTGTATGAAACTTTGTACACAAGTTCTGGTAAAATTGTCATTAAAAGTAGCTTCAACCATTCAACTACCTATGGCAGAGCAGTATTTCTCTAATATGTGCTGTAACCAGACTACATTTTATTTCTATTAAGTAATTAAACTTACACAAAGTAGAAATAGTCAATCATGCCCATAATTTTCAAAATTAAAAATTACAATCAAATAAAACCCTAGGTTATCATACAGGACCCAAAGTGACCTTGGAAGCTGCTTTCTCATTTCATATGATGACTTTAAAAGAATAAGACATTCATATTAATCTTTCCCAGATTTATAGAAAAATTAATATGGTTCAATTTCCTGGGGAAATGAGCAAAGGAGGATATGAAATTTAAATTAAACAATGGTATGTGTCTTTCTATCATGCACACACACACACACACATGCACACACACACACACGCCTTGATTAACAGCAAAGAAAAATGTATCACGTCACCAAAGAATATTTATTCATTAAACAATTGAAGAATTGTCCAATAAATTACAATAAACAATATTTGTAGTGTGAATGGACTCAGTAAAATCTAAATAGCTAACATTTGTATGTTACCATATCTAGCTAGGTGGGTCATGGTAATTAAATACTACTTTCATTCTTTTATTCAAATAACTCAATAGGATTTAAAACTAGAAAGAACTTTTAAAGTCATCATTTTAAACTACCTGTTCCTTCCCTCCCCTACTCCCTATCCATTTTTACTAAGGAAGAACCTGCAACTGGTTAAAAAAAAATGAATTTTTCAAGATCACACACATTGTAAGGACAGGGAGGTGACACTTGGCTAGAGCAGTGCTTTTGAAGTCAGAAAGTCCTGAGTTCAAATTTGACCTCAGATATTAGTGACAACCCTAGGCAAATCATTCTATCCTATTTGCCTCAGTTTCCTCATCTGCAAAAGAAAGAAAGAAAAACTGGAGAAGGAAATGACAAAACATTCCACAGTATCTTGCCAGGGAAACCCCAAAAGGAAGTTTTGAAGAGTAAGACAACTGAAATGACTAAAAAAGCAACAACAATATAAGTTATAAGTGCCAGACCCAGGATTCAAATCTAAAAGCAAACATTCCTTTGCTTCCAAATCCAGGGCCTTTTTCAATATTGCCAATCTAGCAATGCACTTTTGATATATAAAAGCATAAAACAACCACATGGTTATGGATCATGCTTTTCTAATAGAATATAAGTCTACATGCAGTCAAGTTAGAAACCTCTTGAGTATCTGGGATCTAAAGTGGTGATTGTTTAAGGTAAATACTCTGTGACTTTAAAAAATTGTAAACTAGGAATCACTAAGTTCATTGATTTCCCTATTATCAGATATAGTTGATGATGATGAATCTTTAAAAACCAAACAAATCCTGTATTTCAGAAATTTCAAATACTGATCAAATTCTTGAGTTCACTCTTTGTCCAGATTTCATCCTCAGTAAAGATGTTCTATCATCTTAAATTCAAAACCCAAGAACCCAGGTTCTGGTAACTCAAATGTAACACATATCTTTAGAATTAGGTGGAAACCAGTCAGATGATCTTCCCTGCTTTGGTTCCTCAGGCTGAGGCTGGGATTCAAGAGTTCTGAGCCATAGTAGAGCTAAAGCCCATCAGGTACCCATACTAAGTCAACCCCAATATGGTGAGCCCCTGGAATATGGGGGACCATAAGGCTCCTTAAGGAAGAGAGAACACAAATCAGAAACAGAACAAGTGAAAATGCCAGTTCATCAGTGGACAGAGGGGAGACACATACATAGAAACAGAGATAGATATAGATACCCCTGCCAGGTATACCCAATTCCTGAAGCCCTAGAAATAATCAGGGCTGAGGGCAGGCAGTGGGCAAGTAGGTAAGGTCCTAAGTGAGAATTTCCAATAAGTGGAACCTTTGGAGAATCAAGGGAACAGATATAGATATGTCCAGTGGATGATTGTAAAACACAATGAAGGCAAGCCAGAGGACTTTGTGGGAAGAGAGAGATGGAGAAAGACAGAGATAGAGACAGAAACAGAGACAGAGAGATAGAAATAGAGACTAAGAAAGAGACAGAGAGGCAGAGAAAGAAAGAGAGACAGAGACAGACAGAAATAGGAGAGACACATATGCACACACACATACAGAATATTACATGGAAACATGAAATCAATTTATATAAGTGCAGAATCTATTTGTTACACAATCATAGAATTAAAACTGGAAGGGAATCTGGAGGCTTCTAATCCAATCCCCTAATTTTTCCAAATAAGGCCCAAAGATTATGTAGTTATCAATGAATGTCCTAGCATATTCTGCTTCCATCTAATTCTCCCTTCCACATCTTGAAGAGTCATAACTTGAAACATCTTTTGGTCCTGCCTGGATATACTGAGGTCCAGTCTGATCTTAATCCTGAGTAATCTGTTGCTCATTTTAGCATTCAATGTGATAACATATATGAAATAATTTGCATTTCATTAAAGCATTATGTGGTATTATTATTATTATTATTAAAGCACCATGGAAATGATATTATTATTATTATCTTATAGATTAGAGCCAGGAAGGACCTTTCTTAAAGTATATCTAGTCCAACTCCCCTTGTTTTGCAGATGAAAAAACTGAAGTTCTGTGAGGGCCAATAACTTTTCTCAAGGTCTCATAGGTAATTGTGGAGCCAGATTTCCTCTCACCCTGGGAGACAACTGGGATAAAGTGATTTGGTTAGGGTCACACAACTAGTAAGTGTTATATGTCTGAGGTTGGATTTGAATTCAGGTCTTCCTGACTCCAATGTTGGTGCTTGATCTTTTGTGCCATCTAGATGCCCCTAAAACTGGCTTTTGAATACTCATCCTCTAACTATAATGCATACATTCTGCATATAATGCATACTATGTTAAAAGCAACACTTTGAAAAGTAATAACCCCTTCCTTCCCTTTATCTTGAGAAAACTTAGGAAAGGGTCAAAATGGGAATAACTAGGCAAATTGATTTAAATTACTTTTGTTAGGCTCTGAGTATTCTAGGAATATGGATATTTAGTTATTGCCTCAATAACCAGTAATAAAAAGGAATAGAATAAGAAGAATGAAAAAAAAGTAGGATGAATGGTTTCTTTTAAACTTTTAAATGGTTTCTTGTAAATTGAAAAATTTTCACTGAGTGAAAATTATTGTTAGAAACAATTATAACTGTGAATTTCTGCAAATTCAGTTGAAAGAAGAAACTCACTGAAGATGGGGAAGCTCAATCCGTCCTCCACCCTGGGTGTAGCTAATTCCTCAAGCCCTAGGAAGGCAGCAATGAGGGCAGTTAGGTAGATAGGGTAGGCAAGACTGTAAGTGAGAACTGCCAGTAAGTGAGACCTTGGAAGAATCAAGAAGACAAATGTAAGTATGTCCAGTGGAGAATTGCAAAACATAATGAAGGCAGGGCAGAAGACTTTATGGGAAGGGGAACATATTGTCCCCATGTTCAAACTTGGTGCCCTGGGACAAAGCTCCAGTTAGCCAACCCTAGCTCTGGGAAAGGACTTAAGGAAAAGAATGTTAAAGTATTAATATTCTAATAAAAATTAACTCCTTCTCTATGGTCATAGTTTTATGATACTATCATTTACAGCACTTACCTAGGGTTTTGCTAAAAGGAAGTGTTCATACTCATTGAATGAATAAATGAATTATTTTTATTGCAGGACCAGTACAAAAACAGATAAAACAATTATAATTTCCCTTTTTTATTGTTTTGTTTTTTCCAGTTATTCATGTACATTAATTTTAATACACATTTCTTTATGAATTATGTTGAGAGAGAAAAATCAGAACAAAATGGAAAACCTTGAGAGAGAAAAAAATGAGAGAAAAAAAGAAAAAAGTGAGCATAGCATATGTTGCTTTACATTCAATCTCCATAGTTCTCTCTTTAGATGCAGATGGTGTTTTCTTTCTAAAGTTTATTAGGATTGTCTTGGATCACTGAATCACTTGAGAAGAACCAAGTTTTTCATAGTTGATTATCACACAATCTTGCTGTTATTGTGTACAATGTATCTCTGGTTCTACTTGTTTTGCTCAGCATCAATTCATATAAATCTTTCCAGGTCTTTTTAAAATTAGCTTGTTCATCACTTTTTACAGAACAATAATATTCCATTACTTTCATATACCATAACTTACTTAGCTATTCCTTTACTGATGGGCATCTACTCATTTTCCAACTCTTTTCCCCACAAAAAGAGCTGCTACAAATATTTTTTGCACATGTGGGTCCTTTTCCCTCCTTTATGATTTCCTAGCGATACAAACCCAGTTTTGGCACTGCTAGTATCAAAGTGGATCACTGTTTTTTAGCCCCTTGGGCATAATGCCAAATTGCTCTGCAGAATGGCTGAATCATTTCACGACTCCAACAACAATGTCCCAGTGTCCCAGTTTTCTCACATCTCCTCCAACATTAATTATCTTTTCCTGTCATTTTAGCCAATCTGAGAGGCGTCAGCTGGTACCTCAGAGATGTTTTAATTTGCATTCCTTTGATCAATAGAGATTTAGAGCATTATTTCATATGACTATAAATGGCTTTAATTTCATCATCTGAAAATTGTCTGTTTATGTTCTTTGACCATTTATCAAAACAATTATAATTTTGATGTTTTTCCTCTTGGAATATAATGTGCTACAGAGTATAAATTTTAAGAAAATCATGTAAGGACTGAAAATATTTATATTTATGGTTCTCTTTATTTATATTTATGGTTCTCTTTATTTGGAAGAACCCCCCCCTGCCCCGCAACTTCCACCATTTAAAAAATGCAAATAAAATTTAGGTTTTTTTCCATTTAAAATCAGATTCAAGGTGAACATTGAAAATGCCCAGTTTTTCTTGGCATAGCCAGTATGATATGGAAAGATTGCAAGTTTGGGAGACAAAAGCAATAGGCTTTTCTTGTTACTCAGTCTTTTTCTTGTAATCTTGGACGCATCACTTATTATCTTTAAGCCTCAATTTCATTACATATGAAATGAATGAAAAGTCTAAGAGACATAGTTTCTAAGTAATTAATAATCAATTTATTAATTAGGATAGTATATAATCAATAAATTGAGGTCAGTGGTTCTCTCATAAACCAAAGGTCCCCTGTGGAGATTAATTGAATGTTTAAATACTTTTGGAAAAGGGTTTATCCCTGATGGGTTGAAGTCAGCTCTTATTGGCTAATAATCAATTAGAAAAAAAACATTATAATTAGAGGTGGGCCTGTTCTAATGAAGATCTGGAGAATGTGACTTTGATCCTGTCAGTGCTCATAAACAATAAGATTCATTTCAAGCCATATCACTCCCACCTGGGTGATCTAGTCAAAGGGTTCCATCTCTAGTCAGTCCATTTACATAGCTGAACAATGGGCCAGAATTCATCTCAGTTAGATTTTCTTTACCCCCCCCCCCCCAAGATTGAAGAGAATGTCTCATTGTCAGTCTTGTCAGTCTTGTCCTTTGTAAGGGCTAGACTTTGAATGAAGAAATAAAAAGAGAAAAAAAAACCTACTAATAATTGGTTATTAATAATGAAAAATAGGATCTTTGGTGCTCATATAAAATTGTTTAATATAATTGTATATTATATAATAATTGTTTAATATATAAATTATTTTAAATAATCATTTTTTTCTCACTTATGAAATAAAAATGTACTTATCCTGCCTGTTTCATACTGATTATAAGAAGGTCAGTACTATATGTAGATGCATTCTGTAAAGTGATAGGGACCATTTTTGCCAGACCCAGTCAATCAACAACCATTTATTTTAAGCCTACTATGTGCAAGACACGGTGCCCAGGGAATAGAATAATCAAAACACCCAAAAAGAGTCTTGGTTCTTTTCCTGTGTCCATTAACTAGTGCCACCACATCTTAATGCATCCCATATCCCCTACTTTTCTTATATCAGAAGGTCTCCCTTAGGATTTTGTAGCCATCATTTCTTCTTAATCTGGGTTGCTTAGTGCACTGAATTTTCTTATGAGAAAGAATGTAATGCAGGGGCTTGCTTTGTCTTACACTTTGCTCCTTGTTATAAACAGCACGCAACCTTTTTGTGAACCTCCTGTTAGATGCCCTTGATCTTTTTTGATTGTGTTTTGGGCCCTTCTGAAGGTCTGGTGAAATCTCAGAATAATGTTTTTAAATACATAAAATAAAATGCAAAGGATTACAAAGGAAACCATTTACATTGAAATATACTTTTAAAAAATTTAAGTTCATGCAAAAGATAGTAGGCCTTAACCTCTCCCTATCCTTCTACTCCTTTCCCCCCAGAAACAACTTTTTGCCTGACAAAATACTTTGATTCACCTCATCTTTCATTTTTTTGGAGGGAGTAATTTTGGAAACAATGGGAGTTAGATTACTTGCTCAGGGTCAGACTGCTAAATAAGTATCCGAGATTGGATTTGAACACAGATCCTCCTGCTTCCAGGACCCATAGTCTATCCACTGTGCCACCTAGAAGGCTTTTAGAGCTTATCTTTGAAACAAATGATGTCAAAAAATGTGCATACCTAAAAGCCCCAAATTATTATTGTTGTTTATATTATTATTTGAATTCAAGAGACTCGTTGCTATCTGAGCTGGATAATGAATCAAATTTGAGAATTTTTGTCAAGGTTGGTTTGGTTTGGCAAGATTGCTAGACATCTCAACTCCACTTATACCTGCTCTCCCAATCCTTTCCTCTCTATAGGAGATTCAGGTTTCTAAGAGGGACTTCTAAGTTCTCCCCTGGAGATCTGAAAGAAACTTTGGTCTCAATGAAAATGGACTCAGTGAAGTTTTGTCTTTTCCCTCTTAGCTTCCTGGAGGAAATCTTTTCCTTATTTAATATCCAAAGATATCTTTGTTTTGAGATGTTTGGGAAGGTATGGTTGGGTTGCAATCTTTATTAGAATAAGAGGACTTATGTAGAAGATACCATACATTCAATCAATCCACAGGGTTTTATTCAGTGTTGACTATGTGTTAGACACCTGGCTAGGCTCTGGCAGTATAAAAAAAATATAACTGAACATTATCATCCCTCAAGAAGATTATATTGTATAGTGAAAATCAACATATTCACTTAAAAGTATACATACATACATATATATATATTCTATTGGTTTAGTATTTAGCATATCAAGAAAGACTTCTTATGGAAAATATTCTTTGATTTTTAACTTTGAAGGAAATTGGAGATTCTACAAAGAAGCAATTTATTCCAAGCAAAAAAGAAATCCTATGTACAGACAATAGGTAGAATATCATGTCTTAGGAACAACAAAAAGGAACACTTGGCTGAACTGAAGACTATAGAAAGGAAAGATATATAATAAGACTGGAAATGTGAGTTGGAATCAAAGCTAAGAAGACCTTCATGTTTTCCTATAAATATATATTAGAGAGAATGAACTGAACCTGTGAAGGTGCTCCCTTTGCTTCCTTTCGACAGTGTGAGGATACCATTGGACTTTTCATCAGTTATCCCTTGCTCTCACAGGGTGACAAGTCCATAATTTTTTCTTTCATACATTTAAAATGAGATAAAGTTCAGTGAGATCCTCTTTATTACGGAGTACCCAGTCTGATTGATAGCAAACTAGAGGAAATCAGGCTTATCTAACTAAGCCTTGCCCTTACAATTTTCTACTGACCCAATTCCAGGGGCATAATGTATTTAATTGAAGTAATTATTGTGCATCTTTTAACACCAAACAATTGAGTGGAAAACAAAAACTAAATTAGATAACTAGTCAGTGTAAAAAAAAAGCTGTCTCTAGTGTTCACACATTTGTTCTGTGAAATCCTTGTGTTATGAAATATGGGGTCATTTCATAATACATGAATTCAAGATTTGTTTTGTGAAGTGTATATATATATATGTATATATATATATATATATATATAATATACAAATATATATCTCAGATCACTGACTCTTCACAGAATCACAGAATTTCAGAGTGAGAAAGAACTTAAATAATCATCTTAACCCAAACCATTCCCAAAAAAGAATTCCCATTGAAACTGAAAACCCAACAAATAAGTATTAACCTTTGCATAAAAACCTCCTTTGAGGAGAAACCCATTGCTTCTCACCTGAAGCAATTATTCCAAAACTTTTGGATAGTTCAAATTATTGAAAAGTTTCCCATTACACCAAACCTAAATTTTCTTTATTGCAACTTTAATCCATTATTCTAGGGGCAAAAAGAACAAAACTAATACTTCTAAGACATTCTTCAAACCTTTCTTAGCTAGGTGACCTTGGGCAATTTATATAACCTCTCTAAACCTGTTTCCTTACCAGTAATATGGGGATATAGGCAATGTGGTAGAGTGGATATTATGTCAGGCTCATAATCAAGAAGACCTGGATTCAAATCAGATCTCATATGTATTTTGTGTGATGCAGAGCAAGTAATTTAACTTCTCAGTATCCTCAGGCACCTCTTTAAGACTATAAATCATAAAGCATGTACTGATATCCATTGGTAGATGGAATGTCCTCATTGAGAATTCTTAATATTAATGAAAGCACAAAAGTGATATAAGGAATGAAGAAGGAAAGGAGGAGAGAGAGGGATGGAAAAAGTGATGGAGGGAGGAAGGGAGGAAGGAATGAAAAGGAAAGGGAGGAATAGAAGGAAGAATGGAGGAAAGGAGGAAGGGAGAGGGCGAGGAAGGAAGACTAAATCTAGTGTTCACAACACAAGGAATGAAGATTTGTTATATTACATATATTTTATATCTCTGTTCAATCATAAAATGATAGCATTTCGGAGTTGAAAAGTAGATTCACATTCATCTAGTTCAAACCATCCTTGTAAAAGAATTTTCGCTGCCATGAAACAAACAACTGGGCATCTAACTTTTTCTTAAAGATTTTCAGTGTCATGGGAGCCATGACCTCCTGAGGCAGCCCTTTCCAAATCTTTTGGTATAACTCTAGGTTGTAAAGAAAATTTTACTTATACCAAAATTAAATTGGTTTCTTTGCAATTTCTATCTATTGCTCCTAGTTTTGTTCTCTAGGATCAGGATGAATGCTTCTAATCCCTTTCCTAAGAGACAGTATTTCAAATATTTGAACACTGACTTAGGGATTGTATGTAACTGTGGGCATAATTTAATTTCTGTGAGACTCAGTTTCTTTATCTGTAAAATGGAGGTAATAATATGTTAATACATATAATTCCTTCTCAGGATTTGTGTGAGATTGGAATGGGATAATGTGTATATGTAAAGTGCTTTCAAAGTGCATTATAAACATTATAAAGTGCATTATAAAATGATAGCTATTATTGTTGTTATGTTTATAATCAGATGCTTGGCATTTCTCCACTCTCAGTTTTTCAGTACTCTTATTTTAATTTATCAATTCTAATAAGAATGTAGATGATGAAATATATGAAATTGAAAGAGTTGGCTTTTTTTTGGTGTGCTATTAATTACCTTGGATGAATGACATCTTGGACATTTGATTTAGTCTAATCTCTCTTGTCTGGAAACAGTGAAAATGTTCCTTCTATCACTTTATTAAATTTCTCCTATGGGTAAAGTTTTAAAATCACTTGTTCCCCCCCCCAAAAAATCACTTGCTCCCTATTTTGGATTTTAGCGAAAGGAGCAAGACATTTTGTCTTTACAAATCTCTACTTACCTGTTCCATTTAATGCATATTATGTAATCATCTCTTCAGCAATTTAGTGAGTTTTAAAGAAGACTTATCAAAATTATAAGTGACAGTTATATAATGGTATAAAATACTGGAAGGAAGCTATAGAATAGTGGAGAAAGAGGTAGCCTTGAAACCAAAGAGATCTGTTTTCAAGTCTCACCTTTGATATATTTGTGTCTATATGTGTATGTGTATATATATATATATATATGTGTGTGTGTCTGTGTGTGTGTGTGTGTGTGTGTATGTGTATGTGTATGGACATATGGATGTAGCCCTTCTTGTGACTCTGGTTAATTCCTCCATACTCTAGACAATGCTCTGAGTATTTAAACTACAAAGAAACTCTTGATTGATTGATTTTTCTTACCTGGAAATTCCCAAAACCAATGAAATCACAAGTCTAGACTCAATCTTTTCAAAGCAAGAATTTTTAAGTTGAGTCCATGAACAAATTTTGAGAATATAAAATTTCGAGGGGATCTTGAACTTAGTTTTTAGTATTTTGAGAATTATTTCACTTTCAATCAAATGGTTTCCATTATAATCTGATGTGTTTGATACATTTAAAAAAGGTAATTATATGAAGAAATTCATAGGTTTTTACCAAAAAAGTTTGTGATACAAAAATGGTTAAGAATCTTTGCTTTAAAGGCTAACAATATTCCTTAAAGGCTAACAAAATTCCAAATATGATTCTCATTTAAAAATAAGATCACAAAAATTATTGTATATAAGTATAACTGTAAATGATAAGTATTATCATTTATGAGAAAAGTCAGGTAAATACAATCAGAAACCAGGTCTTTCTAACTCCAATTTCCTGACATTTTCTCCATTACATTGCTTTACCCTTTTAAGATGTTCTAGTCTATTTGTTACATATGTGAATTGACTGAAAGCTTTGGAGGTTTGGATGTCAAAATAGTTTAGTTTGAAAAGAAATATTATACATTTCTGAGAGATACAGGAAGCTAGGGAATTAACTCAGAAGTCATAGAATCAGGATAACCTTAGGCTTAAGTTTGCTTCTTCAATTAAGCTTTATATACAGAATGTTCTCAGCTTCTTCCAAGGTTGCTTCTATTATATATAATAACTATTTTGGTTAAGCCCTCCCAACTTTAAGAATCTCTTCACTGACAATATCAGGTGCTGTTTTGTAAGGGATTAATTACCCATTGAATTCAAGAAGTATTTCTGCTCTTATGACGCTATTGTCTAGAAAGAGAATATGATCCATAATAAAATATTAATACAAACTGCTACTTGATAAGTATATGAGGTATTTAAAAAGATTTCTATGCATAATAGTTACGGTCTTCTTAAGGAGAGTGAAAACATCAATAGTGAAACAAATGAGTTAGAACAAGTTAAAATCCTGTCATCTGTTGACTACATAGACATGAACATATTCAAATGGTATAACTATTGTGTTTGTAGTCTATAAATTATATTATAGTTTAAAAGGAATACAGAATCATAGATTTAGGGCTGAAAAATAACTTAAAAGTTTTCTGAGCTAATTTCACAGGTGAGGAAACTGAAACCCAGAAAGAAATGAGATTTGAATTTAAGTCTTCCGGCTCCAGGTCTTACTTACACTCTTTTGCTTGTCCCTACTGGAAAAATAAACTTTTCCTGAAATTTTTACATGGAATTCTCTAATTTGAGGGGAAAGGGCACAAGGAAATACTTCATTTAAGAAGTTGTTGAGTTGAAGCTAGAAAAAAATACATGAATTCGGTTTTTTTATTCTAGCTTTTTATTGACAAAACATATTCATGGGTAATTTTTCAACATTGACCCTTGCAAAAATTTCTATTCCAACTTTTCCTCTCCTCTCTACCCTCTTCCCTAGATGGCAGGCAATCCATACATGTTAAATATATCAAAGTATATGTAAAATACAATATATGTATACATATTTATACAATTATCTTGTTGCACAAGAAAAATCGGATTTAGAAAGAAGATAAAAATAACCTGGGAAGAAAAACAAAATGCAAGCAAACAATAACAGGAAGAGTGTAAATGCTATGTTGTGGTCCACACTCATTTCCCAGTGTTCTTTCACTAGGTGTAGCTGCTTCTGTTCATTACTGATCAATTGGAACTGACTTGGATCCTTTCATTGTTGAAGATTGCCACTTCCATCAGAACTGATCTCATATAGTATTGTTGTTGAAGTGTATAATGATCTACTGGTTCTGCTCATTGCACTTAGCACCAGTTTACGTAAGTCTCTCCAAGCCTCTCTGTATTCATCCTGATGGCCATTTCTTACAGTACAAAAATATTCCATAATATTTATATACCACAATTTACTCAGCCATTCTCCAATTGATGGGCATCCATTCAATTTCCAGTTTCTAGCCACTATGAAAAGGGATGCTACAAATATTTTGGCACTTGTGGATTCCTTTCCCTCCTGTAGGATCTTTTGGGGATATAAACCCAGTAGTAACACTGCTAGATCAAAGGGTATGCACAGTTTGACAACTTTTGGAGCATAGTTCCAATTTGTTCTCCAGAATGGTTGGATCCATTCACAACTCCACCAACAATGCATCAGTGTCCCAGTTTTCCCACATCCCCTCCAACATTCATCATTATTTTTTCCTGTCATCTTAGCCAATCTGACAGGTGTGTAGTGGTATCTCAGAATTGCCTTAATTTGCATTTCTCTGATCAATAGTGATTTGGAACACCCTTAGTTTAAATTTCTTCATCTGAAAATTGTCTGTTCATATCCTTTGACCATTTATCAATTGGAGAATGGCTTGATTTCTTATAAATTTGAGTCAATTCTCTATATATTTTGGAAATGAGGCCTTTATCAGAACCTTTAACTGTAAAAGTATTTTCCCAGTTTATTGCTTCCCTTCTAATCTTGTTTGCATTAGTTTTGTTTGTACAAAAGCTTTTTAACTTGATTATAATCAAAATTGTCTATTTTGTGATCAATAATGATCTCTAGTTCTTTGGTCACACATTTCCTCCTTCCTCAGGAGAAAGATGATGAACACGCCGAACAAGAATGACAGCTGTATGGGAAAAGAGAAGGGTACAAACTAAAATGATGTTGTGGTGATAGAATCACTAAAAATTGGCAACTTATTGGCCATGGGGAGTGAAGAAGAAATTGTCAGGATGATTCTACAGTTAAAAGCTTAGGTGTTTGTCCTCAAGAGAAATAGGGGAGTTTGGAGGAGGGACGGACCTATGGGGTAAGATAATGAGTTATGTTTCCTATTATGAGTTTGATATGACTATTGGCCTTTCAGGAAGAGATATCCAAATGTCAGTGATTGAGTTTATGTTTATTTAGAACAATAGAGGTATTTACTAGTCTCTTAACAGAACTGTCATCACTTGGGACAGGAATAACCACCCAGAGTAAATTCCAAAGCCTGGAGATATCCAGCTGAGTGGCTTCTACCTCCTTCATAAATAATATTGTTGCCACTGCTATTTGGTTAGCATAGAGGAACATTGAAATCTTTATTCAATTTACAGAATAAAGGATAGGTATAACCTTATCTCGTAATCCCCACCCCAAAGTCACTCAACTCTTATGTTTACTAAGTTCAGTCATTTTAAAAATTTTGTTCATATATTTAAATAATAGGTCCTAGTTTTTTGTTAGAATTCAGATTTTAAGAAAGAAGGAGAACTTTATTCTTTCTAGAAGACAATGACTTGTGAGTTCTTATGGTGGTGAAAGGAATACAAATTTGGTTTAAAAAAAATCAATTTCCTGAACCTCACATTTTGAAGTCCCAGTCATTTGAAATAAAATTATAATATAAACTGAAGTTCTTTTACCCTTCTCCAAATTAGAAATGATTGTTTTTTATTTCATTTGAAGATTTCATTCTATGTATTTTCGCCAAAAATACACATCTAATCATTTTTAATTTGTAAGATTAAACAGTAACAAAACCTTGACACAATTAAGTATGTTTGCTTATTCAACAGTTTATTCCCTGCTCAAATGAATTCAGTTATCCATCTCTCCTGTTCCACAACAAATGAAACCTGTTTATATTAAGAAGGGGAAAAGATACTCTAACTGTTCACTTCTCTCATCAATTTTTAATCTGTCTAATCTGACAATAATAACCAAGAGAGGCTAGGTAGTCTCTGCTCGTGCCTCTTCTTCTAGTTTACCTTATAACTTCCATTTTAAGGAAGGGCTTGCATTTCTATGATATATAGGTAATTGACTAAAACTTATGAGAATTCAATCCATTATGCAATTGATAAATGGTCAAAGGAGATGAACAGACAATTTTCAGATAAAGAAATTGAAACCATTTCATATTTAAAAATCACTATTGATCAGAGAAATGCAAATCAAGACAACTCTGAAGTACCACTACACCTCTCAGATTGGCTAAGATGACAGGAAAAGATAATGACACATATTGGGAGTGTGGGGGAAAATTGGGATATTAATATATTATTGGTGGAGTTGTGAACCGATTCAACCATTCTGGAGAACAATTTGGAACTATGCCCAAAAGGCTAGCAAACTGTGCTTGTCCTTTGGCCCAGTGTCTATGGGCTAATGTCCCAAAAAGATCATAAAGTATGGAAAAGGACCCAACAATGCAAAAATGTTTGTGGCAGCCCTTTTCGTAGTGGCAAGAACCTGGAAACTGAGTGGATGCCCATCAGTTGGAGAATGGTATAACTGAACAAGTTATGGCATATAAATGTTGTGGAATATTGTTGTTTTATAAGAAATGATGAGCAGGATGATTTCAGAGAGGCCTGGAGAGACTTACATGAACTGATGCTAAGTGAAATGAGGAGAACTAAGAGATCATTGTACTTGGCAGCAGCAAGATGTTATGATGATCAATTCTGATGGACGTGGCTCTCATCAATAATGAGGTGATTCAGACCATTTCTAATGATCTTTTGATGATGAGAGCCATCTATATCCAGAGAGAGGACTATGGGAACTGAGTGTGGATCACAACATAGCATTTTCATTCCTTTTATTGTTGTTTACTTGCATTTTATTTTCTTTCTCATTTCCCCCCCTTTTGAGCTGATTTTTCTTGTGCAGCATGATAATGTATAAATATGAATACATATATAAGATTGAACATATTTTTAATATAATATTAAAACATAATATATTGGATTACTTGAAATCTGAGAGGGTGGAGGAAGAAGTGGAAAAATTTTGAACACAATGTTTTGCAAGGGTCAATGGTGAAAAATTATTCATGCTTTGAAAATAAAAAGCTTTAATAAAAAAAGGGAAGGGACTTGGCCTCCATTCTAAGATTTGTGTCTCATAGATATATAGCACCACTAGACAAATATTTGTTTAAAAAAATAGACCTTTGTTCCAGGGACAACCAAATGGTCTTAAGGAATGTTGAGGTTTTCCAAGGATAATCCAGTAAGCTTTCCTCCTCCTTTTCAACCACATTGAATTGAATCGAGGTAAGGAGAAATGAGAATACTCATTGCTCAAAAACCAATCATCCAGAGGCCATAGCTTTCCTCACCTCACTTTCATATCTTTCAGGAAGCCAAAAATGGAAAAGTAAGTAGAAAAAAGAGGGAAAAAAGAGAACATTTTTTAAATTAATGAGCAGCTTTTTCTCTAGCAACAATACAAATCAATCTCAGATATAAGAAGTGTTTCATTGTAGCCATGAATCAAATGGAAATAACAACAATAAAAAAAGTCAAATTGATTCTTGAGAAATCAATTATGAAAGCAAATTCTTTAATAAGATGGTATCACAAAAAGAATAAAATAGAAGTTCCTGAAAAGAAATATGGCATCTAGGGTGTTCAGAATTAGAAAGACATTGGTAATACCTTACTTAATGATGTTTTACTTCAAATTGTTAACTTTAGGTTTTAAAGCTAGCATAGTCCTCCCACCTGACTTCTACAAAAGACATATCCCTAGGATCATTAGGTCCAAAGACAGTTGGATCACTTTCTCAAAAGTGCTGACATGCATGTGCAAATACTAGTTAAGCAGAAAATATGTGTCTTTAGATATAAGAATTGATTCTATAAATGACAGGAGAATCAGACCCAAATGCCAGCTTTCTAAAACACAGACCCCAATGAAGCAGCCACAGAAATAGGCTCCTATGTTCTCATCCAAAACATTCAGGATCTATAAAATAGAAATTAGGCTTGAGACCAAGTAAAAATCAGAATATAATGGATTTACTAAATTTTTTTAGTTTTGTTTATTTTTATGGTGCTATGTTTAAAAAACCATGAATGTAACTGGGGAAAATATTAAATAGATAAAAAAAAAAAAACTGAAGCCATCTACATAAGGAAAAAGCACTAGAGAATGGAGGCTGCTTGTGGACCAATCCTTCAGAAACTATTCTTTTCCCCACCTTTCACCTCAGGGAATTAATCTATTCAGGGAAAGGGACTGAATGGGGACTAAGTTGTCTGGATGGGGTAAATGAATAAAAATTCACCTCAATCCACTATTTTTAACAAATCATCTCAACAAATGACATTGACTTGCCTTGGGGTGAACTCTCCCCTCCCCTTCTTTTTCTTGCCCTAGGAACAACTATCAGATCAATATTATTCCTGATTTTTTTAAACAAAGCATCATCAAAAATAAAACAAAATGCAAAACAGAGAAGAATAAGTCAATCTATTGTCTTATAGATTTTCTCATCAACTCTCTAACTCCCCAGACCACTCCTTTTCTTGTTCCTATTCTCCTATATGAATCTCTTTTAAATAATGTTAACCCTTTGAAGTCAGAAATTGGATTTGTATCCACAGTATTTAGCATAGTGATTGCCGCGTAGTAGGAATATAATAAATATCATATTGATTTATTGCACAATTAATTAAATTTTCTACCAATGAAATGTATCTTTGAAAACCTGATATGTAAAATTCCAAATTTACAGAACAAAGCAGGAAGTAACAGTTTAAAGAAGAGAATTATTAATACTTACAAAAGGGTTGTACCCTAATCGTATTTTCTAGGAGATTTAAAATATGGTTTCAACTTTTGAAAATATCAATAATCAATTTTTCAAGAATTCATCTATAGTGTAAAAATAAGGCACAATTTCATTTTAAAACTTGTGTAGATACACACAAAGTATAAGACTTGTCCATCCAACTATTCCCTATATTTTTCTACAACCACTAATCCAGAAACCTTTGCAACAAATATCTCTGCTGACAGAGTGAGCTCCTTTTTGTTGTTCTTTTAAGACATATTATCATTCAATCAATCAACAAACATGTCACATACAATGTCATAGGCACTAGGTTAGACAAAGTGGCTAGGAAGAAAATTTATCTTATATATCTTATATAATTCATACCAGAACCATGGTCAATATGGCCAGGTAAAAGAGCTCTGATGTAAGTGGTCACTGAGATTATGAATGGAATCATTGGGCAGTAGATTATCATACCCTATCCAACATCAGTGATGATATTGACTTATTTTCTGTTACCTGGACAAAAGATAAAAAGGAGGAAGGAAAGGGCACATAGCCATTTGCCCATACTGGATATACCTTGGTTTCCTACTAAATGGCTAACTTGGATGAATCATCCTTCATTTTCAAAGAAGACCAAAGATATCATGAGAGTGATGTTTTGACTTGCATGTAAATTGGATATGAGGCAGAATTGCGTAAAGTTGTCAGCTCCATTCTCTCTTCCAGACTCAATGAAGCACAGTAGCAAGACAAAAGTCAAGATGATTGGGGGATAAATTGTAGTCTGTGACTAACTAGCCAGATATGGCTGCTTTGAAGATCAGCTTATACCTGTGAAATGCCTACAATCTAGGTCTCAAAACTGAGTGATTTAACTCCTCCTGGAGTGAAGATGAAGCAGTTTCTATAGATGAATCTGGGTTACTGTTCTTGGTAGGAGAAAGTAAACAACAGTCTGATAGACAGTAAAATGCCCTCTTGAACTAATTGGGCCTTGATGTTAGATGGATAATTGGGTAGGATAAAGCATCTTGGACTGTGAGTCTGTTACAAGCTGGAAATAGAGGTAAAGTGAGCATGGTCTCACTCTCTAATCTTGGAGCATACTGATTAGCTTAAGCTCCCACCTAGTATGGGGTTAAGTGAAAATATTCTCTCTATATAACTACATATATAGTTCATATACAAATATATGAATGGTCCATACAGAATCCTTTTCCACTGTGAATGCTAGATGTATATGAAGAAATCCATAAAAGTTCTGCAATATCACTTTATATATATATATATATGTTTTTCCCTCACTAGATATTTTACCATTTTCATTTGTATTAACAAGTGGGTCAATTGGATTAATTTGAATGAATCAATAACTGAATGAAAAGCATTTTTAAGTCTTTACTATGTGCCCTGCACTTTGCTAAACCCTGGCCTGTGAATATGAATAGAAGAAAATAATACAATTGTTGCCCTCATGGAGCTTACACTCTAAAAAAGGAGTAGATGTTTTTAAGGGGTATTTGAACATATCTAATTTTCTCTGCTGAAAGAGCTTTCAAAGGGTGAAATGACCAAAAAGAATGGTCAGCAGAAGAGGAGGAGTAAAGGAAGTGGATAGTTCAAAAACTGCTGATTCACCTCTTACAGGATTGAGAGAAAACTTTATAAGGCAACATAGTGAGCCTTGGCACATGTGCCCAAAGGCAGCAGATTTGAATAGTATGTCAATCTCTGAATCATCTCCCAAAAGCCTCTGGAGGTATTCACTGAAAAATAGTTGCTCCCATTACAAGGCAATGAATGTTTATTAATATTTATTGTTATTAATTTTATAATATCCAATACCTCACATTTCTGTATCTCTTTGAAGTTTACAAGACAATCTCTTTGCAGCAACTCTATAAGGTAACTGATACAAGTATAATTTCCACCATTTTTACAGATAAGGAAAAGCAGTCCCTGAGAGATTAATAAACTAACTCATAGATGGCAAGTTTTGGAGGCAGAATTCAAACATAGAAATCCTGACTTTCATTTCTACCCAATACTATACTACTTCTAATTTCCCAAAGGCCCCATCCCCTAAAGTTATGGTCACAATTAAAAAAAAATTAACAGCTCATATTCAAATACTGTTCTATATGTATTATTTCATTTGATCCTCACATAACTTTGTGATGGGTCATGTAGCATGACTATGTACCATGGAATTTATAGTCTCCAAAGAATTAAAGATCAATCAAAAGCCAATGCAGTTTCTATCATATTACAAATGAGTAATTAACCCATTCCCCAATTGATAAACGCTTAAAGGATATGATCAGACACTTGTCAGGCAATGAAATTAAAGTCATTTGTAGTCATATGAAAAATGCCCTAAATCACTATTTATTATAGAAATGCACATAAAGACAACTCTGAAGTATCATTTCATATCTATCAGATTGGCTAAGATGACAGAAAAAGATAATAATAAATGTTGGAGGGGATGTGGGAAAACTGGGACACTAATGCATTGTTGGTGGCATTGAGAAATGATTTAATCATTCTGGAGAGCAATTTGGAAATATGCCCAAAGGGCTATAAAGCTATTTAATACATCAGTCTCACTACTGGGTTTTATTCCAAAGAGATCATAAAAGAGGGGGAAAGACAGACAGGTGCAAAAATGTTTGTAGCAGTCCTTTTTGTAGTGAGAAGGAACTGGAAATTGAGTACATGACCATCAGTTGAGGAATGGCTAAATAAGTTATGGTATATGAATATAATGAAATATTATTGTTCTATAAGAAATGATGAGCACATGATTTCAGAAAGGGCTGGAAAGATTTACATGAACTGATGCTGAGTGAAGTAAGCATAACCAAAAGAATATGTAGTGACAAGATTATGTGATGATGAACTATGGTGGACCTGACTCTTTTCAACAATGAGGTGATTCAAGACAATTCCAATAATCTTAGGATGATAAGTGTCATCCACATCCAAAGAGAGAATTATGGAGACTAAATGTGGATCAAAAATAGCTTTTTAATATTTTTTGTTGTTTTTTTTTTCTTTTGATCTTATTTTTCTTGTGTAGTATGACGAATATAGAAATACATTTAGAAGAACTGCACATTTAACCTATATCAGATGGCTTGCTGTTTCAGGGAGGGGGAATATGGGAAGGGAAGGAGAAAATTTGCTACACAAGGCTTTGCAAAGGTGAATATTAAAAACTATTTTTGCATGTATTTGGAAAAAGCAAAACACTGTTTTAAAAAGAGTAAAAAAAAACCCAAGGAATTAAAAAAGAAAAATGTAAAAGATATCATTAAAGAAATGCAACCTGGTATGATAGAACTAGTCTTGGAGTCCAAAAGACATGGATTAAAGTCCCACCATTACTATATTCTTTCTGTGTGACCTTGGACATTCTAGAGAATTGTCTTAGACTGTAAGTTTCAGAGAAGATGCTGATCTATATTGGTAGAAGGACATCCCATAAATGGGAGTTCCCTATGTCAATAAAATCACACATTCTACTTCACTCTACTGCCTTACTGGAGTAGTTAGCAAGATTTCAGGAGTACAGGTAACAGCAATAGTTCTTTTGGCATAATGTAAAGCTTCACACAAGCCTCACAAAGGACCTAACCCTTATATTATTATTATATTTTTCCAAGGGTTAAACCAATTTTCCACTTCAACCCCTTCCCCTCAGCAGGAATGCTTCAGTGTTTGTGCTACTCCAGTGACAAAAGTGGCAAATCCCTGGTTTCTGGGAGTTACTGGAGAAATTTATTTTGAAAAATATGATTCTGTCTTATTTCATCAATTTCATTGCCACCTAGATCTCCCCAGGGTTTTCTAGGTGACTCAGTAATAGTCAATTCATGTGCCCAGAATTCATACATAAAGCTAACTCCTTTTCAGTTTTCATCATTCTTCTCAGAGTTGACAGACAGCTGGTCTACACTGCCTAAATGCATGTTGCTATGAAGTGACAGCCCTGAAGTTAAGAAAGAAACAATATCTGGCAGATTTTGAGCTACACTGTAACTCCGCCCAGTTACAGAGTTCTATATTCTCTGTTTTGTGGTGGGAGCGACTTTTTGGAATCAGCATTATTTAAAATGAAGAATTAAATTCAGACATTTTACTACTCAAACAGAATAGGATAATCTGTATCACAGAGCTGGTGTCATCTTATGATATATTAATTCACATGGTAAATAATGGACTCTCTGTGACTGCTTCTCTTAGTTCCATAGAAAAAGCACCATTCTAGTAAAGTCAAAATTGTCCAATCAGTTTTTGTATAAACCAGTTAGTCCCTCTCAATATGAGAATGTGGAGGTATGAACAAATGTTTATTACAAAAATATATTTAGAAAAAAAAACCCTTTAAATAGTTAGGTAGCTCAACAGATAGAGTGATGGATCTAGAATCAGGAAGAATTAAGTGCAAAATCTGCCACAGATATTTCTTAGTTGTGTGACCCTGGGCAAATGACTGCTATCTATCTCAGTCTCCCCAAATGTAACCTGGAGATGATAATAGCTACTAGCTCTCAGGGATATTGTGAGGATAAATGAGATATATTTAAAGTGATTTGCAAACCTTAAAGCACCATAGAAACACTAGCTATGAATAAATATGGTTATTATCACTCCTATTGGAGAAGGATAATAAATAAATATGTTTTGAAGCTAGGATGCCTCCATTATAATATCTTATAATACACAGGAGACCCATTTCACTCATGGATTTGTAATTCCCTGATGTCAAATATTCTTTCTCCCTTAGTGATGAGTTTTTGCCTTATTGAGCCCCATGGGGGTACAGAACTACTTTCAAAGGTTGATTAGGGGGAGTGGCATTAAAATTATACCTCTGACATTTATTAGCTGTGAAACCATGTAGCTTCTTTAGATCTAGGTACTGAATAATAGGGCAGTTTTCATCTTTGTTGTTATTACTAATGGAAACATAGATAATTTTCATTTTATAGTTAACATTTAAAAAATTTTTAATCACAAATTTTGTTTCACAGCTCTTATTATATTTTTCCATAAAATACAAAACTATTGAACAAGATGATTTTATTAAATAATTGCAATCTATAATAAATTACTTGTCTTTTAAAAAACTTACTGTTAACAAAAAAAGTGCTTTAACTTTTAAGAATTTGAATCTCACATTTACCATTGCATGTTACCTGAGTTTTGTTGCCTCTTAGTAATCTTTTCATTTTGATTATTGTGTTATCTTGTTGTTTTCATTCTGTTCTCTTTACTTTGCATCAGTTCACACATATCTTCCTATGTTTTTCTGACCTCTTTGTGCACATTGTTCCTTATGACACTGTTAATATTTCATTATGTTAATATGTACCACAAATTATTAAACTACTTCCAAATTGTTGGATGCCAAATATGATCCTTTTGCTGTTGTTCAATCATTTGTTTGCATCTGACTTTTTGTGACTCTATTTAGAATTTTCTTTGCAAAGTTACTGGAGTGATTTGCCAGTTTATTGTCCAGAAAATATGTTCTTAGCTTTTTGCTATTATATATTGTTGCAATCCTTACAAAGTGTTAAGTCATTAGAATTGATAGAGACAATAATTATCTAATTTAGCATGGTTCAGTATGATTGATCTGATCTTACAAGGAGATGTTATGGGCCAGAACTTGAAACAAGGTACTAAGTGGAATTGAGGAGACAATGTTTAAATCTAGTTTAGAATAGATTTAATCATACAACAAATAATGGTTTCCCAGTGATATAATGATTGGTGTATACTTAGTGTACAGCACATAAGCAAGAAGTTCTCAGGGCCAAAGAGCACTCTGGGAGATTGAGAAGCCACGAGTCGGAGTTGAGCTAGAGGCAGAAGCTGGAAGAGCTAAAAGACAAGCTGCAAGAGCTCTTGGAACCAAGGAGAGAGAGAGGCTTCTAAGAAAGCTAACCAGGCCCAAGGAAAGAGACAAGACTTGGAAGGAGAAAATAAACGTTTGGATTTTATCAGTTGGCTGTATTTGAGGTGATTATTACTCTGAACTGAAACTAAGGCTGCCTCCAAAAACCTCCCCAAGAAACCTGCTCCCAGAGAGAACCATTATATACTATAAAAAAAGAAGAGAACACCACAATATATTATGCTATTATGAATATTGGGGTATGCATGCTACTTCCCCCCCTCCCCAGTTGACTTTCTTAAGATATTAACCCTCGGTGATAGAGAGGATATATAATAACCATTTACTATGTGTTATTAAATTGTGTTAAGCACTGAGGATGCATATAAATTCCAGCAAGAAAATCCCTGTCCTCAAAAAGTTTACAATCTATGCATAGAAAAAGAAAATACATATATTATAGACCTAGTGGGAGAAAGGACCTCAGAGACCATATAATCTTATTTCATACATTTTATAGATAAGTAAACTTAGGTGCAAGTAAAATAAGTGAATTAATTAAAAGTAGAATAAAAACAACTTTGTATGAGTGAAATATTTATTATGTCCTTAATGCACGAAAACACAGTATAAAATGAAATTCACAAGATTAAAAGGAAAATAAAAAAGTAATAAAAATAATTTTTTTTCCAATCCATATTAATGAACCAACTAAAATCTATTCACAGACATCTAGAGAATCTAAGGTCCTGATCCTGATTTAAAGGAGCCATAAATGATGAAACTGTTGTTACTAAGCATGTACATAACAAGTGACATGAATTTGTGAAGAAAAAGTCAACTGATTTTCAATAAGACAAAGATAATATCAATATTTCTAGGAAAATTTAATGATTCTCTTTCAGGACTAAATAAGTGAAATGAAAACAAAAATGGCATTTTTGGAATGAGAGCATTAAAAAAATATATAGCTTCAGTGAACCTTTTCAAAAATGTAGATTGTTCAATGGGAAAAAAAACAATTAAAATAAATATACATATATATACATACATATACATACATATAGATATAAAGTCAGAGGTAGTAAACTTAACCATTATAGAACATAATATGATTAAAATTTTATTTTTTTATTATAGCTTTTTATTTACAAGATATATGCATGGGTAATTTTTCACTATTGACAATTGCAAAACCTTTTGTTTTCCCCTTCTTCCCCCCATATGTATACATGTCCAAACAATTATTTTGCTGTACAAAAAGAATTGGACTTTGAATTAGTGTACAATTAGCCTGTGAAGGAAATAAAAAATGCAGGTGGACAAAAATAGAGGGGTTGGGAATTCTATGTAGTGGTTCATAGTCATCTCCCAGAGTTCTTCGCTGGGTGTAGCTGGTTCAGTTCATTATTGCTCTATTGGAACTGATTTGGTTCATCTCGTTGTTGAAAAGGGCCACCTCCATCAGAATTGATCATCATATAGTATTGTTTTTGAAGTATATAATGATCTTCTGGTCCTACTCATTTTACTCTCCAGGCCTTTCTGAAATTATCCTGCTGGTATGATTAAAATTTTAATCAATACAGGGAACAAGAGCAAAAGATATGAACCAAAATGTAGCATTGATTATGGCAATCAAATAAGAAATAAGAAAACAATTAATAACTACATAAAAGGAAAATTAAAAATGAGATAGCATAAAACTTCTGGAATAAACCTGAAGGAGATTTTAAAGGAAATTTTGATATATAAAACATAAGAAAATCAAATTAATTAAATAAGAAATAGAAATATTAAGAAAAATTTCAGAAAATGAAATTTAAGAAACCATAAAGGAACTACCAGAGGTAAATAAAACAAAAACAAAAACACCATTTCATAGACATAGTTAAATTTTAGCAAATATTTAAAAAGCAATTAATATCTATGCTACATACATTTTCTTAATAACTAGGAAATTAAGTATTCTACCAAATGCCTTTTGTGGAATGAACATAATTTAAAAACCTAAATGATTAAGAAAATCAGAGAATGATCAATTTCATTAAATGAATATTGATATACAAATTAAAATCCAGCAAAAGACTAAAATATCTCCAAAAAGTTATTCATTATAATCAAACTATATGGTTCAACATTGGCACAATAACAAATCTAATTACATTAAAAGAAAAATCTCATAATTATATAAAAAGAAAGTCTTTGATTAACTAGAGAACTCATCGATACTAAAATTCATACTATATAGCTATCTACATATTATATACTATCGATACTAAACATATTATCAATAAACATATTATATACATCGATACTAAAATTCATACTATATAGCTATCTACATATTATATACAATGTAGTGTGATATAATGTTTTCTAGTATAATAATATAGTAAATTGTACGGGACAAAATTTCTTAAATTGTGGTTGTGACCTCATATAGGGTCTCATAACTGAATGTGGAGTTCACAAAACATTTGACAGTGTAAAAGATTTCTGAATGCAACAAAGTTTAATTTGAAATCAAATGCATAATGTATCTGAGGTATTTCTGGCAGCACTTATCTGTGCTGCATCATGTGATTTCACTGCAGCCTTGTTTCTGAACATACAACATTTTGCACTGTACATGCATGAATATTGCCAGAACACCTCAACTCAGTTTTGACATGGCGTTGGGTAAATATTTCTCAGGCAAAAAGGGATTATGAGGAGAAAAAGTTTAAGAAGCCTTGATATAGTGTAGTATATAGTATAGAATGTGAGGCAGTGAGATGGGCAGTTGATAGGGTATTGAAACTAGAGTCAGAAAGATTCTTTGTGAATTCAAATCCAGCCTTAGACACTTATTAGCTGTGTGATGCTGAGCAAGTCATTTATGCATTTTTATTTGCCTGTTTCTTTATCTGTAAAATGAGCCAGAGAAAGAAATGGTCAATTTTCTCAGTATTTTTGCCAGGAAAACTCCAAATGGGGTCACAAAGAGTAAGATATAATTGAAACAGCTCAATGACACCAACAAAACTATTTCTCTATGGCCAAAAGCAAGTATTATTTGCACTGGAGTAACACAGAAGCTTTCTCAATACATAGGGATGTATCTAAATGGTAAATTAAGTAGAATATAGTATCTAAAATCAGGAAGACCTAAGTTCAAATGTAACCTCAGATATTTACTAGTTGTGAAACATAAGCATAAGTTTCCCTAAACACAATGTTGTTTTTCCTTTAAAAATGAGTATGGGAGAGCTAGGTGACACAACTGATAGAGTTCCAGGCCTGGAGTAAGAAAGATCTGAATTCAGACCTGGATTCTTAACATATACTATCTGGGTGACCTTGGATAAATCACTTAATCTCAATTGCCTCACAAAAAAAAAATAGAAGAGACAGATCTTTAAAATGAATATGATTTAATCCAAATTTCAATCTACTTAAATTATTGTCTAAAGAAACTCTAAAATAAATGGACTTATTCAAATTTTATTCATAGTCTTTGAGAAATAATTGAGAGTCAGAAGCTATATAATTTTAAAGCTGATGGAGCCCATATTACATTCTATATTTTCAAAGCATACTTCTGTACTACACATAGCCATTATTAAAATTCCTCTTTCCTTAAGATAAGATACCATACTATTTTCTGCTAATCCTCTTTCAAATATCTTTATCTCATCTGTGAGAAGCTTAATAGGTTGCTGTCATAACCTTCCTCTAATTCCTTTTAAGCTTCTGGAGTTCCATCAAGAAAAATGTGTTTCTTGCCTAATCACAATTTGAAATGTCCCTTTGTAAATGCTGGAATCAGTTCTTTTAAGGAATAAAAGTGATTCATGGTGGTCTTGATGGACTCAAATGTTTGAAGAGCACCATATCCTTGTACAATTAATAACAATCCTTTTATACATTTGTGTGGCATCTCCTACTTTATAAAGTGACACTCCATCATTTATTAGTTGTACCTAATTGGGTGCATTTGCCTTCTGATCTTTATGGGGTCAGGATGCAAACAATCTTTTCTAAGTTTCCGGTCATAACTGGTCTTTATTAGAACCATTCATTAGCATTTTTTCATTAGCGGTTTTTCCTTTTTTATCCAAGGAGTCCAAAGTCATTTATATTGATTTTTAAAGATCATTATGAGATGGGAATTACTTCCTACTTATAACTGTAAATATTGAAACTGTTTTGAGAATTTAGAGACTTATCTCAGATCATATAGTAAATAAATAATACATCTAGGAGCTTAAATTCTTTGGGTTTTTTTTATTCAACAAAGGAATAGGGACTCTGTGAAAACAAAGAGCGATCTTTGTGATAATTTGGTGATTTAGGAGAGATTATAATGACAGGGAGGACATTGTAATAGGGGAAAATAAACTGATCAAATTTTTGACTAAATCCTATAGTTCCTAATTCCTTGTCTTTTAGTATTATTGTATTAAATATTTATTTCTTGAGCCAAGATGGTAGAGTAAGCCAAGAACTCACTTGAGCTCTCTGAAATTCCCTTCCAAGCAACTTTAAAATAATGCCTCAGAATGAATTATAATGTGGCAGGATCAACAGAAGGATGGGGGGAAAACAATTTTCCAGACTAAGACAACTTATAAGATAACAGGAAAGGTCTGTCTCACTGAGATAAGACTAGAATATAGTGCAGTACAGGAAGCCCAGAAAAGCCAGGAGTAAGCCTACCCTAAAAAGTCATCAGTGAATATCTGAGCTATCCTCCTCTGGTATATACTTCTAGCCCTGATAAAAGCTAGCAGTGAGGTCCAGGGCCCCAATACTATACAGCAAGAGACCCATTCCAGCCAAGACAATAGAGGCCTTGGGGGCAACTGAATGCTCAGCAGCAGTGACTACTGGAAGTCTCTGACTACAAATGGTAAGAAGGCCAGAAAAGTGGTCAAAAGGAGATATAAGAAACACTTTATTAGTTCTGGGTTCAAGGTTGTTACATTGCCCAAAAGAAAATCTGATTCACTGAACCAGGCAGGTCACAGTGAGAGTGAGAAAGAACATTAGAACACTAGAGTGTGCAGGTGAAGGAGAGTGGGGATCCTGATCACAGTCCAGGGCTAAAACAAGTATGTTTGGTGGCTTATAGTCCAGAACACAGGCCAGAAGAGCAATGACCAACCTCTCCTTAGATCACACTATCTTGAAAGAACCAAAAATCTACAAGTATCCAGAATTAGCTCTGAAAACAGCAGCAAAATAAATCTAAAATTTGAAACAGTACCCTCCTCCACACCAGGAGCAAAGCCCAACTTTAACATAAAATTAAAAGTCAAGAAATAGAGAGGAAAATGATCACACAACAACAAAAAAGGAATATTATAGCTAAATTTCAGAATTATTGGATCAAAGAAAAAATATTGCAAGCAGCTGGAAATATTGAGGACCACAATCAGGATTATCCAGGACCTACCAGCTTCTACTTAAAGGTTAGAAAGACCTAAAATCTGATATTACAAAAGGCAAAAGAACTTGGATTGCAGCCAAGAATCAACTATCCAGCTACAATGAGCATTATCTTTTGGGGAAGAAGATGGGCATTTAATGATACAGATGAATTTCATTTATTTCTGATGAAAAGACCAGAGCTGGACAAAAACTTGTGATCTCTAAATATAGAACTCAAGAAAAGCATAAAAATGTAAAAAGAAAAGAAGTCTTGAGAACTATATCTCTGTTATGGGTATACTTAGAAAGTGCAGGTATAATTTGATTTTATTATGATAATACAAAAAAGAAACTAGAGGTGGGAAGAAGATTGTACTAGAAAAAGAGGAAAATGGAGATAAAATGAGGTAAATTATATCTCATGAAAAGGTAAAGAAAACTTATCATAATTGAGGTAAAGAAAGGAAGGGGATGAACATTTTGTGAATCTTACTCTCATCATATTTGGTTCAAAGGGAGAATATCAGACATATCTGGGTCCATAGAGAAACTTTTCACCCTATAAGTAAGTGGGAGGGGAAAAGGGAAAGGAAAGGGGGAGGCTAATAGAAAGGAAAACAGAATAGGGTAAAAGTATAAGAAAGGAGGAGAGGATACAAAAATACCGATAACCAAACAAACAAAAATCATATGATTATCTTAATAGATGCAGAAAAAGCATTTGACAAAATCCAACAGTCATTCCTATTAAAAATGCTATAGAAATTAATGGGGTTTTCCTTCAAATGATCAATAGCAGGGGTCCTCAGACTTTTTGAATAGGGAGCCAGTTCACTGTCCCTTAGACTGTTGGAGGGCCGGACTATAGTAAAAACAAAAACTTTGTTTTGTGGGCCTTTAAATAAAGAAACTTCATAGCCCTGAGTGAGGGGGATAAATGTCCTCAGCTGCTGCATCTGGCCCGCAGGCTGTAGTTTGAGGACCCCTGAAATAGCATCTATTTAAAGCCATCAGCATGTATCAGATGTAATGGGGATAAACTAAAACCATTCCCAATAAAATCAGAGATGAAACAAGTTTGCCCACCATCAACATTACTATTCAATATTGTATCGGAAATGTTAGCTTTGGGAATAATAGAAGAAAAAAAGATTAAAGGATTTAGAATAGGTAGGAAGGATGCCAAATTATCACTCTTTGCAGATGACATGATGTATACTTAGAAAATCCTAGAGAATCAACTAAAAAACTAGTACAAGCAATTCACAACTTTAGCAAAGTTGCAAGATGCAAAATAAATCCACATAAATCATCAACATTTTTATATATTACCAAAAAAGTCCAGTAGCAAGTGATACAAAGAGAAATTCCATTTAAAATAACTGTAGATAATATAAAATATTTGGAAGTCAACCTGAGAAAGCAAAGGTAAGAACTATATGAACACAACTACAAAACACTTTTCACACAAATGACATCAGATCTAATCTCCTGGCAAAATATCAAATGTCCATGGGAAGACAGGGCTAATATGGTAAAAATGATTAATCTATTATTCAGTGCAATCAAACTCCCAAGAAATTACTTCACACAACTAGAAAAAATAATAACTAAATTCATCTGGAAGAACAAAAGGCCAAGAATTTAAAGGGAATTAATGAAACAAAATGCAAATGAAGGTGGCCTAGCTGTGTCAGTCCTTAAACTATATTATAAAGCAACAATCATTAAAACCATTTGGAACTAGCTAAGAAATACAGTAATTGATCAGTGGAATAGGTTAGGTTCACAAGACACAATAGTCAATAACTACAGTAATCTTGTGTTTGACAAACCCAAAGCATTCAGGTTTGGGGATAAGAACTCATTATTTGACAAAAACTGCTGGGAAAATTGGAAATTAGTATGGCAGAAACTAGACATTGACTCAAAGCTAATACTCTATACAAGATAAGATTGAAATGAGTTCATGATTCAGAAATAGAGTGATATAAGCAAATTAGAAAAACAAAGTTTTTAGTTTATCTATCAGATCTGTGGAGAAGGAAGGAATTTGTGCCCAAAAAAGAACCTGAGTACATTATTGAAAGCAAAATAAGTAATTTTGATTATATTAAGTTAAAAGGTTTTATATAAATAAAACTAATGCAGACAAGATTAGAAGAGAAGCAATAAACTGGGAAAACATTTACATTCAAAGATTCTGATAAAGGACTCATTTCTAAAATATATAGAGAATTAACTCAAATTTGTAAGAGCCATTCTTCAAATGATAAATGGTCATAGGATATGAACAGACAATTTTCAGATGAAGAAATTAAAACTATTTCTGGTCATATGAAAAGGTGCTCTAAATTACTATAGATCAGAGAAATGCAAATTAAGACAACTCTGAGGTTATCACTACACACCTCTCCGATTGTCTAAAATGACAGGAAAAGATAATGACGAATTTTGGAGGGGATGTTGAAAAACTGTGACATTAATACATTATTGGTGGAGTTGTGAACTGATTCAACCATTCTGGAGAGCAATTTGGAACTATGCTCAAAGGGCTATCAAACTGTGATCCCTTTGATCCAGCAGTGTTTCTACTGGGCTTATATCCTAAAGAGATCATAAAGGAGGGAAAGGGACCCTCATGTATAAAAATGTTTGAGGCAGCTCTTTTTGTAGTAATAAAAAAGTGGAAACTGGATGCTCATCAATTGGAGAAAGTCTGAACAAGTTATGGTACAGGAATGCTATGGAATATTATTGTTTTATAAGAAATGATCAGCAGGATGACTTCAGGCCTGGAGAGCCTTACATGAACTGATGCTAAGTGAAATGAGCAGAATCAGAAGATCATGATACATGGAAACAGCAAGATTATATGATAATCATTTCTGATGGATATGGTTCTCATCAATAATGAGGTGATTCAGACCAGTTGCAATGATCTTGTGATGAAGAGAGCCATTTGCACCCAGAGAGAGGACAGTAGGAACTGAATATGAACCACAACATAACATTTTCACTCTTTTTGTTGTTTTTTGCTTGCATTTTATTTTCTTTCTCATTTTTTCCCTTTTTGAATTTGCTTTTTCTTGTGTAGTATGATATTTGTGGAAATATGTATAGAGGAATCACACATGTTTAACATATATTGGATCACTTGCCGACTTAGGGAGAAAAGGGAGTGGAAAAATTAGAACATGAGGATTTGTAGGGGTGAAGATAAAAAATATACACCTTTATATTTTGAAAATAAAAAGCTATAATTAAAAAAAGAAAGACATGAAAGAGCTATTGCAGTGGAGAGGAAAATGGGGGACACAAACATCATATGTCACATATGTCACATATGTCACAAACATCATTCACTATGACCATGTGGGATTTATACCAGAAACAGAGGACTGGTTCAGTATTTGAAAAACTATCTGAATAATTGACATTATCAATAATGAAACTAAAAAAAAATCACTTGAGTATCTCAATAAGTACAGAAAAACTTTTTGACAAAATTATAGCGTCCATTCCTATTAAAAAACACTGGAAAGCAGAAGAATCAATGAAGTTTTCCTTAAAATGACAAGTGGTATCTCTTTAAAACCACCAATGAGGATTATCTATAATGGGGACAAGTAGAATCATTCTCAATTAGACTAGATGAAGAAAGGATACCCATTTTCACCTCTATCACTTGATATTGTGCTAGAAATGCTAGTTTTACAAATAGAAGAAAATTGAGGTCATTAAAATAGGCAATGAGGAAACAAAATTATCACTCTTTGAAGATGATGTGATGATATACTTAGAGAATCCTAGACAATCAATTAAAAACTACTTAAAATAATTAACAACTTTAGAGAAGTTGTAAAATAAAAAATAGACCTGCATAAATCATCAACGTCTCTATATATAACAAAATCCAGCAGGAAAAGTTAAAGAGAAATTCCCTTTTAAAGAGAAATACCATATTAAATACTGAAGAATGTATCTGCCAAGACAAACCAAAGGATCTATCTGAACACAATTACAAACACTTTTTAACACAAGTCAAATCTAAATAATTGAAAAAAATATTAATTGCTCATAGGTAGACTAATCCAATATAATATAAATAGCAATTCTATATAATTTTATTCACCTTTTCAGTGTCATAACAGTAAAACTACCAAAATTTAGTTTATAGAGAAAGAAAAACTAATAAAAAATTCATCTGAAAAAACAAAAGGTCACAAACATCAAGAAAATTGATTTTTAAAATGTGAAGGAAAGTGGCCTAGCAGTACCAGATCTCAAACTATATTGGAAAGCAGTAATCATCAAAACAATCTGATACTAAGAAATAGAGTGGAACATCAGTAGAAGAGATTAGGTATACAATAACAGTAGTAAATGACTATGGTAATTTAATGTTTTATAATTCCAAAGATCCAAATTTTGGAACAAGAACCTTCTGACAAAAACTGCTAGGAAAACTAAAAAAAGTTTGGCAGAAATTAAGAATAGACCAATATCTTATTCTGTATATCAAAATAAGATTAAAATGGGTACATGATTTATACATAAAAGGTGGTAGGTACCATGGGTGAATTAATGGAGTATTGAATAATTTACCTGTCAGAGGTATAGATAAGGGAAGGATTTATGACCCGACAAGAGAAAGAGAGCATTACAAGATGTAAAATAGATGATTTTGATAATATTAAATTAAAAAAGGTTTTGTCCAAAGAAAATCAATGTAGTCAAGATTGGAAGGAAAGTAGAAACTTGGAGGGGATGAAAAAAAAGTAAAAATGACTATGGAAATTTCATGAGAAGAGACCTGTTTTCAGAATAAAAGTTTGAGTGAAAGATGATTTCCATTTTGTGTTTTTTCTTCTTTGAGCCCCAGAAGCCATTGGATTAATCTGTAGAAGTGAGGGACAAGTAAATATGGTAATGACTCAAACAAAAGTTCTCTACAAGAGGCTACAAACTGAAAGTTTAGAGGTTCATAATGGATCTTCGCAAATATTAAATTGAATTACAGTTTTAATATCTCTAAAATAGACATGGTGTCTTCACAGGGCACATAAATACATAAAGGACAAACTTTGAATTTCCCCAAAATGTCCTCCTTTAAATTATAGGCTTTATACAGAAAAGGGAAGCACTTCCTTATCTCCACCAACTCTATTCATGATTCCAAGAGAAGAAAAAGATAAAAGTTTACTATTACCATAATTGAAATGATTTTTAAAAGAAAATAATCAGTAGGAATTTTTGCTAATTTTGTTGATGTTAGAAGACAAGGAAGATGAAAAAGAAGTTATTTTGTCTTTTATAGCTACATAATATTTAAGAGAGGCATGTGACTTGTTTGAGCAGAGTGCAACCAACAGATAACAGAAGAGAAACTACCAAAAGGAATCAGGGTTAAGGATTTCATGAAAGAAATATATATGTAAGATTTTAAAAAAATACACTCTATTCATATGATGAGAGCCAGTCATAACTTTTACCACCCATATGCTCCACTTGTATCCTCATGGGATCAGAAGTCCAGGAAGGTTTCCAGAAAGTAAGTTGTACTTCTTTGGTCAAATTTGTGGAAGGACATACATAAAAGACATATAATATGGACAGACATGAATAGATTATTATATGTATCATAAGAAGGAACATTCATATCAGTGAGATCAGAGCTCTATTTAGATATTTGAAAGTAGAAACTGAATGTTGTTGTCTTTCATTCTCAAAGAGGACCATGATATCAGGAAGTTTATGCTATGACATACAAATGAACTGAATTGAAGTGAGGGAAGACTGTGCAAGCTCACCTGCCTCACTTTCTCCTCCAGAGCCATCAGGGTCCAGTGACCAGGTATAGAATTGGACGACTGAAGATGGCCCTGGATATAGTGGCTGCTAAGGTATCCAGCAGGTCTCAGTTTTACTGAGGCTCTACCCCTTCAGTGATTAAGGCTTTTTTTTTAAGCTAAGGTGTCCACAGGTCTCAGTTTGACTGAAGCTCCACCTATTCAGTGATTAAGTCTGGGTAGAAAATTGAGGCAAAGAAGGACCTTTTTTTTTTTTTTCCTAGCCTCCCCCTCCTCCCCACTCCCACCAAAAAAAAAAAAAAAAAAAATCTGGAAGTCATGACAGGGTCTCTGGCCAAAACAGAAGCAATTGCTAATTACCTTCACTTTGAGGCAATTAGGTTCTAAACTAAACCTGTGTGTCTTTGTTCTTAATCTTCTCTTTCTCTCCTCTCTTTTTCTCTCTCTTTCTTTTTCTCTTTTTCTTTTTTTATTTCTTTCTTTTCCCTTTTGCCAATTCTCTGCCCAAAGAAAGGTAAATTTTGATGTCTGAAACCTCAGAAAACATTTGGGGATCACTGGTTAGATTTCTTTCTTAAGGAGCATACCTTAAACCCAAATCACTCTGGCTGTCATTGATTGGCAGGCAAAAAGTTCCAGGCTAAGCCACACTTAGGCTTTGTTTGGGACCTTATTGCCTCAGAGTAAATGTAAATAGCAATTGCTTCTGTTTTGGCCAGAGACCCTGAGAGTCAAGCCCTCCCATATTGACTTTTTTTTTTTTTTACTAAATAAAAAAGACCTTCTTTGCCTTATTTCTTTCTTACCTAATCTTAATCACTGAATGTTTAGTTGCCTCAGTCAAACTGAGACCTGTTAAAGACCTTAGTTTAAGAAGACCAAAGTGTCTCACGGCACTCAGGGCCATCTCCATGGTCCTGGTCTGTATTTGGCCACTAGACCCAGATAGCTCTGGAGGAGGAAGTGAGGCTGAGGACTTTGCACAACCCTCCCCTCACTTTCAATTCACTTCCATTTCATGGTATTACCTGTCTATAATTTTTACAGACCAGATAGAGACATGGGAATCAGCTGATAGTCGAATTAAGTTGATACAGAGATTATTTGAATGACTAGACACAAAGAACAACTCATGTTTTAATGTTCACTTGGAAAGCTAGTGGAGTGCCCCAGATATCTGTGCTTCTCTCTGTGATACTTAACATTTTTATAAATCCTTTATGAATCTATAGATCACAAGAGCTAGAAGGAATGTTTAACCTGTTGGTTGACAGAACACAGATCCAAAAATTTTTTTAAAAAAGATTTTGACAGACCAGAACATTGGTTCTGATAAATTAAATCAAAGTTCAAATAAATATAAAATTTTACAAGAGTTCCCCCCAAAAAACATTACATCGTACAGGAAGCTTGACTAGAGAGTAGTCTAACTAAAGAAAATATCTGAAGTTTTTAGTGGCCTATGAGCTCAATCTGAATCAACACTGAGAGACAGTCACTAAGAAAACTAATGTGATCTTTGACAGTGATTTGTAAATGTTCAACAACTTACTCTTCAGACAAAAAATAAAATGCAACCATGACATAATCTAGATGGAATAGTAGATGGAATATGTGGCTTAGAAATGGGTAGATTCATTTTCCTGAATTCAAATAAAACCTCAGACACTTAATAGCTATGTGACTTGAGGCAAATCTTTTAACTCTGTTTGCCTCAGTTTTCTAATCTTTAAAATGAGCAGATGAAGAAAATGGCAAATCATTCCATTATCTTTGCCAAGAAAACCCAAAGGTTTGGAAAGGGTCAATAATGACTGAAACGACTAAACAATAACATGACATACTTACTTATGTTTAGCCTTCATTATTAACATTTTTTTTTTTTTTTTGCTGAGGCAATTGGGGTTAAGTGACTTGCCCAGGGTCTGTGTGACCCTAGGAAGTGTTAAGTGTCTGAGGCCAGATTTGGATTCAGGTCCTCTTGACTTCAGGGCTGGTGCTCTATCCACTGGGCCACCTAACTGTCCAATCATTAACATTTTCTTTATCATTTTTTAAAGTCTAATGGTTAAAAAACTAATGATCAAACATCAGTTTGTAGCAATTAGCTATTTCTTCAATGTAAATACACTAAAGATTTAACAATCAGAGCTATAACATATTCCTTCTTTAGATTACATTAAGGAAGGTATAGTGTAGAACTATTATATTATACTATGATAAGATCATATCTGATGTACTATGTTCAGTTCAGTGTGCCACATTTTAGAAAGGCGATTACTGTAACCCATCTGGAGAATAACCAGGGTGGTGAAGGACTTGAAGATTATGCCATATGAGATACAGCTGAATGAACTTGGAATATTTGGGGCTGGGAGTAGGAAGGGGCAGCTGACAAATTATTTGAAGAGATGCCACATGCAAAAGATATTAAATTAATTCTATATGGTCCAGAATGAGGAGTAGGGTGAGAGGAGGGAGAGAAATATGAACAATTAGAAGAAGATTCAGAGACTTTAGACTTGATGTTAGGAGAGGCTTTGCAATAATTGGAGCTCTCCAACAATAGAATGGGCTGCCTCACAATATGGTGAGTCCTCTCACCTTCCTGAAGATCTGTGACAAAAAGTGAATGGCTTCTTGTTAGGGGTGTTGTGGTGGAAATTCCATTTTAGACATGACTTGAATCAGATATCTTCTTAAGTCTTTTCCAACTCTGAGATTCTGTGATTCATTTAATTTCACACTGCTTCTTTATCTGATTCAATCACAGCATAACAGAATTTATCTGAAAAGTGGAAGGAATTAAGAAAGGGATTAACCAGATTTAATCATGAATTCTTTTAGAAGTATCTAAATTAGCAATCAAGAGAAACTAACCTAGACATTCAGAGGAGGAAAGGAGAGGAGGGAGAGAAAGGAAAGTAGGAAGAGAAGGAAAAAAATAGTAAGAGGAAGAAAAGAAAGAGGAAGAGGAGAAAAGCGAAGATAAGGAGGAAGAGAAAGAGAAGAAAACCAATAAGAATAAGAAGAAGAGAAGGAAGAATGGGAAAAGAGAAAGAGGAAGAAGAAGAGCGGGTAAGGAGGAAGAAAAAGAAAATAAGGAGGAGAAAAATAAAAGGAGAAAGAGGAAGAAAAATAAGGAAGAAGAGAAAGGAGAAGAAAATAAAAGGACTTTAAGTGATATTAGGGAGTTTTATAAATCAACAGTCCCAAATATAAGACAATTTTCAGAAATTAGTCCCAACATTTTCCTATATCTTCAGTCTGTTCAAAAAATGTTTCCTGTCATTTATAATAGATTAAACAACAAATTGTTTCTGCTTTCCTACTGAGAAACCCATGCAGCTCTTATTTTTTCTAAGTGACCTGTGCCATGGTCATTGAGCCTGTATTCATGCTGGGTACATTATATGGAACACTGGGCAGGTGGGCAAGCTTAGATAATAGAGATGAACAGCTACACAGCTGAACAATATTATATTAGTAATTGCTCATCTGAAGACAATGCAACACCAGAGTCTGGCATTTTAAATAGAAAATATGAGTCATCGGCCATTAAAGTGCAAAGTTTCCACCACCTTAACTATAGCATCACAACCCAACTGCAATATATACAGAACTAAAGAAGCATGGTACAATGGTGAGTGCTAGGCTTGAAGTCTGAAGATCTGAGGGAGACTCTTGGTTTTGCTATTTATGTTAGCTCTGCTAAGGGACATTGAAGAAGTCATTTTCACATCTTTACGTTTCAGATTCCTTGTACAGTCAATTACTAAGCTTTTATAAGCATCCACTATATTCCTGGCATTGAACTAGGTAATGGGAATGCAAAAAAAGGCTAAAGACAATTCCTGTTTCTAAGAAGCTTACCAGGTAATGGAGATGGAGGATGACATGTAAACAATGATGTAAAAATTATATATGCACACACATACACATAGCACAAATTGGAAATAATCAACAGAGAGAAGACCCCAGAATTGAAGGAACCAAGAAAGGCTACTTGTAAAATGAAGGTTTTGGAGTAGAAGATCCAAAGAACTCTTTCAGCTCTAAGATTGTGGACAGAGGTCAGGGAAATCCCAGTCTCCATCCTCAGTGAATATTCTTTGTTTTCCAGTTTGGCATATTGGAAAAATAATTGATCAAAAAATGATTCCTCTTACATACAAATCTTCTTTAGGTTTAGAGATGAAGAAAGTAAATTGTTTGAGTCAAGAAGTCACTGTCCCCTTCTCCATTTAATTCCCCTCCCCAACTACTTTCTGAGCACTGTCATTAAGGAATATTTTCCTGGTATTCTGGTTTTGCCCAGAGAAAGAATGCTTTAAATGGTGCTTAGATGCAATGGAAATAACTTGTCTTTATACTGAATGCAGTTATGTATGGGTATATTGTGAATCCAACCATCCTTCATTACATTCTTTCTATAGCATGTAGTACTACAAAAGTTACCCTAATTTCAAGGCATTCTATAACTAGATAACTAGGTAACTATTGAAAATTATAGCTAATTAATCCCCTAAAAAGATTTACTTTGATCAGTCAACTGGGAGATGTATTAGTCCAAATAAAATCTAATCTAATAAAGGAAGTGACTCAAAAAGATTTCCCCACCTCAACCTTGTTGTGACTATATAAATAAGTCTCCTACATGTTATCACATCACCACATACAGAAATTTTCTAATACCAATGGACATAATTGGAAAGGATATATGTAGGGAAATATATATGGTCAGGAAATGTATGATGGGAAATATATGAGAGTTTCTGTCTGGTTGGGGTACATGCTTATGCAGAGAAACTAACAGTTCTGACACTGAAGTATTACAAATATCCTTAGGTGATGTCAACATCATGTTCCCTGCTCAAGCTTCTATTTTCTGATCTTTTTTCTCTATCATATCATTTTTGTTGATTTCATGGTCATAAAGTTGTTTTCTGTTAGTCTGTTTAAGGTTATATTTTGCTTATTGCTCATCATCCACTCCTAATAGTGAAAGTTGCAGTTCTTTTCATGTATAGCCAAAGAACGTGAGTCAACATACCTAAAAAAGCAGTCAACAAAAACGAACAGAAGCTCCAGATTAATATTGTCTGTTCTTTTGTCCATTTCCCCTCTGGTTTTGAATTTAGGTCCTGGGTGCTAGACTCATTTGAATCTCATTTGAACTAGACAATTCCACTGAACTCTTATTAAATCATCCATGATGAATTTGTACCCCCAACAATCATTTTAGGCATTTCCCCTCAAATCTCATAGGAATTGTGTGATGACTGGGATAATGATGCTTCTTTTACTCCCAACATCTTTCCTAATTGGCATGCAAATGAAGTCAAGGGAAGGATAAACACTTTGATGAAAAGGCCTCCAATTTCCCCTATTTCACACCCCTCACCCCTTCCTCTTTCATGTATTATTCCCCAGACCAAAATTGCTGACTTTTGTGGGGCATTTGGCTAACACAAATATCACTAGTCTCACATTATTTTTTTCTGTGGAAAAATATAATCCCTACTCCAAATCATGATAATATCACCACTACATAAATGAACTTTAAAACTCATCCTATTTGTATATGGGGGACTGCCTATATAAGTGAAGAATGTGATATTTACACAGAAAGCACAAGCAGCTGGGAACTTCTGCTGCTGCTGAAAATTTTCACACAAAGTTGGAATCCCACATTACTTCAAGATAAGCAGTGAATGTAGTCCAAGAAAACTGAGTATGAAACATACTTTTATTTTGACTTTGAATTGAGAAATTTCCATCTTAATTCTACCTCTTATACTTGTTGCTTTCCCTCTGTTTCGTTCCACCAGAACTGATTCTACTCTTCATCTTCACCAAAATGGTCCTGGCTGAATCTTACTCTTCCTTTGGTCTTTTTTTTTTTTTTTTTGATCTCTTTAGTCTTGACCCCATCAACTATAAATTGTTCTCCATAATGACTTCTTTTCACAGACTGTGATCATCAGCTCTAGGTCACTGCCACCTTGTGCTTTCTGCTCTTTGTGCTCTTTAGCTCTATAACACTATTAGCAGAGGTCACAAAATCTAGCTAGCTACTGGCCCCACTATAGATCCATCATATGAACTTTCAAATAAACACTCACTTTTTATATGAAAACTTTTATTCTTTTTCTCTTTATCCTCAATCCTACTCTTCTAAGTGACTCCACCAAAACTTCCCTCCTAAAACCTTAAGGTTTAACTCTATCATAAACATAGAAATCCCCTATTTGATCCTGTCATCCCTTCAATTTATCCCATGGCTTTTTACACTCTCACTGCCAAATTTCTAGCAAGAATCATCTACATTAGTTGCCTTTACTTCTATATCATTGGGTCATTTCTCAGTCCCTTGCAATCCACCTTCTGTCTCCACCACTCAATAAGTGTTGCTCTCTCTAAGATAATAAGAAAACAATAATAAGTAATAATAATAAAATATTTTATCCTTCTTGACTCTGTTGATACTGTTTGCTTGATACTGTTAACTACATCCCTCTTTCTAGAAACTCTTTTATCCTTAGATTTCATAGATATGGTTCCTGTATTTCTCTTACTATCTGTCTGACTCCTTCTCAGTTTTTTTTTTTTGCTAACATCCTCCAATTCCTCTCCCTTCGGTGTGGGATTTTCCTGGGCTTTCTCTTCTCTCTTTATTTTTCTCTCTTATCTGCCAAAGATTTAAGTAGCAGTTTTACTAACACATCTCCCAAAGCTAAATATCTAACTCTAATTTCTTGCTTAAATTCAGTCACTCATTATTAGCTACTATTAGATGGTTCTTTATAGATATCCTTTGGTACCTCAAAATCAATATATCAAAAATAGCACTCATTATCTATCCTCATCTGAATTTATGGGGTGCCTCCATCCTTCTAGATGTCCAGATCAATAATTTTGGAGCTATAATTCTATTTCAGAAATCCCCAATATCATTCTTTTTTTAAAAATTCTTATGGAGACACCCTTTCTCTAATCAACTGTCTTGTCTTATTGATTCTACCCTGAAATCCATTCTTTTTTCTTCACTTTGTCACCATACAATTTAATCCTTGATCATATCTCACCTGGATTACTATAAAAGCTTACTAATTGGTCTTCCTACTTATAATCTCTCCTTTCTCCAATTCACCCAGCAAATAGCTTATATCTGACTTGACATAATGACTTGTCAATGACTTGACAGGACTTATGTCTGACTTGACATAATGACTTGTCAATTACTTGACAGTATAAGATTGACCTACTATTCAAAAATTTTAAGTGATTTCCCTTTGTCTATTAGGAAAAAATATAAACTCCTAGGGCTAAATTTACTGCTTTTGATAATGTATCTCTAACTTACCTTTCTAGCTTAATTTCATACTATCTTCCTTTACAAATATCGCAGTCAAATTGGACTTTTACATAGTCACCCACTGCCATATATTCACACAAGTCATTCACTATGGATAGAATTAACTTCCTCTTCATTTCTAATAGATGGTGTTATAGTAGAACTTAGGGACTAGGGGTTAGAAAGACCTAAAATCTAATCTTGCCTCAGATATTTACTAGCCATGCAACTCCCTACACATCACTTTTATGTGTCTCAGTTTCTTCATCTCAAAATGAAAATAAAAATAGCACAGTTGTGAAGATCAGATGAGGTAACATATAAAACTGATTTTAAAACTTCAAAATACTATAAATACACAGACATATACTCCATGTATACATACAAATATATAGACATTTGTGTATGTATGTACACACACACACACACACACACATATATTTGTCATTATTTCTACCTCCAAGAATCTTTGCCTTCGAGGATCAGCTCAAGTACCATCTCCTTCAAGAAGCCATCTGTGATTGTTTCATTGGGTATGCACTTTCCCATTTGATTTTCCTTGTATTATATTAATTTGTGTATACATTTTATTTCTCCATCCGCTCCCCCCAAAATACAAGCTTCTTGAAGCTTGATCCATTTTTGTCTGTGTTCAAATTGCTTGCACCATGTCTGACACATAGAAAGAACTTAATATATTTTAAAAATTAAATTAGAGTCTAATCAATAGGATCGATTTATTCACTTTATTGTGTATCTGTTGCACATCTGTAGAATGAACATAAAATATCTCTTTCTTGAACCTGGGAGAATTAATACAAAGTATTTTGAATGCTAGAATATGGTACCATTAAAAATCAGTGAAAATAAATAAATAAATCTACAATCATCTATTTCCCCCATGAAGGGAAGAAAAGCATCCTAGTGCAATACAATGACACTAAGGCAGGATTTGCTTTCCTTCACAAAATTTGACCCATGGCCTTGTGTGCAATCAGGTATATGTGTAGACATGTGTGTGTGTGTGTATGCATGCATACACTCACATGCATGAAGCATAAAATCTATGGAGGGAGATGCAAAATCAGAGATAAGCCTCTAGTAATACTGAAGAACATATTCTGGTTTTCCACGTGCCATCCCCAATGCTATCAGCAAACAACTGCTCACATGTGACATTCCTCCCCCAAAACTGTACATGAAATGGATGGGGATGAAGTCGGGTTTTTGTTCATTCTTGCAGAGATCCAAGAGAATTTCTGAGAAGAATCTTTGTGGGAGTATGAATGGAGACTCTCAAATAGAGTACAAGGTTGAAGAAGTTGAGAGTTTTGGATAATTGTCTCTTTAAAGATATATCCAAGGCTGTCTAAGAAACAGCTTTATCATCACAGACTCAACTGTATTGGAAAATTAACCCTCAGCTACCAGAGTAAGTACCTAATGCAGCCAGAGTACATGAAGTCCCTGAGGAAGCACATTACAACCATGTTTTGATTTCATGGCTGCCTTCCCACAGGAAAGATGTACTCTAATGGGGAAGTTTCCTGTCTTTCTTTTTATTAATTGTATCCCCAGAGCTTAGGCCAGCATCTGGCACATGGTAGGCTCTTAACAAATATTTGTTGGATATTGGATTCTAAACAGTGCAACTATGTAATTCCCAAACTCCAGAAAATGTTACCTGGGTCTAAATCTTTAACCACAAATAACAGAATCAGGAACAATCACCATGCTTATTTTCAAATTTCAAAGCCATATGTCATTCCTATAGACCAATGATGTTAGCATAGGATGTCTCAACTGTGACCAGTTCCACTGCTTCCCCTAGCTTTGGTTTTGACAGTATCCCCTTTCCAATACTCTTTGGAGAGGACTTTATTGAGAAAGGTATAGGGGTAGATAGAAAGTCATTACCATCCTAGGACAAGACAGCTTGCCTTGTTTGGATAATAATATAATCATATTAATAACAGCTAACATTTGCATAATACCTACTATGTGCCAAACTACACTAAATGCTTTACAAATATTATTCCATTTGATCCTTATAACAACTCTGCAATGTAGGTGCTACTATTAAACCCATTTTACAGATGAGGAAATTGAGGTAAATAAAAGTTAAAATGTCTTGTTCAGGGTCACATAGCTAGTAAGGTCTTCCTAAGTCCACGTAGCTCTCTTTTCAAACTGCTGTACCACTTAACTGTCTTGCAGATCATAGGATTATAGATTCAAATCTGGAAGGGAATCTTAGAGACTATTTAGCTCAAACTTCTTATTTTATAGACGAATAAGCTAAGACCCCAAAGAAACTAAGAAACTAAGACCAAGGTCACATGGCTAAAAGATTAAAAGTGGAATTTAAATCCCAGTTAGATGACTCTAGAGGCAGCATTCTTTTCACTACTTCAGGTTATTCAAGACCTTTGGGTAAAAAATAACAGAATGGACTCCTAATTTTGTTCCGGTTATAATTTTAAGTTTGTTTGCTTCCATAGGAATTAATTTTTCTACAGGGCATATTATTGCCCAAATAAGGGAAGTTACTTGACTTTGTTAGATGAAATCACATAGTTTGATTAATTAAATGGAAAGTCTCCTCACAGGTTTGTTTTCTCTAACTCCTCTTGTCATTACTCTTGAAATATTATTGTATCCACAAGAATGAAAATTGAATTCTGTTGGTATTGCCTTTTTCACCTGGGAATTAAATAGGTAAAGTTCTGATTCGCTCACACCTTAACCCTGTGGAGGCAAACCCAAAGGCTTGACAAAGGAATCCTGAAAAGTTTAAGGCGTAGGGGCTGTTAAAATTGCAAAGCCATTTAAGATGAATTAGATTTTGGATAGAAACTTAGGGGATTTTGGGACCGGTTCCATTAATTTGAGATTCTTGGTCCACTAGGAGAGGAATCAAGGACTATAAACTACCTGGAAGAAAAGGGATCTCAAATAATAAAAAAGATTCTGGGTTTTCTTTTAAGGGTGACATGATTGAAAAGGACCAAATTGAACCAGAAGGCACTGAAAGAAGTTTTCTGAAAGGAAATTGGAAATCTTAACAATATTTTGGCTTCCCAGTCTTTTCCAAAAGGGAAATCAAGTTAATTCTCAGTTCCCATTGTCTTAAAAGTTTGGTTATGTTCCTGAATTTAATTTAAGGTTTTGTTCATTTCATTAAAAAGCCTGGACTTGCCTTAGAGTTCCAAACTACATCTGAGCTCAATTAATGGAAGTCCACCTGGTGTTTTCCCACCCTGCATACTTATTGTAACATATTTGGCCCAAAATTCCTTGCCTTTGGCCAAAGATTTTCAGCCCAAATCCTGTAAATGTTTGAATCGCCATAGCAACCATTGTCACTCTAAGCTGAAGGATTTAATAAAAGTTTAAGGACTGAAAATCATTCACAGCCCTTTAAGCCAAGGGATTTTTAATGTAACCCTATAGGGACTGGAATTCAAATTTGGATTCTTTTGGTCCTTATACTGTTGGGTTACCTATAAAATCCCTAGGTCCATCTAAATTAAGGAGATGGGACAATGGGTAGATTAGAGGGACCTAAAGTCCCTTTTAAATTTTCAAGCTCACAAATTTTTCTTCCAGGAATTTTGGAAACCCAGATTTGGCTTCTTTAAAAAGGTTATTTCCTTATTTCTAGTCCCACTGTCAAGGTTGGAGGCCTAATTTCATGTGGGTTCCCATTCAATAAAGCTCCATTTTGCCAACCAGTTAGGCCGCCAGCCCAGGTGGGGAAAGAAGAAAGGAAAAGGAAGGAAAGCATATAAATAAAAGAAAGGAAAGGGAAAGAAAGGAAAGGGGTATGAAAGAATGAAGGAAGGAAGCTGAAGGAAGGAAGGAAGGTGGACATGGAAGGAAGGAAGGAAAAGGAAAAGAGGGAAGGAAGAAGAAAGGAAAAGGAGGGAAAAGGGAAGGAAAAAAGGAAAAAGAAGGAAAAGGAGGAAGGGGAAAGGGGAGGAAGGAAGAAAAAGCCGGGTTTAAGGAAAAAAGCTAAGGAAAGGAAGGAGGCTTTTAAGAAAACAAGGGGGGAAAAAGGAGGAAGGGGAGGAATAAGAGGGAAAGAAGGAAGGAAAGAAGGAGGAAGGGGAGGGAGCAAGATGGCGGAGAAGACACAGACGCTTCAGCCCACCCTCGCCAAAACGGCCCAAAAAGTCTTGAAGAAAGGAAAGATAAGATGAGAAAACCTCACCTGCCAAAGAAAATCTGAGTCTCCAAAAAGGTTTACGGGGCCAGGGGGAATGCGAGACGGGAGAGAAATTAGGTTGAGGAGAGTCCAAACCGAGGGTGAAAGCACAGATCCAGCACAGCGCAGCCCCAACCCGCAGGGGCTTTCCTTGGGGTCTGATCCCTGCACGGCAGGAGGACGCAGCCCGGGTTAGCCTAACTGCACAGTGGGGAGCCTGGCTTGGGGCCAAGAGCTTTTCCAGGGCCGAGGCATTGGGCAGAGACACTGGGGCAGAGTTCCGGGCGGTCTGCGGTCTGCGCTCAGCTGCAATACTCACAGTCCCACAAGAGGCTCCGGCCTGGGGCAGTGACACTTTCACCACTTAGTCTCTAGCCTAGGGCAACGATAATCCACTCAGCCCTACTGCGTTTGATAGCTCGGCCAGTGCTGAATCCACTTCCTGTTGGGGGAAGGAAAACTCACCCAGAGCACTCCCATACCCTCGAGCCGGAAATCGCTTAAATCTTTCCCTGCTCTGAGAGGAAGCTGGTAACCCTGCCAGGAGACCACCCTAAGGCTTTAAAACATGAATAAAAGATGAAAAGAACAATCGACAGCTTCTATGCAGAAAAGAGCAGGTCAAAACCTGAAAGAGACCCTCAAACAGCAAAAATGCATCAGACTGTTCTCCTTACATAATGCTCTCAAGAAGAGACCATTAAAGTCTCAAAAGAGTTAGAAGATAAATGGGGAAGGAAAGAGAAGCTTCAAGAGAGCAAACAACTTCCTGAAATACGAATTGGAAAGTTAAAATTCCCAGGAAGTGCAAATTGTGAATTGAAAAATAAAAATCACAGGAAAGTAAAAGGAATTGGAAAAATAAAGAATTCACTAGAAAGTAGGATCCGTGAATTGGAAAAGACAAAAAGAACACGAAGAAAGTAGGATCGGGTGAATTGAAAGAAAATAATTCACTAAAAAAAATTAGTGAAATGGAAAAAATCCACAGACCAAAACAATACATTCAAAAAACTCAATTGACATATCAGAAAAGAAGTAAAAAGCAATGAAGAAAAATAATTCTTTAAAATTAGAACTGAACAAATTGAAACTAATGATGCATTGAGACAGCAAGAATCAGTCAACAAAACCAAAAAATGACAAACTGAAAAACCATGAATTATCTACTTCAAAATGACAGACTTGGAAAATAGATCTAGGAGAGATAACTGAGGATTATTGGACCTTTCCGAAAACTATGATGAAAATAAGACCTAGATACTATTTTACAAGAAATCATCAAAGAAGAACTGCAGATGAAAGAATCCAGGAAAGGAAAGCATTGAAAGAATTCATCAACACCTTCTGAAAGAAACCCTAAAATAAAAACACCAAGGAATATTGTGGCAAAATTTCAGAACTATCAGATAAAGGAAAAATTTACAAGCAGCCAAAACCATTTAAATACTGAGGTGCAACAAGGATCACCCAGGATCTGGCTGCCCCTACATTGAGGAAAGAAGGGCCTGGAATATGATATTCAAAGGCACAAGAACTTGGATGCAGCTAAGAATAAACACCCAGCTAAGTTGAGCATTTTCTTCCAGGGAAGAAGATGGATATTTAATGAAACAAATGAATTCCATTTGTTTCTGAAGAAAAACCAGAATTAAACAAAAAATTTGATCTCCAAGAATAGAACCTAAGAGATGCAGAAAAGGTAAAATAACTCTTGAGAATTGTATTTCTGTTGTGGATATACAAAAAATAATGTAAAATTTGATAGTACTGATATAATATAAAAAGGGAAGTAGATATGGAAAGGGATGATGGCAGAATAAGGTGGGAAGGAGGGATAAAAGAGGAAACCACATCCCACAAAGAGGCTAAGGAAACTTATCATATCTGAGGAATTTGAGAGGGGGAACATTTGTGTGAATCTTACTCCATCAGAGTTGGCTCAAAGGAAAAATAATTGACATTTGTTTTAGAAAATTCTCTCGCCTCATTAAAAACGGGGAGAGGAAAAGGGAAAGAAAAAGTAATAAGGGAAGGAAGGGAAAGACTCAAAGGGGGGAGGGAGGGATTATAAAGAGGATAAGTATCTGATACAAGAGGGTACATAAGTTTAAAAGGGGGAAAGAGGGTTGGGGGAGGCAAGAATAAGTAAAGCACAATCTGGGGTTATTGGATGGCAGGAAATACAGATTTAGTAATTCTAACCGTAAATGTGAATGGGATGAACTCCCCATAAAGAGGAGGCAGATAGCAGACTGGATCAAAGTCAGAACCCTACAATATGTTGTTTACAAGAAACACATTTAAAGAGGGGGATACATAAGAGTAAAGGTAAAAGGTTGGAGCAAAATCTAATGCTTCAGGTGAAGTCAAAAAGTAGGGTAAGCCATCCTTATCTCAGATCAAGCAAAAGTAAAAATGATCTAATTAAAAGAGATAGGAAGGAAACTACATCCTTAAAGGTAGCATAAACAACGAAGCAATATCAATATTAAACATATATGCAACCAAGTGGTATGGCACTCAGCTTCCTAAAGGAGAAGAAGAGTTGCAAGAAGAAATAGACAACAAAACTGTAATAGTAGGAGATCTCAACCTTGCACCTCAGAATTAGACAAATCAAACCACAAAACAAATAAGAAAGAAATTAAAGAATAAACAGAATATTAGAAAAATTAGGTATGTTGGATCTTTGGAGAAAATTGAATGGAGATAGAAGGGAATATACTTTCTCAGCAGTTCATGGAACCTATTCAAAAATTGACCATATATTAGGACATAAAGACTTAAAATTAAATGCAAGAAAGCAGAAATAGTAATCTTTCTTTCAGATCATGATGCAAATAAAAACTACATTCAACAAAAATTAGGGGAAATAGACCAAAAGTAATTGGAAACTAACAATCTCATCTTAAAGAATGATTGAAGCAGCAAATTATAGATACAATTAATAATTTCACCAAGATAATGACAATGATGAGACATCATACCAAAATTTGTGGGATGCAGCCAAAAGCGGTAATAAGAGGGAATTTTATATCCTAGAGGCTTACTTGAATAAAACAGAGAAAAGAAAAGATTAATGAATTGGGCTTGCAACTAAAAAACTAAAAAGACCAAATTAAAACCCCAATCAAATACTAAATTGGAAATTTAAAAATTAAAAGGAGAAATTAAAATATTGAAAGTAAAAAATCTATTGAACTAATTAATAAAACTAAGAGTTGGTTCAATGAAAAGCAATAAAATAGATAAGCCTTTGGTAAATCTGATTAGAAAAGGAGGAGGAAAATGAAATTATAGTCTTAAAATGAAAAGGGAGAACTTTCCACCAAGGAAGAGGAAATTAGAGAAATAATAAGGAGTTATTTTGCTCAACTTTATGCCAATAAATTTGATAACCTAAATGAAATGGATGACTACCTCCAAAAATATAGACTTCCCAGACTAACAGAGGAGGAAGTAAATTGTTGAATAGTCCCATTTCAGAAAAAAGAAATAGAAAGGCAATTAAAAACTCCCTAAGAAAAATCCCCAGGACCAGATGGATTTACATGTGAATTTTAACAAACATTTAAAGAACAATTGGCCCCAATGCTATATAAATTATTTGATAAAATAGGGAAATGAAGGAGTCCTACCAAATTCCTTCTATGACACGACATGGTACTGATACCAAACCAGGTATTGAAAACAGAGAAAGAAAATTATAGACCAATCTCCTAATGAATATTGATGCTAAAATCTTAAATAAGATATTAGCAAAAAGACTAAGAAAATCATCCCAAGATAATACACTATGATCAAGTAGATTTATACCAGGAATGGGGGTGGTTCAATATTAGGAAACTATCAATATAATTGGCCATGTAATAACCAAATTAACAAAACCATATGATCATCTCAATAGATGCAGAAAAAGCATTTGATAAATCCAACATCCATTCCTATTAAAAACACTTGAGAGTATAGGAATAAATGGACTTTTCCTTAAAATAATCAGCAGCATCTATTTAAAACCATCAGTAAGCATCATATGTAATGGAGACAAACTGCAACCATTCCCATAAGATCTGAGGAAACAAGGTTGCCCACTATCACGTTACTATTTAATATTGTATTAGAAACGCTAGCTATAGCAATAAGAGCTGAGAAAGAGATTAAAGGAATAAGAATAGGCAATGAGGAAGCCAAATTATCACTCTTTGCCGATGACATGATGGTATACTTAGAGAACCCAGAGATTCTGCTAAAAGTTATTAGAAATAATCCACAACTTTAGCAAAGTTGCTGGTTATAAAATAAACCCACATAATCATCAGCATTCTTATATATCATAACAAAAATCCAACAGTCAGAGTTACAAAGAAAATTCCATTAAAGTAACTACTGATAATATAAAATATTTAGGAATCATCTGCCAAGGGAAAATCAGAAACTTTATGAGCAAAATTACAGACCACTTTTCACAAAAATTAAGTCTGATCTAACCAATTGAAAAATTAAATGCTCTTGGATAGGGCGAGCAAATATAAAGATGACAATATTACCTAAACTAATCTATTTATTTAGTTATACCAATCAGACTCCCAAAAAACCATTTTAATGACCTAGAAAAATAACAACAAAGTTCATATGGAAAACAAAGGTCAAGAATTTCAAGGAATTAATGAAAAAAAAAATCAAATGATGGTGGCTTAGCTGTACCAGATCTAAAAATTATATTATAGAGCAGCAGTTACCAAAACTATTTTATTGGCTAAGGAAAGATTAGTTGATCAGTGGAATAGAGTAGGTTCAAGGGATAAAACAGTCAACAAATATAGCAACCTTAGTCTTTGACAAAAACCCAAAGATCCCAGCTTTTGGGATAAGAACTTACTGTTTGATAAAAATTGTGGGAAAATTGGAAACTAATATGGCAGAAACTAGGCATTGATCCATACTTAACGTCAGACACCAAGATAAGGTCAAAATGGGTTCATGACCTAGGCATAAAGAATGAAATCATTAATAAATTAGAGGAACATAGGATAGTTTACATCTCAGACCTGGAAGGGGAAGGTCTTTATGACCAAAGCAGAACTAGAAGATCATTACTGACCACAAAATAGAAAATTTTGATTATACCAAACTGAAAAGTTTTTGTACAAACAAATCTAATGCAGACAAGATTAGAAGGGAAGCAATAAACTGGGAAAATATTTTTACAGTCAAAGGTTCTGATAAAGGCCTCATTTCCAAAATATATAGAGAATTAACTTAATTTATAAAAAAATCGCTCATTCTCCAATTGAAAATGGTCAAGGATATGAACAGACAATTCTCAGATGAAGAAATTGAAACTATTTCTAGTCATATGAAAAGATGCTCCAAGTCATTATTAATCAGAGAAATGCAAATTAAGAAACTCTAAGATACCACTACACACCGTCAGATTGGCTAAAATGACAGGAAAAATAATGATGATTGTTGGAGGGGATGGGAAAACTGGGACATTGATTCATTGTTTGGAGTTGTGAACGAATCCAACCATTTTGATAGTTTGGAACCATGCTCAAAAAGTTATCAAACTGTGCATACCCTTTGATCCAGAGTGTTACATGGGATTATATCCAAAGAGATTATAAAGAAGGAAAGGGACCTGTATTGCACGAATGTTTGTGGCAGCCCTTTGTAGTGGCTAGAAACTGGAAACTGAATGGATGTCCATCGGTTGGAGAATGGCTGAATAAATTGTGGTATATGAAAATTATGGAATATTCTGTTCTGTAAGAAATGACCAACAGGATGATTTCAGAAGGCCTGGAGAGACTTACACGAACTGATGCTGAGTGAAATGAGCAGGACCAGGAGATCATTATATACTTCAACAACAATACTAGATGATGACCAGTTCTGATGGATCAGGCCATCCTCAGCAACAAGATCAACCAAATCATTTCTAATGGAGCAGTAATGAACTGAACCAGCTATACCCAGAAAACGAACTCTGGGGGATGACTAAAACCATTACATTGAATCCCAATCTCTATATTTATGCACCTGCATTTTTGATTTCCTTCACAAGCTAATTGTACAATAATTCAGAGTCTGATTCTTTTTGTACAGCAAAATAATGTTTTGGTCATGTATACTTATTATGTATCTAAGTTATATTTTAATATATTTAACATCTACTGGTCATCCTGCCATTTAGGGAGGGTGGGGGGTAAGAGGTGAAAAATTGGAACAAGAGGTTTGGCAATTGTTAATGCTGTAAAGTTACCCATGTATATATCCTGTAAATAAAAGGCTATTAAATTAAAAAAAAAAAAAAAAAAAAAAAAGAAGGGAGGGAGGTTGTTGTTATTATCCCCATTTTATTGTTGAAACTAAATAATTTAGTACTGCCACAGCTACAGAGGCTCCTGTCTCAGCATATCCTTCCTTCTCCATCAGTCTTCTACAACTAGAGAGCACAGGTGGGAAGGTTCCATCAGTCCACAAGGGCCAGCTCCTGACATGGAGTTTCCTCTTCCCAGCAAATATCCCTTGCTTTTTAGCACTAGACATGAGAGGGACACTCTAACTTTGCTTCTTCTCTAGAATTAGATTCATAGTCCTTGTTGTCAGAGAATCCATGACCTGTAGTGGAATAAATATATAATCTGCACTGGGAAATGTCTGAAAAATAAATAATACCTCAATCTTGTATTGCCACTCAGTCCCTGGGGCTTAGGTTTGAATGTTTTTTTTTTGTCCCTAAACCTATTGTCATGCATGGAGATATGATCTAACTTGCCTTACTCTGCTTCACTGGACCATGTAAGATAAACAAGAATAAATCAGCCTCAGGAGCCAAAGCTCTAGGTCTCTCATCAGACAGTTTCTGTCTTTAAAGTTTATGCTCTATGTGCAAGATATTTTCTGAGGATGCATCATTGTCATCTTGGAAGGAATAAGAAGAAGAGACATGAGTGTCAATTCAGTTCAGTCCCCTAGGAACAGGATGATCATATTATTTAGAGGCCCAAGTTCCCAGTCCATGTAATAATGTTCCTGATAAAAAGTTCAGAGAAGAATCAGCAAGAAAAAAAGCCAGGAGGAGAATCATGAAGATTTGTTTTTGATGGATGTCCTGAATTATAGAAGTTTCATAGTTGTGGAGAGGGGTGGTTTTCTATTGACTTAGAGTCATTTTTAGCTTCTTTTTTTTTGAGAAGGGGAAAGAGTACCCAGGCTAATACTATAAATCTAATTAATGTTAACTATTTGTAATTGAAAATCCAGGATTCAGTGAGAAAACTTGACTATCAATAACCAGTGTTTCCCCTTTACGGGGATGTATTAACTGTAAAATAATACAACATATATCTGGATGATTGTAGATTCTTAAGGCAATGTGGAAGGCCACCAGAGAAAGATGAAGAATTGCCCTGGTTATCTGTAGACTTGGGTAAAAGTCATTTTCACTGAGCGTGAGTGGTTACATGGAAAATGAAGACCTTGTCCCATTTGTCATGGAAATGTAAGCACAAGTCAAGAATTTTATGATGCTAGCATAAACCTTGAATAGAAGTCAAATGGTCATACTTCCACCCATTAATTTTCTGTGATGTCTTATTTCCTCCATTGCCCTTTGGTATCTGAAATAATGATCTTTATTCTGTTCTCTCTTTCCTCTCTTCATAGTCTAAACCCAGTAATCTAACAGTTGAATTCTATATTGCCCTTTCTTCTGAAAGGTCTTGTTCTACTTCACCTTTACTCAACTTCACTCCTTTATTGCTCTCACCATTTGCTTTCTCTGTTCCAACTAAACCACTGAAGGCTTTAGTAATGAAGGTCTTTTGAAGATAATTAAACCATCCTTTTGACTATGATCTTGTGTTGAGAGGATGCTGAATCTATTTCCTTTTGTTCTTGTTCTATTTGTTTACTTGACTGAGTTTCCATGAACTCAGGTATCCAGGAACATTACTTGAACTTTTAAGTCCTTTAGTTTCAAGTCCTCCTTAAAAGTTCCTAAATGCAGCCCCTTTTCAACATAAAATCACTTGACATTTTTGAAATTCATGATTTACATTACTATTAAGAATTATAGATTTTTTGAACTCCTAGGTTATCATTCCTACATCATCTTTCAATTTGAGTACTCAAATATCACTGAAGACTCAATTTTAAAACACACATAATCTTCCAAAAATGGGTTTTCCTCTTCCAAGAAGGGAATTCTTCAAACAGGAAGGTATAATTTTCTTATCAAAAAAGCTATCTGAACATGATCCGTGATGAAAACCTAAGATTGGGTTGTTAAATACTAGTTCATATTGAATGTGGATTAATTTCATACCCCCTTAAGTAAAGGTGGCAATATAATAGTAGCTTGGGAGTTAAACAGTGATCTGTGACACTAGAAAGAATGGTCAAAATTATGGAGGATCAGAGATTTGGAACTTAGGAGAACCTTTGGGAACAATTAGCCTAATTTCTCTAATTTTACAGATAAAGAAACTAAAATAGTAAGTTGAATGAGCAGTAGCATAAGGACTGACCCTTTGATCCGGTAGTGCTACTATTGGGTCTGAATCGTGAGGAAATCATAAAGGAGGGCAAAGCAGCTATATGTGCAAAAATGTTCGCAGCAGCTCTTTTTGTGGTAGTAAACGAATTGAAAAATGAGTAGTAATGTAATAAATAATAAATAATGTAATGTAATAAGTACTGTAATAAGTAATAAGTAATGTAATAAATAATAAAGTAATGGAATATTATTGCTCTATAAAAATGATGAACAAACAGATTTGAGAAAGACCTAGAAAGATTTACATGAACTGATGCTGAGCAAAACAAGTAGAACCAGGAATACATAATAACAGAAAGGTTGTGTAATGATCTTATGAAAGACTTGTTTTTTTTCCCAGCTGTTCAGTGATCCAAGACAATCTTTGGATGGAAAATGCCATCTGTATCCAGAGAAAGAACTATGGGAACTGAATGAAAATCAACACATACCATGTTTACCTTTTTTCTATTTTTTTCTCTTGTGTTTTTTCCCTTTTGTTTTGATTTTTCTCTCTCAACATGATTATTTTTTGCTGCTGGCAATTGGGGTTAAGTGACTTGCCCAGGATCACACAACCAGAAAATGTTAAGTGTTTGAACTCAGGTCCTCCTAACTTCAAGGCTGGTGCTCTATTCACTACACCAATGAGCTGCCCCTTCCCAACATGCTTCATAAGGAAATGTGTTTTTTTTTAATGAATGTACATGAATAATCAGAAAAAATAAAAATGATTTAAATTTTAAAAAATAGTTTTGAGTTCTAAATTCTTTCTCTCCCTCCTGCCCTTCCCCCTTCTAGAGAACTTCAAAGTACATCCAAATCTATAAAAATCCAAATTTGATTAATCTGATTATTTACTAGCAGCAACAACTGCTCTTTCTCCTTTGGATAACTCAGAAGTATTCACCAGCCTGACATCAGTAACAATGTGCTGGCCCCAGCCTAGCCATAGTGCTGATTCAACTCTCAAGTTTCTATTGCTTTCCCTACCATGATACTGAAAGGGAGGAGTCAACCACCTCTTATTTCAATTTCCCTGTAGGTGAACAGGAGGGCAGGAGGGAAAATCAAGCTGTATGTAATTAGCTATTGATTTGTTCCAGAAGATTTTCACAAAAGTTTAATTTAAGAAATGAAGTCCTTAATATCTAAATTATTCTTCCAAAAAAGCTTTTCAAAACTTGGAAACACTATAAAATCAATCCACAGGAGTTTATTGATAAGCTACTACATCTCTAGCACTGTACTGGGTACTGTGGATGAAGAGGGGGAAAAAAGGAAAGAGTCAAATAAAACATCAGAAGAAAAGTAAATTCTAAGATGCAACTTAGAAAAAATTGACACCAATTGTTGCAAACTGAACACATTTCAATATTCTCTCTTTTCCTCTTTTATCCCTACATCATATAGCTGTATGTTACTTCATGCTATTCATCAGTATCAATGGACTCAAAATATGTCCTTCTGTCAATTAAATTTAATAAGTATTTATTATAGTTTTGTCATGAGTAGAGCACTATGTTAGGTACAGAGGAGAAGAGAAATACAATGATGACTAATGAAAGCTCTTTACTCCCAAGAGATTTGCAATTTAATAGGGGAGTTCCCACACATATAAAAATAATTATAATACAAAATAGAGTAAAATAAATTAATAAGGGAGACACCAACAAATTGTTATCCATATTCTGAAGAAAGATCATTTCCCATAGGAGACAATCAGAGAAGGCTTTAAAAATACATGTAAGTCCTTTATAGATTTATACAATTCTCTCTGGAAATGCTTCTGGTGCACTTAATAATTGCTTGATGATTGATTGATTGATAAGTGGTCTTTCTCTCCAACAAGATTCAATATTAATACGATCTTACATTTATATAACAATCTATGGTTTATTAAGCATATTCATACCCATTACCTCATTTGGTCCCCATGGCAACCTTGTGAGGTAGGAAGAGAGAAAAACAGAATCTTAGAGATCTCAAATGACTAGGTAGAAGTCACATAGAAAGCAATTAAAATAAAGGAATCAAGTATTTATTAAGCACCTACTAAGTGCCAAGTATTGTGTTAAGTGCTTTATAAATGTCATGTCATTTGATCCTAACAACAAGAAGATACTGTATACAAGAAGAAGATATTGTTATTATCCCTAAATTATAGTTGAGGCAACTAAGATTGGATGAGATTAAGTGTTTTGCCCAGGGTTATATAACTGGTAAATATCTGTGACTGGATTTGAACTCTATAGGCCACCATGCTCTTTTAAGAGGACACAATAGAATCCAAGTTTTCTGATATTTTCTCAGGCACTCTTTTCACATTACCTCTTATCAAATTGATGTAGTGGAAAGTGGAAAGCTCATAGGAGCTTGATTAGAATTTGAATAGTGAATGAATGCACATTTAATTTAGTGTCTGCAGTGAATCTTAGGATAAAGTAGAAAAACCAAGGAAAAGAATCCACAAGATGACATAAGGATAGCATTAGAATGCTAAAATATCAGTAAGGAGAATATCATGAAGGTCTCAGGAAAGGATAGAAAGTAACCAAAACCTGTGCCTTTCACCACATGTACTCTATAAATTTGAGTCCACTTTCTCCTGTACTCTACATACTTGTGGAAACAATATTTCAAAGACTTTTGAGGAAATAATTATTTATAGGAACTATTCTTACTATACCACTTTAGTAAATACTCATTTTCTAAAAGCTAATTGTGTCTAATTGAATAACTGATATCAACTAATAACTATGGAAAGAAATCACACTAGTGGGAGAGGGTAAATTGTGATATTAAAAAAATATTCCCCCAGTCTCTTACCCCTAGAATCTTGAGGGGAAATAGCACCTATGCTCTGGTAATTCAGTCTCCAATTATGTAGAGAGTTACAGAGTAATTTCAGAGCATTGCTTGTGTTTAGATACCATTTTTGAGGTCCCCAAAGTTCTTTTAATACAATTCTCTCATTGGATGCACACAAACTACTACAGATGGTATTCCCATTTTACAGATATGAAATCTGAGACACAGAAACTTTTAATGAATTGCTCATAATTACACAGCTAGTGGTTGAGGCAGGAGTAAAAAAAAAATCCTTTTGTTTTCTGACTGAGTCCCGTAGTCTTTTGAATGCCAACAGACTCATACATAACTAGGAATTCTGGCATCCGAGGTAAACTCAGTTAAGTTTTGCAAAAGGTCTGAGAAATGGGCATTTCTACTCATGGGTAAGGAAGGAATGGAGATAAAAGTCAGGTGAATTTAGGAAATTGGGGAAGTGGGTAATCAGTCAGCTGGAGTTAGTCTGGCAAAGATAAAAACTCCTCTTTCCCCCAAGTAATGACATTTTTTAAAGAGGAAAATGACTTCACAAGATTATAGATTTTGAGACTTAAGGGAATTTAGGAGTAATTCAATCCAATGCCCTCATTTTGCAGATGGGGAAACTAAGACATAGGACCACTAACCTAATACATTTCTGAGAAAAGAATTTTATCTCATATCATCCAGATTACAAGTTCATTATTTTATAGTCTACAAAAAGTTGGTCAGTTATTTGAGTAATGGTGACTTAAAGGAGTTTCTAAAAATCTTTGGAATTAAGGAAGGCTATGGATGAGTTTACTACTATTGGATGGGTATGTGAGAGAGGAAAGAAAAAGCATATCCTCCTCAGCTCCCCCTATTCCCTTGCTTCCCACACATGATCATCATCAGTATCTGGTCAAAGCCTGGAGACTCTAGCTCAGACCTAGTAGAAGTAGTCCTGGGCCTGAAGTCAAGTTCTTAATTCAAATTCTGCCTTACTAGCTGTATGACACAACTTCTGTTTGCTTCAGTTTCCACAGCTGCAAAATGCAGATAATAATAGCATCTACCTCACAGGGTAAGATCAAATGAGATGATAAACCCTTAGCACAGTATGTGGCGCACAGTAAGTACTCTATAAATGCTTATTCCCCTTTCTCCATAGGTCTGACTGAAAGCATCATTGCCTCTAAGTTCTCATTGTACCATTTTTCTATTCTGCCCCTAAAAACTTCATCTGATAATCCTCTAACTCAATGCACAGCCAACTACTCTTACAACAAATGCATAATAAAATCCTCAGTTACTTTTGGGCAAAAATATTTCTCTTTTCTTTAGGAAAAAAAAAAAAACCAACTCTGGCAGTAAACCCAGCCTACTATTTTCCCTTTCTCTGATCCCTTTCAAGTAATAGGTTTTCAAGGCCTTAGGTGGGGGACAGTAGTTGCTCCAAGGCGACATTGTCTGGATCTAAGACTTCTTTTTCCTCAGGCCTCCCTTGGTTACTATAGCATAAATACAGAACTGCTTCCCACTCCAGTTCCTGACAAACTGTTCCTATCCTTTTCTTTGAAGTAGAGCTTCAATTCTCACATTCCATATGTCCAATTGAAATGAGGAGATCACTTTTACTTATCTTCAATATGAATCTCTTGCCTTTTCTCTTCCCCCATTCCTGGTCATAATACTTTTTATTTATGGACTCCTGGAATATTAGAGGTAGAAGGTATTTTAAAAATTATCTCATCCTTCCCCTCCTCCCCTCATTCCTTATATAGATCCATAGAAGAAGAAATAGAGTAAATTAAAACTAGTGAGAGAAAACGTAATTTAAAAAATAAAATCCCTTTGCAATGAGAACAAAATTCTATCAAAAATGCAACAAGAATTTAAAACTCAATTGATCAATTGGTATATAGATCATTATTTTATCATTATTTCAATCCTAACTTTATTTTTTCTCTGGACTTCTCTACCTCCTTATCAGCAGCCTTCCATTTTTTTATAAGTCCTTGGCCTGGAATTTTGTTTCATAGATTGCCATATTAATTTCACTCTGTTTCCCTGATTCTCCGAACTTCTGTCTTCTCATAAGTCACCTTATCTTCTTCCTATACTGGCTTTCCAGCTCCTCTTTATATGTTGTCTTCCTTTCAATTTGGAATGTAAGAGTTTGTCTCTTTGGATGGTGTCAATAGTCCTAGCACATAATACCTGTTATAAAATAAGTGCTTGCCAAATATTCTATTGTCTGTCTATCTCTCTATCTACTTATCTATGTTCTATTTATCATTTATTTATCTATTCACCTATCCATCTATCTATCAACACCTAGTATGTTGGTAACCAGGATAAGCACAAACAAAATAAACTCTTTAAACAAAGAACTTACATTTTTATGGAGGAATAGCAAGCACATATAAAGATACACAGAATAAATATAAAGTGAATTAACACAAATATGTATCTAGTAGTTCAATACAATGTTGTTCGAGAGAGAGGGCACTGGTAAATGGATAGATGAGGGAAGGCTTAATGCAGAAAATTGTGTATATGGGATTCTATGAGACCCTAAATAGCAGAGAGAAGATTCCAACTCTGGTCATTTCATTCCAAGGGCCCCAAAATCAGAAAGTAAAAATCATCATGAACAAATATACTCTGAATGTTTAACTAAAGAAAATCTCTTCTTGTCCAATTTTGACTATCTCCTTGCCTTGTTAAGTGAGCCTTCCTTGAAAAAGGAGTAAGCCCTTGTCTCTATTTCTCTTGTTAAGTAAAAACAGGGTCATGTCAAAACTGAAGGTTTAAGGTTATCTTCTCATTGAGGCTGCCACTTGTTACCAGGTGATTGTCAGCAACAAGGGAGAGTTAATGCAAATAGTGTAATAATAGCATGTCTTCAGTGCCTTCCATTAGTGTCCCTGTTTGTTGGGTTAAATGCACTATTTTTGCATGTCACATTTCTATTGTCCTGTCTCTCTTCTGTGCCACTGTACCAAACAGAAGAGGGTCACCCAGCTGTGGATTACTTATGGACTGAAGAAGGATTGGAGGGCATTCTTTTAACCAAATGTTTCCCCTCTCTATGAAAAGCACTCAAAAAAGCTTAGATTAAGCAATTGTCAATTCAGTCGTTGACAATGCCCAGCATTTGGGGAGCAAAGGTTGCTTAGATGATTCTACCCTGCTGTCATAATCTCCCTGATGTTCTTGAAGAGTTACTGCAGACTTTTAAAGGTCAGGGAATTGGTTTACTGTCGAGGGCTGCTTCCCAGAATTCTCTCTTTGTTCTTTTAGGGAGACTACAGCCTGACAATGAGACTTCTGTGAGATGGGACAAGCCTGCATGTTGTAATTATGTGCAATCAGAAGCCTTGATTTACATTAGTCAGAAGGGTCTTAAAAGGTCACTTAACATGGACCTGTCATTCAGCAAAATAATTGTGATATCAGTCCAATTTGATTCAACCAGCAATTATTAGATACCTGCCATATGTCACCCACTGGGGACATGAAAATAAAAGCAAAACAATTTTTTTTCCTCAAGAAGATTGTGTTTTCTTAGGGGTGGAGAGCAAAACATATAAGCAGTTAAGCATATACAGATGAGTTAAAGGTAATTTTTAGAAGAGAAGATAGCATTAAAATTAGCCTTGAGGTTTCTGGGTCATGCAATAGATAAAACTTCCTGGATTGAGAAGATCTGAGATCAAATCTATCTTCAGACACTTAATAGTTGTGTGATTCTGACCTAGTCACCTTATCTCTGTCTGTCTCAGTTTCTTCATCTTTAAAATGAGGATAATAATAATACCTCACTCCCAGGATTGTTATAAAAATAAAAGGAGATAATATCTTAAAAATATTTTTCTAATTTTAAAGTGCTATATAAATGCTAGATATTGTAGTATTAATTATTATTAAAGTAAGAAGTAATATCTTATGCTGAGTAAAGGAAGAGAGGCAGTGTTGGCAGGTATGAGAAAAAGAAAGAATAATATTTGGGAGTGTAAGAGTAAGTGTAAAAGAGTCATCCTCCTGCAAGAGTAAAAATACTGTTATATAGCAGAGAGTGTCCAGTGGTGGTAAGACATTCAAGGATAGTTAACAGTATGTAGTTCAAATTGGACACTCTAAAAGAAGGTAAGGGAGGCTAGAGCAGGGATGATGGATCGAGAAAACCTTAAATCACTGGGCTGTGTATAAGAATTGTTAAGACATTTTAAAATATGAATTATAGGATTCAGAGATTGAAGGGGTTTTTGAAATTATTCAGTCTAAGTCATTGTGCATATGGGAAAGCTGAGGTTCATAGAAGTTAAATAACTTGTTCATTGTCACAAAGGCAGTAAGTGGCAGGACTGGGATTTGAAACTTATCCTTTGACTCCAAATTCATTACTTTTTCTACTACATTATAGTTACTCTTTTTCTTGGTTTAATATATGTCAGTATGTCAGAAACCATATTCTACTTCTCATTATGATCACTTTATTGGTACCACTATTTCCTTCATTGTCCATACTTGAAAACTTGAAATTATCTTATACTTCATCTTTTCTCTCCCTCACATGTCATATCCAATTAGTTACCAAAGCTTACCAATTCAACCCCCACAATTGCTCCCATATCCATCTGCTACTCTCTATTTCTATTGCTATCACCCTACCTTTATTAACTTCAGTCTTTCATTATCATTCATCTGAACTATTGCAATCGCCATCTAAAAGCTATTTCCTTTTAATCTATCTTTTATAAGAGTGCTGGACTAATCTTCATGCATCTCCTTTTGAAAGCTCTGCTTGCTCACTGACTCCTGTCTGATCACCCCTTTTTAATATGGCTTATGTCTCACTATTTTATTGAAACTCCTCTATGCATAGTTCTACTCATGTCATTCCTGGGCTCAAAAATCCTCAGTGACTATTACGTAAAGTTCATAATCTTTTGTCTAATAATAAAGGCTCTTTTTAATCTGACACCATACTATTTTCCTATCTTATGTCACATTACTTTCCCTGTGTCCTCTGTAGACCTATTGCCTAAACTGAGCTCTTCTGCCTCTGCTTTTGCTCATGTTGTTCCTCAACTTTTACTTTCTTTATCTACCAAATTCTTATCAATCTATAATAAGAGCAGTATGTATTTTATAGAAATTGGGATGGTTTTCTTTTGTACAGCCAAGGAGGTCTTCTTTTATATTTGCATGACACCTAGGTCTAGAACTTGAACAACTGTTATGGCTTCCTTGTTGCCTAAAGCATTAGCAATCAAAACCCATGGAGAGATTTTCCTTAGGTTTGACTGAATTCCCATTGCCCTGAAGGATGTCTTTCTGAGCCAGTTCTGCTGCCCTAGTGAATGTGTAGGCTGAGAAAGCAGCATATATTTGAATTGATAAATGGAAGCTTCTAAATATTTTACTGTAAATAGAATAATTATTATTTTTCTGGTAAAGAAGGATTTCATTGCCATCTACTCTCAAATCTGAATTACTGAACTTATCTGAGCTGGGTGTGGCCCCAAATACCGTCTTTGAAAGCCCAACTCAAATCCCATGTTATAAATATCATAGACTAAGAATTGAAAGGATCTCAGAGATTTCCTAGTATATGTAGCTCATTCCTCTTATAGATAAGAAAGCTAGGTAAGTTAAATAACTTTTTTTTTCTTTATCAATACTATCCCAGAAGTAATAATAGTCAAAAAATCAGTAAAGCACTTGTAGGGTGCTTTTAGACCTAGAAAATATTTCTTCCCCTCAGAAACCACATGGAAATTTTATCTCTTTCCTGACACTTTACTGCATTACTCTGCTGTCTCTTATACTTAGAAAATAGTCCCTACTTCTCTCAGCCTCAAAGAATGCTAGCTTTCTGTGTCCTACCTTCTTTCTGTTCCCCATTTGTCAGTACTTTCTCTTACTACGTGCCTCAGTAGATAGAGCACTGGGCCTGGAGTCAGGAGGACCTGAATGCAAATCCAGTCTCTGATGTTTATTTGTTGTGTGACCCTGGACAAGGTACTTACCCACGTTTGCTTCAGTTTCTTTATCTGTAATATGATCTGGAGAAGGAAATTACAAACCACTCTACTATCTTTGCCAAGAAATCCCAAAAGGGATCAAACAGGACTGAAAAATGACTAAATAAAAACAATAATCTCTTTCCTCAGATTTATTTGCCATATTCCTCCCCATACACAGTCAATTGATTATAAATTTCTTGAGGGCAGGCACTGTATCATGTTTTGTTCCTAAAACAGTATTTGGTACACAGTAGGCAATTAATGAATGTTTATTGAATTTAATTTGTTGCCTAATATGTTTGAAAGAATATATATCTTTTACACCATTTGTCATGTCTAAGGCAGTGCTTTTAATATTGCTATAGTCTGCTTAAACTCACTCTTCAGTTTGCCATTGCCCTTTGGATCACCTGCAGTTTACATCTTTCTGACATTGTGTTTCACGATTTGCAGTTGAGAAAGCAAGCCATACTTTCCCCTGTTTTGCACCTGGGGAAAAGAAAGAAAATTGAATGGAATTCTAGCACCAATAACATCAGTCACAAACAGGGTACATTCTCTACTCAAAGAAAATGTAAGCAATGGGAAATCCCAAGATCTGTTTGTCCACTATGAGGTTAAACTAAGTGTTAATGGGTCCAAATGCTTTAATTATTTACTTGATTTGGTTGGGATTGATTGCTTTTGAGAAAAGGGGAAGCAATTGCCTTCTTCTAGGTCAAGATGTACCATCAAAAACTGGCACTCTTATGGTTCTCACCCACACATTTCCTGGCTAGGTTTGCCCCAAGTGAATATGCTTTGTTCTCACTTGAGCTTGAGATCTATCATCCTTATAATGCTGTCACATTCACCTCTGCTCTGACTGCATCAACAGCTGGAAATAACATTATCCGTGCAGCATGGCCATATTTCTGCAGACTGATCTGGGTAATAGATAACTTGAACTATTCTCCCTGATAGATCTCAGAAAATTTAGATGGAATGAACCACCTTGCTCCCAGAAGTCCCCAGGCAGGCATCCCCTGGGTTGGACATTCTATTAAATGTAGCTGTGTGTCACTAAGAGGTGAGGATGCTGAAGAAATGCATGGGGAATAGAAGGGCAAGGGTCACAGCTTTTGACTAATGTAGAAAATGTAACAGTAAAGTCCAGGACATGTGTCACAGAGCCCCAGAGGTTTTATTCACATATTACATCAACAACCATATCCCTTTTCCCATATCTAATATGTGCTTAGTAAAAGCTTTATCTGTCTATCTAAATGTTTATCTATATCTATCTGTTTATATTTTTATTTTTTACCTACTTTCCTATCTACCTACCTGTTTAGCTAGCTGTCTATCATTTAACTATTTAATTTATCTATCATCTATCTAGATTCATCTTCTAGCTAGATAGCTATCATCTATTTACCTAATTTGTTGATCTAATGTCGATTATCTACTTGTCTATCATCTATCTAATCTACATCTATCATCTATCATCTATCATCTATCTATCTATCTATCTATCTATCTATCTATCCAAATCCCCTGTCTCTCATAATGTTTGAGGCTTGTTTTTTAAATAGAGGAAGAGACTAGTGATTGCCAGGCAGTTGCTGCCAACTTCTTTAGAAGCAGGATCTTTTAGCTTTCCCCTACACCACATAAAAGAATAAGAGAAAGGCTGATTTAGAACAATGACTTGCCTATGTTCTTTATCTCATTTAACTTGCACAATTAACAATAATGCACAATTATTTGCAATATCTAAATAAATCACAAATAAGTTGTTTCTTTTCCTTAAAGCAAACAATATCAGCCACCTTTGAAGTATCAAGTTTTTTTATTGTTTTAATTTTCTATTTGTTTACTTTTTAATTCATTTCATCTTTCACATTTACTGTGCTTTTGTTCTTAACCCCCTCAGTATTTGCTGAGGCTGTACCTCAATAGAAAGTTTGCTTCCATCATTTGCTAATCCATCATTGTACATTAGAAAGTGAATTAGAATTGGAATCAAAGGACCTGGATTCAAATCCTGATCTTATTATTTACTAGCTTTAAGATGTTGGGCAAGACTTTTTGCCTTTCTTGTAAAATGAAAATATTGGACTAGACAATCTCTAATATCTCATCTAGCTCGAGATTTGTGGTCCTAAGTCATTTAACCTTCTCAAGGCTCAGTTTCCTTATATGGACAATGAAGAAATTGAAAAGACATCCCCCAGCCCTAAATTAGTGATCCTATGATCTTTTCCATGTTTTTAAATATCATATTGGGTCTTGCTATTGTGGAGTCATGTCTCACTCCATTCCATTAATCAAGATGAGTCTCTTTCCTGTGAGTCTCCCAAAGGCTTTGACATTATGCTGTTTCTGTTCTCTCAATATGCTTTTTGTTTTGACGAATTGATCTTTTTCCTTAGGAGCTCATCCACCCCAATGACTTCAATTTCCATGTCAAGGCAAAATGCCTTCCAAATGACTTTCTCTTCCTTACTATCCTAACAGCCCCTCAAAATCCAATGTCTCTGGTAGGGTATAAGTGTGAGTGTAAGAAGTTGGTTGCTTCTCAGGAAAAGAAAGGAGAATGCAAGCCTCTCCAAGGCCAGTGAAGGAGTCAGGAAGCAGATTACACTGATGAAAGTAGCCAGATACAAACCGAGGAACAAAGATTTTTCTGTGCACTATTGATCCTCCTCACCCTGCAACTGCCATCCAAGAGACCAAGATCTAAGTATGGGCAAACAACAGAATCCTGTCTCAATGCTAGCAAAGAGACCCCTTACATAAATCAAAAACCAGGAGAGACCTGAGAACTCACTTTGTCCAACTCCCTAATTTTGCAGTTGAAGAAACAAAGACCCTTAGTCATTAAGTGACTTGCCCACAGTCACACAGCTGGTAAGTGATGGACAAGATTCAGATAAAGATGCAAAGTCTGATTCCAGGAAAACTGATTAGATAGTGCAACTAGAGCTAGACAGAGGTGACTTAGGGAGTCACAGCTGTCAGGACAGGTGATTTAACAGACTACCCTTTTGCTTGGCTGCTGTGTCAGTTTGTACCCTAGGGGCATGGCCATGCCCTACCTCTTCCCCTTTTATTCCTGCTTGATGTGCTGCAGCTGTGTTCTAATCTGACTCTGACACAAACTCAGTACATCCCCAAATTGATTATATTATTATTTTCCCCTCCCCCAACCCTTTGTCTCTTGGCTTTTCAATTCTTGTCAATGGCAATACAGGTTACATATCTTTATGACTCTTGGAACCACTTTTTCCTGCATTCCTTTCCTACTCAATCAGTTACCAAGTCTTATTCATTCCAATCCTGCCTATGTTTCCTTCCTTCTCTGTACCCCAGAAGAATTCTTCTCAACTGGATATCTTCATTTTGTATAATGCCTCCACATTAATATTCCACATTCACAGAGGTGATCGATCACATCATCTTGGTGCTCCAAACTCTTGCCTTTTGAATAATGGAATTGAATATTTTATATTAAATAAAAATATTTATTTTATTTGTATTATAGTTAATTTTGTTATTAATATTAATAATTTAGTAGTAGGAATTCAAAGCTTGACACAAGCTTTGAAGCTTGTGTGAAGAAGCTTTTCTTCTTCGGCTTTATCTCTTCCTACCTAATAATTAAACCATCTGGATTGTTCTTCACCTCCCATTCAAAATTAACATTTTACCATTTTTATACTTTTATTCATATAATTATCTATACCTTCAATAGTCCCATTGCCCCCATCTCTAACTATTGAATCCTTACCCATTATGCAAAATGCAATATAAATGCCATTTCCTTATTGAAGTCTTCCATGACCCATCCTAGTCAGAAATGATCCTTGGTAAAGGGGATGGATTGGAGGTAATTATGATAATAATGATAACTAACATTTATATAGCACTTAATATATGACAGATACTGTTCCAAGCACTTGGCAAATAATTTAGTTATGTAAAATGAGACATATTTTCAGATGTGTCTAATGTGCTGATTTATTTTTCTTGACATTACTTATGTGGTTATAAGAGAAAAGTTCTATGGGAAGAGGGTGATCAACAAGTAATGATAGAGATACAAAAAAGCATGAAAGAGTATGGTGACAAGGAAGATCAAAACACATACTCACTAAAAGATAACAAAGTAAAAATTCTTACATCCAAAGCCTCCAAGTAAATTAATAATTGGTTTCAAATCATGAAAGAACTCAAAAGAATTGTGGATTGATTCAATCATTCTGGAGAACAATTTGGAGCTATTCCTAAAGCTCTATAAAATTACGGACTATAAAATCTTTTGACCTAGTATTACCACTACTAGTCTATATACCAAAAGATTTTTTTAAAGGCAAAGGTTCTATATGTACATAAATATTTACAGTAGCACTTTTCTGGCAAAGAATTGAAAATTTAGGGAATGCCATCATTTGGGGAATGGCTGAACAAATTGTGGTATATTATTATGATGGAATGGTATTGTGCTATAAGAAATTATAAGTAGGAAGTTCTCAGAAAAAACCTATAAAGATTTCCATCAGCTGATGCAAAGTGAAATGTACTGTGTCCAAGTAACAGCAATATTGTAACATGGCCAACTGTGATTACTTAGTTATTCTAAGTAATACAATGATTCAAGAAAAGTGAAGGATTTATGATGAAAAATGCTATCTATACTCTCTAAAAAGAACTGATGTCTAAATGCAAATTGAAACATACTTTTTTGCATTTTTTATTTTCTTGAGGGTTTGGTTTTATGGGTTTTGGGGGGAATCTATGTTTTCTTTCACATCATGACTTATGGGAATGTTTTGCATAATGACCACATGCATCCATAATTGAAAAGGTTTGCCATTTTTCACAAAAGTAGATGATACTCAAGTTAGTCTAGTGTAAAAAGTAATAAGAAGTTGGTTGCTTGATTGGTTGGTTGTTGCCTTTACTTTCTAAGAGGACTAAAATTACATCATTATTGAGAGAGCAACAATATGTTTGCCTGTGGCCAATCAGACCAGCCACAGGTCGGATACAGACAGTGCATATGAATATTTGGGGTAGACTCTAACTTTGAACATTTCACATTTCTTTTGAGCTAATTCAATTCCGCTTTGCTCTTAGAGTATAGCACATTCTTTTATGAGGGCATCATCAGATGATCCTATGCCAATGTCTTTTGTGTTATATAATCAACTCTAAAGTTCTTGAGAGACCTTAAGACTGTTCTTTTATGGCTTTTTCTGATTACCTTGTAAGTGCTTATCCTGTGAGTTCTCCATACCTGTAATAAGCAGTACAACTCATTACAAATAAAAAAAAACACCAAATGGGATCACAAAGAGTGAAATATGACTGAAAACAACTGAACAAGAACAAAGACAAATTATTTTTTTAGGTTCAAGTTGAGGTCCTGTTCACTATCTAATGAGGGAAAACTCCAAGTTATCTATACAAGGCTTGACTTCCTTCCCATGAAAAATTAGCTCCACAAAGAAGACATATAACAAATAGCAATGAAATCTTATTTATCCAGGTTGATACCAAACAAATCAGAGAAGGTACACAGATGGTATACCAAAAAATATACAAAGTGAATAAACTCTTCCACCTGGAATGATGTACCTAAGCTCACCTGAAGTTTCCAAATCCTACCCATGGAGAAATTCCCCAAAGTTATTAGTATAGTAATCTAAGAATAGGATATGGACCATGTTACACATCTGCTTCTTCACAGAGTCTTTGTATCCCTTCAACTCTCCTTGATAAGCCTCAGAAACCCTAAAGAATTATCTCTCTTAAATTGGAAGCCAGTAGACAAAGAAGTCTTTTCTTTCAAGCTTTCCCCAATTTTGCCCCTCAGGCAAGCTTGGAGCTAGGAGTAACCAAGCTATACCTGAAAGTAAGTCTTATGTAAATGTAGTTTGCCCTGAGGCTATCCACACACAGGCTGTGTATTGAGAGCTCAAAGGAGACCATTGACTTTAACTCCTTTATTTTAGGGATTTAGTAGCTGAGATTTAGAGACTTTAAATGACTTGGTCAAGGTCAGGTAGGCAGTTAAGAAAGAATCAAGATTTGAACTTAATCTCAGGTTAAATAAAATGTGCATGAGATCTCCTTATTCCTCTGCATTGATTTATATTCAGATCAAGTCTCATCTTTTTTCTTTTTAATTTTTAAATTTATATCTTTTGTGTTGTTATATTTCTCTTAGAGAGCCATTCCTTATAACAAAAAAATTAAAAAAGAGGGAAGCAGTTTTACAAAGCTTATCGATCTATCTGACAGCATATGTAATGTTCTATACTCATTAGATCTTCAACTCTCTTAAGAGGGTATTTTTCTCTTGATCATTATAATTACATAACTTTTAATTCAGTGTTTTTTTTCCCCTTTCCTAATGTACTGTTGTATTCACTTAGTGTATCATTTTCTGTGTTCTGCTTACTTTGCATCAGTTCATATAAATCTTCTAATGCTTCTCTTTGTTTATATCCAGCTCTTCTTTCATTACAATATATCTATGTGTCACAGTTTAGCCACTCCCCAATAATGTACATGTACTTTGTGTTATTAGTTTTTTGCTATTATATAGTATCAAGTCCATTTTCACATTGAAGATTTCTCTCATAACTTCAACCCATATTGATGCCTTGCTTTTAAAAGTCATTTTAAAAACAAATTTCTGTATTGTGCAATCTAATTGAATGTTAAAGTACTAGAGTGAAAAAAATAGTGGACTTGGAGTTAAGAAACATGGGGCTCAAATCTCGCCTCCAATATTTAATGTAACTTTAAATTTAATTTCCTCTTTTATAAAATGGAGGTAATACTCATATTACTTATCTCATAGAAATGTTCTGAGGAAATTGCTTTGTGAAATTTTAAAATGCTATATAAATTTCAGTAGACTATCTCATAGGGGGTTTAAATCCTTTAAAGTTGAAATAGTTCCAAAACCATGACAACTGTACTCAGCCAGAGAACTAGCTAGCTGATGCCCTCAGGCATTTTATTTTATTCTATTTTTATTCTATTTTATTCTATTTTTCTGCTATTTTATTCTAACTGGGAGTTCTTGACAACAATTTATTATCATACCTTGCATTAATTTTTTAACCCCTTTCAATTCTCTCAAGCCATTATTGGAGATATGACTTAATAAATATACACATGATAAATATTTGATTGATTAATTAATTGAATAAATAGTGGAAGAAAGACTAGATCTGAAGTCATAGAATCATAGTTTTAGAAATAAAAGAAAAAAATCAACCAATGTTTTCATTTTACAGTTAAGGATAGTGAAGCTTACAAAGATTGGGGTTGGGAGTAGAACTTGAACCCTAGGGTCTTGACAATGTTGTTTTCACCTAGGAATTTTGGTTGTTATTCACTGCTTCTGTCATTTTAGGAAACTTATTTTCCTCTTCTAAACTTCAGTTTTTAATGAATGAGTTGGGTTACATAATATCTAAGGTGGCTTCTGAGGCCAATGGTATGCTGAGTTAGCTCAAAAACCAAATTGTAGAGGTGGAGCCAAAATGGCAAAGAGGGTACATGTTTCTTTCTGACCTCTTCCCACAACCCTCAGATTAACTAGCAAATTCAACCTCTGAATTAGTTCTGGACTGGCAGAACCCACAAATACAGGAAGTATAACAAATTACCAACAGAAAACAATTTTGAAGATCTCCAGAAAAGGTCTGTTTCAATTGGGCACAGAGGGAGGCAGGCCAAGCTCAAGTAGGTTGAGCACAGATGCAGAGTGCAGACAGTGCAGAGTCCAAGAGGCATGCACTCCACATGCTGGAGAATTTATGGGAAAGTAACTACTACAGCAGTGTTGGCTACTCTACCCTGGTTGCAAGCCAGTAGATCAGCAGAGAAGTTATAAAACATCCAACACAAACACAAAAGGTAAATAGTGAATTCCAAAATGCCAGGATTTCATGGGACCTGACCATGCCTATCCCAGCACTGGAAGTCAGGCAGCACTGACCTAGCATAGCCTCTGCCACTTGTAGAGGAAGCTTAGACAATTTCCCTTGCTCTAAAAGCAGATTTCAACTTTAAAAATAAATGAGTAAAAAAGCAAAGAGAACTCTGACCGTAGATAGTTTTTATGGTGAAAGAGAAGAACAGATTTCAAACCCTGAGGAAACTAAAAGCAGATCATCTCCAGATGAAGCCCCAAAGGGTGATATAAATTGTTCGCCATAACACAAGGCTCTCCTAGAAGAAATTAAAAATGATCTTTAAAGAGAATTTGAAGAAAAATGGGAAAGGAAATGAGGACTTTGCAAGAGGGTTTGGAAAAGGAATCAAAGAAATTGTCTAAAGAAAATTCATGGCAAAATAGACTTAGTGAAATGGGAAAAGCATATAACTCCTTAAAAAACAGATTTGACAAAATGGAAAAAGAAAATACTCCCTGAAAAACAGAATTTGTGAAATGGAAAAAAGAATCCATAGAACAAAACAACTCATTTAAAAATTCAATTGAGTAAATACAAAAAAGTAAATGAAGAAAATAATTCACTAAAAGTCAGAACTGAACAAATGGAAATGAATGACTCAATGAGACATCAAGAATCAGTCAAACAAAACCAAAAAAATGAAAAAATAGAAGAAAATGTAAAATACCTATTAGGGAAGACAACAGACCTGGAAAATAGATTTAGGAGAGACAATCTAAGAATTACTGGACTTCCTAAAAACAATGATGAAAAAAGAGCCTAAATATTATTTTTCAGTAAATCATCAAACAGAACTGCCCCAATGCTCTAAAATCAGAAGGTAAAATAGCCATTGAAAGAATTCAACGAACATCTCCTGAAAGAGACCCCAAAAGTAAAACCCCAAGAAACATCACGGCTAAATTTCAGAACCATAGGACCAAGGGGAAAATATTGCAAGCAGCCAGGAAGAAACAATTCAAATATCAAGGAGCCACAATAAGCATTATCCAGGACTTAGTAGCTTCCACCTTAAAGAACTGAAGGGCCTAGAATCTGATATTCTGAAAGGCAAAGGAACTTGGATTCCAGTCAAAAATAAACTACCCCACTAAATTGAACATTTTCTTTCAGTGAAGATGATGGACATGCAATGAAACAGATGAATTCCATTTATTTCTGATGAAAAGACCAGACCTGAACAAAAAAATTGATCTCCAAATATAAAACTTAAGAGAAGCATAAAAAGGTAAAGAGAAAAGAACTCTTGAGAACTGCATCTCTGTTATGGGTGTACACAGAGAGTGCAGGTATAATTTGATTTTACTGTTATAATATAAAAAAGAAACTAGAGGTGGAAAGGGGATGTACTGAAAAAGGGGGAAAGTGGAGGTAAAATGAGGAAAATTACATCTCACGAAGAGGCCAAGAAAACCTATTATAATTGAGACAAAGAAGGGAGGTAGATGAATATTGTGTGACTCTTACTCTCATCAGATTTGGCTCAAAAAGAGAATATCAGAAATATTTGGCTCCATAGAGAAACTAGTCTCACCCTATAGCCAAGTGGGAGGGGAAAGGGGAAAAGAAAGGGGAAGGCTAATAGAAGGGAAGGGGAAAGGTATAAGAAAGGAGGGGAGGCTATAAAGGGGGAAGGTTGTTTGAGGGAGATGGTGGTCAGAAGCAAATTACTGGGGAGAGGGAAAGGGGAAAGGAAAAAGAAAAGCCTAACTTGGGGGTAAATAAAATGGTGGGAAATACAGAATTAGTTGTGAATGTGAATGGGATGAACTCTCCCATAAAATGGAAGCAAAGAGCAAACTGGAATCATCACTAACAAAATCAAACAGCAAGAGATATAAAGCGAAATTCCATTTAAAATAACTGTCAATAGGATAAAATATTTGGGAATCTAGCTGCCAAGGGAAAGTTTATGAACAAAACTACAAAATACTTTCCACACAAATAAGGTCAGATCTAAGCAATTGGAAAAATATCAAGTTTTTTTGAATAGGTTGAGCAAATATAATAAAGATGACAATACTACCAAACTAATCTATTTATTTAGTGCCATACCAAACTCCCAAGAAACTCTCTTACTGACCTAGAAAAAAATAACAACAAAATTTATCTGGAAGAACAAAAGGTCAAGAATTTCAAGGGAATTGATGAAATAAAATGCAAATGAAGGTAGCCTAGCTGTTCCAGATCTAAAACTATATTATAAAGCACTGGTCACCAAAACCATTTTGGTACTGGCTAATAAATAGATTGATTGATCAGTGGAATAGGTTAGGTTCACAGGACAAAATTATCAATGACTATAGTAATCTGGTGTTTGTCAAACCAAAAGGATAGTAATCTGGTGTTTGTCAAACCAAAAGGCCCCAACTTGGGGGATAAGAATTTACTATTTGACAAAAATTGTTGGGAAAATTGGAAACTCATATGGCAGAAACTAAATACTGACACACATGTAACACCATATATCAAGATAAGATCAAAATGGGTTCATAATCTTGACATAAATAATGTTATTATAAAAAAAATTAGAAGAACATAGGATAGTTTACATCTCAGACCTGTGGAGGAAGAAGAAATTTGTGACCAAAGAAGAACTAGAGATCCTCACTGATCACAAATAAACAATTTTGATTATATTAAGTGAAAAAGTTTTTGTACGAACAAAACTAATGCTGACAAAATTAGAAGGGAAGCAATAAACTGGGAAAACATTTTTACATTCAAATGTTCTGATAAAGGCCTCATTTCTAAAATATGTAGAGAACTGTTTCAAATTTATAAGAATTTAAGTCATTCTCCAATTTATAAATTGTCAAAGGATATGAACAGACAATTTTCAGATGAAGAAATTGAAACTATTTCTAGTCATATGAAAAGGTGCTCTAAATCATTATCAATCAGAGAAATGCAAATTCAGATAACCCTAAGATATCACTACATTTCTCTCAGATTGGCTAAGATGACAGGAAAAGATAATGACTAATGTTGGAAGGAATGTGGGAAAACTGGGACACTGATACATTGTTGGAGGAACTGTGAACAGATCCAACCATTCTGGAAAGCAATTTGGAACTGCTCAAAAGCCTATCAAACTGTGCTTACCCTTTGATCCAGCAGTGCTTATACTGGGCTTATATCCCAAGAGAGCTTAAAGGAGAGAAAGGAATCCACATATGCAAAAATGTTTGTGGCAGTCCTTTTTGCAGTGTCAAGAAAATGGAAACTGAATAGACACCCATCAGTTGGAGAATAGTTGAGTAAATTATGGTATTTGAATGTTATGAATTATTACTGTTCTGTAAGAAATAACCAACAGGATGATTTCAGAGAAGCTTGGAGAGACTTACATGAACTGATGCTAAGTAAAATGAGCAGAATCAGGAGATTATTATACACGGCAACAACAAGATTATATGAGGATTAATTCTGATGGACATGGCTGTCTTTCAACAATGAGATGCTTCAAACCAGTTCCAATTGATTAGTGATGAAGAGAGCCATCTACACCCAGAGAGAAGACTGTGAGAATTGAGTGTGGTTCACAACATAGCATTTTTGCTCTTTTTGTTGTTGTTTGCTTGCATTTTGTTTTGCTTCTCTCTCTCTCTCTCTCTCTCTCTCTCTCTCTCTCTCTCTCTCTCTCTCTCTTTCTCTCTACCCCTCTGTCTCTGTCTCTCTTGTGTCTCTGTCTCTGTCTCTGTCTTCTCTCTCTCTCTCTCTCTCTCTCTCTCTCTCTCTCTCTCTCCTGGTTTGATTTGATTTTTCTTGTGTGGCAAAATAATTGTATAAATAAGTATGTATATATTAGATTTAACATATTCTACCATGTTTAACATATATTGAACTACTTGCCATTTAGGGGAGCACGTGGCAGAAGGAAGGGAAATTGAAACACAAGGTTTTGCAAGGGCTAATGTTGAAGAATTGACCACACATATGTTTTGAAAAATAAAAAAACTTTAATTAAAAAAAAAACAAATTGTGAAGTTTTCAGTGTGAGTATTTACAACCTTGGAAGTCTGCAAAGAGCACAAATCAAGCTTGATTTATTGTTTTGTTGATTTCTAAATTACCTTAAGAAAGCTATAGAGAAAATTTTTAGTAAGCAAATAAATCATAAATGCTACAAATCAGGACTAGATTTATTGTTTTGTTGGTTGTCTAAACTTAAGAAAGTGATGGAGAAAATATTAATAAATTAATAACTCATAAATGCTACAAATCACAGCTTGCTTTATTGCTTTGTTGATTGTCTAAACTTAGTAATGGCATAAATGTTAACAAATTAATAAATCATAAATGCCACAAATCAAGGCTTGATTTATCATTTTATTAGTTGTCTGAATTTAAGAAATGATGGAGAAAATGTTAATGCTACAGTTTAAATTTAAATGGATATTGTACGTGTATTTTATTTTTTGGAGGAGTCAGTTGTTAAACATTTCCCAGCAACTCACCCCTGAAAGCATTTTGTGGCAAGTCATAGACAGGAGGTTGAGAGTAGAGAGAAGAAAAATATTGCTCCTCTAATAGTGCTAAAAAAAAAAATCTGAAATATGCACACTTCACCATCAAGACAAGTAATTGGAAATCCTTTCCCTTTCACATCTCTTTCTTTTCCCCACCTCACTTCTCCAAAAAAAATAGAAGATGGAAATCCATCTTCTTTTTCTTTTCTTTTCTTTTTTTGGTGGTTGCTTTTCTCCTTTCAAGGATGCCTGTAGAATTTCAAACTGATTTTACCTGTACAAATATGGTAGGAAGTTCCCACTCAGACATTCTTAGATATCATTGCCCTGACTAGGGCAAAACACAAAGCTCACTGAGTTTCTTTTTCATGAATGCCAGCTCAGAAAGCCTAGAAGCTTTTCTCCTCCAACTATTGTCGTTATCATCCAGTTATTAAATGTTTTTCTACACTTGATCTATCAGATTCTAGAAAAGAGGTACCAGTAAGAAATCACTTAGCAGGAAAGAGACCATGTCTGTACTGGCTCTGCTTGCAAGGAGAGCCTAATACAAACTAGATATGAAGAAGAATAGTGATATCAGTGATAAACTCTGCTGGAAGACTTCAGAAAAAAATAGAATTTATAAGCAACTATCAGGACACAAAAGATTTCTGTGATAAAATTATATTAGCAGTTAATAATCTCACTAGCAGTAGAAAGCTTTCATCTCTGACTATGTGTATATTGGAGATAACTTCAAATTGAATGATATCTCCCTTGAGGGTACTACATTAAATTCAAGAGTAGTGAAAAAGTATAATCTTAAGACATTTAAGAAAAAGCAGAGATATTAGAATGGAAAAGAGATGTAGAGAAATAAAGAGGTCAAGTGTGCATGTAGATATAGGCATATGTTACCTAGATGACGGGGAGAAATGAAGAAGAAATGTGAAAGATGTGGTTTTACCCCAGATAGAAACTTGAGGAAATACTTAATTACATATGGGATTCCTAGAAAGGAAATTGGACCATCAATTGAGTTCATAGGAGCTGAGGTGGGGAAATCTGATTAATCAACTAGGAAGTCCTTAAATTAGTAACTAATGAGAAACAAATTTGCTTTTTTCTCTCCTCATTAATTTGTATTATTTGAAGGAAATTGCATTGACAGTAAACAGTAAAGAACTTAGTATTCTGCTAAAAATAGAGAATACCATTGGATTATTAAATAAATATACAACACTCTTCTCCAATTAGTTACTATTTATAAAGTGCAATGAGATTCTCAGATGAAAGGTGCTATAACATTATAAACTATCCTTGCCATTATTTCAATCACAACATTACAAATGAAAAAAAAAAAGGATATTTAGAATATATAGAAATGAATGCTTGTACAAAAAAGACATGTAAATGGCGGGGAGGGGACAGGATAATGATTATTATCTTCTGGTTCCTAGGAACTAAAATTCCCTCAGGGAGAATTGCAAATTCATATGCTCCCTATGACAGATGCATTCTGTCTACGTGTTCTAAGGGCAAGGGGTGAGGGAAGAGAGGTTAAAGAGTACTGGTTAACAGCTGTACCACCTATGGATTGTTGAGATTTTTTTTTCCATTCTGTTTCCCTCACTAGGGAATGGGGAAATTGACACAGATTCTGATAAATGTGCCAGGAGCACAGGAAATCTGATCAGTGTCACAAGGCTGCTATTCACATAGGGAGAATCAAAGAGTTAAGTCAAATAGAATCATGGGATGTTAAGGGGGAAAGGACTTTCAGAGGTCATGTAACATTCCCGAATGGGGAATTAACTGTGTGGATCTAGTAATAAAGTCATGAGTAAAGTGGAAGATTGTTGAAGCAATGAGCCAGTAAAAAGAACTCTCTAAGCAAAGAAACAGATATAATTGGGTGGAATACCATGGAAGGCAATTTGGTATCTGCCTATATGTACTTTTAAATTCATACATTCATTCTTCATTTATTAGGTAAATTCATACATTCATTCTTCATTTATTAGGTACCTATATTTGCAAACCACTATGCTTTGTGCATAGGGAGGGCATTTGGGGGGAAAAAACCGACATTGAATTTGTAATCAAATTACCTAGATCTGGATTTGGGATGCTCCTGTGTGATCTGGGGCAAGTCAATTAACTTCTCTGAGCCTCAATTGTCTCATAAGCAAAATCAGAAATTTAGACTAACATTTTTTCTAAGATTTTTTTTTATGTAAATCTTATGATCCTAAGATACTAAAACACATTGTCTACCATCAAGGAGTTTATAATCTAATGAGGAAGATTAAAAATTCAGAATGAAAAACCATTAGAAATATAATCTAATCTTATCCTCTCTTTGTAGAGATGGAGAAACTGAGTACTAGAAAGCTCAGATAACAGTACCTTTAAAAGGCATACCAGTTTTCACAAAGACTATGCAAGTTATATTTCTTCCAAGCTTGATTAAAGGGAAGTCAAGAACAGGAGCAGTATTGAGGATCTCTCAAAAAAGGAGAGAGAGAAAAAGGGTAAAGTAAAGGGGATTTCCTACATATCAAGCAATAGTATGATGCACACAGCAGCTAGTGACAATGACTCTGGTAGTCTCTTTCTTCAAATCCAAACTTCTAGAGGATGTCATAAGGAATTACCTCAAAATTGAAAATTTATAATTTTCTTAAATTGTAATTCCAACTCTGGTAGAGACTGATGTTTCTTATCTCACTGTATCTAATTTTGACCCTAATTCTGTTTTTCTGTATTCTCTTATGAAGGAATGTCATTTCTCATAAACATTTGTGGGTAACCCTATCCTTGTGTTGCCTGATATCCCTTTATTTACAATATTGTAGTCACAGAACTACCACAGGAGCCACAGAGCAGAAGTTGACTTTTCTTAACTCTAGACTCTAGAGAGTCTTTATTCTTAACTCTAGAGTCTAGAGAGTCTTTATTCTTTGACTGAGATTATCCACCTGATTCATTTAATTCTTCCAAGGGCAGAGTGATCATGAATTTGAGCTACTAAGAAAAAAAAATTATCTCATACATGTCATCTCAATAGTGACCATAGGTAATGGTTATTGTTATCATTTATCCTTTGTTTTCAAAGAGGACTATTACTTCAGGGAGATGATATCAAGGCATGTAAGTGAGTTGGATTTAAGTGAGGATGAATGAATGTTTGAGATGCTATAGCTGGAAAGCAGGACAACAGAGCCCAGGTCTTCTAATTCCCAGTCTAGATATCTTCCCATTTTACCTAACATGTTGCCTAACATGTATACTAACAACCATATTAGGTAGATTATTCTAAGAGTCATGAGATGAGTTGTAAACAAGTCCTATTAGAGACCAAGTGCTACTAGAAACCATGAAAAAAAAAAAAAAAGGTTACACGTGACTGGTAGAATCAGGGATTCTGTGATCTTATGATCAGCTTTTTGTTGGGTCAGTAAAGGTATGTATGGAGAAATGGCAGTGGCCTGTGACCTTAAAAGTACTTTAAAGCTGCTTATTGACAAAGTAGTATGGGACTTCTGATCCACCTGCTTTATGAAGTTGGAGGGTTTGAGAGGGATGGCAGGGAGACAAGGTGTTAATGAAAAAAAGTGGGAACAGGAAAGAAAATGCACAAAGTGAAAATTAGAAGACAAACAACAAGAAGATTTTGCAGAGCTTCATGTATTGATTATTTTTATGGTAATTAAGAGAAGAAACATTCAACCTGGTTTTTTTTTTAAACAGGCTATATAACTTCATTAACATATCTGGGACACAGGCTCAGCTATGGTAAAGTGATGAAATATCATGAATAATTGATCTTAACCTTATTCCTCCATATTTGGATAAAATTCTATCTTTTTGACTTCTTTAATCTGACATTTATATTGCACTAACTTATATGATCACAATGATCAAAGTTGTTTTCTTTTGGATTCGTGCTAATTTACTGTTAAGCAGAGCAACCATGCTGAAGAGGCTATTGTATATATCATCATCTGGATAAGAAAAGAACCATTTCACCTGAGGGAGAGTGATTAGTGGAAAGATTCTTCCATTCACAATATCTCACAACTAAATAGTTCCTTGGTGTGGTCCCCATACTTTTTTTTAATCATGTTCTTTCAGCAAACATTTTTGATCTCACACCTTATATATGTATAAACCACACACACACACACACACACACACACACACACATATATATATATATATATATATATATATATATATATATATATATGACTGTTAACAATTATATTAATATATTATCATACTTCCACAAAAAAGATAATTTAAAAGGGATGAGCTAGAGATGTAATATTGGATCTTAGAGTTAACAGGGAGACTTGTAATTTATTGTGACATGGACAAAACTTTGTCAATTATGTGGAGAATGAATTGAAATAGAAATAGATGAGTCAGGAAGATAAATCTAAAGACCACTGCAATAGTTTAAGGGAGAGATGATAAGGCGCTGAACTAGGGTGGTGGCCATTTGAGTGGAGAATAAAGACCCAATGTGAGATATGGGAAGACAGAAAATAATTTGGCATCTAAATATGTGGATGTGAAGGTAAGGAAAGTAGGGGATCGAAGAAGGTGCTGAAGTTGTGAGAAGCTGGTGAATGGTAATACTAGAAGGATGACATTGCTCTAGACATGCATAGGGAAAGTTGGAAGAGGGGTATGTTTGTGGAGGGGTGGAAGATGAATAATGATATTTTTCAATCCAGATATTATCCATCCATACACATTTGTACTGTGTGATTCCCCCATCCCATCCAAATAATAAAAGGGAGATAGGGCTCTTATTTAAGCCATGGAAATATGTGTCATCTGAGGGACACCTGCTATAGCTACAAAGTGATCGAGGAAAGGAACAAAAAAAAATGTAAAAGGAAGGAAAAGAAAAAAAGGTGGGAAAAGGGGGGAAGAAAAGGAATGCTAAAGACAGGGAAAAGAGAAAAAGATACAGAGAGAAGGAGAAAGGGGAGGAATAAAGGAGAGAATAAAAACAATAATAGAAAATTCAAGGCAAAAAATTATGTGTATGTGTACACACATGTGTATACACATATACATGCACACACATATATACATAATGCATTCATGTATATACACACATATAAAATATTGTAAATATTTTACCATATGATACACATATGTGTATATGTACACGCATACACATATGCATGTGTGTATGTGTATATGCACACATATATGAAGTAAAGAAATAGTAGACCTAAAGACAAAACAAAATGATAAAGACAGGTAAGTTAAAAAGAAAACAGAGAAGGGAAAAAGGAGTTGTATTTTTATTATAGCAAAATTTAGAAAAGTTATAAAATATAGCATAAATGGGGGGGAAAGATGCTATACAGTAGTGAATTTTTTTTCCCAAAAGCATCTCATCTTCTAGTGGCCATCTCTCAAGAAAATCTATTTCTTATTTTAATACTTGTTTTTAGCACAGCAGAAATAACTGGCTTTGCTTCATTAAGAGAAAAGCCATATGAATAGATTGTCCACAACTTAGAGGATACTAAGGAAGGACCACTGAGAGAAATGAGTTCATAATTCTTTAAATATCTTGTAGTTTTGAACAATTACTTCAAAATTGTATGTCTCTGAACTATTCATAAAACTAACATCAAAGGACATAAGCTTTCTTGGAGGTATGATATATACATGCAATATACTTATCACTGTATAGTTTAAGAGTTATAAAATTCCGTTCTCAAGTCACAGAATCCTGACCTTGCATCTCTCCCATTCTCTTATTCCTGATGACCTCACTTTTCATATCTAATATGACTTCCAAAATCATTTTAAAATTTACAAAATTAATTTTTTAAAATTTATCAAAATGTACAGCAGAGTAAACTGTGACTCAGTTATATCTCAGTTCCAAACAACTTTTAAATCACCAAGTAATGCACCAGATATAGTTATTAAAACTGCAAGAAGAGAAGACTGGCAAATACTTTTGTAATGAGGGTTATACTCCATTTAACCTGCATTGGTTTCCTTAGACCTGAACAAGGGGAACAAAGTAATCTCAGTCCCAGCTCCCTCCCTCTTGGGAAGACATCACTCTTCACAGACAAAAAAAAATTATGAAGATAAAAATGAAATATGAATTATAAAACATATATTTATGAGTAACCTATACAAAAAAATGAATGTTATCATGGGATATATTATAGGAGAGAGAAACATCTGAATACACCTAAATTAAGTCAGGCTTGGATTATGTAGTGCAAAGATGGTATAAAGGCAGGTGGTAGAATAAAGCTGCAGATGGAAAAACTGAGGCTGCTCATTTCTGAGGCTGTACATATGAAAAGATCAGCTCCATACTAGCAGGTTCTTCATTCCCACCTTCATCAATATAAGTGAGAAGGGCTTATCTAAATGAATTTAATTCACCCCCCCTCCACCACTTAGGATGGAGCTGGGGGAAGGAAGAAGGAAATTATCACACTGGCTCCGAATCCTTGGTCCACACTGGATGAGATTTCTCTAGTGAGTGCCCTGGAAATGAGATGGTACCTGAAAAAAGGAGACTAAACTTGAGGCAACAACAATAACCATGATGTTTTAGTCATCATGGGACCTTCTCTGCTATTGGGGAACTCTCTAGGTACTGGGGTACTGCAGAGACACACCCTCTCCTTGGATAAAATGGAGGTATTCTATAGGTTTTGCAATTCCTTTGTTTGTAGGAGAAAAATGACCAAAGGCATGGATGTTCCCTTGAACAGAACCAAACGTTGCATTTAATGCATTTACCTAAAGGACTGAGGTTGCCCAGGTTCACACAATCTGTAGATGTCAGAGGTAGCATCTGAAACCTGGGGCTTCCTGCCTCTGGGGCTAGATCTCTATTTACTATACCAAACTTGCTTAATACTTTTTTCTCCTTTTTATATTGTTTCGTTGGTGGAATATTTCTTTCTATCCTTAATATAAAGTTGTGTAATTGTTATTATTACATTGTATTTACATAACTCAATACAATTATATTTTGTTCACAAAGAACAAGGAACTATTCTTCAATCTTTCTCTGCTCTCCCACTTTTGTACTTCTATGTAGTCTATCCTCTAAGTCTGAAATTCATCGCCCCCTTCATGTCAAGCCTGTCAAAAGCCTCTTTCTTTCTCTTCCAATAATGTTTTATTTTCCAAAAACATGTAAAGATAATTTTCAGCATTCATTTTTGTAATACTTTGTGTTCCAAATTTTTTCTTTTTCTCTCTTTTCCTGACCTCTCCCCAAGACATCAAGCAATCTGATAGAGGTTAAATATGTACAATCCTTCAAAAGCCTTTTTTTCCCTCAAGGTTCAATTTAGAGATCAGCATTAACAGTGATCTGTAAAAAGTAGGGACTTAATATACATTTATTCTTATAAATAACAAATGGAACAGTTGGCTGTTATTCAGTCATTTTTCAGTCATGTCTGATTCTTTGTGACCCCATTTAGAGGTTTCTTGACGAAGATACTAAAGTGGTTTGCTATTTTCTTCTCCATTTAATTTTTACATAAGAATAAATGAGCCAAGCAGGGTTAAGTGACTTGTCCAGGATCACACAGATAGTGTCTGAGTCTGGATTTGAACTAATAAAAATAAGTCTTCCTGATTCTAAGCCCAGTATTCTATCTACTCTGACACCTACCTACACCTGTGCCTCCTTGCTGCCCTTGATTCACCTAGTTGTAAATTCTCACCTAAATTTTTCTTGAGCTCTTTGTATCTTTACCTTGTATTCACCATAGCCTACTTATTCTACATGAAAATTATTTTGAATGACTTGTAAACTCAGGGAGTATATCCTTATTTTACTTACCCCACATGTTCTCATTCAGTAACACTCACTTTCTTTCTCTTTTTCATACAAGATACTCTGTCTTCAGATTTCCAGAATCTTCAGTGGTTATCTCCCCAGTTTTTCCCCCAGTTTTTAAAAGTTGAACACCTAATTCATCGATTAGTTTTCTCTTTCATTAATGTACGCATTTAGAGATATAAATATTTTTATAAATACTGCTTTGATTGTATCCCATAAATTTTGGAATGTTGTTTTATTGTTGTCATTTTCTTTAATGAAATTATTTTTATGAAATTCTATGATTTATTACTTGAACACTTATTTTTAGGATTAGATTATTTTGTTTCCAATTAGCTTTTAACATATGCTTCCACAGCTCTTCTTTGAATATAATTTTTGTTTTGTTGTGGTTTGGAAAAGGTGCATTAAACATTTTTTCTTGATAATTTTTTGAAACATGATGTTTATGGTCTTTCTTTGATCCTAATTTTCAAGTAATCCAATTATTCTCAAATTGTATCTCCTTAAAATATTTTGTAGGTCAGTTGTTTTTCTGATGAGATATTTCATATTTAATACAATATTTTCCTTCTTTTAACTTTGTTTTATTGTTTCTTGATGTCTCATGGAGTCAATAATTTCCACTTGCTTAGGTCTAATTTTTAAGGAATTATTTCTTTAGTGACTTTTTGTACTTCTCTTTCCACTTATCTGGTTCTGCTTTTTAAGGAGTTATTTTCATCAATATTTTTGTGTCTCTTTTGCCAACCTCTTTGTTTTCCCTCACCCCCACAATTTTCATCCTTTGGTTTAATTTCTTTACTTCATATTTCTTCTATCAGTGTAATTTTATTTTAAAAAAATAGTTCTTCCAGGAATTCTTGTTGGGTTTGTGTCCAATTCACATTGTTTTCCTTTGAGGTTTTGCTTGTGGCTATTTGACTTTATTGTCTTCTTCTGAGGTTATATCTTGATCTTCTCAGTCTGCATAGTTGATTTTAATGGTCATGTTCTTTTTATTTAATTTTTACAAATACATGTAAAGATAGTTTTCAAATTTTATTTTTATAAAATTTTGTGTTCCAATTTTTTCTCCCTCCCTTATCTCCTCCTTCCTAAGACAGCAAATAATCAGATGTAGGTTATACATGTACAGTGCCTTAAAACATATATTTATTTGTCGAGAAAAAATCAGATATGGCCACGTTCTTTGTTGTTAATTTTTAAACCCAATTTCTTAATTTGGAATTTTATGTTAATGTTGGACTGTATTCTTGGAGTGGGGGAAGGTATAGGGGAGATAAGGGTTTTGTCTCAAGCTTCAGGATTCTTCACACTGAAATTTCAAAGTAAGTTCTGAGGGTTTGGAAGTGTTTTGAAGGTGATATGATCTGAGAAGAGATATGATGACTGCTATCTTGATCTGTACTGTGGTCCTTACCAGACAGACTCCTGATCCTTTGGGTTTGTAAGTACTGCTCCTTGGTATCCCTCCTCCCTCGGAACCCAAAATGATACTGTTCCTGAGCATCCCTGATCCCTTGGGATCAGAAATGATACTGCCCTCTCAGAGTTCCCACTCTCTCCTGGCTGAAAGTACTCTCTCTGCCCTTGAACTGTGTCCCAGAAGTATTATCAAGTGAGCTGCCAAACATTATCTCATATCCAGTGCTAACACAGGGGTTCCGTGTCATCTCTTTTTGACCAGTTGCCACATTCCCTTACCATCTCTGTCTCGAGAACTCTTAAAATTGCTACTGCTTCTGTCATCACCACCTAGTTCCCTAGTAACTTCATCCATGTAGACTGTTCTCCTGTGTTATAAATCTCTCTTTTGGACCTCCTATATTGTCTGGGCCTTGGAGAATGTTTCACTCTGGTCTTTTGTCTGCTCTGCCACTTCAAAATCTATTTGAGGTATTATTTTAAAGTTGTTTGGAGGGGAATGATAGGAAAGCTCAACTTTATTTACTCTACCATATTGATTTAATTCCTGGATGGCTCTACATCTATTGTTCTCCTTCATGAAAGGTAGGCAATATAGCTCTCAAAATACAGGTGATGACCTTGGAGATATAAGACAACACAATTGTCTGTGCAGCAACAATAAGCTATACTAGACCACAGTGATAGCAAGAGTAACACTGAGGAGACTTCTTTCAGATAAAACTAATAAAAAAGCAGAATTGATTAGAAAGACAATCTTAAAGACACTATAGAAACAACACATAAACTATGTAAAGACTTAGACTTCTGAAGGAAGATGCTACTCACCTCCAGAGAAAGAAATGACAAATGTGTATATAAACATATGTGTGTATATGTATACACATTTAATTGTAGCCCTTGGGGAGAGGAGAAAAAATAAAATAAAAAGTACACAGCTGAGAACAAAAGAAAACCTAGAAGGAAACAAAGAAAAGCTGGGTAACTTTGAAATGTCTAGTATTTAATACATAGGTTTTCTTGAAATGAGAACTTATTGTTTTAACATTGAATCCTCTGTTATATTCTGCTGTATACATGGAAATGTTCTCTTTTTTTCAAAATTTTATATTTAAGTTTAAAATGAATTTCAAAATTTACACACAAAAAACTATGAAAAGATAATAGCTTTTAAAAAACCCCAAACCCAAATCTAGCCTTGGATCTAAAGAGGACTTAAAGAAAGAAATAAAACTTAGAACAGTCTTAGGAGAAACTAAGCACTTCATTTTGCTCCATTTTCATTGCATTTACAGGAGCTTTGGGTGACTGCAAGATTACCAGAATACCGCATTTTAAGGTATAGATTAAGGTCTAGATTAAGGCAATTTGTGGGTACAAAGGAAGATAATTAAGAACTCAAATTGATTTATGCATTACTTCAAAGTTTGCAAATATTTTGCACATTCTCTTGATCACTTCTTCCAACAAACCTATTATGATTCCCATTTTACAAATAAGAACATCTGATTTATATTTGGGGTATAAGATTCCTCCAAGAATATGGAAATGTCTGAAAAAAAGACAAAGTTTGGGGAGCAGGGAGGTGAGGTGGTATCAGAGAAATAGTCAATAAAGATAAAGGAATAAGGAGAAAGGAAAAGGGACAGAAGAAAGTTTTGATAAGAAATGTTTCATTACATAAGTTCCTAAAATAAGACCTTCTGAAGAGAAACCCTATGATGAAAAAGTCAGAGAAGAAAGAGAGAAGAGATTGTGCAGGCAGAATTTATGGTGAGTCCTAGAAGCAAGGGTGAATAAATTTACAATAAGGAGTCAATGAAATGTTTTCAGAGGGAATAAAATGGCCAAAGTACTGTTTAGGAAAAGGTATCATTTGTAGTTGCACTATGAACTAGTTGGAGATCATAAAAACTCTGTTGATTATCTTAAAATCATTGTAGATAGACTACTTGAAAATAGTTGGGACCAGGAAATCATTGGTATGAGTATTCACATGTATTTTGTGTTCCTTTTAATAATTCACTGAAGGAAGAAAAAAAGATAGATAGGAACAGGAAATTCTATAAAGAAAATATTGCCATTGTTCAGATGTGAGACTACACCATTTAACTGTGAGCATGGAGAGAAATAAATACAAACACATGAATTTAAACCGAAAAAGCCAATTTTACTGTAAACCCAAAGGAACTAAGGAGCAACTAAATAAGTCCAGTGATTTTCTAAAGCTTCTAGGATCAGCTATAAATGGTCGCAGTAGATAAATTATCAGGTTTGTAATCAGAAAGGTTCATTTTCCTGAGTTCAAATTTGGCCTCAGACACTTATTAGCTATGTGATTCTGGGCAAGTCATTAACTTTTTTTCACCTCAGTTTCCTCATTGGTAAAGTGGGCTAGAGAAGGAAGTGGCAAACCACTGCAATATCTTTACCTAATAATAATAATAATAACAATAGGATTACTAATGTTGAACAAGACAAACTCTAAACAATAACAACTTGGGCTGAACATATCTTTCTAGTCTCGTTGGATTTTATTTCTCTTCCTGAATTCTGTTAGAATTAAATTGACATTTTTCTTGTTTCTCAAGCAGTAAATTATATGTCCCATTTCTATAACTTTGCACCAGTCATTTCTCCAAGCCTGAAATTCACTCTCTCCTTATATCAGCTTCAGAGAAAGCCTTTCTTACTTTAAGATGCAGCTTAGGCACCATCTTCTGAATAAAATTTTTTGTGATTCTCCCAACTGCTAGTTTCCTCCCAAACGATTATATTTGTATGTATGCACATGCACATGTGTGTTTGTACACACATGTATGCATGCATACCAGGCACATGTATTTGTTCATTTATGGCATGTGTGTGTGCTATGTGGGAATTACAACCATATGTATGTATGCATGTGTATATGCATACTTGTGAATGTGCATGCATATGTACATATATATATATAAATATGTATACACATGCTATTTATATACATATATGAATTCAGTTTAATTTATGCTGTTTATATTTATATGTGTATTTATTGTTTCTCCCACTAAAATGTAGATTCTTTCCCATTCTTTGTACTTAGTACTTGTATCCCTGGTACCTGGCTTAATAAATACTTGATTCATTAACAGTCAAGAAGGAACCTCAGAAAAAGCAAGACCTAAGTTAATTGGGATTAAGTAAATTGTCCAGAGTTACATAGTTAATGTGTCAAGTGTCTGAGGCTGGATTTGAACTCAGATTCTCCTGATTTCAGGGCCAGTGCTCTGTCAACTGATCCTATGGTCTTTCTAATATATTCTGATCAGATCTGGGTTTCATAAGCCCCAGGTTACATCTGTGCAAAGTTACTCATTTCTGGACATCTTACCCAATTTCTACTTTTACTCCTTGGTGAGGGTTGGGGAGAACATTCTATGGGTTCCCGTCACCTTTATCTTTTCTCCTGTCTCAATTAGCTTACCATTAGAAGTTCCTTGTGCCCTATCAGTAATCAGTATTCATATAGGTAAATCAATTAATCTCTCCATCGATGTTTATGAAGCACCTATATTATAGGTACTGGGAACACAAAAAGAGGCAAAAGACAGTCCTTTTGCTCAAGGAATTCATAATCCAGTGGAGAAGACAACATGGAAGTAAATCTATGCAAGTTTTATATAAGCTAAATAGGAAATAATTAAAAGAGGGAAAGCACAGGAATTAAGAGAGGTTAAGAAAGGGTTTTTTGTCAGCCTTCAAATGAAGGGCTATATCTGATGGTCTCCTCAGGTTGAGTGGAGAACTCAACAAATTAAGCAAGAATTTTCCTGAATGGTCTCATTATACTTGGGTTTCACTTCTAATTAGTCAGTTAATTTTAGATAGACACTAAACATGAGCAACGAGATGGACCGAAGGTGAAAGTAAGAGAAAGTAAGCTGACTGGATTACCTTGAGGAGATGACACAGTGCTTTTAATGACCCCAAACATATTAATGATACTTTCCTAGTGATGCTGTATGGCTACAAATGATAGAATGATGTTATAATGATGGGTAGCATTTATATAACTCTTTAAGATTTGTGCAATACATATATTAACTCATTTGATCTTCACAACAACCCTGAGATGGGTGCCATTCTTATCCCAATTTACAAGCGAGGAAACAGGCACAAAGAGCTTAAGTGATTTGCCTGTGATAAACAAAATGTGTCTAAGGTAGGGTTGGAACTCAGGTCTCAAGTCTAGCACTTTATCCACTAGAGTGCCAAATAATTAAAAGTTGTACATCCTATTCCAAGGATAATGTGAAAGTGTATGGTGATTATGAATAAAGTAGAATACATCACCAATCAACAATTATGCAAGAGAAAATGGCATAAAATAGTTCAACAATGACATATATGACAGAAAAGGAAGGTTGATTCATGTGGCAAGAGTAAAGAATAACTGATAGATTGTCAAATTAGATAAAAGTCAAAAGAAGCAAAGAAAGCCCTATAAGAATTTGGACCTCGTGAAAGTTAACAAGACATAGCCAAGAATAAGGTAGAATAAAAACATATAAGTAGATTGTAATCTTTATCATTGAGGCAATGGCCTATATAATTAAGACACAAATCCATAGAAATCTCAAAGTAACTTTGCCTGATTACTTGACTATTTGTCCTTCTTGGGTTTCCAAAGCTGATTGGATATGCTAAATTGATATACTGTACTCTTCCCAATATCTTGGATTAGGAACACATGGTATCAAGCTAGGTTTTAGTAGGTGGCTATTTTAGACTGTGAGTAAGGAGTATTTTTTTTTTATTTTCACATTCTGATTTGTTATTATTAACCCTATTAGATTACAAGCTCTTTTGGTCACAGGAACTAAGTCTCCATCACTTAATATTATGCCTGGCATACAATTGGCACTTGCCAAATTCTTATTAACTAACTGAATGAATTAGAATATAGAAGGATGAAATAAGACAGAAGAAAAGCAAATATGCCTACATTCCAGTGATGGGAAAGTAGTGTTTCTTCCTTTCATTTTCAGTTCCCTAATATGCAACTAATCTTATCCTACAGTACTACCTGATGTTCTCATAATAAAGACAATAATTTTCACTGTTGTTTAGGATTAGTTTGTACTCTAGATTATTTTAATCCAAGCACCTCTCTCTAGGTTATGCAGGTATTTATTATACCTGCATTATAAAGATAATTATTATAAAGATATAGAAAGATTATATTATAAAGATAAAGAAATCTAACAAAGCATGAAGATCTTTCAACTTTTAAGTTTCAAAAATGTCACAGAAATATTTTAAAGAACAAATTTTGGTTTCTAGCACTTGTTCAATTTGCATTATACTTATTTTAATATGACTATTATTAGTTTATCTTATTTTATATTATCCCCATTATTCCCTTCCTTCACACACTCTCTCTCTCTCTTTTTCTTCCTCTCTCTCTCTCTCTCTCTCTCTCTCTCTCTCTCTCCTTCTCTCTGCTCCTGCCCCCCACCTTCTCCCCAGCTGGCAGGTAGTCTGATACATGTTAAATATTTAAAATACATGTTAAATCCAATATATGTATACATATTTTTACAGTTATCTTGCTGCATAAGAAAAATCAGATCAAGAAGGAAGAAAAAGAAAAACTGAGAAAGAAAACAAAATGCAAGCAAATAACAACAGAGCGAGTGAGAATGCTATGTTGTGTTCCACACTCAGTTCTCACAGGTCTCTCTCTGGGTGTAGATGGCTCTGTTCATTACTGAACAAGTGGAACTGGTTTGAATCATCTCATTTTTGAAGAGAACCATGTCTATCAGAATTGATCTTTGTATAGTCTTGTTATTGCTGTATATAGTGATCTCCTGATTCTGCTCATTTCACTTAACATCAGTTCATGTAGGTCTCTCCAAGCCCCTCTGAAATTATCCTGCTGGATAATTGGTGGTATCCTGTTGGATAATGAAGGTGGCCTATCTGTACCAGACCACTGCTTTATAATATAGTTTTAGATCTGGCACAGATTAATTTTGTTGTTATTTTTTCTAGGGCAGTAAAATAGTTTCTTGAGGGTTTGAATGGCATAATACTAAATAAATAGGTTAGTTTAGTGATTATTGTGATCTTTATTATATTTGCTCAACCTATCCAAGAGCACTTAATATTTTTCCAATTGTTTAGATCTGACTTTATTTTTGTGGAAGGTGTTTTGTGGTCTTGCTCATGTAGTTCCTAACTTTCCCTGGGTAGATAGATTCCCAAATATTTCATCCTATCAATAATTATTTTAAATGTAATTTCTCTTTGTATCTTTTGCTGTTGGATTTTGTTAGTGATATATAAGAATGCTGATAAGTTATGTGGATTTATTTTGTATCAGGCAACTTTGCTAAAGTTGTGGATTATTTCTAGTAGTTTTTTAGCTGATTCTCTAGGGTTCTCTAAGTATACCATCATATCATCTGCAAAGTGATAATCTGGTTTCCTCATTACCTACTCTAATTCCTTTAATCTCTTTTTCTTCTTTTATTGCCAAAGCTAGAAATTCTAATATAATATTGAATAGTAATGGTGATAGTGGGCAAACTTGTTTCACCCCTGATCTTACTGTTTATCCCCATTACATATGATGCTTGCTGATGGTTTTAAATAGATGCTATTGACTATTTTTAAAGAAAAGTCCATTTATTCCTATACTCTCTAGTATTTTTAATAGAAATGGATGTTGAATTTTATCAAATGCTTTTTCTGCATCTATTGAGATAGTCATATGTTTTTTGTTAATTTGGTTATTGATATAGTCAATTATGCTGATAGTTTTCCTAATATTGAACCAGCCCTGCATTTCTGGTATAAATCCTACTTGGTTATGCTGTATTATCCTGGGGATGATTTGTTGTAATATTTTTGCTAATATTTTCTTTAAGATATTTTGCATCAATATTCATTATGGAGATTAGTCTATAATTTTCTTTCTATGTTTTCATCCTACCTGGTTTAGGTATCAGTACCATGTCTGTGTCATAAAAGGAATTTGGTAGGAGTCCTTCATTCCCTAATTTTCAAGTAGTGTATATATTATTGAGTTAATTGTTCTTTAAATGTTTGATAGAATTCACATGTAAATCCATCTGGTTCTGGGGATTTTTTCTTAGGGAGTTGATTAATAGCTTGTTCTATTTATTTTTTTTAATGGAACTATTTAAATAATTTACTTTTTGTTTTGTTAATCTGGGCAATCTATATTTTTGTAGTTATTCCTCCATTTCACTTAGATTGCCAAATTTATTGGCATAAAGTTGGCAAAGTGGCTCCTCATTATTGTTCTAATTTCCTCTTTATTAGTGGATAGTTCTCCATTTTCATTTATGAGACTAACAATTTGATTTTTCTCATTCCTTTTTCTAATCAAATTAACTAAAGGTTTATCTATTTTGTTGGTTTTTCATACAATCAACTCTTAGTTTTATTTATTAATTTAGTTTTTTTTTTACTTTCGATTTTATTGATCTCTTCTTTTATTTTTAGAATTTCAAGTCAAGTTGGGAGTTTTTAATATATTCTTTTTCTAGCTTTTTAAGTTGCAAGCCCAATTCATTGATCTGGGCGTGGCTAGGTCCCATGAGATTCTAGCATTTGGGAGTTCTCTATTGACCTGTTGTGTTTGTTGGATGTTTTATAACTTCTCTGCTGATCTAGTAGCTTGCAACCAGGACAGAATGGCCAACACTGCTGTAGATTCCTGTAGATTCCTCCCCATAAACTCTTTACCATGTAGCGTCTGCACCACCTTGAAGAGTCCATAATGCCCATGGAATTCACACCACTCCAGGACTCTGCACTGTCTGAGCTGGCATCTGTGCTCAGCTGCTTGCACTTAGCTGCCACCCTACCATTTCCAATTGAAACAGACCTTTTCTGGCGATCTTCGAAATTATCTTTTGCTGATAATTTGTTGCACTCTCAATATTTGTGGTTTCTGCCAGTCCAGAACTAATTCAGAGGCTGGATTTGCTAATTAGTCTGAGGGTTGTAGGAAGAGATCAGAAAAAAAAATGTGTCCTTTCTGCCATCTTGGCTCTCCCTTCATTCTCTCTCAAAGAAATATCCCTTATAATAAAGGATAAAAAAGAAAATTTTATTTAGCAAACTAAACACATCAAAAAAAAAAAAAGTCTGACTCTATCTATACTGTCCCACACCCACAGTAACCCATCTCTGCAAAGAAAGCAGGGAAAGGTATTCTCTCATATCTCTTCTCTGGGGTTCATCCCATTCATTACAATTTTGAAGCATACAGCCTTGATTTTTTAAATATTACTTCTGTCATTTCTATTTTCATTGTTATAGCCATTGTGCATCTTGTTTTTCTCATCTTGACCACTTCATTTCATATCAGTCTATGGAAATCTTTCATGCTTTTCTGTATTGTTGTTCATTGTTTCTTATAGCATAGCATATTTCATTAAATAAATATACCACAAATTGTTTATTCATTTCCTAATTATTGCATATTTATTTCCAATTCCTCACCACTGAAAAAAAAAATGCTACTGTAGATATTCTGATATAAATAAGGCCCTTCTTTTTATCTTTTTTCTCCTTGGGGTATATGCTTAGCAGTCAAATTCTTTAAGTCAAAGAGTAAGGATATTTTAGGCACTTTGTTTGCCTAACTTTAGATAGCTTTCCAGAATGGTTGTACTTCACAATTCTATCAACAATGTACTAGTGTGCCTATGTTTACACAATCTCTCCAGAACTAACTATTCAATCTTGCAATCAACAAACATTTATTAAGTGCTTACTATGTCCTTACTATTCCCATCTTTGTTTTATCTTTTGTCTTTAGTGTAATTAACTAATATATCCACATATCTATTTGTTTTTAGCCTAATCAAATAACATATCCACATACTGATAGCAAAAAAACTGGTTATCTTTGTGATGACCCTTCAAGAAAGATCTTGAAGTATCTTTTGAATCACTCATAACTCAATCTACTGTGGTGAGGAGAAAAGAATTTAATATAGTTTATTGAATTTTTCTGGCCTGTTCAGTTGGAACTGGTAATAAGTGACAAACGGAATTCTTCATTAACTAGAATATTTTCTGTTAACCTAAATATCTAGTTAATTGAATGCTATACTTTCTGACTATTAGGATAAGAATGTTTACTGAAAATAACTTACTCTTTTATATTGTCCTAATGAATTGAATGATAGCTCTAAAAATTATGAGGTTCAACTAATTAATATCATTAAGGTGGTATTCTCTGAGATGTTGAGGTTGTGAAAAATTTTAAATAGTTTCATAGATCGATGAAGCTAACAAAGTAAGTTAATTGTACAATCATTTGTTACATATTGGGGGATTGTTAGAATTAGGAAGCCCTTAAATTTTGACTTTGTAGCAGAATTTCAGTCCTGGCTCAACCACCTATGCCCCTGGAAATACAGTGGATAGAAATACAGTGGAATCAGAAAGACCTCAACTCCAATTCTAATTCTCATGAACATTTATTAAACACCTACTACTTACTAAGCACTGTGTCTAGCCTCCAGACAAAATCCAGCCTCTGATATATCTGTGTGACACTGGTCAAATCAGTTTACTTTTGTTTACCTCAGTTTTCTCAATTATAAATTGAGAATAATAAAAATACCTACCTTTCGGGGTTGTGGTGAGGTTCAAATGAGATTTATCTTTTAAAAGTTCTCAGCATAGTGCCTGGCACATAGTGGAATCTATACAGATACTTATTCTTTTTCATTTACTCTAAGGTTCAGTTTCTTCATCTGTTAAGTGAAACTAAGGATACCATCCTTCCTACTGTGCATGATTGTTATGAGCATAAACAAAGAAGATATTTTTGTGAAGGTATTTTGAGAACTACAAAGTGATTTCCATATAGAAGCTTTTATTGTTTCTGTTATCAGTAGATTTATAATAGTGTAATCTTATTTGGAGTTTTCTTGGTAAAGTTATTGGAGTTGATTTGCCATTTCCTTTTCTAGCTTATTTGATCGACAAACTGACATAAATAAAATTAAGTGACTCACCTAGAATCACACAATTAATAAGTATCGGAAGCCAAATTTAAACTCAGAAAGATAAATTTTCCTTATTTTAGGCCAGGTACTCTGTTCACTTTACCACCTAACTGCCTTTGTTGATTATTGTTTCCTAGCCTAGTTTGTGATTTGGTAGTAAAGATAAAGTTTTCTCAGATCTTCTCCAGGTCAAACTTGGATTGCAAATCTGTTTCATTATATTCTTTCTTTTCTAATAGGTACAATCATAGTATATCTCTCTTTTTGTATCCCCAGCACTTAGCAGAGTGCATGGCACATGATAAATGTTAAATAATTGTTTACTGATTGTGCTATTTTCTTGGTTCTGCTTAATTCTGTATGTAGCAAATAAATCTTTTCATGTTTCTTTGAATTATTTATATTTCGTTTTTTGACAACACAGAGATGTTTCTCTATATCCATGTACTTTGATTTGTTTAGCCTTTCCACAATTGATGGCCACCTATCAGAGCTCTGTTTTGAACTAAACACTCACTAATTTGTGAGAGTCATTTGTTAAATATTAAGTCTAAGTATCTTATTCATGCAACAGCCAGGAATTGAGTGTCACTGGATCAAAGAGTACATGATGGGGAGTGAAGTATAAGAAGACTGGAAAGGTGAAAGGGGACTAAGTTATGAAGGGCTTTGGATGAAAGAGGATTTTGTATTTGATCCTGGAGGCAATAGGAAACCACTGGAGTTTATTGAGTACAGAGTTGATGTGATGAACCTGAGCTTGAAGAAAATCACTTTGGTGCTTAAATGGAGGATCAGTTGGAATGGAAAAGAGACTTAAGGGAGACATCCACTAGCAGACTACTACAATAGTCCAGGTTTAAATTGATAAGGCCGGCATCAAAGCAGTACCATCATCAGAGGAGAGAAGGGGATATGTTCAAGAGATGTTCCAAAAGATATAGTTAGGGAAGTGATAGTATTTTCATAAGCATAAACCTATAATGGGCAAATAAATCTTAGTGTCATAAAAATAATTTTGACTTTGTAAAGTCAAAATAATTGTTCCTGAAAAAGAACAAGGGACCTCTAACAATCCCCAGGTCATACCTTGAGCACTCTTTAGTAGGTAATCTATGCTTGTCTGAGAAAGCCTACTTTGATTAAAATGGAGGCATCCTGAGTGTTCTTTGGAGCATGTCCAGATCAAGGCCATTAGGTTCCACTCAAATAAGTGTAGCCTCCTGTGATTGTCTGTCTTTTGAATGAAAAGAGTAAGGCACTGACTTTGCATAGCTCTGCCTTATTCAAATTCAGTCCTCTTGCAGTTCAAGACATCATCGGTTCTCTTCGAGAATACAACAATAACAACAACAAACAAGAAGATTCAGTCTAATCATCTATACATCAAAAATCTGCAGACACTACAAATCAGGACTTGATACATTGTTTTGTTGATTGTCTAGATTTCAGTGATGGAAAAAATCTTAATGTAGATAAAATGATATACATTTGTATATCATGTGCATTGTTTTGTTGCACCCAGTAGATTGTTACTTATTAGCACATCCCTGGTACCTACCTGTTTTCTGTTCTTTTAGCATGACCTGGTATTGATGATGATGCCCTGTTGGCTCTGAGAAAACAAAAAACTGAAGTTTCAAAATTGTAGGTAAAATAGAAATAAAAGTCTTAATAGTATAGCTAAGAAAATAGTTTCCAGACTGTAAAATACGCTTTATTGACTAATGATGGTTTGAAGGATATCAAAGATGATAAGGATACACCGGATGCTGTTTATTCTGTCTGTATTAAGATTCTAAGGTGTTTGTTCTAGTGATTTGCAATGCTTTAGGTCTCATCCTAGAATCCTTGTGTAGACTTTATATTCCCTGGGTATCTTTATACCAGTTCCTGCTCTAAGCAAGACTAGTTATATCTCTTCCTCAGGGTTTCAGGGGCATGTTTGAGAAGCAGGGCAAGGGGGTGGGTTGAGGGAAGAGGATAAAGGGAAGGGGACAGAGGAGAGCAGAAGAGGGGGAATCTTTCTATTGATATTGGCTTGAATCTCTATTCTAATATGTTCTCCGTTAAATCAATCACCAGAGTAAGGCCCAGTATTTTTTAAATAATTAGCATGAATTTACTTTCCAAAGGAATATTTGCTGAGTAGATATACAAGAAGAGAAGTATAAATATTACCCCTACTCCTCAATTAGGGGAAAACTTTCTCTTCTACCACCTCAATTAGTGGAAATAGTAAGCTCAAAATTAAAGAATTGACTACAAATCATTTACCCCATTGAGTTTGCTTCTAAATGGAGCATAACCAATGGGTGAAGTTAATTGTTTGCTGCATAAGGATCCAGAGTCAAATATCAAAATCAGACTCCTTTGTCATCTAACGTCCTCCATAACTTTGCTCACACCTGGCTTTCCTGACTTATTCAATGCTCCTCTCTTTCACACACTCTCATTGAACCAAGTTGACCTACTTACTGCTCCTCACAGGTGATATTTCATCTTTTTCATCCATGTCTTTGCATTGGTCAGTTTCTGTGCTTGAAATGGACTTTTCCCCCTTCTCTACCTCTAAAAATCATAGGTTTCCTTTAAGGCTTAAGTCAAAATACATAAAGGAATAGGGAGAAGGGGAGGGAAGATGAGAAGGGGAAGGGAGGGAAAGAAGAGAAGGAGACAATTTGGAACTCACTTTTTGAAAAAAGAAATTATTTTTACATGCAATTGTTAAAAAAATAAATTGAAAAACTCAATTCCCACCTTCTCTAGGAAGCTTTAAGTGATTCTCCCAGGTACCAGTATTTTCCATTAAAATTACTTTTAAAAATCATTTCTTGAATATATTTGTGTATATATGTTGTTGCTTTTATTATTTTCAGTAGAATTAGAATACAGACTGTTACAACATTTAGGCAGTTTCATTTTTGTCTTTGTAGTCCCAGTGCTTAGGCCATAGTAAGTATTTAATAAATGCTTGTTGATTGATTATTCGAGTATGAACTTTGGAAGATCAGAAATTATATTTTATATTTCACTATAATCCCCTTAATGTCCTTCACATAGTAGTTGCTTGCTAAACCTTTGTTGAATGAATGAATCCTTGAGAAAACAAACCTTCCTAAAATTAACTTCCTCAATGAACCATATTGTGACAAATTCAGAGAAGTGTTAGAATAGGGGCATACAAAGGGAGACATGTTTTGTTAAAGAGTAAATGGAGAGTAAAAACATGCAAAAGCTGCATGACAGAGATACAACCACTGGCTGCTTTTTTTTTTTATAAAGTATCTGAGTGGTTTGATTTTATGTGAATTCCAAACTCAGTACTACATATCTTTCTCCAAAAGCACATTGCATTGACACTAGTTTTAAAAAAAAAATCATAAAACAATAACCCCCTAAATAAGCTAAGCTTATTTTGCCCTAATACTAACATGACTGTAGTAAATTTTAACATATTAATTGTAGAGCAAATTTGATTATTTGGTGTTTGCCAGAAGCAAGTAAAATAATTGTGATCACTTTTTAAAAACCTTTTTATTATTCTATTGAGGTTTTCTTTGGTATGTTAATTCAATTCAGAGTAGCATGCATAAATATTTATAAAAATGAGGCATACCTTTTACAAGAACCTAATTTCTACATATTCTGACTCATACATTTTATTTTGTTAAAGATGAATATGAAGGGTAAATAAAAAAAGTATGTGTATAGTTGCTCTCTGAGAAGTATGTTTACTATCATGTCATTGTGAATCTTTATAAATCAATAAACATTTATTAAACACCTACTATGAATCAGGCATGCTACTAATCACTATGGAAAAGAAGAACAGCAAAATACAGTCCCTATTCTCAAGAATCTCACAGTATAATAGGAGAAATAACATATAATAGATAAATTGGAGCTAATTAACAGAAAGAAGGCATTAGAACTAAGATGGATTAAGAAAGACTTCTCACAGAAAGTGAGAATTTATCTGGGACTTGAAAGAACTAGGGAAGCCAGGATACAAAGATGAGGAGAGGGAAAATTACACCAAGTATGAAAGATAACCAGTGAAAATGAATGGAGTCAGGAAGTATCTCTTGCATGAGTAACAATGAGAAGCCTACAATCACTGAATCTAAGAGAACATAGTGGTGAAGGGAAGGGACCTAAGGCATAAGAAGACTATAATGATATGTGTATAAGGGTAGGTTATGAAAGGCTTTGAATACCAAAGAGAGAACTTACATCGGATCTAGAAGGTGAGAGAGAGCCACTTGAATTTATTAAATGATGGCAAGGGGAGTGTCCTGCACTTTAGGAAAATATTGATAGCTATGTGAAGGTTGGACTGGATTCTGGATGGAGTTTGTCAGGGAGACCATCCAGAAGTCATCACAAACAAAGGACACTGGGGCTATCTCACACATAATACCAAGAACACTTACATTTCAATGGGTCCATGGTTTCATTCTTTTCACACACACATCATGGCCCTCATTCATACCCATTAACTTTCTTTAAATTTTCCACTGGAGATGTACCCAATCCAGAAATTTTCCTTCAGTTCAGTATAATTCATGTCAATCCAACAAGCATTAATTAAAGGCCTATTATTCAGGGCAGTGTGGTAGGAATTAAAAATACAAAATGAAAAACAATTTCCTCAAGCAACTTGCATTGAATTTAGATTTCTTGAGCTTGCCATAGATTCCAAGTCAAGGCTAGGAGGTTAAAGGTAACAACATGCTGAGAATCAAGGAGAAATACACAGAGGATTATTCAACAAACAGGATGTATTGCAAATGACTTTTGGTAATGCCAAGCTATAAAAAAAATGCAATTGCTTTGGGAACAAAGAGGATGAAGAAAGGAAGGCAAAAGTCAAGTTGCTTTTATAAAGGTCAAGGGAAAAGTCACTGAATGGTGCAAACTCTTTGACCTAGATATATCTCTACTAGATTTATACTTTCAAAGAGATCAAAGAAAGATTAAAAAGGACCTGAATGTAAAAAAAAAAAAAATTTAAAGCAGCACTTTTTTGTGGTCACAAAGAACTCGAAACAAAAGGAGTGCCCATCAATTGGTGAATGACAGAGCAAACTATAGTATGTGGATGTAATTAAATACTCTTTTGCTCTTTAGAAGTAAAGAAAGGGTTGGTTTCAGAAAAACCTTAGAAGGTTGTTTGAGCTATTCCAGCGTAAAGTGAGCAGAACCAAAATTAAGCAAAAATGTTGTAAAGACAGCTTCTAAAAACTTAAAATCCTTGGTCAACACAATGACCAATCAGGATTCTGAAGGATTCTAATCATGAAGCATGCGACCAAACCTCCTGACAAAGAAGTAATAGACCCAGGGTGTAGAATGAGATAGATTTTTTAGAAATAGCCAATATAGAAATTTGTGTTCCTTGACTATGTAAGTTTGTTTTAAAAGGGTTTGTGTTTTTTCTTTATTTCCCCCAAAGTAGGAGAGTAATGGTGGGAAAGGGAGAAGATACATTTTTGCTTAGTGAAAAAATTTTTTAAAAATTTAAGGGGAGAAATTATTTCTATTGACTTTGTTTCTAATTGAGAATAATCCAATTTAATAAATATTTATTGAGTAACTGTTTAGCACTGTTAAGCAACAGTTTCTAGACCTATAATTTCATTGGCATGAGAAACTCCTAGAAGTGCCCTCGACTAATGTAATTTATTAAGATCCTCCTATGCTCCAGGCATTGAACAAAAGAACAAAATCCTTACCCTTAAGGATCTCCCATTCTACCAGGGAAGACAACAAGTACATAAATTAGCATATATAATTAATTAGCAGAGAATTACCATAGAAATCAGAAAGGCTTAGTTTAGAAGGTAGCCCTTGAATTGAACTTAATATAGTAGGGATTTTAAGAAGGTGACATGAAAAGGGAATGCATTCCAGACCTCTGAGTCATCTAGTTCAAGGGTACAGAGAAAAGAAATGGAATATTGTAGATGAAGAATAGTAAGAAAGACTATTTGATTGAACAATGGAGTTTAAATGGAGATAATGTTAACAATGTTGGGAAGATAGAAAGAATTTTAAATGCCAAACAGAGGAGTTTATAGGAGCCAGTGGGGAATAAGGAACCAATGAAGTTTACTGAACAAGTGGAGATGACATGAGGCAGAAGAGACTTGAGGTAGTAAGACCAGTTAGGAAGGTACTATAATAGTCTAGGTGACAGGTAATGAGTGTCTGAATTAAGTTAATAAATGATCATAAAAATTTCTCCTGCTTTGCTTGTATGCAAATACCATGGAAGACAAAGTTTAAGATTTATTCCATACATTCAAAGAGAGAAACAGATGGGAAATAACTAGAGAAATTTAATTACATTCTGCCATTACTCCTGTTGATCAGTTAAATAGTGATTCCTGATGTTAAAAACAAGGAAAGAAATAAATGATTCTCATTCATCACTTCAAAGCATCTGTGTTTCCCTAAATATGGGTTTCCTTACCACAGGGACAGATCACATCCACTCTGTACCTTAGTATATGACCTTCATGAGTTGTGACTAAAAAAAAAAATTTATATCCTGCTAGTCAACTTTCTGACTATGAACCTCTCCTCTCCAATTTTAGCTATATTGGTCATTGACCAACAGAATACAGTTTATTGTGGGGCCTGTATTCAAAGTCTTTCCAGATTGGTAGAGCTTTTTCTCTCTGCTGGCATAACCTATGATGGAAAGTGAATACCTTCTAAAGTAATTATTTTATGATGATTCACAGTAAACATGAAACTGCTCTTGGCAATCCTCAAATCATTTAATCATTTTCATAACATAATACAATAAAAAAAGATGATTACACATGAAATCACAAACCCAACACGTAACAACTTGCTATTCCTTTTAAATGCACAAGAAAGTTGTGTAAATTCCCCCCACCCTTTGTATTCTTCCCTTCCTCCACCCCTGGCTCAGAGATGGCTATCATTGGACACAAATCAGTATACATATCCAAAATTCTTCTAAACATTCAACTGTTTCTTTGAATGTAATTAGTGTCTTTCTTCATATATCCTTTATAATTAATTTAGGTATTTATAAGTAAAAATAACTTATTTGCTCAAAGCCATTCTTAAAACAATATTGTTGTTACTGCATACAATGATCTCTTGGTTATGCTAATTTAGCTCTTCATTATTTTGTATGTTTTTCTAAAACCGTTGAGTCCATCATCAAATAACAATTTTCTTAGTTGAAATTGATGCCAACTAGTTGTGTAAGTCAATACAAACCTTACCAATGCTCATAATGCCATTCCTTTTAATAACTCCCAATATGAATTGGTAAGTTATATGAATAATTATACGAATGGAAAGCATCTAGCAAAAGAAGACTTAAAATAAGACTACAAAACTTGCAGGGGAGAAAAGACCTAAGGAATTCCAGTCATTGAATGTGAGAGCTTGAAGAGATAATCAAAGAGATTATCTAATCTAGCCCTCTCAGTTTAAAGATGAAGAAACCGATGTTCAGAGTGGTAAAAAGATTTGAGCAAAGACACACAACTATCTGGCTCATACTGATAATATTTTGAAAAATAGTAAACCAAGTGAAGGGGGTGGCTAATTGACCAATTACTCATGAAAAATTAGTTCAAATGGAAAAAAGGTAAAACACTTTTGAGAACAAATTGTCATGTATATAAGCATATATATATATATATATATATATACTTACATATATATAAAAACATATATGTAAGTATATATATGTATATAATATGGAATGAAATTGAACCTGTGATATTATTTGTAAAAGGAAGTCCTGGGAGAGAAAATTACTCTATTATCTTTTCTATAATTTAGAATTACAGAGTATTGAAAATATAATAGACTTTCCAAGTCACAAATTATTATGTTTCAGAGAAAGGATTTGAAACTGGATCTTTCTTATTTCAAATTCAGCTCTACCCACTGGTCAACATTGCTTCTCATATTTTATAATGGGAAATTGTAAAATGTGTATATGCATATATATTTAAAATATTTAAATAGAATTAATTTGTTGACAAGATTGTTTCTAGCATTCTCCTGCACTGTATTCATACTGAATACAGTTTCAAAACACATTAGGCAATGTGCTGAACCATTAAGCAATTATAACTTTAAAATGTGGGTTATGGAAGAACAGAAATAGTTCAGATTGTAACTATGGTAGAAGAGCAAAGGAACATATGTGAGTCTCCCAGATGGGCTTTATCTCAAGGGAATGTATGTGTATGTAAATTTACTACAAGATCATCAGAATTGAAGATTAAGAAATTTTCTGAGTTCTTTATGTGTGTAATAAACTCAACTCATTGAAGCTTTTAAAAATTGAATTAAAAACAACTCCTCAAATCTTTTCATCATGATTTAATAGCAGGCATGACATTATGAATTGATTTACTTATTGCTTTAAGCCACCATAGGACTTTAGGAAATTGAGGCCCAGATATGTTTAAGTTTTTCAAAAACAATTTAAAACCTTAAGAAGAAACATAAACATATATTACTATATTATATATATAATACTATAGACGTGTATATTGTATATATATGCACATATATGCATGCATATATCTATGTGTTATGCAATATGGTGGTATATGTGTGGTATTCCTTTCATTCACATTTCTTTATATAAAAGAAGAGAAAACAAAAAATAATGAAGAAAATTAAAGAAAAAACATCTCTGATTTAAATGCAGGCTTTACTAATTCTTATAAGTCCTGCCAAATTGTCTTGGATCATTAGATTATTGAGAATAACTAAGTCATTCATATAATACTGTTCTTCTGGTTCTGATCATTTCACTTTGCATCAGTTGATAGAAGGTGTTCCATGTTTTTCTGAGAGCACCCTACTCATCATTTCTTTCTTTCTTTTTTTTTTTTTTTATATTAAAGCCTTTTATTTACAAAACATATGCATGGGTAATTTTTTCAACATTGACCCTTGCAAAACATTTTGTTTCAAATTTTCCCCTCCTTCCCCCTACCCAATCCTCTAGTTGGCAGGTAGGCCAATACATGTTAAATATGTTAAAAATACATGTGAAATCCAATATATGTATACATATTTCTACAGTTATCTTGCTGCACGAGAAAAATCAGATCAAGAAGGAAGAAAAAGAAAAACAGAAAGAAAACAAAATGCAAGCAAATAACAACAGAGAGAGAATGCTATGTTGTAGTCCACAATCCATTCCTACGGTTCTCTCTCTGGGTGTAGATGGCTCTCTTCATCACTGAACAAGTGGAACTGTTTTGATTCATCTCATTGTTGAAGAGATCCACATCCATCAGAATTGATCATCATATAGTCTTGTTGTTGGCATGTATAAAGATCTCCTGGTTCTGCTCATCTCAATTAGGATCAGTTCATATAGGTCTCTCCAAGCTTCGTTGATATCAATCTGCTGGTCATTTTTTTACAACAATAATATTCCATAACATCCATATTCCATAATTTATTCAGCCATTCTCCAATTGCTGGGCATCCACTCAGTTTCCAATTTCTGTCCACTACAACAGGGCTGCCACAAAGATTTTTGTACATGTGGGTCCCTTTCCCTACTTTAAGATCTCTTTGGGATATAATCCCAATAGAAACATTGTTGGATCAAAGGGTATGCACAGTTTGATAACTTTTTGAGCATAGTTCAAAACTGTTCTCCCCCATGGCTGGATCCGTTCACAGGTCCGCCAACAATGTATCAGTGTCCCAATTTTCCCACCTCCCCTCCAACATTCCTCATTATCTTTTCCTGTTATTTTAGCCAATCTGACAGTTGTGTGACAGGTATCTCAGAGTTGTATTAATTGGCATTTTTCTGATCAATCGTGATTTGGAGTACCTTTATATGTGATTGCAAATAGTTTCAATTTCTTCATCTGATAATTGTTTGTTCATATCCTTTGACTACGTGTCAATTGGAGAATGGCTTGAACTATTATAAATTTGAGCCAATTCTCTATTTATTTTAGAAATGAGGCCTTTATCAGCTCCTTTGGATGTAAAAAATGTTTTCCCAGCTTATTGCTTCCCTAATAATCTTGTTTGTATTAATTTTGTTTATACAGAAACTTTTATACTTAATATAATCAAAATAATCTATTTTGTGATCATTAATGATCTCTAATTCTTCTTGGTCACAAATTCCTTCCTCCTCCCCAAATCTGAGAGGTGAACTATCCAATGTTCTTCTAATTTGTTTATAATATCATTCTTTATGTCTAGATCATGAACCCACTTCAACCTGATCTTGGTAAATGGTGTTAGGTGTGTGTCTATGCCTACTTTCTGCCATACTAGTTTCCAATTTTCCCAGAAGTTTTTGTCAAATAGTGAATTCTTTTCCAAAAAGCTGAGGTCTTGGGGTTTGTCAAAACACTAAATTGCTATAGTTATTGACTGTTTTATTCTGTGAATCTAACCTACTCCACTGATCACCTGCTCTTTTTCTTAGCCAGTACTAAATGGTTTTGATGACTGCTGCTTTATGATATAGTTTCATATAAAATAAAAATAAAAATAAAATAAAATAAAACTATAATATAGTTTTAGATCTGGTACAGATAGACCACCTTCTATTGCTTTTCTCTTCATTAATTCCCTTGAAATTCTTGACCTTTTGTTCTTCCAGATAAATTTTGGTGTTATTTTTTCTAGGACAGTAAAATAGTTTCTTGGGAGTTTGATTGGCATAGCAATAAATAAATAGATTAGTTTAGGTAGTATTGTCATCTTTATTTATATTCTCTCAACTTATCCAACAGCACTTGATATTTTTCCAATTGCTTATATCTAACTTTCTTTATGTGGAAAATGTTTTGTAGTTTTGTTCATAAAGTTCCTGATCCTCCCTTGGCAGACAGATTGCCAAATATTTTATCATACTGACAATTATTTTAAATGTAATTTCTCTTTGTATCTCACTGTTGGATTTTGTTAGTGATGTATAAAAATGCTGATGATTTATGTGGATTTATTTTGTATCCTGCAACTTTGCTAAAGTTGTGAATTATTTTCTAATAGTTTTTTAGTTGATTCTTTAGGGTTCTCCAGGTATACCATCATATCATCTGCAAAGAGTGATAATTTGGTTCCCTTATTACCTACTCTAATTCCTTTAATCTCTTTTTCTTCTCTTATTCCCCAAGCTAGCATTTTTAACACAATATTGAATAGTAAGGATGATATTGGATCTTATTGGAAATAGTTCCAGTTTATCCTCATTATATGAGATGCTTGCTGATGGTTTTAAATAGATGCTACTGACTGTTTTAAAGAAAAGTCCAATTATTCTTATGCTCTCTGGTATTTTTAATAGGAATGGGTGTTGGATTTCATCAAATGCTTTTTTTGCATCTATTGAGATAATCATGTGGTTTTTCTTAGTTTGCTTATTGATATAGTCAATTATGCTAATAGTTTTTCTAATATTGAACCAATCCTGCATTCCTGGTATAAATCCTACTTGATCATGGTGTATTATTCTGGGGATGATTTGTTGTAATCTCTTTGCCAATATATATTTTTTAATATTTTTGCAACAATATTCATTAGGGAAATTGGTCTATAATTTTCTTTCTCTGTTTTTATCTTACTTGGTTTAGGTATCAGTACCATGTCTGTGTCATAAAAGGAATTTGGTAGGAATCCTTCATTCCCTATTTTTTCAAATAGTTTATATAGTATTGGAGTTAATTGTTTTTTAAATGGTTGGTAGAATTCACATGTAAATCCATCTGGTCCTGGGGATTTTTTCTTAGGGAATTGATTAATAGCTTGTTCTATTTATTTTTCCAAAATGGGACTATTTAAGTAATTTATTTTCTCTTCTGTTAATCTGGGCAATCTATATTTTTGTAGGTATTCCTCCATTTTGCTTAGGTTGTCAAATTTATTGGCATAAATTTGGACAAAGTACCTTCTAATTATTGCTCTAATTTTCTCTTCATTTGGTGGAAAGTTCTCCCTTTTCATTTTTAAGACTAACAATTTGATTTCTCTTTCCTTTTTCTAATCAAATTAATTGAAGCTTTATCTATTTTGTTGTTTTTCCATAAAACCAACTCTTAGTTTTGTTTATTAATTCAATAGTTTTTTTTACTTTTAATTTTATTGATCTCTCCTTTTGTTTTTAGAATTTCAAGTTTAGTCTTTAGACTGGGGGGGTGTTATTTGTTCTTTTTCCAGATTTTTTAATTGCCAAGCCCAATTCATTGCACTTGTCTTTCTCTATTTTATTTAAGTAAGAATTTAGAGATATAAAATTTCCCCTTATTACTGCTTTGGCTGCATCCCACAAATTTTGGTATGTTGTCTCATTATTGTCATTCTCTTGGATGAAATTATTGATTGTATTTATGATTTGCTGTTTCACCCATTCATTCTTTAAGATGAGAATATTTAGTTTCCTAGTACTTTTTGGTCTATTTTCCTCTGGCCTTTTATTCTTCATATTCTGAAAAAAATACATTTACTATTTCTGCTTTTCTACATTTGATTTTAAGGTCTTCATGTCCTAATATATAATCAATTTTTGTATAGGTTCCATGAACTGTCGAGAAAAAAGGTGTACTTCTTTCAATCACCATTCAGTTTTCCCCAAAGATCTATTATATCTAGCTTTTCCAGTATTCTATTTACCTCTTTAACTTCTTTCTTATTTATTTTTTGGTTTGATTTATCTAGTTCTGAGAGAACAAAGTTGAGATCTCCCATTATTATAGTTTTGCTGTCTATTTCTTCTTGCAGCTCTCTTAACTTCTCCTTTAAGAATTTCCATGCTATGCCATTTGGTGCATATATTTTTAGTATTTATATTGCTTCATTATCTATGCTATCCTTTAGCAAGATATAGTTTCCTTCCTTATCTCTTTTAACTAGATCAGTTTTTGCTTTTGCTTGATCTGAAATCAGAATGGCTACTCCTGCTTTTTTTTTTACTTCACTTGAAGCATAATAGATTCTGCTCCAGCCTTTTACCTTTACACTGTATGTATCACTTTGCTTTACCTGCGTTTCTTGTAAACAACATATTGTAGGATTTTGGCTTTTAATCCAGTCTGCTGTGCACTTATGCTTTATGGGAGAGTTCACCCCATACAAATTTACAGTTAAAACTACTAATTATGTATTTTCTGCCATCTTATTAACCTCAAATTATACTTTTCTCTTTCCTTTTCCTCTTTCCCACATCCCCAGTATTTTACTTATGAGCACTATTTACCTCAAGCAATCCTCCCCCTTTAAAGACTCTTCCCTTTGTTAAACCTTTCCCCTACAATTTCTGTTTTCCCTTCTATTTCGTTTACCCCTTCCTTTTTCTCTTTTCCCCCTTTCCCTTCCCACTTTTCTATAGGATGAGATAAGTTTCTTGTGAAACTGTATATGTCTAATATTCTTTCTTTGAGCCAAATCTGATGAGAGTAAGATTCATACAATATTCATCACTCTCCCTTCTTTCCCTCAAATATAACAGATTTTTTTTTCCTCTTCCTGAGATGTAATTTCCCTCATTTTACCTCTACTTTCCCCTTTTTTCTGTTGCAATCCTCTTTCTTTTTTATGTTATAACAGTAAAATCAGATTATACATGTACTCTCTATGTATACCCCCAACAGAAATCCAGTTCTCAAGAGTTTTTTTCCCTTTTTATCTTTTTATACTTTTCTTGAGTTCTATATTTGGATATCATTTTTTTTTGTTTAGCTCTGGTCTTTTCATTAAAAATAAATGGAATTCACCAGTTTTATTGAATGTCCATTTCTTCCCTGAAGGAAAATGCTCAGTTTAGCAGGGTGATTTATTCTTGTCTGCGTTCAAGTTCTTTCACTTTCAGGAATATCAGATTCCAGGCCCTTCAATCCTTTAAAATGGAAGCTTCTAGATCCTGAGTAATCCTTATTGTAGCTTCTTGGTATTTGAATTGTTTCTTTCTAGCTGCTTGTAATATTTTTTCCTTGGTCAGATAGTTCTGAAATTTAGTCACAATATTCCCTGGAGTTTTAATTTTGGGATCTTTTTCAGGAGATGTTTGGTGAATTCTTTCAATGGTCATTTTATCTTCTAATTCTATGATATCAGGGCAGTTCTCTGTTGATTTCCTGAAAAACAGTGTCTAGGCTCTTTTTCTCATCATGGTTTGCAGGGAGTCGAATAATCCTTAGATTATCTCCCCTAGATCAGTTTTCCAGATCAGTTGTTTTCCCAATTAGATATTTTAAATTTTTCCTATTTTTTTAGTTTTTCCTTGATTGATTCTTGTTGTCTTATTGAGTCATTCATTTCCATTTGTTCAGTTCTGAATTTTAGTGAATTATTTTCTTCATTTACTTTTTTAACTTCTTTTTGTATTTGTCCAATTGAATTTTTAAATGAGTTCCCTTGTTCTATGGAATTTTTTTCCATTTCACAAATTCTGTTTTTTAATGAGTTATTTTTTTTTCTGTTTCTTTATTTCACAAATTCTGTTTTTCTGGGAGTTGTTTTATTTTTCCATTTTATCAAATCTATCTTTTAGTGAGTTATATACCTTTTCCAAATCCTCTTGCAATGTTTTCATTTCCTTTCCCCATTTTTCTTCTAGCTCTCTTTTGAGATCTTTTTAAATTTCTTCTAGGAAACCTTTGTGTGATGGGAACCAGGTTATATCAACTTTTGGAGCTTCATCTGAAGATGATCTGCTTTTAGTCTCCTCAGGGTTTGAAATCTGTTCTCTTTCACCATAAAAGCTGTCTATGATCAGAGTTCTCTTTACTTTTTTACTCATTTTTTTTAAGTTAAGGTCTGCTTTTAGGGCAGGGGAGATTTTCCAAGCTTCCTATATAAGCTGCTCTGGGTCAGTGCTGAATAATTCCCAGCACTGGATGAGCATAGCCAGGTCTTGGGAGATTCTGGCATTTTGGAATTCACTATTTACCTTTTGTGTTTGTTTTGGATATTTTATAACTTCTCTGCTGATCTACTGGCTATCAACCAGGGCAGAGTGGCCAACACTGCTGTAGATTCCTCCCCATAGATTCTCCACCATGCAGAGTCTGCATCATCTTGCACCGCCCCTGGCCTCTGTGTTATTTGCACAGGTATCTATGCTCAACCTGCTTGCGCTTGGCTGCCTCCCTCCTGTTTTCCATTGAAACAGACTTTTTCTGGCAAACTTCTAAATTCTCTTCTGGTAATTTGTTGCACTCCCAATATTCTTGGATTCTGCTGGTCCAAAGCTAATTCAGAGGCTGGAATTAATTAGTCTGAGAATTGTAGAAGGTTAGAAAGAAACGTGTGTCCTCTCTACCATCTTGGGTGTACTCCTGGAAGTTCTCTCATCATTTCTTAAAGTACAGTTGCATTCAGCCATTCCTAAATTGATGGACATCTCCTCAATTTATACCAAGTTGCTACCACTAAAAGAATTGCTATAAATATTTTTGTACAAAAAGTTCTTTTCCTTTTTTATGTCTTTGGGATACATATCTAGTAATAGTATTGTTTGGTCAGAGTACGCATGGTTTTGTAGGCCTTTGGGCATAGTTACAAATTGTACTGCATAATGGTTAAATCAGTATATAACTTCACCAATTGAACTTTAGTGCTTTAATTTTCTCACACTCCCTCCAATATTTATAATTTCTCTTTTCTGTCATATTAGCCAATCTGACAGGTATAAGGCAGCATTTTAGAGTTGTTTTAATTTGCATTTCTTCAGTCAATAATGATTTAAAGCATTTTTCTCATGTGATTATAAACAGTTTTGAATACTTTGAAAACTGTTCATGTTTTTTGACCATTTATTGTTTAAGAAATGGCTTTTATTTCTATAAATTTGAGTCCATTTTCTATGTTTGAAGAATGAAGTCTTTATCAGAGAAACTGACTATAAAATTTTTTGTAGTAATGATTACCATCTATGTATTTCCCTTTATCTTATTTCCCCCATTTATCCTATTTTCTCATTTTACCCTGTCCATTCTCAAAAGTATTTTGCTTCTGACTTTTACCTTCCCCAAATTGCCCTCTCTTCTATCAATCCCTCCTTTCTTATCCTCTTCCCTTTCTACTTTCTTGTACAGTAAGATAGATTTCTACATATAGCTGAGAGTATATATTTTTTCCTCTGTGAACCAATTCTTATGAGAGTAAGGTTCATGTGCTTCTCTCCCCACTTTGCTCATTTTCCCCTCCACTGTAAACTCTTTTTGAGACCTCTTTTATGTCAAATCATTTATCTTATTCTCCCTTTTCTTTTCCCCTTCTCTGGCAGCTAAGGAAGCTTTGTAAACCTTCTTTTGACCAGTAGTTCAATCTTCTTATCATCTGTGACCTGAGAGTTCTGAAAACTGCCACTACTGCCACTGTTTTCAGTTGCCTCAAATCTGTTCCTGGTTTGTTGGGGTCTGGTCTACACTGGCACAGTCTTGTCTGGACTGATCTCCTCTCTCTCCCTGGTGCAAAAGACCATTCCTACCAATCTTCAAAGTTGTCTTGGGCTAGAGAATTATTTCTCTCAGTCTTTTTGTGGTTTCTGCCACTCAAGAATTGTTTTAGAGTCATTGTTTAGCAGTATTTGGGGAGGTTTAAGGAAAAATTCAGATAGTTTACTTCCTTTATTCTGCCATCTTGGCTCCACCTCCCATTTGCGGTTTTCTTGGCAAAGATATTAGAATGGTTTGCCATTTCCTTCCCCTGGTTATTTTACAGATTAGGAAAATGGGACAGTCAGTATCAGAGGCAGGTGTTTAATCTAGGTCTTTCTTGCTGCAACTTCATGATATGCTAATATAAACAAGCCACCTAACCAGTGTGAAAAAATCTATGGATTAACTTGTCATACTTGACCCTTCCAGCATAGTCCTTTCATCCAGTATTTCTATTTGCCATCACCCAGCTCATTTATTTTTCTCCTCTGTTCAAAGAATTTGTATCTTCTGCTATATTCTGGGAAAACTCTATTCTCTGATTCAGAGGTATTTGACATGACATTATATGAACAGTTTCTTCAGTAATGATCCATTCAGCAAGTAAGAATTTAGCAGTTCTCTCCTACTACTGATAGCATATCAATGTCCATTACTTAATTACTCTCAAATATTAATGTCTTAGCCTCCTGACAAGATCATGAACTTTGAGGACATGGACTAGCTCTTCTGCTTCTCTATATCAACTGAATAAGTGTGGTCAACAAATTTGCTATATGTTAAGCCTTGGGGAAGGGGGGGGGGGGGGGGGGGGGGGGGGGGGGGGGGGGGGGGGGGGGGGGGGGGGGGGGGGGGGGGGGGGGGGGGGGGGGGGGGGGGGGGGGGGGGGGGGGGGGGGGGGGGGGGGGGGGGGGGGGGGGGGGGGGGGGGGGGGGGGGGGGGGGGGGGGGGGGGGGGGGGGGGGGGGGGGGGGGGGGGGGGGGGGGGGGGGGGGGGGGGGGGGGGGGGGGGGGGAGGGGGGGAGGAAGGAAGGAAGGAAGGAAGGAAGGAAGGAAGGAAGGAAGGAAAGAAGGAAGGAAGGAAAGAACCCTGAATTCCTCTTGCCCTCAAGGAGGTTACATTTAGCTAGGAGATTCCAACTATAAACATGGATTTTCTTACCAAAAAACTCAAAATAATTTTTGAAAGATCAATATGCTAATAATGAGGGTGATTTGGGAATCAAAAGAGGCTCTGTATAAGGGGTAGTAACTGGGCAATTCTTTGAAGTATAGCACTTAAGCACACCCAATCTTAAACAGTGTATTGACCAGGCGATTCAGAGTACTTAATAAATCTATAATCTAATAAACCATAGCCCATATGTACCCAATTCATTTACTTTTATTAGTTAGGGAAAGGACACAATTTAGTTTAAAGTGAAGACATTTAATAAAATAGCACAATATGAAAGGAGTAATAAAATACTTCTATGGCACATCCTCTGACAATTATATATGTCATCAATGGGATGAATAGATTCATGTAGCAAACGCATTTAAGGAGTTCAGTTTTAGGGAACATTTATATTCAGGACACACTTTCAGGGGGATATACAGGACTGCTGATATTTTCTGATGATGTTGTGCCACTCTCAGTAGACTCACTTCCATGATCTCTCCCAGATTCATAGCGTCTGTTGGTCAAGAAATCTCCACTCTACTGCATATTTTGCCTATCATGTTGTCCCTATTTTTGTTGTTGTTGTTGAGGCTATCAGGGTTAAGTCACTTGCCCAGAGTCACACAGATAGTAAATGTCAAGTGTCTGAAGCCAGATTTAAACTGAGATCTTCTGGACTCCAGAGCCAGTGCTCTATCCATTGTGCCACCTAGCTTCCCCCATTTCTATCTTTTATTTCTACCCTTCTACTTTTAATTTAGAGCCCTAAGTGAGTACCAGCAAAAAGTCTGGGAAGGGGGAAATGGACAGGAAAATTTACCACGTTTTTTTTCCATGACCTTCCATTTAGAGCAGAAGAGACTTTGCCCCAGGTGCTAAACATGTTAGGACATAAAGCAAAGTCCTCACAGCTAGCAAGTGTATTCAATTTTAATTTTTATCTGACCTAATTGTGTCCTCTGGCTAATGTTTTGAAGTAAACACACAGGGAGGATTCTGACATTCAGAACTACCAACAACAGAAAAAAAGATATTATTTCCTGTTTTTGAGAATGATAAGTATTTCCCATCATAGTGATTTATAGTTATAAGTGGTGGGATCAAGCTCAAATTGAAATTGGGAGCCACTAAACTGTACATAAAGATTCCTAAGTTCTGCATATTGACTTTAAAAGCCACATTTTAACATTATGTTCTATTTTACTTTTATTTATTGTGTTAAACATTTCACAATCGCATTTTAATCTGTTTCTGGGGGTACTTAGGAGAATTACCAGACTAATGTATTGGACACCTCTGATTTTGAGTGAGTTGTGGTTCTAAGTGGGAGTAGACCCACAGAGTACCTTTAAATTGGGTTAGCATTATCAGATGAGCCACTTCAAAAGTGCTGGCTTCCCTCCAGGTATTCCACTATGGAGGCTTATCTAGATTCTTCATCTTGAATGCTTAGGTATTATAGGAACTCACTGGGGGAAAAAAAAAATCTTTATTTTCAGACTATAATTAGACAACCAGTTTTGTAATGTGTCTCCTTTATAAGCCAGGTCAGTTGCTGAAGTCAAAGTAGCTTATATGGTTGACTGTTTAAATGATTATATCTTACCACCTCTCTTCTCACTCTGTTTCCTTTTAAATATTTCAAGATTACTATCATGTACCTCCAAGAGTCTCCTCTTCTCTAGACTAAATATTTCTGATTCCTTCAACTGATAGCTTCATATACCATGAGCTCAGATCTATTCTGGCCACCTTGTTCTCAATATCATCAACACCCTTCCAAAAATATCATTATCATCCTCTTCCCTAAGAAAAATTCCCAACATACATCTTTATATCCATCATATTTCCATAATCACACAGAGCAAATCAATACTGAAGGATGAGGTGTGCATTTCTACTTGTCCTTTCAGATCCTTTTACAATTTTTTTTTATTCTTACAAATAAATGGACCATAGCAAAATCAATATGTTAAGGAAGAATATCTCTACATTTCTCAGTTTCTTTTGCAACAGTTCCTAGATATTTTCAAGGAGAATTCAGAGACTGAAAAATGAATACCCCAAGGAACAACACAACCACAGTTGATAACCCCCAAAATGAACTTTATGTTTTATTTTTCTGTCTTTATGTTGTTGTTTCTTACCCCCACCCCCACCCCTGCCCCCCAGAACAAATTATGCTGACATTTTGAACAGGGCTGTTCAGATACTGTACTGATACTCTGTATGCAAATTAGGTAAATGTAGAGGGCTGAAACTCTGAAAAAGTGTGTTTGAATCAGACAAACAAAGCACTTAAGGCTAATTACCTATTTGATGTGAAATAATGGCTCTATATACATATATTTAGATGAGATGGTGATGTGAAGCAGCATTGGTGCTTGCAAATGCTTGCTGGTGAGGTAATCATAGGCAAGGATTGGAGGGCTGAGGGAGAAAAGTCAGAGTCACTTGGCTACAGGAGGAGGAGAGAGACTGGAGACTCCGAGCTCCAGAATCCAGGATACATCTTTGGCAAGCTGTGCAGCAGCTTGCATGCTCTTTCACTTCTCCCCCTAAAGACCAATGACTTTAATTGATCCTGACTCTGACTGATCCTGAGGCCCTCCAGAGAAATAGCTCGGACATTATAGGTAAAAATGCCAAAATATAATCCATGAAAAAGCTAAAACTAGGGAACAAAAAGTTAGTCATTTAAAATATTGATATTTAAGCCAGTCTTCTGTCTATCTTTGACTAAGCAGAAAGGCATCCCTGATTCTCACATTGCCCCCCTTACTTTACCTAAATCTATTTGTGTGCATTGGTATATATGTGTGTTTGTAAGTATCTGTATTTGTTTGCCTGGAATGCACACTATGCAGAGCCTTCCTTAAGACATGATCATTGTTGTCCCTAAGAATATCAAATAAACTACTTCTAGGGCCCCATTAGTATACAATTCAGCGTGAAGTTTTGCTGACAAGATAATCAATATTTTACATACTTTTCTACCTTAAGGAATATTGATGATACTTCATTCAAATGCTAATTGTTTGGGAGGTCAGGAAAAAAAAAGGAAAGGAATTGGAAATTTTTTCTAGGTAGCAACCATAGCAAAATTAGGAAATTCTTACCTTTGAAGGTGAATCTCAAGGACCTCATGAGGGGGAATTTTCAGGGGGAAGCAATAGAAAGAATACAATTAAAACCCAAATTTTCTGATTACACATTTAATTTATTTCCACATAAAAATTCCTTCCTCCTTCCCTTCTTTCACATCTTTTCTATATTCCCCAGCAGAAAATGCCCTAAGAAATGGCATAGTACTATATCTTCACCCTACTACATGCATCATTAATTGGGATATTTGAAAAGTAGTTAAGTGGAAGAATGAGGTGCCTATTACTGGATTCTGTGGCTCAGGAGTTGCCAACTTTTTATGCTTCCTGTGCCCTCTGGTTTTCATGAGACTTTCCTATTATTTTCTATTTAGCATGAAAAGAAATATATTCTAAAGGAAATAAATTCTGTATTTATCATGCATATGCTCAAGAAATAAAATACAGGGGTTAATTAATCTTTTATAAAAGCAGAGTTGTTTCCAAGGGCACACATAGAAGCTTGTGTCTTTATTTAATGGAAATCAGTTTAAGAAATAAAATAAAATTATTTTCCTTGCTTCTTTGACAAACTTCTTATATGGATGTATACATACATTAGATTTGGAACTCCTTCCTAGGGTTTCTGGAAAAAGTAATTTGACATTTGTGTGTTCTCTTTAGACCTGGAGTGAATTTGGAACATATCCATATCTGAGAGCAACATTTTTGTGACTTTGTTGTTCAGTCATTTTAGTGGTGTCTGACTTCATGACTCCATTTGGGGTTGTCTTAGCAAAGGTACTCAAGTGTTTTGCCTGTTCCTTCTCCAGCTCATTTTATAAACGAGGAAACTTAAACAAACAGGATTAAGTGACTTACTTGGGGGTCACACAGGTAGTAAGTGTCTGAGACCAGATTTTAATTTAGCAAGATGAGTGTTCCTATCTCCAGGTTGACACTCTATCCACTGTGCTATTATGTGGTTTAAGGGATTTAAAAAGTTGCCTAAGATTGGAAAACTCATGGCCTTTTATTTATTTCTCATCTGCTTCTCAATCTCTCAACATGAGTGTTCCAAGGCTCCTCTCTTTTTCTCTTTACTTCACTTCCTCAGCTTTTTCATTCATTCCCATTTTTAATTTCCACTTTTATGAAGGTGATTCCCCTATTCTTATCTCCAGTTCTGCCTTTTTTGTGAGTACCAGGCCAGCACCTTTCATTGCCCTCAAAATATTATAATTTATTTTTCACCAACACCTTTCACCCCATTCCTACTATCAGGGCTCTAATATATATATATATATATATATATATATATATATATATATATATATGTGTGTGTGCGTGTGTATAATTTATATGTATATATATATATACATACATATATGTGAATGCAATATAACTATAACATGACATAATATAACCTAATATGATAACATAACACATTATATATTATATTATATATATTATAACACTATACTATAATATGATCAATTCATAGTATTATATAATTATGATATATAATTATGTAAAATAGCATATTAAAATAAATTCTATATTATAAATTATGTTGTTGCATGCTATATTAGAACATGCTGTTCTAATGTAAATTATTAATTTATATTAATTAATTAAATTAATGTAAAATTTAATGTAAAAATTCACATGTAAATTATATCATAAATATATCATATATTAATTATTTCTTTTATGAACTATTGTAATGACCTCTTTAAAGGTATTCCTGCCTCCCTTCTCTCATTTTCATTCTAACCTTCATCTTCTTCTAAAATAATTTTTTTTATGCCTTAATTGGAGCACATTACGGCTTAAATATTTACTACAATTCTCTATTACCTACTAAACAAAATCTAACTAGCTCTGTCGAAGAGGCACCATTCTGCTTTTCCAGTACTCTCATTATTACTCTTTATCCATGGTGCTCGAAATACAAGATAAATTGAACTCAAATCTCTTCCTTTCATACCTCTGATCATGTTGGTCCTTGTGTCTAGGATGCCCTCCTATCCATTCTTTGGCTTAATTTTTATTCAAGTAGAAAATTCAACCCAGAAGGAACTTACCTCAATGCCTTCTCTGATTACCTGGTCATTTTGACCTTTGTCCTAAAACTTCAGATGGAGGCTTGGTTTTTAACTCTAAAATGTACTTATATGATGGCCTGGGATGTTATATAGAGAAAATACCCCCCAAATCAGGAAGATTTGAATTTAAGAGAACAGTAATGTGGTGCAGTGGATAGAGCGCCAGCCCTGATGTCAGGAGAACCTGAGTTCAAATCTGTCCTCAGACATTTAATACTTACTAACTGTGTGACCCTTAGCAAATCACTTAAACTCTATTGCCTTGCCAAAAAAAATTAAAAGATTTGAATTTAAGGTCTGCCTCTGACACATGTGAGAATAATTTTATACTCTTACTCAATTTAATCAGTAGTTACTCAATCTATTGTGATTTATGGGTATCAGTGGTTGTCTATAAGTAAGACAAATAGGATATAATTATATTTAATTATGAGAATAAAAATTACGTGGGTTAAAATTAATTAACTCATTATGTATTGATGATTTATAAGACAAATTTATGTGATAGTTTGTTATTTAGTCCAGAGATAGACATTTGCTTGAGAATCACTCTCCTCCCTCCATACACATACATACACTGTACCCTGAAAGTTTCTGTGTTTTAGAACACCACAGTTTCCCTATCATCTTGCACCTGATGGTTATAACAAAGAAGCCTCAGAATCCTGTTGCCTAGTCACCAATTAAACACTCATGAGTGATAACATGTAAAAAACTTGATTAAACCTTGGTGATTAATGGACATTCTCCCTTGACCAAATGGGAGTTCCTTTCTTTAGCCAAACATGAAATTGTACTTGTTCCCTTTGACCAATTATGTAGATTAATCTCTTCTGACATTGATCAATAGAAGAGCTATCTCACCAAAATCTATTTTTTGGAGTCCCCTAGGTTATAAAAAAAAAGCCTAGCCACATGGTAGAGGGGTTGATATTTGCAGAAAAGAGTTTTAGATCCCATTTCTTAGGGGCCATGAGTTTTCCTAATAAATTAAAAATTATCAGAGTGCCTTAGTATTCTTTTGTTGCACAATGGATTGGAATTTTGAGGCCCCAGACCTTGAGCAAAATATTTAATTTTTCAGTGCCTCAGTTAACTAAGATTATAAGTTGCACAATGGAGACCAATCTACACTAATAGAATGATTTTTTTCATTGGAATTTCCCTACATCCAAGGATCATAGGATCTAGATCTGGAAAAGACCTCATCCAATTCTGTATAGTCTGTGGGGGACACCCCCACTCATATGAACTTTGTTGCTGTTGTTCAGTTATTCTACCTGCCCATTACCTCTGTACCCATATATGATGTTTTAGGGATTTTCCTTTATGATTTAGGACTTGCTGATGTCCTCTTGTTATGGCATCACAATGGTTTTGGCTGGGTGCCACATCTTTGAATTATTATTTCTGTGGATATTTCTATTGAGATCATAGAAATTAAGCTGCTTTTTACTACTATCTGCTGAGCTTCAAAACCTTTGGGACTATTGCTCCTGTCTATTGAAGTTGTTGTGGTTCAGTCATTCCAATCATGTTTGATTATTCATGATCCCATTTGGGATTTTCTAGGAAAGATACTGGACGGGTCTACCATTTCCTTTTCCAGCCCATTTTATAGATGAGAAAGCTAAGTGACTTTGCCCAAAGTGGATACAGGCAATAAGTGTATGAAGCCAAATTTAAACTCAGGTCTTCCTGACTGTAGGCCTGGTTCTCTATCCACTGCACTATGTAGCTGCCCTATATATCAAAGTCAAGGACAGATTGTTGCTCTTTAACTTTAGAACTAAACCAATAGTTAGTCAGACAGGCGGCTAACAGAAACCAGAAGGCTTCTCCTACACTATGATCAAATCTATTCTTCATACTGCTTTTGTCTGTTTAGAATCAAGGCCTATAGTCCCTGACAGCAAATGGAAATAGGACCAAAGAATTCCGTGGAACTACCATTATATCCCTGGTTTTAACCTTTAAGAATAATAAAAACCTATTTGGACAATCTATGAAAATGGACCCTTAAAGAGCTATATAGAGTCTAAAGCAATGAGGTGAGCCTCAGATCAAGTCTCTAGTCCCCTTTTGATTGCTTTTCAAAGAAAACTAGGGTCCAAAACAAAAGTCAAATGAAGAAGGTAAGCTGATCTCCTTTACTACATTTGGTCCATGTTCCTACCTTTACTATGAATATATGTCAACAACAAAACCTTCATTAGTTTTCCCATGATAACGCTTTCCACTAACATCTCCACTGATGTCTAACTGGTGTTTGCTCTTGGTGCAATCAATAACTCCCAGGAATTAGGAATAATGTGGTTTTAAAAATTTTGCCAGTAGTACAAAAACTCTGATAAGTTCCACACAAGAGTAATAAAGGTGTCATTATCGATCTGGTGATGGACAGTGCATCTATATTCTACAAGGTTTGATTGAGTCAAATACAAAATTACCAAGCAGATTGATTGTTTGCGGTTGTAGTGGTTGGAGTAGGGCAGGAATTCTGGGAAGAGGAAGAGTTTTTCAGTTACATTAATTCTGAAATATTATTTACTATGTCACGAAAAGTGTTATGATATAATTCAAGAGAGGGAGTACCCAGACCAATGAGAGCACCAAGTCTGCAAATGATAGTACCATCCCTCTAATGATTATTAGCTCCACAAAAAAGGTCATATCTTACCTAAGTTTTGAACATATTAAAATGCACAGAATAGTATTCTTGTATCCTATATATATATATATATATATATATATATATATATATATATCTTGTTTGTATATAGCTGATTGCATGATGTCAATCTCCTCTATGAAATTTATGAAATCAAGACTACTTTTTGCTTTTGTTGTTTATAACCTATAATGCCTAACACATAGTAAATGCATATAAGTATTCAATTAATTGCATGCTGAATAGTGGAAGGAAAAAAATTTATTCTCAGAATAGCATGGTTAGAGAATAAATCTGTGATTTCATCATTATAGGGAAATTCAAGATGAAGAAAATCACTACAAGTCAGAACCTTCTTGCAACTTATGTAAGTGACTCAGAGTAATTGGAGGTTAAGTGACTTGCCAAAAGTGATCCAACCTATATCTATTAAAGGAAAAAACTGAACCAAAGTCTTCACGATTCTAAACCTAGCTGTCTATCCACTCACTCATGATCCCTTTAAGAATGTCACGGAAGTGCTAAATTCTTAATTTTAATTTAATTTTAAGTAGAATTTCTTGTTTTCAAAACCTTATTTTCCTTACTTGCAAATAATATTTAAAAATAAAGAACTTCTATATATTTAAATATATTAATTGTTCATGAACTCAAGTTTTAAAAAATGGACACCAGGTAGTTTGTGAAAGGTTGCCAATCTCTCTCTTATTAGATACTAGTATAAAATATTAATATTACATCTTTAAGTTATCCTTACTTTAAAAGTAATGGAAATGATTTCAGAAGAAATTCCAGAATACTTTAGAAATGGCTTAGTCATTTATTCAACAAACATTTATTAAGCTTTCACTATGTATCAGGCATTATGATATGTGCTGGTAACAAAAATAAAGGCAAAAACACTGTTCTCTCCCTCAAGGAGTTCACATTCTAATGGAAGGGAGTGGGAAAATATGTTAAGAATTGTATACACATACCACACACCTATCTATGCAGATACATAATATGTGTGTACATCCATATATATATATATATATATATATATATATGTATTTGCACATATATACATTGCATACCTAGATATATGTATACACACAAGATATATTCAGAATAGATGGAAAACAATATTAGAGGGAAGTCACTATCAATGACAAGAACAGAAAAGGCCTCCTGAAGACAGTTAACTTTAAGATTAGTCTTAAAAGCATCCTAGAAAGCTAGGAGATGGCAATGACTATGTGGCATGGGACACAATTAGGGCAAAAGCTTAAAACTGTGAGTTGGAGGGACATGTGAGATATACCTATAGGCCACTGTAGGTTCTTCAGGTATATGGAAATGAATAAAGTGTAAGCATATTGGAAATATAGAAAGAATCCAGGTGGTCAAGGACTTCAAAACAGGGTCTCTATATTTAATTTAGAAATTAATATGGAGTTTCCACTGTACCTTCCTGCTTCCTAAAAGGTCACAGGATCAAAAATGTAGAGTTTAAAGGGACCTCAGAGTCTATCTCTTTATCAATCTCCTTACTTTAAAGGTGAGGAAACTGAGATACAAGACAGTTGCACAAATAACAAATAGCAAATAGAATTTTAACACAGATCCTCTAACTCCAAGGACAATGTTTTTTCCATCTTACCATGGTGGACAGTCAGGGAGGGCACAGAATGTGGCATAGTGGAAAGAATACTCTACTTTGAGTCAAGAAACCAGGTGAAAATCATTTAAACTCTTAGAAATTCCATTTTCCCTGCTGTAAAATGGCAATAACAAAAACTCTTCCTACCTCACAGGGTTGCTATGAATAAAGCTTTTTGTAAAACTTTACATTTCATATAGATGTAAATTGTTATTGGGTTAATTCAGGGAGGCAGCTATGGCAGGAAGAATTGGGAGAATTGAAAAGGTCCCAAAGGCCTGCAGCTATTATTTGACAGACATAGATAGATAGATAGATACATAGATGATAGATGGATGAATAATTAAAATATACATGATAGATAAGAAATCAATCAGTAGTTGGACAAATGAATGACAAATAAATATGGCTATATACATATACACGCATATATGTACATATACATATGTTTGTATATATTATATTTACATATAATATAATATATACAAACATATGTATGTGTATTTTAATATAATTTATCTCCTTTTGCAAAACAAGTTGACATATACCAGAATTGGGTAAAAGTGAGCTCATCTCTGAAGCAATGGCCAAGTTTTATTCTAACTGTAATGGTATAGTAATGGAACCTGGCTAGCTGCTTAGGCTGACTCTCTCAGAGTAGTTTTAGTTTAATGGAGTCACTACAGGTCTTTGTTGTCCTTATGAATATTATGGTCTTAGTTTTATATATTCAGTATTCAAATTTTGTCATTTTACCCAGAAGTGATGAGTTTCTCAGGAAATAAACAAACATAAGAAAATGACTGACAAATCAAATATTTATGCATTAATATAAAAAGAGAAATATAACTGCTAGAACACTCATATTTTCTGGTAGGTGCATCCTCTTCCCATATGAAAGGCTAGAAAAACAATTCAGGAAAATAAGCTGCTTGATGAATACAGAGTTAATATGAGTTGGATCATATTAATAAACAGTATCATCAAGCCATGATAACCTGATGTCCTCAGCCTTCTTCTAAATATATTCATACCAAACATCAACATTTTGAATTACTGTCTCTCTGGGACAGGACTGAAAACACACTGGAAAATCCTTATTTTTTGGTATCCCTTATCTAAATTCCATGAAGACACATACCTTGTTTTTATGACAATGTTCATTCATTCAATATGTATTAAGCACTGCTATGTACAAAGACGTATTCTAGTTACCAAGTGGGATACAAAGATAAACAACCCCCTTCCTGCTTTATTAAGTGCTTATTTTTGAAGCTTATAAAAATCTCAAGTTTCTTTTTATGGCCTCAGACAGTAGTTGCCAGTATCATGGTGGGAGTAGAAAGGAATTAATTAACCCTAACCCAGCTAAGAATTTGGGCTCAATGGGGATAGTTAGTGAGTCATATGGAAAAGGTCTTGACAGACACCTAAGTGTTAGCCAATTCTGGTAATCATATTTGCCAAAATGGATAGAGATGTAGTGATTAGCATTGTTGACATTGCCCCCAAATACCATCAAGTTAGCTGGAGGCAGTCTCACAAAGAAGATAGAATATTTCCTAATAATAAAGAACTGTGGATGACAGCCTAGCAGAAGAAGCAATAGAAGAAGCTACCTCAGGTGTTTCTTGGGGTCCTAAAACTCAGAACAATTTTCTGAAACCATTCTTGAAAAGATTAGTTGAGGTAAATTGTGTGCGTTGCCCCATAGCACATACCACACACATTCATTTTTTCCATGATTCCTTCTCCACTAAAGCATAAAATTAGCATTTCAAAGTTTTTTGGAGGTGGGCAGGAGTGATGAAAATGGCAATTTTCTTACATTCTTGACTCTAAAGTAAACAATAAAGAACTCTCCTTACAGTTACCTATTGATTTACTAAGTGGAAATTTGGTAGATAGCCTAATCTTATGAACAAATTATTAATAAACCATCTTTTGAGTTGGGTTATTCCTTCAGCTGGCTAATCTAAATGTCATATGGGAAATTCTTATTAGTTTCAATTTAAGAGAGAAATGAAGCATGTGCTATTCATCTTTAAATTCTTGGAATACATTATTTGGAATTCATAGCTTCCTTTACATCATCTTTAAGAAACTATCTTATGTATTAATTTGCCCAAGATGGGCATGGTTTAACTAGATTTATAGACTAGGTAGGAAAAGCATGCTTAGACTGATAGGAAGAGTATTTACATTAGAGTACAATTTAGAGTTTTTCAGAAGTTAATTAAAAAAGAATATTTGGCTAAAGTTCATCCATGTATAGTAGGAGAAATTTTGCCTATACCCCTGGTGGATAGAGAGCTGGACCTGGAATAAGGAAGGTTTGAATTCAAAACTGACTTCCAAAACTTGCTAGATGTGTGACCTAGGAAAGTCCTCTGTCTCAGTTTCTTCAATTGTAAAATGCAAAAATCTCACCTAATGGAATTATTGTAAGGATTAACTGAGATGATATTTGTAAGTCACTTAGCACCATACATGGAACATAGTAGGCACTTTATTCTGTCCCCCTCCAATATTCCTGTATTGCAGTCTGAGCTAGCTTTTCCTAAGGTTCTATTATATACAGTCAAGATTAATTTTTTTTCCTAAAAAGATATTTGAAACTTTCTTTGAAACTTGATTGGTTCAGGAAACTGGCTCTATTTGATTCCCATTTCTCTGACTATAAAAGGCCAGGAAGGGCTCCCTTAGATTTCTGATCATGATCCAATATCATGGCCAATACCATGAATCTGTTCTAAGCTGAATCAGCTTGGTGTCTTCAGTTAATATCTTTTTTGAATGTCTTTAGTTTGCCCTAGATGAGGAAGCAAGCTTTTGTTAACCACTGAATGATCTACAGTTATTCCATTTCCTCCCTAATATCAGACCTAAACTAATGGAGGCTCTCCTGAGTCAGGTCCATTCTATCACATAATATAAGCTAGATATCAAATTTGAGTTAAGCAATTTGGACTGAGGAGTGGGGAAGATTCATATGAATCTGTGAAGAACAAAAGGAAGAAAAGGAAGTAGAATCAGGAGGGTGAAGAAGGGTTTAACTGTTCCTCAAAGCTAGAAACTAAACAGGATTAGGACATCATACATTTTTGTGTGATTCTAAGTTCTAGTTTCTCTGTTCCCTCCACTAGCCTTTCCAGTGTTATGATATTTTAATCTTTCCTGGAAAGCTTTGCCCCTACAAATATAACAAGTTTAAAAAAATGTGTATAAGGTTGAGGGAATATATCCTAATTCTCTCAGTACACCCAGCTTTACTCACCCAGAGAAGAAAGACTATCTCCAGATAAAATTATCACGGGGTGAGGGGGGAGAGAGGAAGGAGAGAGTTGAGGTTTGGGAGGAGGGGAGAAAATGTTTATTCACTAAGAATGAGAGAAATTCCCACCCAAGGATACGCATTTTAAAAAGAGTTCCTTTTTAGATACTTTAGTGGATTAAGATATCTTTGACTTGTTTGTAGACAAACTTTCTAAATCTTTAGTATTCAAGCTAGACTAAGACAATTTAGAATGGGATAAATCTTTAGAAATCATTTAATCCAATCCCTTCCTCCTTTCCTCACCTGTCTCTCTATATAATATGTCAAGCTTTTACAACTTTTGAATTTGAGTCCACTGACAGGACTACCCAGGAAAATAGAGAAGAATTTAGACATTATTATAAAAGATATTTCCATCACTAACTTTTTGACATGGAGTTATTGTTTCCCAGTTCCCTTGCCCATGTCTCACCTATTCACCAAAAACTCTGCCTTAAATCGACCTATTCCAATCAGCTATCTTTCTGTTTGCCTCGTTCTTAGCCAAACTCCTAGAAATAACACTCTACCTTCATATCTGCACTTCTTTTTTCACTCTTTTCTTAACTCTGAAGACTGCTTCTTACTCCATCAACTGAAAGTGTTCACTGCAAAGTTACCAGTGATGTTTTGTCATAGCTAATGATTTTTTCTCAATCCTAATATTTACTGGTGTCTCTGCAGCCTTTGGCACTGTCAATCACCTTCTTCTGCCTGATTTCTAGGTTTTCTTGATTCCCTTAATCTTTTCAGTCTCTCTCAGTGGATCTTTATCCAGATCATGTTCACCAATTATGGGTGTTCCCCAAGACTTTTTCCTGGGCCTCTTTTCCTTCTCCCCCTACTCTTACTGTTTGGTGGTCTCATCAACTCTTATGTACTCAATTATCATTACTGATGATTCTAAGATCTACATAGCCTATGAGTAATATAGTACTAGTATGATAATCCCTATTTTACAGTGAAAGAAAAGGAAACAAATTCAAGGGTTAAGTGACTTATTATCAATGATCATATAGCTATAAAAATCCTTTAACCCCTGTGAGCCTGAGTTTCTTCATATGGGACCATATCTCTGATAACACAACTCCATGTCTGCTGACTCATAAGTGATTATTCTTTTCACTATACCACACATTTATAAAAGAAGTTTGTTTAAATTGATGTGATTCATTCAAACATTTTTAAGTTCCTACTTGCAATGCATGGCATTCCATACAGCCTGTAAGATACTTCAAGTAATTTTTTTTTTAAATATTGTAACCCGGGGGTATTTTTCTTCCCTTTCAATTACTATAAATAGTTATTGTTTCTATTTAGCACAGGTTCTTAATCTGGGATCCATTAAGTTTTTTTCTAAAAAGTCATTTTGATAACTATATTCATTAGAATTGGTTTCCTTTATAATCCTGTGTTTTATTTTTGGCATTTGAAAACATGATTCTGAGAAAAAGTCCTTAGGCTTCAACAGACTGCCAGAGGGGGTCATGCCTCAAAAAAAGGTTAAGAACCTCTGATCTAAAGAGATGTGGTGTGACAGCCCTGTCAGAAGAGGGAAAGAGGAGTGGGTGCAGTGAAGGAAAAATCAAGGAAGTTCAAGAGTGAGGGGGTGTGAAGTCAAGAGGAGATGGAAGGGTGATTAACATCTAATTAGTGAGTTGTTGATTTGAGCCCATCTAGGTTATGTAAGTCATCATTAATTAGCTCCTTCCCTGCTTCAGTACCGAAGACAGCAATCATATTTCAGGTTTGTCTTGGCTTCCTCCAGTGGTCATGTTAGAGTTGTTGTTTTTAGTAAATGTGCAACAAAAAAAAGAATGAGCCCATAGATTTAAGGAAAGGATATCTGGATAAAGAGTTCATGTGGAAAAGATTGGGGAATGTTTTGGTACTAAAAACTCAGTATGAATCAGTGTGAATGATGGGAGGAAAGCTAAAAAGATTTCAGCCAGTCAACAAGCATTAAGGCTTTATGTAGACACTGGACTAAGTATTGGATATGCAAAGAAGAAGAAAAAACATCATCCTTCCACTCAAGGAGCTCTCATACAAATATATAGACATATACACCATGTACTATCCCATATAGAATGCAATTTTATATGTTATAGGTATTATATAATTACATATTATATTGTATGTAATATATTATAGAATAGCATTTCATATAGAAAAAAATTTCATTTATGATAGAATATATTATTATGTAATATATATCACAAAATTAAATTCTATGTGATATAATATAGAAGTATGTATATCTATTAACATGTTGTCTCCCCCATTTAAGCACAATTTATTTATTATACATACATGCATGCATGCATACATACATACATACATAAATATATATGAAAAAAGAGATGGAAGGAGGGAGGAAAAAGAAAAAAAAAAAAACAAAGCCAGAGACAGAAACAAAACAGATAGTGAGAGATAGGGAGTACATGGAAAGTAGCCTCCAAGGAAAGACACTAAATAGTAAGCAAGACCAAGAAAGGCCTCTTGCAGAAGGCAGGGTTTGAACTGAGTCTTAAAAGAGAACAACAAAATCAGGAGTCAAAAGTGAGGAGGGAGAGCTCTCTAGAAATGGAGAAGAACAGCACAAAGAAGAAAAAGGGAGAGGAAATATTGCATGTGAGGAACAGTAAGACCAATGTGGCTGAATCAGATATGTGGAGGGGGAAATTTTCAGCCTGACTCGGAAGACAATTCAGAAAAAGGGAATAGTTTCAGCATAGCTTTTCCTAGTCACACCATAATTACATTATTATTATTATTATTATTTCAATAATTGCATATTAAATAATTACATTCTGGTACCATATTTTAGAAAGGACAAAAAGATAGACAACATTTAATGAAGAATGACCAGGTTGATAAAAGATGAAATTAAGGGAAGACAGTAAAGGGGAGTAACACATGGAGGAGAGGCCAGTACAAAGAGAACTCACCTAAGTGTTGAATGAAATCAGAATACACCCAGAGAAGTCATGAGTGGGGAAGGGGAGGGGATGGTAGGAAGGAATGCTAAAAGGAGGGATAAGACTTAGATGTAGGTCCAAGGCCTTGGAATCTCAATCCACTTACTTTAACTGGTTAGGATGATTGTCTTGACTTATAAAATCCATGTTGAAGCCATGACCCATATTTTTATGTCTTTCCTTAACCCTCTTCTCAACTATAGTAGAAATAATTTGAAGGGTGTCATTATTTTAATTAAGGCTCACCCAGATTATTCTGGTAGTTCAGGAAAATCTGGAATAAAATGAGCTACTTGTAACTCTATCAGATGACAAAAAGAAGTTCACTTCAAAGCATGGAAAATATTTTTTGTAAAGATATAGCACAGATTGATGTGACTCTGTACAAAAATGTTAACACTCAGATCAGATGAATGTGGTGCATAGTGTGTAGTAATTCAAATGGTTTGGGATAGTCCAGAAACAATCGATTGTGACTATATAAAATAAGATAAGATATATAAGACTATAGAAAATAGTTAACCCAGCCTATGTAACAAGTGACCTAGGAAATATTGTTCCTACCATGACCATATTGTTGTTTTTCATCTTTAAAAAAAATTCCTTCCACTTACCACAGTATATTATATCTAATAAGCACTTAATCAATTTGTTGCTCTAGGGAACATGAGACTAGAGTTTGACAGATGGAGGCCTGATTTAGGGCCTGGAAAGGACTCAGAGCCCTCTATGGATAGATCATTAGCTTATAGTAGTTGTCATGTGGGACACATCTTCCCCTTACCTTTTAAAAATATCATCTTAAAGGCAATACCTAGAAATAAATGGGATCATTTGAGGAAAAAAAGTGGTAGATAAGGTTGGATTGTTTCTCCTTTTTATCAATTTTTTGGGTCCCTATGAAGTAGAGAATACTCACTCATCTCTCCTTAGATCCCTATATTATGCAAAAGTTACTGAGCTTCCTGGAATCTCTATTCAGAATTCTACATACCCCACAGCAACAAATTCTAGACACTGCAGTTTCTATGAATGTCAGGAGAAAATATAGAGATTATGCCATATATATCCTTTATTATTGTTGAGAACAAGGGGAGGGATGTGGATCATCAAAAGGGCCCCTACAGCCTTTGCTTTAGGCCCAGAATTAAGATAGTGACAGGGTACAGATTCCTGAATACTAACCAGATGATCTCTGCAGGAAATTATTGGACCCGGAATTAAGGTACTGTCAGGATACAGGATCATGAATACTAACCAGATGATCTCTGCAGGAAATTATTTTCACAGTGAGAAGGCTGCTCTACTACCTTTAGGGAAAGGATTATCCCAATTAAAGATAGTAAGAGAAGTCCAAAACTCTGATCTCCACGGAGACAGTATCCCTTCCACCTAAAGAAAGGAGGCAATATTGACTTCAAAGTCAAGGAATCAAGATCACAGCAAAGGAGACCATCATTTTGAATAAGTACAAGCTTTCTTGCAGCAAAAACTCTAGCCTAGAATTTGCAGAGAGATAGATTTTGGTTCAATATAAAGGAAAAAAGTTTGTAATAGTCACACTTTTCAAAAGTGGATAGAATTGTTTTGTAAGTAGTGAGAGTGTGTCTTTAAGCAAAAGCTACTTTGGCTATTTATTTTTATTTAATTTTTTATTTTTTGTACCTACTCCAAGCATGTGAATACTTATCTAGAATGAGTGAAGGAGAACAATTTGTTCCAATGGCCATGAAGGTAGCTGAAGCAAGTGTTATTAGAGCTTGGTCTGACATCAGAGAAATCAAGATCATCCACTGCATCCTGGACCATCGCCAGTTATCTTGATTTTTGTCTTGCTCCTGAATTTCGATGACTGGAAGAGAGAGTAATGCTGATGACTTTGTACAACTCTGCCTCACTTAAATCCAATTCATGGTTTTCTTTGGGAAAAAAAAGACAAACATATAAAACATAGGTTTTATAGAGGAAATTCTAGTTCAAAACATCATATAGATCTAAAAGGGACCTTAGTTTGTCAAGTCCAAACTCCTCATTTTTACAAATGAGAAAACTGGACAGAGAGAAATTAAATCATTTGTCAAAGGTCACAGGTAAAGTGGTAGAACTGGGATTTTAACAAAGCTCATCTGGATTTAAACTCATAACTCTTTCTCTTTCATTGTGCTGGCTCCAAAGCATAGGTTAGACATGACTTGTGAAGTCCTATCTCTGAAATTCTTTGATCTAGTCTAACCCCCCTGTTAGGAGATTAAGGACCAGGACCAGAGAAGTGGGACAATTTGCCTGAAAGTCCAACACTACTAGTTAGGTACAGAGCTCTCTAGGAATAGATTATTAGATATAATAGCTATCAAATGGGACACATCTTCCCCCTACGTTTTAAAAATACTGTCTCAAAGGAAGCAGGTATAAATAAACAGGACCTTAAGAGAAAAAAAGAGGATAGGGTTGAATTGTTTCTCCTTTATCAATTTTTGGTTCCCTAGGAAGTAGAATATACTCATTTCTCCTTAGATCTCTACGCTACACAAGAGCCTTTGAGCTTGCTGGAATTTCTATTAAGTATTCTACCTACTCTCAGCAACAAATTCTAATGATATAATGGGGAAAGTACCATGAGAACTGATAGTATATTAACTGGATTCAAATCCTGTCTGTCACTTATAGCTATTTAACTATGGACAAATCACTCTTTCTGGGCCTCAACATCCTTATCCTTAAAAAACCAAGTGGCTTTAAATGGCTTTTGTAGTCCTTTTCAATTCTAGGTTTGTGAAAATTAGATGACCTCTAAGGTCACTTCTATCTCTAGAATAAGAATCTTACCCTCCAGGTTTAGCTATGCTCTTTGTCTACTCTACTCTTATCCCCATTAAAAAGAAACACCTTTAAATAGCATGGCTTAAGCATAAGCAGGATCTCAGATCTATCTTGTGAATTAGGGAAACTATTGCATAGCCTTTAAGGATAGGAATAAGAAGTTGGCAAGAGAATATTGTACACATCAACAGCAAGATTAGTAATGATCAACTGTCATGAACTTTGCTCTTTTCAACAATTCAAGGCAATCCCAATAGACTTGTGATGGAAAGAGCCATCTTCATTCAGAGAGGACTATAGAGATTGAATGTTGAGCAAAATATAGTATTTTCATCTTTGTTGTGGTGGTGGTGGTGGTGGTGGCTGTTGTTTTTGTTTGTAAGCTTGCTTTTTTTTTTCTTTCACCTTTTGATCTGATTTTTTCTTGCACAGCATGACAAATATGGAAATATGTTTAGAAGATTTGCAAATGTTTAACCTATATTGGACTGCTTGCTATCTATGGGAGGAGATGGGGAAATATGAGGGAGAAAAATTTGGAACACAAGCTTTTGCAAGGCGAATGTTGAAAACTATCTTTGTATGTATTTGGAAACATTAAAGTTATTAAAGATAATTATTTTAAAAAGGGAGAAGGTATTGAGGAAATTCCTCTACTTTACCATTTTGTTTTGTTTACTTCTGACTAATAAAGCCTTGATAATAAATCATAGAACCAGAGAAGTAAATATCATATCTACTTTTTATAGTTATTATTATATCCATACATTGCTTTGTGTTCACAAAAGCAAATGATGGATTCTTGCCCATCAATAATAAAGAGGGCAAAGGCACCATGTTCAGAAAATTACTATAGTCCTATTGATGAGCATCACCTTGATTCTCCCCTTGTGCTCTTTCATCTTCACCAGAAAATGAATAAGCAAACAAACAAAAACTAGTTCTTAGATTGGAATTTCAGAAATTTTATGCCATCTCCCAACTAACAAAATGTCTTGATTTTGGACTGAGGAAGAAAACTGGAGAGTGAGGGTTAGATCTGTTTTTCCCTGGTAAGATTCTGAGCTTTTATTTATTGATGAATCAATTGTACCAAGTGCTAATTGCCATCCCAAGATGTTGCTGAGAGAGAGACTAATTCTTTTGCAGAACACAACTGTTTTATGGCCATTGAGAATCGTGGGAGGGAAAGCTGTGCTGGTTTTCACAAGGATAAAAATAATTTGAATGCTAGGCCTGCCTAGAATAATCACTGTCCTTCAGTTTCCAGGTTTCTGACTATTTACACTTTTATTAGTCTGTGTTAAGAATACATTTGGAAAATCTATATTCTACCTTCCTCCTGACAGAGAAGTGATGGACTTCAATTATAGACTGAGACTTTTTTTTTGGTCATGGCCAATGAGGGAATTTGTTTTGTTTAATTATATACATGCTTATAACTCTGAACCTGGAGTCAGGAAAATCTGAATTCAAATCCAGCCTCAGACACTCACTAGCTGGGTGATCCTGGGCAAGTCACTGAATCCTGTTTATTTCTGTTTCCTCACTTATAAAATGACTTGGAGAAGAAAATGGTAAACTACTTCACTATCTTTGTCAAGAAAATCCCAAATGAAGCCATGGAGAATTGGACATGACTGAATGACTCAGCAACAGTCTGATGTGTTCAGGAACATTAAGTTTAAGCAATTGTCTAGGAAATTGGTCAAGTTTTTCAAGGCAGACAATGGGTAACCATTGTCACTCAAGTAGTAAATGTCAGAGATATAGACCAAGAGCTCTGGATAATATGGTGAAAGACTAAGAACATTAAACTTGTAGCCCCAGAGACCTGGAGTCATTTCTCAATTTTGCAATATATTGAGGAGGCAATCTTGGTTCAAGTTTCTAAGGTACAGTCTCTTCATCCTGACTTAATTTGCTACCCATTGTGCCTTCTAGTTGCCATAATACTGTAGGTATGGTATTAACTTGTAAGCAAAGTATTGCGAATAAAAATAAATGCAAAATGCTTTGTTAGCATCAAAGGTTTTGAAAGCTGCATTAGTAAGTAATCAATGAATTGTAAGGTCCTTGAGAATAATAACTTGTCTTTATTTTAGGCTTTATAGCCCCAGAATGCACAAATGATTTGCATATATTGTTTCAGTTATTGTTCAGTTGTGTCTGATTCTTCATGACCCCAATTGGGGTTCTCTTGGCAAAGATAACAGAGGGCTTTGCCAGTTTTTTAACTCAAGCTCATTTTACAGTTGAGGAAATTCAAGCAAACAGGGTTAAATGACTTGCTCAGAGTCATACAATTAGTACAAGTGTCTGAGGAAAGATTTGAACTCAAATTCTCCTGACTCAAGGGCTAACATTCTATCCATTGCACCTCCCAGCAGTATGGATCAGCCCCTTAAATGTTTTTATTTATTTATTTATTTTATTTGAAAAAAAAAAACAGTAAGGAAAAAAGAAAAAGCAGAAAAGAAACACAAAATAAAATAAAGCAGAACAAAAGAGAACATTGTCATGTGCTCATCAAAACATCAGAGGATTCAAAATATATAACAATAAATTACCAAATCAAGAAAGTATATATATATATATATAAAATTTCTTCTATTAATATATATATGTATATATTAATAGAAGAAATTTTATTCATGAATGTCCATTTTTTAAAATACCTTGTAAATTTTTCTTTGGTTCTCTGCTGTGTCCCTTATTTACTTTATTCTTTTTTCCCCTTTTCATTTTCCCCCACAACCCCTAAGCAAGCTACAGTTAAGAAAAGATATATTTATGAATACATATATAGATATATACATACATACACACATTCACACTCACACATATCCTACATACACACGTCTTCCCTATCCCTGCTGCCTCTTTAATTAAATTCTGCTCCATAACCTGCTTTGCTATTACTTAACCTCTCCCCTTCCCTTGTCTCCTTCCCTAACCCTTTGCTTCCCCATCTGCCCATCCCTCCCCCCCATTATTTCCTTATAGCTTTTGGAAGCTTCATGGTATATATGTAATGTTGCCTTATGGATCCATTCTAGATGTGAGTAGGTTTTTAAAACTATAAGCCCTCTACCATCCTCCTCTATTGCCTCTGTGTCTATTCTTCCTTTGGACCTCATTTGTATAATGTGATTACTATTTTTATCCTAACACTACTAATCTTTCCTTTGAACTTCCTTCTTGTTGATGTGAATCTTAAACATATTACACACACACACACACACACACACGTACACACACATATGTTAAAAAACCACAATTTGTCCATTTTTAAACAGTTTGTCCATGTTGGGTTTTTTAAAACTGATCTTTCATAATGACTCATATGTTAAAATTTCTGTTAAGTTCAGGTTTCATTGATAGAAAGTCCTAAAAATCTACAAGGTCATTCAATGTCCATTTTTTTTCCTCATTCAGAATTATACATAATTTTGCTATATATGATATTTTTGGCCACAGGCCTAGCCTTTTGAATTATTGGTATATATATTTCCAGGACCTATGGTCTTTTATTGTATCTGCTGATAAGTCTTGTACAATTTTAATTGTAGCTCCAGCATGTTTGGATTTTTTTTTCTTTTTTCTTGCAAAATTTTCTCTTTGATTTGGGGGGTTTCAAAATTTGGTGATAATTTATCCCTGTGTCCAAAAAGATCACTTTGAGGTGGTGATTGGTGGATTTTTTTTTCTAATTTCTCATCATGTTGTGTTACTCCAGGACAATTTTCTTAGATAATTTCCTGCATTATTGTGTCAAGGTTCTCTTTTTGGTCAGAAAATTGGACTCTAACAGTCCAATTATTCTTATATTTTTTCTTCTTGACCTGTTCTCCATATCTGTCATTTTTCTTTAAAGATGTTTCATATTCTGTTCTATTTTCTCATTCTTTATCATCTGTTTTGTTATTTGTTGGTTTCTCAAAGCTTCATTGGTTTCCCTTTGCCCAATTCTAATTTTCAAAGAATTATTTTCATCTTAAAGACTCTGTACCTTCTTTTCTAGTTGGTTAACTTTCTTTACATAATCTTCTTGTTTTTCTTGGATGGTTTTCATAATTTTCTTTGTTTTTTCCTCAATGTCACTCATTTGATTTTAAATTTCTTTTTTGAGTTCTTCTATAAATTCTCTTTGGACAGAAAGCCATTTCACATTACTCTTTGGGGAAGAAGTTTATTTTACTAAAGTGTCTTCCTCTGAAGATGAACCCCAGTCTTCCCTGTTCCCAAAATATGTTTTAATGGTGGGGTTCTTTCTTCTTTGCTGGTTCATTTTTTAAAAAGAGGTATTAGTATAAACCTCTAATTGTGGGGTGGGGTGGTGTCTTAAGCTTCCCTTCAGCTCTCCACTCTAACCAGGAACCCCAAACCAAGAGCTCCATCATCTTGTGAGTGCCTACAGTCAGCAGGATCCCTGCCCCGCTGCCTCAGCATTCACTGTGTGCTGGTTCCTTTCTTGCAGCACAACTGGATCTGGTGTTTCTAATCAGCTGAGGTTTACTTCATCTTCCCAGGTTCAAACCCCCAATTCAACAAACAGTCCAGGAGGTGAAAGTCTTTGTGATTCTGGCTGAGCATCCAGCCACACTTAGCTATCCTGTGGAGTCCCCACTTGAAGTATCTGCTGAGCTAGCCCAGAGGTGTTTGCACTTCACACAGGTTACTCCCCAGACTGGGGTCTTTCTTCAGGTCTACTTGGGTTGTATGTGGAAGACTCCTGTTCTTCCCTAAGTCTTCTTGATTTTTCACCAATCTACATTTGACCAGAGGTGCAAATTTGTTCTATTTGTGGGGAAAATCAGGAAAGCTTGAAATTTACCAACCTATTCTGCCATCTTCCCAGAATCCTCCTTTGCCCCTTAAATATTGGTTGAATTTTGAAACATCTCTCTGTAAATGTTCCTTCCTATAATGTGATGAAATGGGAAAAGAACTGCACTTGGTGATAGAGGACCTGGATTTGGATCGTTTCTCCCACTTATTTCCTAAGCAAACTTGGGCAAGTTGTTTCTTTCTTGGTCTCGTTTTCCTCATAAAATAAGGAATCTGAACTTGATAGCTCTTAGGGTTCCTTCTAGTTTGAAATCTGGGGTCCCATGATCCCTTGGCATGTCAGCTATTATTTGAAGTAATGTAATGTTCTTGTTGGGTTTTCTGGAGGTCTTTGAAGCAGCCTTCCTTTCAGCAGAGCAATCACCACAAGAATAGCCTAATGTTAAAGTCCAAATCCTTTGTTGTCTCCTTTACAATCTAGTTTCCTTGCCTGGGGCCCGGGCTAACTTTCTTTTAGAGTCCTTCTGGAATCTTGCTTTCAGTGGAGAAGCTAAGGAGGAGAGCCCTGCCACCAAGGTAGTGTGAAATGGGATGATTGAATCTCTTTGAGTCCAAGGGCTTATGTTTCAGCCTCCAGCCACCACAAAAGTGGATGATGGAATGAATCTGTCTCTCCTTGGCTCCAAGAGCTTGAGCTCCCGCCTCCAGTTCACTTGTTTGCTCTGGCTCTGAGTCCCAGTTTATATGCTCTACACTAAGTATAAACCAATCATTATATCACTAGCAACATTATTTGTTGTAAGATTAAATCAATCATACTAAATTTAGAGAACTATTAATCACCATGCTAAACTAAATAGCCATTGTCACATCAATCCCACTGACTTAACACCTTGTAAAAAGGCTTGTTTCTGAATTCTGGCCCATAACAAAATAACATTTAATTTTATAGACTTAGAGTCCCCTATCCCTTCCAGCTACCATTCCATCTCTTACCTCTTATTCCCTGTCCAACTTCTTGGGAGGAAAATCCATATCTATTGGTTTCTATTTATTTATTATCCATTTTCTCCTAAATTTCTCTTACTAATGGATCCCAATGCCACTTAAATAAGGAAATCATTTTGTCAAAAGCCTCCTAATAAAGGCTGATTGCCAAATTCAGAGTCCCCATCCTACTTGATCTCTGTGCTGATTTGGATATTGTCCTAGGCCTTTACAAATAGTTTTGGGACTGAAAGAAGATTTCACAAAGGGGTCATACTGACCACTGAAAGTTTAAAGGACCTTTATTACAATACATTTTAACTCAAAAGGGGAGAGAATTGGCTTACAGAGATGCCCTGGAGAAACAGAGGAAGAATGCAACTAATGTACAGTACCTATGACTTCCAAACCAAGGGAAGATAAAGTTTTCTCCAGGGCACTCCAGGAGGGATAGCTCAATTTAATAGTGAGACCATGGATTTCATAGAAAGGCATGAGTTCATGATTAGGCACATCTGGTTAGTTTTGCATTTTTGATGTCATAGACAGAGAGATAGCTCAAGTTGTATAGGCATGGCATATGGCAAGCCTATATGCCTACAAGCATGGAAATGATCAAAAAGGACTAGAGGAAACATTATCTTTTTTGTTTGTTTCTGCTTTGTTTATGAGAATAAAAGGTCAGATAATAGTGTGAGTCTAGAGTAGAGGCAGTCCTGACTTTGGAACACAGAGAGTTGTTCTTTTTTTTTGTTTTTATGTTTTGTTTTGTTTTGTTTTTGTGAACTCCTACAAGTATCACTTACTATCTCCTCCATCCATATCTCTGTCTGCCTGCCTAAGAATAATCATCCTTTAGAATCTAGCTCAAATGTTATTTCCTCCATTACGACCTCCTTAATCATCTTTATCAGAAATGATTTTTCCGAAGTCAGATCATTGATGTAGTGGATAGAGCACAGGTCCTGGAGTGGACTTAAGTTTAAATTTGACCTACAGCACTTACTAGTTATATTACCCTGGGTAAGTCATTTAACTCTGAATGCCTCAAAAAAAAAAAAAAAAAAGAAAGAACTTTTCCTTCTTTTTTTTTTTTCATTTAATAGCCTTTTATTTACAGGATATATGCATGGGTAACTTTACATCGTTAACAATTGCCAAACCTCTTGTTCCAATTTTTCACCTCTTACCCCCCACCCTCTCCCCCAGATGGCAGGATGACCAGTAGATGTTAAGTACATTAAAATATAAATTAGATATATAATAAGTATACATGACCAAAACATTATTTTTCTGTACAAAAAGAATCAGATTCTGAAATATTGTACAATTAGCTTGTGAAGGAAATCAAAAATGCAGGTGGGCATAAATATAGGGATTGGAAATTCAATGTAATGGTTTTTAGTCATCTCCCAGAGTTCTTTCTCTGGGCATAGCTGGTTCAGTTCATTACTGCTCCACTGGAAATGATTTGGTTGATCTCGTTGCTGAGGATGGCCAGGTCCATCAGAACTGGTCATCATATAGTATTGTTGTTGACTTATATAATGATCTCTTGGTCCTGTTCATTTCACTCAGCATCAGTTCGTGTAAGTCTCTCCAGGCCTTTCTGAAATCATCCTGTTGGTCATTTCTTACAGAACAGTAATATTCCATAATATTCATATACCACAATTTATTCATCCATTCTCCAACTGATGGACATCCATTCAGTTTCCAGTTTCTAGCCACTACAAAAGGGCTGCCACAAACATTCGTGCACATACAGGTCCCTTTCCTTCTTTATAATCTCTTTGGGATATAATCCCAGTAGTAACCTGCTAGATCAAAGGGTATGCACAGTTTGATAACTTTTGAGCATAGTTCCAAACTACTCTCCAGAATGGTTGATCTGTTCACAATTCCACAACAATGCATCAATGTCCCAGTTTTCCTGCATCCCATCCAACAATCATCATTATTTTCCTGTCATCTTAGCCAATCTGACAGGTGTGTGAGTGCATCTTAGAGTTGTCTTAATTTGCATTTCTCTGATTAATAATGACTTGGAGCATCTTTTCATATGACTAGAAATAGTTTCAATTTCTTCATCTGAGAATTGTCTGTTCATATCCTTTGACCATTTTTCAATTGGAGAATGGCTTGATTTTTTTATAGAGTTAATTCTTTATATATTTTAGAAATGAGGCCTTTATCAGAACCTTTGACTGTAAAAATATTTTCCCAGTTTATTGCTTCCCTTCTAATCTTGTCTGCATTAGTTTTGTTTGTACAAAAACTTTTCAGTTTAGTATAATCGAAATTTTCTATTTTGTGATCAGTAATGATCTCTAGTTCTTCTTTGGTCATAAACACCTTCCCTTCCACAGGTCTGGAGGTAAACTATCCTGTGTTCCTCTAATTTATTAATACTCATTCTTTATGCCTAGGTCATGAACCCGTTTGACCTTATCTTGGTGTGACGTGTTAAATGTGATCAATGCCTAGTTTCTGCCATATTAGTTTCCAATTTTCCCAGCAATTTTTATCAAACAGTAAGTTCTTATCCCAAAGCTGGGATCTTTGGGTTTGTCAAAGACTAGGTTGCTATATTTGTTGACTGTTTTATCCCTTGAACCTAACCTATTCCACTGATCAACTAATCTATTCCTTAGCCAATACCAAATAGTTTTGGTAACTGCTGCTCTATAATATAATTTTAGATCTGGTACAGCTAAGCCCACCTTCATTTGATTTTTTTTTTCATTAATTCCCTTGAAATTCTTGACCTTTTGTTTTCCATATGAATTTTGTTGTTATTTTTTCTAGGTCATTAAAATAGTTTTTTGGGACTCTGATTGGTATAGCGCTAAATAAATAGATTAGTTTAGGTAATATTGTCATCTTTATTATATTTGCTCGCCCTATCCAAGAGCATTTAATATTTTTCCAATTGGTTAGATCAGACTTAATTTGTGTGTAATTTTGCTCATAAAGTTTCTGATTTTACCTTGGCAGATAGATTCCTAAATATTTTATATGATCAGTAGTTACTTTAAATGGAATTTCTCTTTGTAACTCTGACTGTTGGATTTTGTTACTGATATATAAGAATGCTGATGACTTATGTGGGTTTATTTTATAACCAGCAACTTTGCTAAAGTTGTGGATTATTTCTAATAACTTTTAAGTAGAATCTCTGGGGTTCTCTAAGTATACCATCATGTCATCGGCAAAGAGTGATAATTTGGTTTCCTCATTGCCTATTCTTATTCCTTTAATCTCTTTCTCAGCTCTTATTGCCAAAGCTAGCGTTTCTAATGCAATATTAAATAGTAACGGTGATAGTGGGCAACCTTGTTTCACTCCAGATCTTATTGGGAATGGTTGCAGTTTGTCTCCATTACATATGATGCTTACTGATGGTTTTAATAGATGCTGCTGATTATTTTAAGGAAAAGTCCATTTATTCCTATACTCTCAAGTGTTTTAATAGGAATGGATGTTGGATTTTATCAAATGCTTTTTCTGCATCTATTGAGATGATCATATGGTTTTTGTTAATTTGGTTATTAACATGGCCAATTATATTGATAGTTTTCCTAATATTGAACCAGCCCTGCATTCCTGGTATAAATCCTACTTGATCATAGTGTATTATCCTGGAGATGATTTTCTGAAGTCTTTTTGCTAATATCTTATTTAAGATTTTAGCATCAATATTCATTAGGGAGATTGGTCTATAATTTTCTTTCTCTGTTTTCAACCTACCTGGTTTAGGTATCAGTACCATGTCTGTGTCATAGAAGGAATTTTGTAGGACTCCTTCATTCCCTATTTTATCAAATAATTTATATAGCATTGGGGCCAATTGTTCTTCAAATGTTTGGTAAAATTCACATGTAAATCCATCTGGTCCTGGGGATTTTTCTTAGGGAGTTGTTTAATTGCTCTGTTCTATTTCTTTTTCTGAAATGGGACTATTCAAGCAATTTACTTCCTCCTCTGTTAGTCTGGGAAGTCTATATTTTTTGAGGTAGTCATCCATTTCACTTACGTTATCAAATTTATTGGCATAAAGTTGAGCAAAATAACACGTTATTATTTCTCTAATTTCTTCTTCATTGGTGGAAAGTTCTCCCTTTTCATTTTTAAGACTAGTAATTTCATTTTCCTCCCTCCTTTTTCTAATCAGATTTACCAAAGGCTTATCTATTTTATTGGCTTTTTCATAGAACCAACTCTTAGTTTTATTAATTAGTTCAATAGTTTTTTTACTTTCAATATTTTTAATTTCTCCTTTTAATTTTAGAATTTCAAATTTAGTATTTGATTGGGGGTTTTTAATTTGGTCTATTTTTAGTTTTTTTAGTTGCAAGCCCAACTTTTCCTTCTTTATACCTAATATGGTTTGTATTTCCTTTTGTACTTATTACAATCTGTTTTGTATTTCTTTTATTGTTTGTTTGTTTGTTACATTTCCCTATTAAATCATGTTTCATAAGGACAGGGATAGTTTTATTATTTTATCCTCATATCTTCCTCAATACCTAGAATTATGCTTTCTATACAGCAATATTGAAGAAAACAGTGAAAAGAGCACTGGCTATAGTTCTGGAATCAAGTGATTTTTTAAAAATGTGTCACATTTGACACTCAACACTGTATAACTTTGGATAAGTCAAGAGTGGCCTCAGTTTTGTTATCTGTAAAATAAAGTAGTTGGAATGAAGGGCTTTTGAGTTTCCTTCTGATTACAAATCAAATTTTTAATTCTCCAAAGAGATTTTTTAAAAGGGAAAGGGACCTGTATGTGCAAGAATGTATGTGCAACCCTCTTTGTAGTGGCCAGAAACGGGAAACTGAGTGGATACCCATCAATTTGAGAATGGCTGAATAAATTGTGGTATATGAATATTATGGAATATTATTGTTCTGTAAGAAATGACCAACAATATGATTTCAGAAAGGCCTGGAGAGACTTACATGAACTGATGCTGAGTGAAATGAGCAGGACCAGAAGATCATTATATACTTCAACAACAATACTATATGATGATCAATTCTAATGGATCTGGCCATCTTCAACAATGAAAACAATCAGTTCTAATGGAGCAGTAATGAATTGAACCAGCTACACCCATGAAAGAACTCTGGGAGATGACTATGAACCACTACATAGAATTCCCAATCCCTCTATTTTTGTCCGCCTGCATTTTTTATTTCCTTCACAGGCTAATTGTACACTATTTCAAAGTCTGATTGTTTTCGTACAGCAAAATAACTGTGGACATGTATACATATATTGTATTTAACTTATGCTTTTACAATATTTAACATATATTGGTCAACCTGCCATCTGGTTGAAGGGGTGGGGGGAAGAAGGGGAAAAGTTGGAACAAAAAGTTTTGCAATTGTCAATGCTGAAAAATTACCCATGCATGTATTTTGTAAATAAAAAGCTATAATAATTTTTTTTTAATTCTGTGATGAGATGACCTTGCCCTGGAGATAGTTCCTATTGTCATTAATTTTTTGTATAATGCAATAACAAACATGTATTAATATGCATGGCACTGCATTATATTGAAACAATAATTTAAAATATCCCTCAGATGTACACCTTATTTGTAAATAGGGGAAGATTGGATGTTTACAAAATCCAACTCAATAAGACAGCACATCTCAATAGAGGAAGAAATCAAGTAAATATCATCCATTTCAACTTGCTAAAAATATACTAGAAAAGCAGAGTGGCATTAGCTGTATAAAGAAGCAAAGTGAACTGTTTCATTAACAGGATTACAGAATATTAAAGCAAAAAAAAAGCCTTAGAGGTCATCTAGTCCAGCCCTTTTAATGTATAGAAGATCCTGAGCACTAGTGAGGTCCCACAGCAGATTTTTGATAGAGCCATAAAGAAAAACTTTCCCAAGTACTTCCTCTACACCAACAAACGCTTAATTCAATTTAACAAACGTGGATTGAGTCCTACTACATAGGTAGCATTTGTGGTTTGACTTGGGTGCTTTTTTGTTTTGTTTTCTTTTTTAACTTCTCTTCTCAACTTACACTCATTTTTTTCTTTTTTTTTCTTTTTTTTTTTTTTTTATTTAATAGCCTTTTATTTACAGATTATATGCATGGGTAACTTTACATCATTAACAATTGCCAAACCTCTTGTTCCAATTTTCCCTCTTACTCCCCCACCCTTTCCCCGATGGCGGATGACCAGAATGTTTTAATTAAAAACGAGGCTAAGGGAAACTTATATATCTGAGGGAATTTAGAGAGGGGGAGGAACATTGTGGAATCTTACCTCATCAGAGTTGGCCAAAAAAATAATTGACATTTGTTTTAGAGAAAATTCTCTCGCCCATTAAAAACGGGGGAGGAAAAGGGAAAAAGAGTAATAAGGGAAGGAAGGGGAAAAGACCAAAGGGGGAGGAGGGATTAAAAGAGGATAAGTATCGGAACAAGAAAAAGTTTAAAAGGGGGAAAGAGGGGTTGGGGAGGCAAGAATAAGTAAAGACAATCTGGGGGTTTTAGGATGGCAGGAAAACGTTTGTAATTCTAACCAAATGTAAATGGGATGAACTCCCCCATAAAGGGAGGCAGATAAGACTGGATCAAAAGTCAGAACCCTACAATATGTTGTTTACAAGAAACACATTTAAAGCAGGGGGATGAATAGAGTAAAGAAAATGGAGCAAATCTATTATGCTTCAGGTGAAAGTCAAAAAGAGGGGCCATCCCTTCCGATCAAGCAAAAGTAAAATTGATCTAATTAAAAGAATAAGGAAGGTAACTACATCCTGCTAAAGGGTAATAAACAACGAAGCAATATCAATATTAAAATATATGCCCAAGTGGTATGGCACCAACTTCCAAAGGAGAAGTTGAGACAAGAAAAATAACAACAAAACTGTAAAGTAGGAGATCTAACCTTGCACTCTCAGAATTAGACAAATCAAACCCAAAACAAATAAGAAAGAAATTAAAGAAGTAAATATAATATTAGAAAAATTAGGTATGTTGGATCTTTGGAGAAAATTGAATGGAGATGAAGAGAATATACTTTCTCCAGCAGTTCAGGAACCTATTCAAAAATTGACCATATATTGGGACATAAAGACCTAAAATTAAATGCAAGAAAGCAGAAATAGTAAAATGCTTTCTTTTCAGATCATGATGCAATAAAACTACATTCAAAAAAAGTTGGGAAATAGACCAAAAAGTAATTGGAAACTAAACAACTTTCATCTTTAAAGAATATTGGGTGAAGAGCAAATTATAGATACAATTAATAACCTTAAGATAATGACAATGATGAGACATCATACCAAAATTTGTGGGATCAGCCAAAAGGGTAATAAGAGGGAACCATATCCTTAGAGTTCTTGAAAAAACAGAGAAAGAAAAGATTAATGAATTGGGCTTAACCAAAAAACAAAAAGACCAAATTCCCCAATCAAATACTAAATTGGAAATTTAAAATTAAAAGGAGAAATTAAAAATATTGAAAGTAAAAAAAACTATTGAACTAATTAATAAAACTAAGAGTTGGTTCTATGAAAAGCCAATAAAAAGATGCCTTTTGAAAATTGATTGAAAGGAGGAGAAAATGAAATTAGTAGTCTTAAAAAATGAAAAGGAGAACTTTCCACCAATGAAGAGGAAATTAGAAAATAATAAGGGAGTTATTTTGCCAACTTTTGCCAATAAATTTGATAACCCAAGGAAATATATACCCAAAAAAAGGATTCCCAGACAAAGAGGAAGAAGAATTGCTTGAATAGTCCCATTTCAGAAAAAAAATAGAACAGGAATTAAACAACTCCCTAAGAAAAATCCCCGGACCAGATGGTTTTGTGAATTTTACCAAACATTTAAAGAACAACCCCCAAGAATTAAATTATTTGAAAAATAGGGAATGAAGGACCCGAAATTCCTTCTATGACACAGACATGGTACGATACCTAAACCAGGTAGGCTGGAAAACAGAGAAAGAAAATTAAGACCAATCTCCCTAATGAATATTGATGCTAAAACTTAAATAAGATATTAGCAAAAAACTACGAAAATCATCTCCAAAAATAATACACTATGATCAAGAGGATTTATACCAGGAATGCAGGGCGGTTCAATATTAGGAAAACTATCAATAAATTGGCCATGTAATAACCAAATTAACAAAAACCATATGATCATCTCAATAGATGCAGAAAAAGATTTGATAAAATCCAACATCCATTCCTATTAAAAAACACTTAAATATAGGAATAAATGGATTTTCCTTAAAATAATCAGCAGCATCTATTTAAAACCACAAAGCATCATATGAATGGAGCAAACTGCAACCATTCCAATAAGATCTGGAGGAAACAAGGTTGCCCACTATCACCGTTACTATTTATTTATTAGAAATGCTATATACAATAAGAGCTGAAAAAGATTAAAGGAATAAGAATAGGCAATGAGGAAGCCAATTATCCTCTTTGCCGATGACATGATGGTATACTTAGAGAACCCCGAATTCTGTAAAAGTTAGTAATCCACAATTTAGCAAAGTTGTGGTTATAAAATAAACCCACATAAGTCATCAGCATTCTTATATATCAGTAACAAAATCCAACAGTCAGAGTTAAAGAAAATTCCTTTAAAGTAACTATATAATATAAAAAAGGAATCTATCTGCCAAAGGGAAAATCAGAACTTTAGAGCAAAATTAAGACCACTTTTCACACAAATTAAGTCTGATCTTTCCAATTGAAAAATATTAAATGCTCTTGGATAGGGCGAGCAAATATAAAAAGATGAAATATTACCAAACTAATCTATTTATTTAGCATACCAATCAGACCCCAAAAAACTATTTTAATGACCTAGAAAAATAACAAAGTTCATATGGAAAAACAAAAGGTCAAAATTTCAAGGAATTAATAAAAAAAAATCAAATGATGGTTTATGTACCAGATCTAAAACTATACTATAGAGCAGCAGTTACCAAAACTATTTTATTGGCTAAGGAAAGATTAGTTGATAGTGGAATGGTTAGGTTCAAGGGATAAAACAGTCAAAAAATAGCAACCCGTCTTTGAAAACCCAAAGATCCCAGCTTTGGGATAAGAACTTACGTTTGATAAAAATTCAAAATTAACTAATATGGCAGAAACTAGGCATTGATCCATACTTAACGCCGTAACCAAGATAAGGTCAAATGGGTTCAGACCAGGCATAAAGAATGAAAATTATTAAAAATTAGAGGAAATAATATTTATTCAGACCTTGGGAAGGGAAGGTTTATGAACAGAACAAATTTCGATAAAAATGAAAATTTTATTATAAAATGAAAAAGTTTTTACAAAAAAACAATAGACAAATTAAAGAACAATAAACTGGGGAAAATATTTTTTAAGAAAGGTTCTGATAAAGGTCATTTCCAAAATTTAGAATTAACCTTTTAAAAAAAATCAAAGCCTTTCCAATTAAAAATTCAAAGGATATAAAGAAACTTAGTGAAGAATTAAACTTTTTAGTTAGAAAAATTAAGGGATTAATTGAGAAATGCAAATTAAGAAAAAAGATAACTTTCCCCGTGATTGGCTAAGATGACAGGAAAAACAAAATGATTGTTGAGGGGAAAAACGGGACATTGATTCATTGTTGGTGGAGGAACGAATCCAACCATTTTTGGAGAGTAGTTTGAACTATCCAAAAAGTTATCAAACTTATATTTGATCCCAGCATTTACACTGGGATTATTCCCAAAGGAATTAAAAAAGGGAAAGGACCTGTAGGCAAATTTTTGGCAGCCTTTTTGAGTTAAAAATAAACTAATGGTTCCTCGTTGGGAGAAGGTGAAAAAAGGTTTGAAAATTATGGAAATTACTGTTCTGTAAAAATAAAAGGTATTTAAAAATAAATTAAAATATTAAATAAAAGAACCAAGGGTATTATATACCAAAACAATAAGTGAGACCAGTCTGATGACAACTGAAAATCAACAAAAATTAATGGGAAGAATGAAGATTTATACCCAGAAAGCTCGGGAGTGACTAAAACCTCCATTAATTTTTGGTCCTTAAATCAACCTATTTTTTTTCAATTTAAATTTTTAATTCAGAGTCTGATTCTTTTTTCAAAATAATGTTTTCAGTAACTATTGGTATCTAAGTTTATTTTAAAATTTAACATCTCTGGTTTGCCATTTGGGGAGGGGGGGGTGATAAAAATTGGAACAAGAGGTTTGGAAAATTTTAATGCGTAAATTTTCATTATATATCCGTAAATTAAGGGTTTATTAAATAAAAAATAAAAAATAATAAAAAATTATTAAAATATAAATTAGAAAAATAATATAATGAACAAACCAAGTGACAAAAAAATGAATTTAAAATTTAAATTACTTGGAAAAATAAAATGGGTGGGAAAAATATAACTAGTTCAATGTAATGTTTTTTCATCACCCAGAGTTCTTTTCTCTGGTTTAGTTCATTACTGTCCCATTGGAAAATATTTGGTTGACTCTTGGGTTATTAACTTTTTTTTAAAAAATTATAAAAAACAAACCTTTGTTTATGTGAACCCAAAAAAACCCTAAAATACTTGGGCCCTTTTCTTAAAAAATGTAAATACTGCTGGTTATATTTACAGTAACCCCAAATAAGGTGGGGACCCAAAAATTTAGAGTTCTGAGCTGCAGTACTGATCTGGTTGAATTATTTGTTTTTTGCACACTGTGCCCAAAAAGGGTAAACTCCAGCTCCAAATAGAACAGGGTAGGTGGACTGACAGGATAACACCAAAAACTTTGAACCTAGGAGGGGGGATAAAAAATATAATAAATTAAAGAGGGGAAGAAATAAAAGAAATTTAATTAAAATAACATTAGTATTAAATTAACAAAAAATAATAAATAATGTAACTTAATAACAACACAACACAGTAAAACAAAATATAATGTAATATAACAATATATATACAATACAATGTAATATAACATAATAATAGTGATACAGTATAACATAGTACAATGTAATGTCATATCATAATATAACATTATAGAATCAAATCCAATATAATCTAATAAATCTAACATGGGAAAGCTAGGTGATCCATAGATAGAGTGCTAGGCCTAAAATCAGGAAGTTATTCTGAGTTCAAATCTGGGGTTCAGAAACTTATTAGCTATGTGACTCTAGCCAAGTTACTTAATCTTATTTGCCTCAGTCTTTCATCTATAAAATAAGCTGGAGAAGGAAAAGACAAACCATTGTAGTATTATTGTCAAGAAAACCCAAAAGAGAGACACAGAGTCAGACATGACTGAAATGGCCCAACAATATAATGTAATACAATACAATGAAATATAACACAATACAATGCAATGAAATGTAATATACATAAACTATGAAAATATTAAACCAAGTATGTAACAAGGATTTAGCAAGCTAATCACCTCACCAAGGGGTTTACCAGACGGTCATGGAAGGAACACATAGCACAGGTAATTGTAGATTCAAAAGCATTTGCAACTATTTATCAAGCAAATTATATTCCAGACACTATCCTCGGTGCTGAGGATACAAGGACAAAAATGAAACTTTCTCTACTTTCAAGGACATTATGGTCCATAGAAGAGAGTAGAACAGGGTAGGGTGGAGCATAGGACACAACAGAGAGGATCCCTAAGCAGCCAAAAAAAAGGCATGAAGACACTAGGTAACTAGGAGGCTGGCAGGGAGAGAAATATAAGGCACTAAAGAGGGGAGAAGAGAATAAGAAGGAAAACTTCAGTAGCATTAAAGGCAAACTACGCACCCCATTTTAAAAAAGTCCCACCTTGACATTCCCATACTTATAAAGAATAATGGAGTGAAGTGAAAGTAATAGGTCTGGAATATAATCACATCTCTAATGAAAACTTGCCCTCAAGTTAGCATGAAATAGCTGCTTACACTATCTGGGTTCCAGTTTCCACTTCTGCAAAAAAGGGAACTGAGGCACAAAATTGTACCAGGTTTCTTCCATCTCCAACATTTTATGATTCTGTTGCACAACTGAGAGGATTTTGCCCATACATTGTCCATCTATTATCTAGTGTCTCTCTAATCTATCCCCCTTTTTAATTAACTGTTATATTCCAGACGCAAGGATACTTCTCAATAATGTTTTTGAATGTGTTTGTTGGAAGATACTCCTAAGAACTTGGGAGCTAAGCTTAATAGACTACCTTATTATATTATTTGGTCCTTCTACAGAAGAAATGTTTCCTCTTAGAGAATAGGAGAAAATATTTGAAACACAGGGTTTTGCAAGAGTAAATGTTGAAAACTATCTTTGTATGTATTTGAAAAATAAAAGGCTACTATTATAAAAGAGAGAGAGAATAAAAGAAGTGCAGTTCTTGCTAGCAATCAGGACAGCAAAATCAACAAGGCCACTGAACTGAGGACTATTCAATTTCAATTCAATTCAACAAATATTTGTCTTGTTCCTCCAGACAGTAAAAGAAGAAATTCGAGCTCAAAATTCCTCAACAGGGAAGCTGAGTGATTCAGCCAGAGTAAAATCAGCAGTGATGGCCTAGAGTCCTTGGTCCAGATGGCTAGGACTCCCAGTTCTCCAGGAGTCTTTCTTCCCCACCACCAACATGAATCAAAACCAGTTTCTAGTCCAGATTCTTTACTTCCTTTCCTTCAATGTTTGGTCCTGCTAGACCTAAAAAGAGCACCATAAAAAATCACTAGACTTTGCTGATTTGGGGAAAAGAGGAGTCATTTTCCCTTTGGAGCTGCAGTGGAGTATGCAGTTTCTTCTTGAGCTCTGAGTACCCGATTCCTTATGTGACTCCAGTGGGGTGCCCAGTTTCATCTGTGGTTCCAGTGGAGTATTCAATTCTGTCTGAAGTCCCAAAGAACCTGCATCCATCATATCTCTTCACTACTTCATTTTATAAACATCTGCTTTCAATAAAACTGACTTTCTTTATTGTGAGCTTTAGGTCTTTTGGTATTAATGAGCTTCTTAAATCTGTTATGAGAAATACTTGGTAATTGCTTACCATTTGAGGAGGGGAAGAAGGAGATAAATGAAAACAAAAAAATTAATTAATGTTAAAATTGTCTTTATAAGTAGTTACAAGAAAAAATGCTATATTTGTTTAAAAAATAAATACTACAGTGGAAAGATTATTGAGTATGAATCAGAGGATTTAGATTTAAATGCTAACTTTTTTTTTTACTATCTGTGAAACCTAGGACAAATTATTTTTTCTCTTTTGGGACTCATCTTTAAAATGAAAGATTAGATTAGATGGCCTCTAAGAGTCTCTCCCCCACATATCCCCAACTTTTATTTGTGTGCATGGCCCTTTACTAAGGACAGTGAATAGAAATAGATAAGGCATGGTTTCTACTCTCAAGGAGTTTACAATCCAGTAGAATTTTTGTGAAATGAGTTACAATGAAAATAATGAATGTCATTGAAAACAAATGCAAAGCAAAACAAAAATTTTGCAGGTTCATGAGATAACCATGGCCTGAATCACAACTTTCTTTTTTTGGTGTCTGGGGGGAAAAAGGAGTAAGGACAGGGTTGCCTCAGAATTTTACTTTTTAATAAGAGCCAATTTAGCCTAACTAAATCATGGCCATGGCTGTTATAGAAGTCACAATTGGGAAGAGTACCCCACATACTTTGGAAAATAAACTATAAATCTGAGAGGAAATGTATAAAAAGAAATCTAGTGATATTGATCTTGTATGTATGTGAATTTCCACATTTCAAAAAAGAAGAAATTTTTCCAGTGATCATTTACTTGTACCAGGAAGATTGATGACAATATTAGGGAATTTTATCTATCAATTATTGAATGATTTAATAAAGTACTTTTTTCCCAAGTGAAAAAAAAAATGAAATAGTCTTTGAAATATCCTTAATCAATCCATAGAAGATTTCACAAGTATATGATAAAATACCCCTGTGAACTGCTAAAATAGAAGAAATCCCAGGTCCCAAAAGGAAGACCTGAAATGAGCCAGAATCCAATTACAATTTTAAAAGATTACAACTGCCTTTATTGCCTGAGAAGTAGAAGTCTGCAAGCTGGAGCAGAGAGACAATTTCATAACTGCTCAAAGGGGAGTGGGAAAAGGGTAAGGAATTTATACATATCTGAGGTATTTAGGACTTTTTTGAGGTAATAAATTGAGAAGTCAGACAAAAAGTGAAATTCTAGGGAAAAGATATCTGTAAACACAATAAATCAAAAACAAGCCAGTTGTTTTTCTTTAGATAAGTCACATAGCAAGATTTTATTTTTCCCTCTGAGCTGGTCAAGGCTGTTTCTGCAGTTTCAGGCATCTCTGAATTCAGTTAAAGTTTATTTAGCAAAGAATCATTGATATGTTAAACAGCCTTGAACTTCATAAATCTTCCTGATTAACTAGTTCTTGTGCTACTCCATTGTCTGGTTGCCCTGTAAAAAAAGGGAAGTTTCAGTATATTCAATCAGTTAGTTCAAGTATTACAGAATTCATTTCCACATTTGTATGCTTGAAATATATTTAATATGATTGTACATCTATATCATACTGCCTGTCTCTTGGGAAAGGAGGAAGGGAAAAAGGAAAGAAGAAAAATTTGGAACTCAAAATTTTGTAAAAATGGATGTTTAAAATTATCTTTTCACGTAATTGGAAAAAACAAAATACCATTTACAGGGAAAATATGCAAAACAAGTTATATATATATGGCAAATAGGAAATAAAAAAGGAAAAACACTGGAATTAAGGATGGTTGGAGGAGCTTTACTATAGAAGGAGTTGGGACTGAAAAAAAGATAAGGGGATCAATAATCTCAGCAAATAGATAACTGTGCGTTATCGCACAGTTCTTACTCTCAAGAAGTTTATAATCCAGTAGAATTTCAAACAACATTTCAGGCATAGGGGACAGTCAGAGAAAATACACTGAGTTGAGAGAGGAGTATCTTGTTACTAGAGTAGCCAGGAGGCCAATATTACTGGATTGAAGAGTATGTGTTGGGGAATAAGGTGTAAGAAGACTGGAAAGGAGAAGGTTAGATTATAAAGGGCTTTAAATGCCAAAGAGAGCATTTTGTATTTGCTCCTCTGGGGGCAACTGGAAGCTACTGATGTTGATTAAATGGGGAAAGGACAGGGATTGATATGATTGGACCTACATTTTTTTGGAAATCACTTTAGTGGTTGAATGAAGGGTGGATTGGAGGGGAGGAAAGCCTTTTGTATATACAATTCTCTTTTTTCTAAATATATGCAAAGATAATTTTCAACATTCACATTTGCAAAACCTTGTGTTCCAAATTTTTCTCTCTTCCCTCCCCAAGATAGAAAGCAATACAATATATGTTAAACGTGCAATTCTTGTAAACACATTTCATATTCTCATTCTGTGCTAGAAAAATCAGATTAAACATGAAAAAACATGAGAAAGAAAAAAAAAATACTATGCTTTGATCCATATACAGTCTCTATAATTCTCTCTCTGGATGTGGGTGGCACTCTCTATCACAAGTCTATTGGTGTTGCCTTGACTCACCACATTGTTGAAAAGAACCAAGTCCATCACTGTTGACCATCATGTAATCTTTTTGTTACTGTGTACATTGTTTTCTTGGTTCTGCACACTTCATTATGCATCAGTTCATATAAGTCTAGAGGAAAGTCTTGAGGCAGGCAGCCCCAACAACATGTTCTCAGGTATGAGATGATAAAAGCTTACAGCAGAGTGATTTCTGGGTCAAAGGAGAGAGGATATCATATTTGAGAGATATTGCAAAGATGAAATTGGCAGGCACTGGCAATGGGTTGGATATGGAGGATATGTCATGTGTGAGAGAGGATGAGAAGACCAAACCCTTTTACAAAATGTATTCCAGGAGTTTTATTCTCCATCAATAGAAAAGAATGGAGATATCAAAAATATATCCAATTTTAAAGTTGGAGTGGAAAAGGTGCTAGATTTGTGAGTACTGATGATCTGAATTCAGTTCCTATCTCTGATGATTACTGACTAGAGGATCATAGGAAGTTATGTAACTTCTCTGAGCCTCAGGTTCTTCATCTATAAAGATGTCTATATGAGAATGTCTGTAGCTGTGAGATAAAATATATAAATGTTCTGTGAACTTTAAAGTGCTAAATGAATGTCAGTTATGATTATTCCTACAAATTGAGTTTTACTACCTTCATTCAGCAAAGGAGATGGGAGGTAAGAATCAGCTTTCCTCACAGGGTTGTTATGAGAATCTACTGAGATGACAGATAGATAAATAGATAGATAGATAGATACATAGATACATGGATGGATGGATGTGTGTTTAGGTACCTATGTTTGTATATGCTTATACAGAAATATATATATATATATATATATATATATATATATATACACATATATATGTATGTATGTATGTATCACTTTGCAAACCTTATAGCTTATATAAATATCATCTGTTGTTATTATCAAGATTTTTTATTTCCATTTTAAGCTATTTTAAGATTTCATTAGTGTGAAGAATTCCCTGGGAAGAAACTTCCTCTAACAATGCAGATATCAATATTCACTCTCTCGCTTATGTTAGAGAATTTTTTGGGAATCTTAAGAGCTTAAGCTATTTGACTAGTTATATAACCAATATGTGGGAGAGGTGAGATTTGAACCCAAATTTTCCTGATACCACAGATCAGGGTTTCTGTCATCATCATCATCATTGTCATCATCTTTATCTTCATCTTGATCATCATCACTCATCATTAATATAAATAATTTCTTGGTTATATCAGCCTATCTTTTCTCATTCTTAGCTTCATTTTCCTTCTATAATATGAAGGAGCTGAACAGGTTGTTCTAAAAGATCTCTTCCATCTTTGATATTCTTTAGTTCTGTAATGCTTTTCATTATACTTACATGATTCAAATTTCTATGTCTAAATAGAAAGTTACCTACTTAATGGGTTTTTTCCTAAGAGATCTCATATCTTCATTACCCATTTATTCACACATGATCCTCTCTTTTTTCCTTCTTATATTTTATCTACTTGAGGTGTTTAGACTTTATGTTTTCACTGGTGTGGGTATTCTCTCCATCACTACAAATAGCAATTCATCTATGTTTACATAAAATGTAAAAAAATGTTAAATGTTAAGAATAATGTCAAATTATTGTTAAAAATAATACTGCCATTATACTGGATGCAATATTTACATAATACATCTATATCTATATCTATCTATCTGAAAGTCATTATCACATTCTGGCATCAAGCATCAACAGCCTAGAAAATTGAGATACTATTGCTAAGGATTGCATTCTTTAAGTTCTATATCTAACCTTTCAGTCACTAAGGGTCCCTTTCTTCCCCATGACTTCCATACTTCAACCATGAAATTAACTATGAAATCATCCCATTCCTATCCTGCTGACTACACTAAGTGTTCTGGGCTAGGCCTAAAACATGACAGCTCAATGATTCATGTTCAGGTTTAGAATTAATGAAATACTCATGGACCATAAAATTCAACAAAAATGAATTTATTCATGATAAGATTAAAAGGATACAGTTTCCAAAAATTGGACACTGCTTTCTTTCACCTCTGAATTCATCAAGGCATTAATTCTGGATCAAAAAGATGTCCCATGGGAATTTTATCAAGCTTCAAGAACTTCAATCTCTTATAAGCGTTGGTATATCAAAGTCCTTCAGATCAACTAAATCCCAATGATGGCCTCCTTTTCCCTGTATTAGGAAACCATTCCAGTCAATATAAAAACAGATTCTTTCCTATCAAAGGTGGTTTATAAACATCTAAATAAGCAAGCAGTGATCACAAAGAGTCTACATGGCTTTTTCCTGGAATAGGTTATATAAAAATAACCTCATTTTCTTTCTTTGGTCAGATTACTTAATAGATAGATCAGATGAATGCAATACATATAGTTTCCCTAGAGTTTACCAATGTCTATGACAATCTCTTATGCTTTTTTTGGAAAAGATACAGAGATATATAATAAATAATACAACCAGGTGGAGTCAAAACAGGTTTATGGTTCAATCCAATGAGTCTTTATCCATAAATGCTTCTATATCAACTTGGAAATATATCCCTATTGATGAAATTCAGGGATCACTGCTTAGCCCTGTACTATTTAACATTTTTAATCAATGAGTTAAATAAAGAAGTAGAGAAAATGCTCATAAAATTTGCAGATGACACAGAGATGGAAGAGAATAGTTAATATTTTAGATGGCAAAGTTAGGATCTGAGACTGGGATATTGAGTCAAATCTAATAAAGGTAAATTTTATAAAGATCAATGTGAAATCTTAAATATGAGTTTAAAAAAACAAAATCAATAAACAAAAATAGGGACCATATACAGAAAGTGAATTGTTTGAAAAGTGCTAATGATTTTAGCAAATTTAAAGTTTATTATTAGTTAAGAATGCATATAAAGGTTTAAAAAGCTAATATAATTTTAGGATACATTGAGAGGGATATAGTATCTATCACTAGGAATGTGATAATCAAACTCTTCTGCTTAGTCAGATCATATTCAGAGTATGTCCATCAGTGCTGAATTGACCATCTTTGGAAAGGGTTGATAATATGGAAAACATCCTGAACAGGAAGCTCTGCCCATATCTGCATCTGCTAAAGTAATGAACTGTGGAGATAAATAAGAATGTTGATGTTTACCTAGAAGAAGATGATGATATTGTCTTCAAGTATTTGAAGTTCTATTATTTGAATAAGAGGAGGGGCTTATGGGTTATTTAGGAAGTTCTAGCACTTCTGGTGTGAGGACTTGCTGACTACTTTTCGGGACTATTCATTCACTTTTTATGTCCAACCAGTCACCCAACTCTCATTTATGGCTCTAAGAAGCTGTGACACAGATAATAGTCACCCTTGGTAAAAACCATTTTGGCAGATGGGATAAACCAGGTTAAGGATGATTGACAGGCCTCAAATTTGTTGGTGAATTATGCAGGTGTCTACCCCAAGCATATGAAGACTTCCCCCCTATGGAATGGGTGGGATGAAAATAATTTGTTCCAACAGCCATAAAAGCAGCTGAAGCAAGTGTTATGGAGTGCTTAGAATTTGGTCAGACATCAAAGATACCAAGGTCATCCATTGTACCCTGAGCCATTGCCAGTCATTCTGTCTTCAGTACTGCTATAAAACTTCAGTGACTCTGGAAGAGAGAATGAGACTGATGATGACTTTGTGAAACTCTGCTTCACTTAAATCCATTTCACAAAGCAAGACATCATCATCCTGTGGTATCACTGGTTCTCTCAAAAAACAAAGAGTGAACAATAACTTGAAACAGGGAGTAAACTGGTTCTACTTGGCCCTAGAAAGCCAATGGGAAACAATGAATTTTAGTTAAAAAAGGCAAACTTAATTCACTTTAAGGAAAATCTACCTAATATAGTTATCTACAATTTGAATGAATTATTCCCTTCTAGATCTTTTTTCACTGTACCACCTAGCTATTAACATTAGTAAAATAATAATATTAATGAGTTTCTTCTTATACAAAATTATATAAATCTAGTACTAGAGTAAGAAAGACATGAGTTCAAATCTTGTCATAGATACTTATTAGTTGGTGTCCCTAAAAAGTCATTTCATTTCATTTGTTTATTTTAGTTTCCTCAACAGCAAAATAATAGCATCTTCCTTCCAGAGTTGTTGGGAGTATCAAATGAATTAATTAATGTTTTTAAAAGCACTTAGCACAATATCTGGCACAGAGTATATGTGATATACATGCTTGTTGTTATTATTATGTATGTCTTTGAGCAAAGGTTACATGAGCACTTATTGACCATGCTCCAAATGCCTCTGAGATTACTGTCATCAAGGGAATTGTGAAAACAACTTTTGCTTTCATGGGGCTTATGATTTAATTAAGAAAATAGCACACAAGCTCAAAAATAATGCACAAAGCAAAACAAAGAAATGACATTGCCAGTTGCCTTGTAAGTGACAAGTTGTTTAGATTTACAAAATACTTTACAAGTAATATCTCTTTGATCTTCACAACAATCATGGAAAGTAGGTGTTACTATTATCCTTGTATAAATGAGAAAACTGAATTTGAGAGAAGTTAAGTGACAGCTAAATCACATAGCTAGTAAATTTCTGAGGCTAGATTTTGAGAAAAATGATTTTTAATAACCAACTATTTGGGAAGATCCAGAGTTCCCCCTTTTTCTGTAATTCTCATTTCAAAGTTCAGTCTCTTGAAGAACATTATGGATAACAAAATTGAACTATCTCTCTTCGATCTTAGTCAGATCCCACCCAACCTTATGAGAAATTTAATCAAATACTGTTGCAACAGGCCAATCCTAGGTTTGGGTTGAGGCAAAACTGAGTTGGTAGCAATAAAAATAGAAGGGAGGAGGAACTTCTGGGAGCCAAGATGGAAGACTAGGCATAATTGATACATCTCTCCCATATTCACCTTCAAACAGCCATAAAATATTGTCCCCAAACACAACCTGGAACATCAGAACCAGCAAAAAGATGGGGAAATAATCTTTGAGCCCTAGAAACTTAGATCAGCAAGAAAGACCTATCTCACTCAGGTAAAGGGGGAATATAATTCAGGACAAGAAGTGTCACAGCAAGAACAGTAAGCCCCATTTCAGCAAGCCAGTGGTAGATCCTGAGCCCCAGTGTGGTGGACCACGTAAATGACAATACCAGGACTCCTTATATGCTTCAACTTAGCCAAGGAAATGGGCAGACTACAGTTCTATGAACGGTCAATTGTTTCAGCATAACTCCAGGCAAAAAGGAAATCTCCAGCAATCAGACTCCACATGTTTTAGTGCAGACCTGGGAAAATAGGCAGCCACCAGCAGCTAGGCCACCACATATCTCAGTGTAGCCCTGGGAAAATGCAAAAACATCCCACCAGCCTCAGCACATGGCAGACACTACCACTAGGACACTGGCTTAGCACCAGGTAAGCTGCCAGATCCCTATGAACTCCAGAAATATCAGCCATCCCCTTCCTCTCCCTTATCACAGTACCAGACATGAGGATCCTGAGTGGCTTCAGGGCAACATCAGTGAAGCATGATGTGAACAGTCAACACCTTCAGCCCCTGGCACAAAAACCTGGGATAATGCCCCTTCCATCCCTAGAGCAGAGCAAAAATGTAAATAAAAGGAAAAAGGCCAAAAAAGATGAGTAAAAAAAGAATATTACCAAAGAAAGTTATAATAGTGACAAGAAAGATCAAAAGAGAACAAAAATACTTAGGGACAAAATCCTGAAAAAACAAAAAAAGGAGAAGTGGTCTAAAATCCAGAAATAGCTCATGGAAGAACTCAAAAAAAAAAAAGCTTAAAAATTGCAGAAGTAGAAGAAAAATTGTAAAAATAAATGAGAGTAATGCAAGAGAATTATGAAAAAAAAGGAGTACACAGTTTAGAAAAAGATAATAACTATTTAAACAGTAGGATAGGGATAATGGAAAATGAGATACAAAAATCCACTGAAGAAAACAACACCTTAAAGAGTTGTATAATTATTCAATTTATAATTGACCAATTGAAAAAGAAAGTTAATTGAGGAAAACAATACCTTAAAAGTTAGAATTAGACAAGTGGAACCTAATGACTCTGGGAGACCTCAATAATAAATCAAACAAATTCAAAAGAATAAACAAAATGGAAAAAATGCAAAATTTGTCATGGGGAAAACAACTGACCCAGGAAATGGATACAGGAGAGACAATGTCAAAATCATTGGACTACCTAAAAGTCATAATCAAAAGGTGGAGCTGGACAACATCTTTCAAGAAATTAACAAGGAAAACTGCCTTGATGTCCTAGAACTAGAGGGCAAAATAGACATTGAGAATATACACTGATCACCTCAGGAAAGAGTCCCAAAATAAAAACACCAAGTAACATTCCAGTCAAATTTCAGAATTATCTGGTCAGTAAAAAAAAATACTATAAGTTGCCAGAAAGAAACAATTCAAATAAAGAAGAATCACAATCAGAATCATACAGAATTTGGCAGCTGCAATATTAAAGTATCAGAAGTCATGGAATATGATATTCCAGAAGACAAAGAAGCTAGAACTATAACCAAGAATCACTTGCCCAGCAAAATCAAGCAAAATATATTAAGGGAAAAATGGCTATTCAATGACATAGGAAGATTTCAAGTTTTTATAAGGTGAAACACAGAATTAAACTAAAATCTGATCTTCAAAACCCAGAGAAGTATAAACAGTTAAAAGTGAAAAGAAAACCAGGAATCCAATAGAGCTAAACTGTTTACATCCCTTACAAGGGAAGATATTTGTAATGCTTTGTAATTCTTAAAAATTGTATCATTAATAGTATGGATAGAAGGAGTATACATAGAGAGAATAGATGAATTTGAGGGAATGGCATTAAAAAAATTAAGGGATGAGAAATAGGAGTTCACTAGGTACAGAAGGAAGGGAGAGGTAGAATTCTGTAAATTACTTCACATGAAGAAATGTAAAAGCCCTTTTACAATGGAGGGGGAAATGAGAGTGCAAGTGATGAGCATTATTTGAACCTTATTTTCTTCAATATTAGCTCAGAGAGAACAATATATATCAGTTGAATATAAATATCTATCTTACTGCACAAGGAAGTAGGAGGGGGGGAAATTAAGTAAAGGAGGGTGAAATAGAAACTAACAGAAGGGAGGGCACATCAAAGAGGTGGTAGACAGAAGCAAAACACTGATGAAGAGGGAAAGAGAGAAAGGAGAATGAGAAAGGACAAACAAGAAAAAGAATAGAATGGAGGGGAAAGGACAGGTAGTATTCAGAACCATGAAGGTGAATGGATGGATTCTCTCATAAAAAGTGGATAGCAGAGTAGATTAAAAAAACAAAATCCTACAATATCTTGTTTACAAAATATATTTGAAGCAAACAGACAAACAAGGAGTAAAGGTAAGGGGCTGGAGAAAATTATATTATTGTTCAGCTGTAGCAGCAACAACAAAAACAAGGGTAACAATCCTGATTTCAGGATATAAGTAAAAAGTAAAAACAAAAACAGATCTAATTATCTAATTAAGGAAACTACATCTTACTAAAAAGTACCATAGACATGAGCTATATTAATATTTAACATATATACCAGGTGGTATAGCAACTAAATGTTTTTAAAATATTTAATATTTTCATTTTCCAATTATATGTAAAGAAATTTTACATTTGTTTTTAAAAAGGTTGAGTTCCTAGTGGATCGGTGGAATAGGTTAGAGTCACAAGATATAATAGTCAATGACTACAGTAATCTAGTGTTTGATCAATCCAAAGACTCCAACTTCTAAGATAAGAACTCACTAGCTGACAAAAATTACTGGGAAAACTGAAAGATAATATTGCAGAAATTAAGCATTGCTTAGCTTTTGACATAAAGAGTGATACTATCCAGGAATCCTCAAACTTTTTAAACTAGGGGGCCAGTTCACTGTCCCTCAGACTGTTGGAGGGTTGGACTATAGTAAAAACAAAAACTTTGTTTTGTGGGCCTTTAAATAAAGAAACTTCATAGCCCTGGGTGAAGAGGATAATTGTCCTCAGGTGCTGCATCTGGCCCACTGGCCGTAGTTTGAGGACTCCTGTTAGCAAATTAGGAGAACAAGGGATCATCTACCCATCTGATATATAGAGAAATAGGAATTTATGGCAAAAGAACTAGAAAACATTATAAAATTCAAAATTGATAATTTTGATGACATTAAATTAAAAAGTTTTTGCACAAATAAAACAAATGCAACTAAGATTAGAAGGGAAGCAGAAAGCTGGGGGGGGGGAATTATTATATTCTGATAAAAGCCTTATTTCTGAAATATATAGAAAAATGATAAATAGTCAAAAGATATGAACAGACAATTTTCAGAAGAAGAAATTAAAGCCATTTCTAGTCATATGAAAAAATGCTCTAAATTACTATTGATTAGAGAAATTTAATTAATTAATTATTAATTAATTAAATTAAGACAACTATGAAATATCACGTTGCAGTTCTCAAATTGGCTAAGATGACAGGAAGAGATCATGATGAATATTGGAGGGGATGTGGGAAAACTGGGACACTGATGCATTATTGGTAGAGTTGTGAAATAATCCAAACATTCTGGAGAGCAATTTGGAATTAAGTAAAAAGAGTTAGAGAACTGTGCATACCCTTTGATATAGACATACCAGTGTCTCTACTGGGTCTATATCTCAAAAAGATCATAAAAGAAGAAAAAGGTCCCATAGGTGCAAAAAATTTTTATTGCAGCCCTTTTTGAGGTGGCAAAGAATTGGAAAATGTGTAGATGTCCATCATTTGGGGAATGGCTGAACAATCTGTGGTATATGAAAATAATGGAATACTATTGTGCAATAAGAAATGATGAACAGACAGATTTAAAAAAAAAAACCTGGAATGACTTGTATAAACTGATGCAAAGTAAAAATGAGTAAAACATTGTATCAGCAACATTGTGTGATGATCATTTAAGGATGATTCAACTCTTCTCAGTAATAGTCATTCAAAACAAGTACAAAGGACTCACAAAGAGTAATACTATACACATTCAGATAAAAAACAGATGAACTTCTAAAACAGATAAAAACATATTTTTTTCACTTATTTTATTTTTGTTCCCTTTTGATCTGTTTCTTTTTTCACAGCTGTGACTAATACGGAAATAGGATTTTAGAAAGTGTTAATAATGCAGATTAAACTTTTAAAAATATTTATTTTTTTATTTTTCCCAGTTACATGTAAAACATTTTTACATTTGTTTTTAAAACTGAGTTCCAGATTCTCTCCCTTCCTCCTCACCCCCATCCCCCATTTAGAAAGCACATGTGAAGTATTCAAAACATTTACATAAAGGTCATGTTGTGAAAGAAAGCATAGATCTCTCCTTCCCCCAAAAAAAGTTCTCGAGAAAATCAAATAAAGTTAAAAAAAAAAAAACCACGTTTACTTCAATTTGTTTTTAGACATAATCAGTTCTTTTTCTGGATTTGGATAGCTTTTTTCATTATAAGTGCTTCAGAATAATCTTTGAAATATTAATTTTGTATTAATGAGAATAACAAAGTCATTCATAGCTGGTCATCCCACAACACTGCTAATACTTTGTACACAGTACATTTCACTTTGCTTGAATTCATGGAGGATTTTCCAGATTTTTCTGAGAGCATTCTGATCATCATTTTCCATAGACCAATAACAGTTCATCTTAATCATATATTACAATTTTTTTTAGCCATTCCCCAATTGATGGGCATTTTCTCAATTTCCATTTACCCTGAGAAAAGAGCTGCTATAAATATTTTTGTACATATAGGTCCTTTTCATTTTAAAGTCCCTTTTGGGATTTATGCCTAGTAGTAATATTGTTAGATCAAATAATATGTATGATTCTATAGCTCTTTGGTCATAGTTTATATCTTTTAATCATTTATTAATTGGAGAATGGCTCTTTTTTATATAAATTTGACTCAGTTCCCTATATATTTAAGAAATAAAGCCTTCATCAGTGAAATTTAGCATCTAAATTCTTTAAAAAATTTTTTTCAACTGAATTCTTAAATAAGAAGTTGTGACTTACAGCAAAAAAAAAAAAAAAAAAAAAAAAAGCAGAAAAACTATACTGGGAGAGGGGGACTTCAACTGTCCTCTCTCAGAACTCAAAAAATCCAACCAAAAAATAAACAAGAAAGAAACTAAAGAGGTAAATAGAATATTAGAAAAGTTAGATATGACAGACATTTGGATGAAATTGAATTGATACAGAAAGGAATACAAATTTTCTCAGTAACCTATGGCACCTACACAAAAACTAATCATGTTAAAAAATATAAAACCCTCAAAATCGAAAGTAACAAAGCAGAAATATTAAATGTATTCTTTTTGGATCATAGTACAATAAAAATTACATACTACATAAGGTGGTGGAAAGGCAGATTAAAAATAAGTGCAAATTTAATAATCTAATCCTAAAGTTGCTCAAAGAACAAATCAAAGATATAATCAATAATTTCATTAAAAAGAATGACAACAATAAGGCAACATGAAAATTTATGACATATAGTCAAAGCAGCAGTTAGGGAAATTTTTTTCTCCAAATTCTGACATCAATAAAAGGAAAAAAGAGCAGATCAATAATTTGGGTATACAACTAAAAGAACTAGAAAAAGTGAGAGGTTGGACAAGTTGACCTTTGAAGTCCCTCCAGCTCTTGATATATGACCTTAAGGGACTTATTTGAGGTCATACAGGTAGTCCATGGTAAGGCTTTTATATAAACCGAGGTCTTCTGACTCAAAATTCAACATTCTTCACATCATGTTGCCTAAAAAATAAGATAAATTCAGTACTGTATAACCACTTAAAAGACGTGAAGGGTCACTGAAGACTCCAGAGGCAGAGAAGATATTATCACTGATGCAGGAGGAGAACCAGGACAACATGGTGTCTCAAAAGTTGGAAGAGAAAATTTCAAGGAGTCAATAATATTGAATGTGGCACAGAAGTGAGCAAGGGAAAAATGAGAAGTTTCCTGGATTTATTGGTTAGGTCTCAGGTAGCCCTGCAGAGAATGATTTCAGTCAGATTAGGTACTGACCCATTTTACAGATACCTCATCTGGGGATTGAAGATAGGTTATAGTTACTATTTAAGTAAAACTGAATGAGGGATCTCACATTTCCTGGGAAAGAACAGAGGGATCCCAGGACTGCATTCCTGTACAGCCTGCATTCCTGTCCTTGACAACACACTAAGTCCATTTCCCTCCAGATTTTGAATTCAGGTCAGAGTCACCAGAAGGTGTGGCTCCCAAGTGTCATAAGAGAAATTCAGAAAGTATGACCTCCATTCAGAAGTGTGCAGTCTTAATGTACAGTGATGATAAACTGCTATTTTATGATCTTTTCATTAAAAGATTGGTTGAAAATGAAAAAGAAATAGTGGAGAAAGAAATCAAATAGTGAATAGGTACCTAGGTGGTATAGTGAACTGAGTGCCATGCCTTAAGTCAGGATGAATTTAGTTCAAATCCAGCCCCAGACACTAGCTGTGTGAATCTAGGCAAATCACTTAATCCTATTTGCCTCAGTTTCCTCATCAGTAAAATAAGTTGGAGAAGAAAAGGACAAACCACTCCAGCATTTTTGTCAAGAAAATCTGAAATGGGGTCACAAAGAATCAGAAAGGACTGACTAAACTGAATAACCAAAAGAAGTGAATTGATGGTAAGGAAATAGAGACGATAGGTATTTTATCAGTGAATAGAAAAAAAAAATAAAACAACACAGCAAAAGAAGATTTGATTGTGATAGAAAGGACCTGAGCAATCTTATAGAAAAGGAGAACTGGAGAAGAGATTAATGATATTTGATATTTTCTTTTTCTCCCTGTCCTTATATTTCTGCATATCCAGCCATCAAAACCCTGCATCTTATTTTTCTAAAATCTGTTCTTTTTATTTATCTCTCCTGCCAAGACACTCATCATATCCTGCCTTGATTTACACAAACTCCCTCTCATTGGCTTCTCTCTCATCAATTCCCTTCTCCAGCTCTCTGCCAAACATTACTGCCAAGATAATTTTCCTTTCCTGCTGTTCAGACTTTGTTTCTCCCACTCTGCTTTGGCTTCCCTTCACCTTCAAGCTTCCCCACAACTCTGCATCTGTTCACTCTCATCTGCATCCCTTCTTGTAAATCCCCATTCATTCCTCTCTTTGACTGTTATCCCTGGAGGCTCTTAGGGTCTCCATGACCAAATCAACTCTATGCCCTTCTATCCATCAATACCTTGATATCACAATCTTCCAACAATTACTGATAGTTGAAACCCTATTTTTTTTCTTTTTTCAGTATTTTTTGTTAAAGCTTTTTATTTTCAAAACATATGAATGGAAAATTTTTCAAAATTCACCCTTGTAAAACCTTGTATCCAAATTGTGTCCCTCCTTCCCCCCCACTCTCTCCCCTAGATGGCAGGTAATCCAATATATGTTAAACATCCTATTTTTTTTCTAAGTAATGTTACAGATTATAGGAAGCTTTTTAGTCCCAGCAATGTTATGCTCCATTCTGCCTTTCCCTAGAGTATATCTAAGTATATTGTTACACTATCCAGCCAGGTTAAACATTTCTATTTAACCTTGGGATACCCCCCCCCACACACACACACACACAATTTACATCACATGAATAGGCTTATACCCAATTAACTTTATCCATGAACAAATTGAATATAACTTCATTATATATAAAGAAAAATCTTTCTGTACATAAAAGGAAAAAGGAATCAGAGATTAATATACAAAACTTGGCTAAGATGTTTTTCCCCTTATTTTCCTCTAAAAATAGCATATATAGCTAAGATGTATTTGGTGAAAAGGAAGTACTGGGAAGAGAGCATGAAAGAATGACTCCATCTTAACTCTTATATAAATAACATAGCCTACTTTACTGACATTGAATCAAATAGTGAAACATACCCCATCCTTTGTTCTGGCTATTCCTTTTAGACTATAGGTTCATCTTTGCTTTTGGCTCACTACAGAGCCCAGAATTATGCAACTTGATTGGGAAGGATTATGTTCAATGGTTGTCTTTAGTTCAAGGTTCCCTATGTTCTCTGAACTCTTTTCAGTAACAAAAATGGGTTGTGAACCCATAGGATAATTTAATAGACTATTTATAATATTCTTTATAATTGTTTACTGCTTAAGGAACCATAAGATCACTTTTATTGTGCCCCCCACCTTTGGATCACTAAAAGGAAATGACGGTGCAACTTTCGAATTTGACAGAAGAGGATATCAAGAGTTAAAAATGAAGTGACTTGCCCAACATTACCCAAATCTACTGATTCTCAGTTCAGTACCCTTTTTTTCTATATCAAAGGGGTCAAACACAAAAGGCTATAGGTCTCTGTTGCAGCTCACATTATTCCCAAATGTGAATAATAGTATTAAATATAATTGGAAAATACTTAAAATAAATAAAAATACAATGGAACATAATGTTAATATGTGGTTTTCTAAGTCAATATATGTTTACTTAGAATAAGGGATCCTTATTTGTGGTTTAATGACCTCCTATTTCTATTGGAGTTTGACACCATTTTTCCATGACATGCTAAGGAACCAGGAAAGTATCTAATTGTATGTACACAGGCAGACAGAAAGAACAATATAAGTAAATACCTTGCAACTTTCTTTTAACATTATTTCTATATTCTTTACTTAACCCTTTAGGTTTTATTTCTATCAAGGAAAAAGACCCAAATGCCTAGTCTTTAACTAAAGATGTCCAGTAGTTGGAAAAGTTAGCTTCCAAAGATTTTTCTTTGCATTTTTTTCTTTTAAGCTAATGAAATATGATGCCAAAAGTCTTGTTATACAGTAGCCAAGTTCCATTTTCAACAAGAACCAGTAAAACTGTCAAAGACAAACTGTTTTCCATCATAAAAATGACTAGATCTCACATAAATACAACAGCAGAGAGCTTCAAGCCTAAATAACCATGTAAATGGGCTCAGCATTTCTTGAGACAGATGGTGGATAACATACTGATGGCTTATGTATTTCAAAAAGACTGTCCTCCAAAAAATAACGAAAAAAGCGACTGTAGAAGTATATTTAAAATATTGCTAACATTGAAACCAAAATAGAAAAATTGAATCAATAAAAAAATGAAAAAGATGGAATGCAAGAACATTTAGATTAAATTTTAATGACTTTGGGAAGAAAATCCTCTCTAAGGTACTATTAACAGAAAGACATTGGCAGGAATTTCAACAAAAGGAACAGTATTAGTTGTATCATTCCATTCAAGTCCAAGATTTTGGAAAACTGAAACCTATTGTGTCAATGGACTGTCAACTGTGAAGTAGCAAAGTTTTTGTAAGAGAAATAGTACTTGCTCTGGAATCAAAAGACTGAGGTTTAAATCATGGCTTTGCTACTTACTTGCTATGTGACCTTTGGCAAGTTACAGCATCTCTGAACTTCAATTTCCCCCATTTGTAAAATAAGTGGTGTCAAATTCAAATAGCAATGAGGGCCACTAAGTCATATATAAGTATCCCTGTAAGTCAAATATTGACTTAGAAATCCACATGCATGGTTTTGTTGAATTTTTATTTACTTTGTTCAATATTTCCCAATTAAATTTGAATCTGATTTGTGCCAAACTAAGGAATCTTGTGGGTTGCATGAAGTTTACTGTCCCACTTCTGACATCCCTGGTTTAGAAAGTAGTTTTCAGATCTATAGCCCCTAAATCTATGACTGCCATTTCTTTTTATGTCATCCAGACACCAGATTAGTTTTATAAGAATATGAGTCTATTTCCTACATCATTAGCACCACAGAGAAAAAAAAAAAAACTCAATAGGTGTATACATATACACATATGGAATTTTTAGTTTTAATTATATGTTTTTTACATTTCTACTTTATATGCATTAACAATTATCTTTGCTATATAAGAGAAACAATAAATATAATTCTTGTAATAGTTCAGTGACCTCATTTGAGAATATAGGCAACGTTTTACATCTGTAAAACTCCCAACTCTATTTTAAAAATTAACTGAAATATATTTTTCTACCCCACCCCATACCTTTCTTCCTTCCTTATTCCAATTCTTAACCACTGGATGTATCACACTTAAATAATTTCTCACATGGATTATCATTGATCACAAGGAAATCTAGGCAGAGCTGGAATTGTGTAGTATAAACCTATTTACACTACTAAGGGAAAGGTATTTTATAGTAAGATGGATCAAAAACTCAACATTTTCTCTTCCTATAATATCCTCTCCACTTCTTTCACCAAACTTAATTATGCTTATTCTTTAAAGGCCAGCTCTAGTTCAGTCTCCCTCCATGATGCGTTCTTGGATTATCTTCAGTCTACCATGTTTTCTTTCCTCTAAACTGTCACACAGGGGTCAATCTTAGTAACTGCAGGTGTGGGGATTCATATTTACTTATTTTATTCATTGATATTGATAATCAGAATAGTATGGGAGGGTCCTTAGAGATCATCTAGTCTGATTCACTAATTCTACAGATTAGTGGGGGGAAAAACAAAAGTCCATAAAGGTTATGATTAGAAAAGATGATGCAAGTTTTTAAGTACTGTAATATATATATATATATATATATATATATATATATATATATATATACACAATAATATATATATATATAATATAATATTGTTAATTACTTTTGTGAATGTGTGTGTCTGTGTATGCCCTAACTCCTAAAAGGAAGCCTAAGTATTTTAAATGCAAGGATGAAAGAACAGATGCTTTCAATTGACATAAAGTGCTCTAATTTTATTTTGAAGTAAAAATCTTTATCCTACTATATCTATTTTCTTATGGATTAAAAAATACTGCATCTGTGCAGTGTGGCCTTTCAAGGATATTCTTGAATTCCATTCCTTCTAAGTACAGTCTGCCAGGTGCACAAGTTGCATTTGTTGATGGGCTGAAATTTGTTGCTTCATTAGGAAGGAAAGAAGGATGGAAGAAAGGAAGGAAGAAAGAAAGGATGGAAGAAAGGAAAGGAAGGAAGGAAAGAAAGGATGGAAAGGTGGAAGGAGAAAGGAAAAGGAGAAATGACGGGGAAAGGATGGGGATGGGAAGAGGAAGGAAGTAAGAGGAAAAGGCAAGGAAGGGAAAGAAGAGGGAGGGAAGAAAGAGGGGAGGAAGGAAAGAAAGAGAGAGGAAGAAGGAAGGAAAAGGAAGGGAAGAAGGGGAAGAAGGAAGGAGGGAAAAGAAGGAGGGAAGAAGGAAGGAGGAAGGAAGGAAGAAGGAAGGAAGAAGGAAAGAAGGAAGGAAAGGAAAGGAAGAAAGAGAAGGGGAAGGAAAAAAGGGGGAAAGAAAAAAAGAAAAGAAGGAAAAAAAAGGTGGTGTACTTGCCCAGTCGGGCCAAACATTTTGTTCAGGGGCAAAAGGTATTTGGAATCTGAAGTTTGTTGTTTTTTGACTCTCAAGCCAATACTTTATTTCCTATATCATGTTGAAACTCCTATTCTGAAACTCATTATGTAGCATTTTAAACTTTGGAATTGCTGTGTCAGGTATTCAATTAAGCATATATTAACTTAAGTAATTTTAAAATTTTGTAATTTATTGAATTACTTTACTGTTTTGTCAAAATCTTATTACTTTTGCAGAATTGGATATCTATATTTTTACTACCTAAAAAAACATTAAAACCTTATCCATAGAAAAGGTAATCTTCATTATTGATCACAAAATAGAAAATGTTGATTACATCAAATTAAAAAAGCCTTTGTACAAACAAAACTAATGCAAACAAAATTAGAAGGGAAGCAACAAACTGGGAAAACATTTTTTACAGTTAAAGGTTCTGATAAAGTCATTTCCAAAATATATAGATAACTGACTCTAATTTATAAGAAATCAAGCCATTCTCCAATTGATAAATGGTCAAAGGATATGAACAATTTTCAGATGATAAAATTGAAACTATTTCCACTCATATGAAAGAGTGTTCCAAATCACTATTGATCAGAGAAATGCAAATTAAGACAACTCTGAGATACCACTACACATGTGTCAGATTGGCTAAGATGACAGGAAAAAATAATGATGAATGTTGGAAGGGATAAGGGAAAACTGGGACACTGATACATTGTTGGTGGAGTTGCGAATGAATCCAACCATTCTGGAGAGCAATCTGGAATTATGCCCAAAAAGTTATCAAACTATGCATACCTTTTAATCCAGCAGTGTTACTACTGGGCTTATATCCCAAAGAAATACTAAATAAAGGAAAGGGACCTGTATGTGCCAAAATGTTTGAGTGGCTAGAAACTGAAAAATTAATGAATGCCCATAAATTAGAGAATGGTTGGGTAAATTGTGGTATATGAATGTTACGGAATATTATTGTTCTGTAAGAAATGACCAGCAGGATGAATATAGAGAGGTTCGGAGAGATTTATACGAAATGATGCTAAGTGAAATGAGCATCCTGGTTCTCCTGGTTCTCCAGATCATTATATACTTCAACAACGATACTGTATGAGGATGTATTCTGATGGAAGTGGATTATCTTCGACAAAGAGAAGATCTAACTCAGTTCCAATTGATCAATGATGGACAGAAGCAGCTACACCCAGAGAAGGAACACTGGGAAATGAGTGTAAACTCTTTGCATTTTTATTTTTCTTCCCAGGTTATTTTTACCTTCTGAATCCAATTCTCACTGTGCAGCATGAGAACTGTTCGGTTCTGCACACATGTATTGTATCTAGGATATACCATAACATTTAACATATATAAGACTGCTTGCCATCTAGGGCAGGGGGTGGAGGGAGGGAGAGAAGGGAAAAGTCAGAACAGAAGTGAGTGCAAGGGATAATGTTGTAAAAAATTACCCAGACATATGTTCTGTCAATAAAAAGTTATAATTTAAAAAATAAAATAAAGTATTTTAAAAGAAAAAAGAAAAGGTTATCTTGTACTCATGAGTATCCCTCCCATTTAGAAAACATTGACAAAACAAATCCAACAGAGAGACGAAAAGAAATCCATTTGGGAATATGCTTCATGGGATTGTAGGTCAGTTGCTCATAGATATCTGTCATTATCACAGAATCATAGAATCTGAGAGCTAAAAAGGACCTAAAATCCATGGGCTCCAGTACACACCTAAAAAAGAATTGCTTCCATGGAATTTCCCCAAAATGATCATCCAAAGTCTTGAAGACCCTTTATCAGCAAGAATCTACTAGTTGAAGAATCAGCCTATTCCAATTTAGGATAGCTCTGCCCCTAAGACTTCTTATTCTACGTGAATCTTCCTCATATTTTCCCCTAAGTCTATCACAAGGGAACTACTCAACCAGATAGAGGACTTCCTTAACTTTTACTAATATTTCATCACTTGTCCTTACCATATGATCCCCTGTTTTCATACATATCTCTGACAGTTTTTGTTCCTGTTCATCTTTGAAGTTCTTCATTGACAATATCTACATATTGCTCCTGTTTCCATACATATTTAGATCACTTAGTTTCTTTGATGAACTTTATAATATTTTCTTCTCACCATAAACTACCCAAGTTACTCTCAAATATATAATAGTACTATACATAATATTTATTCTAACCAATTATCATAGCAATTATTCTAATTCATCAATGTCATCCCTAAAAGAAAAAAAAAATTACCTAATGTGAAACATTTAAATTTCTAATCCAGACCATTGTTAGCAGTGATGAAGTATGTTATAGAAATGCTATTGTTTACAATGTCTTCTCAGATGTGGAAATATTTTTGTAAATCCTTCATATTAGCAGATAAATTTCATAGAAATGACCATAGAGTTGCTTTAGATGAATTTGAATAGGAATACAGTATATAAAATTCCCCTGATGACAAATCTTGTTTTGTTTCTGTATTGTTTTCTTTTAACCTTGCCATATTGTTTTATCTGTGCAGAGGACTCCAGGTGTGAGAACTTACTCATATTATGTTGATAATTTATTTCTATGTTCTATTTTGTATTTAGCATCTTTCATCTTTCCACTAAAAGGTGAGAGATATACTTCATAATTGCATAGAAAGTTACCTGGAGAACAGAGAACCTCAGTGACTTGTTCATGATTACATAGCTAATATAGAGCAGAGGCATAATTTAAAACCACTTCTTAATCCAAGACCACTCCACTATTGACTTTCCCAAGTTTTCTTCCTGCTAATAAGAAAATTTAACTAACAAAATGACAAAAATCCATTCTTTCTGAAGATATGCTGACACTACTTTTTTTCACTGCTCACAAGCCATCTCTTAATATGCTATAAAATTTTCCCAGGATTTCTAGTTTGAAGAGCTTATCCCATTCACTGTAAGAAAAAAAGTCAGGATATTTTTTCATGTCCAAATTTATGTCTTCTCACCCATTCTCCTCAATTTTTTCTTTTTTTAATAAAATTTTTATTTTTAACTTGATGTCTAGTTCAAAGATTTTTCATATAAAAAAAGACAGAAAAGTAGGATTAAATATGAAACCATGAAGCTACCACGTATAGTTTATTTTGAGTATTCATCAAATTTAACATGTTAGTACCTACACTGTCAATCTTGTCTTTGACCCTTTTTGACTTTCCTTCTGTTCTCTTCTGTATATTGTATTAAATGTTTCATCAATCTTAGTTCATTTTTTATTCTTAATTTTATTATTATTTCTCCTGACCACAACTCCAAGCACATCCTTATTTTTTTTAAATCAACTATTAAGTAAATATAGTCTAGTAAAAAATAAATTTGTTTGTCACTGATTGTGTCTGGAAATGTTAAATTTCTTAAAGTTCATTATTTTTGTTCCAAAAGAAAATATTAATATATCACTTCATAGACGTTGTTTTCCAGGGTGAAGGCTGTGGACACCAACTTGGAAGAATTGCTATTGCAAAGAATCTTGGTTTCAAGACCCTAGGTTCAAACCCATGAGGGTTTGAAGATATATGGTGGCAAAAGTGGCAATAATGGTTTGACTTGCTTGGCACAGACTGCTTTACAATTATTCCTCAGGATTCCTTGCTATTTCAGTTAACCTATGCCATTTGGGGCAGTTAATTGGCATTTTCTATGGATGGCTGTTCCCTTCTCTACACTAGCTATCTCCTTGGATATACTTATGAGTGACAATGTGGAAAAAGAATTATTGGTATGTAGAACACAACTATCCCCAAGAATTTCAGGTTTAGGGTTATAAACTATATGAGTGAGTGTCTGAGTAGAGATATTGGCTAAGGCATGGGTGGTGCCTCCTTGAATGATAATTTCTAAAATTATTGTATCACTTCATGGGTATATTAATAACCTATCATTGTGATTATACTCCTGAGCCCCTCTAATAATTGCAATTTTCCCTTTTTATCACAACAATCTGATGAGTATAAAGTGGAATCTCAGAGTTATTATGATTTGTTTTTCTTTTATTAGTGAGTTGGAGACTGTTTTCATACAGTTGTTCATAACTTGCATTTTTTTCTTTTGATAACTTCCTCTGTTCTTTGGCTATAGATCTTTTAGAGACTGGGTTTTTGTTCTTATACATTTGTGTTTCATATATGTATGTATACATATTATATATATTGTGTTATTAATCACTCTTACTAGAAAATTTTGCTACAGTTAACCAATTTTTTCTAATTCTAAAGTTTATTGTGGTATATATTGAAATGGTGGTGTAAGCCTAATTTCTCTTAGACTGCTTTTTAATTGTCCTAGACACTTCCATCAAAGAGTAAGTCCTTATCTTTTAGTTTGTGAACTTGACTTTATTAAACATTATGCTGATTCTGGATCTTGTGTACGTAATCTATTCCATCGATCAATTTTTCTTTTCCAGAATTTCTGTTATGATTAATGCTAGCTCATAATTTAGATAGATATTATTGACCGTATCAGGGAGATGTTAATTTTTTGTTTACTTAATTCTATAATCAAGTTCAGGTTCTCACATATTCTTTTTTATACACGATCCTCTAAAGTGAAAGGTTTTTCTTATTTGACTATTCCATCTTCAATTCTACCATCCATCTTCAATTACCCCTTAACCTTTTCCTCTCTTTTATCTCCTTTCCTGAAAATTTTATGCATCTCTCCACCATCTCTTCTACCTAATTCTCATGCCTTTAATATTTTTTGAATATAAGAACACTACTTAAACTGTCCATCTGATGTACTCTACTCTTACTCCTTGATCATCCTTCTTCCTATTCTGGTCTCATACCTTCGATAATGTCTTCTGAAATTTATTGCAGCCTAGTTTCACCCAATGTGAACTTTTCCACTGCTCTTTGGCTTATATGTCATTTTCATTCTTTCAGAATCATGGTGTTTCATTACTTATCACCAAGTAGCCTTAATAGGAAAATATTTTCAAACAATGGGTTCTGAGAGCAGGAAAAAGCTTAGAATCATTGAAAAGCTTGCATAATTTCATAAATGCAGTCCAGCATGTTTTCCTCATACTAATTTTTATGCCCAGATCATTATCTGTATGTAGCACTAATTAAAGGAATATTTACAGTGATATTGTATTACAAATAATTTGAGTATTAATCTAGTATTACATAAAAGGAATTTATAAAATATAATCTTTCAGATTTCAGTTGGCAGATTGTTCTATTTCAAATAAAGAGAATCCAATAGCATGGTAGATAGTGCTCTGGACCCAGAGTCAAAAAGATGGAGGTTCAAATTCCAGTAGCTTTGTTACCATAGTCAATTTATTTATCTTCTTCTTCTAGCTTATTTTAGCTACTTCAACAACATACTTTTTCATTCATATTTTGGGTCCAAAGTAGTACCTTAGTATCTTGTGGTTACCTAATGTTTTTTGTACTAACAGACATTAGATAAAATGTATTTACTAAACAAATGTATTTACTAAGAGAGCAAACTAAATATAGTAACTATAAAATATGTTCTCTCTTTAGTTGAACAAGGAGCACAATCCCTCCTCCTCCCACCTCCCAAAAAACTACACACACATACACACACACACACACACACACACACACACACACCATCTGGGAAAAGAGAGTACAAACGTAGATTATAATGGCAGTAAGACATTTACAGAGAAAACATTTGTTGAGACAATTCTTAACTACAAAACTGTAGAGCAATGAAGTTTTCTATTTTTTTCACACAGTCATCTCTGTGGTCTAATTTTAAGTCGCCAGACCCAGCTTTTTCTTTAATCCATAGCTCTCTTCTCTGCTTCCAAAGGTCATGCTACCTGAAGTTGCTTTCTCTCTCATGCTAGTATTTCTTTGTGCTCACATCTTTTTAGAGTGTATCTTTTCTTGACCTCAACATCACAAATTCTCCATGTGCTTGATAAATGCCTCCTTCTGGAAGAGTAAAGCCATTGATTGACTCTATGGGACTGGGAAGAGAGGAGAAAACAATCACTTCCTCCCAGATCCCTGCAAGGAACTCATTACTTTTAACTGCCTTTTATCCTCTAAGGCTTAGTTATTTAACCCCCAATGGGTATGACTAATTTGTTGAAGCCAATTATGATCTTTTCTTCTGGATCAGAAGATGCTTATACTTTATGAAGGTGCTATAGGAAAAACTCCTTAATACCTCCTTTATTCTCCCTTCATTCCTTGTTATGAAGTTGTAAGAAAAGCCATAAAACTCCCTAAAGTAGTAATCTTAATCTCTGTGTTTCCAAAATTTCCAACTGTTTCTACCATGACATTATTCACTACAGTACAAAAATGGATATAACCAGTGATATTTGTAATGTTGCAGGTACTGAAAGTAAGAGATAAACTATATGACATTGTGAATAGTTACCTTTGGAGTCATGAAGATCTGATTGAAATCCTGCACTAATGATAATTATTTCAACACCTCTTTCTAGTACCTTCAGCTACTATTGCTATCCCACTAAAGTTACCTTGTATGTTTTATTTGTAATATATATATATATACATGTATATTGTGTACATATACATATGTACATATTTCTCAGCAATTAGGCTGTAAGTTGCTTTAGGGAAGGGATTTTTCTTTTGTGTGTGTGTGTGTATTTGTATCTTCTACCACATGTGCTTGACACATGATAGGCATCTGATCTTTGAATGACTATTAACTGTAAAATTATTAACAAGTAACTTTGACTGAGTCTTAGACTATAAGTAGAGGTAGCAACCTTTCTATGTGTAATGAGTTCCCACACTTACAAAATAGCATATCATTGACATAAAATTCAGAGTAGGAATGCCATATTGGTAAGATTTTGCTTTTTCAAAATAATTACTTGGTGTTTTCTGCACCATTAAGCCATTTGTGATTCTGTTATAGGGATAGTTAGGTAGTACTTGGTCTCAAATCAGGAAAAACTGAATTTATATCCAGCTTCACACACTTATTAGCTATGTGATCTTGTGCAATTCATTTCATTTCTTTACATCTCATTTTCCCAAATGTAAAATAAGGACAACAGCAGCACCTACTTTGAAGGCTTGTTGTAATGATCAAATGAGATAATATATGTAAAGTGCTTAGAAGACTGCCTGGTACATAGTAGGAACTGTGTTTATAAATACTTATTCCTTCAAATTCCCTTCCTCCTCCTTCTGTATAACAAATTGAACATAAGGGAATGAAGACATGGAAGAATTTAATTCACAGCCCTATCTCCTAGCTTTATTTTCAGTGGCAAATAAATACAGACCGTCTAACTAAATGTCATAATCTGGGCAATGGTATTAATAAGACAGCTTTACAATTAAATGCTAATCACCTCCCTGCCAAGTTGTACTAAAGAAAGCCAAGCATTACCTTCATGCTACAAGAAACCACTTTTCCAAACATGTAAATATTTTAGTATATATTTTATTTATATAATAATGCATTTTACATACTATACTGCTTTTTTGTTTCTAATAGCTTATATGTCACTCATTCCATTCACTTAAGCAATCTTCATCAGTCCCAACGGTATCGTTTGGCAATGGTTCCATAGAAGCTCCTTCTTTGAATCTTACTGAGCTCTCTTCAGAATGCATCTCTGAAAGAGAGCCTTTTGTTGCCCAGAATGTTTTTACAGTACCCCTAAAATTAAAAAAGGAAGGAATTAAATCTATGACTAAATAGTTTTGAATTTATACATTTTCTTATTTTCCATAAGTTCTTTCATTAATTATGTGTGTGGAGACATATATAGAAAAAGTGAACAAAAACATGTTCTAATTAAAGAGTAGAGCCCAATCAAAAGGAGTAGAGCAGAATAATATATCCTGAGAAGACATTCAATGAGCATATCCAAATCAGACGAATAAAGGTAGAGAGCATTTGAGTGATAATCAATATAGACAGAAAGAAAAGTGGGATTACAGGAGCAGTATAATGGATTTTCCAATCAGAGAGAAATTGTTGGTGAGTTCCAGAAACACAGCCCAAAATTATGATATTGTATGATAAGGAAACTTTAGCTTTTTCTGGGATTCTATTAGAAGCAGATGAACCAATAAAGTCTTGATTTTACTTACTGAATATCTCATCCTCCTAAAGTTGGAGCAAGAAATGAAGGAAAACTACTATTATGGACCTAATTCTGACCCATTAAAAAAATCATCTGCTAACATAGAAATTATATGAAGCTTGAGAAGAACAAACTACTCCACCTGATAGTCCTTGGTAAATAGAAACTGAGAGGTTGAGAACCATATGGTATGTAACCTAGCCTTATAGAGTGTGAATTTCAAAATTAAATATAATAAAAATAAAGGATGGTCATTATTTTAAATTCTATAGGTAAAGTAAGCTCAATAGAAATGGAATGTTATTGAGAATGAAATTCTGATAATAAACATAAGTTTCAGAGGAGGAGGAAAGACTAAAAATATCTAAAAGGACAGATGTGGTAGGATAGGGAACTCATCAATGAATTATATTAAAGAGAAAGAAAAGATTAGCATATTTTTTAATCTAAGCAAATAATTGAATATACATACAAATGAATGGATGGTCCCACAAAGGAGAATGTCAGAATTATAAAGCCCAGAACTAGCTAAAGCCAATTATGGACAACATCTAAAAGGTCTTTAGAGACTACATCCATGTGGGAGAAGTGTGGCATAGATATAGAGATTCTTACAAATATAGAGATAGAAGGGACCTCAGAGATCATCTACAATAAAACTTTCATTTTATGGATGAGGTAACTGAGGCTCATAAAAATTAAGTCACTGACTCTAAATCAGGGAAGTTTTGGGTTTGAGTTCTTCCTCTGAAATATATTAATAGTGACTCTAGGCAAGTCATCAGTGTCACATCATAAACAATTTCTTAGATATTTTGAACCAGATTGTACTACAGACATGTCTAATTCATGTTCAAAACAGAACTCACTTTCCTTCCAAAACCTTCTCTCTTCCAAATTTCCCTGTTACTAGTAGTTGAGAGTATCACCAACCTCCTAGTCACCCAGGATAACAATGTATACTGCCTCCATGTCTAATCTGTTGCTAAGTCTTGTACCTATTTTACATTTATTTCTTTCACAGGTGCCACCATTGTGCAGGCTCTCATGACCTCATACTTGGAATATTAAAATGGCCTTCTCATTGGTCTTCCAACTTCATCTGTCTCCAATCTAAACCATCTTTCACTTAGCTGTCAAAGTATTTTTCCCCAGAAATGCAGACCTGACCCTTACTCAGTAAACTCCAGTGGCTCCCTATAACTTCCAGAATCAAATGTAATTTTTTCTTTAGATTTTAAAACTCTTCAAAATCTAGCCTCTTCCTTCTTTCCAGTCTTTTTAGACTTTATTGTCCTTTATGTATTCAATCATCCAGAAGCACTGACCTCCTTGCTATTGATTACACAAGATGCTTCATGTCCTAATTGTGACTTTTCAGTGACCCTCACACTGGAATGGATTGTTCTCTTCCTCATGTCTGCCAGTGGCTTCCTTCAAGACTCAGCTTGAAGTATACCTTCTGTATGAAGCCTTTCCTGTTTCTATTACTTCTCCTCCCCCATCAACTCCAGTGCCTTCTTTCTAAAAAAATCATTTCTACTCACACCATAGAGATTTTGTGTGTGTGTACATATATGCATATAATTTTCTACATATTTTGTGTGCTTGAGAATATGAGTTTCTTGAGGGTAGGGACTGTAGTGTCTAGTATATTATAAGGGCTTAGTATATGTTTGTTCACTGACATAGTTAATGATCTAACTCTGCATTCACATATGAAATTATCTTACTGGAAGTTCCCAATACAAATGAAATCATTGATCTGGTGAAAAAAAAAAAGAAAAAGAAAAAAGAAATTTGGATTAAGTGTGACATCAAAGAAAGCATATGATTCCTGCTTAAGTTGGATTAGACAATGGTAATAGGTGAAGAAGAAAAGGCAGGTTTACTGATTTGATATTTGGTTTGTGTTTCTTCCAAATAGAATGATCTATGATCAGTGAGGAATCCAGTGAAAATAGTTAACAGGGAATTAAAACTGAAGATAAGTGAATAAAAGATATGTTAAAGTTTCTAGCTCCTCTTGATAAAGTTGAAAGATTCACATGAAATATATACCAGGCTGCAGAGAAACCTGAGGATGAAATAATCCTGTTCTCAGTGGTGAAAAACTATGGAAAACAGGAAAACAGTACTAGGGGAAGTTATATGTCTTCATTCCCAAAGGTAGAAAAGAAGAAAAAATATTCTAGCTCTCATTCAGTGAATTTTGTGATCACTTTAAAAAGGGAAGTAGATTATGAGAGCCAATGTGGGTTCATTAAAAGTAGGCTAGGCCGGGGTAAACTCATTTCTTTTTTCAACTGATTTCTAGGATAATAGAATAAATGAATACCATAGATATAGACTGGATGAAAGAACAACTAGGTGGGTTTAAGAACTGATTGAATGATTAAATCTAGAATAGTGATTAAGGTCAATTAATAACAGGTGACATGTATATTGTTATTTAATATTTGACACAGAACTTTTATGCATTATCTTACTTGAATGCTATAATGACTATACGAAATAAGTACCAAAAGCATCATAATACCCATTTTATAGTTGATGAAATTAAGGTTTAGTCACACATGTCACATGGATATAAATATCAGGAATAGGATTCTACTTATGTCGCCTTGTCCCCAAGTCTATAGTAGTCTTTATATCATTACTGGACCTGTGAGTTCATTAATATAGGAATCTGGGGAAAGGAACTTTCTCTACTAATGCAGATTAGTACCTGCTGTCTGTATATTATAGTCTGAAAGTTCCCTGGAACACTGAGAGACTGTCATCTGCCTAAGGCAATACAGACATCATATGTCAAATTATGAATCCAGGTCTTTTTGATTCCAAGGCTAGGTCTCTATGTACTCTAACATACTGCTTCTCTAATCACCATCATCATCTTCTTCTCAGAGAGAAGAAACTAGCATTAAGGAATAATCGAATTTCCAGAAAGATTTCTTTCTTGCCTATGGTTGTCTATGGCTGTTACTATTAAGAATCTTATATTTACAACGGGAAAGTTTTGATATAAATGATATAGACCAATTATTTAGTTTTATCACCTTGCTTTCAAGGTGGTCATCATTAAATATACAACACCCTGCAAACTATATATTTATATAGTATTTTAAAGTTTGCTAAGTACTAAGTAAATAAATTATCTAAGTTCATGCTTATAATAACCCAAAGAAGTAAGTTCTATTATTATCTCCATTTTCAGATGTGAAAAATGAAGCTCAGAAAAGCTAAATCACTTGTCCAGAATCACTTCCCCAGGACAAAAATCAGAGGCAGGATTCATATTCAGATCTTCCTGATTTCCAATCAAGTGTTGTATATACTATATACTATACCAAGAATCTGTTCATGGCCTTGTACTGTAACATATCAGATATACTAGATGTTAAGTGTGACACCTCTGATGCATTACAGTATAAAACCAATAAAATTAAAGTAAAAAAAAAAATAAAGAGCTTTGCTTATGTTTAGGAAAGCATCCTCATAAGTTCCAGACAAGAATAGCTCAGTGTTCTCACAATGAAAAAGACCTGGTGATCTTATGAACTATGAGAGATGTGTTCATACATATATACATACATATATCCATAGAGATATAGATACATCTGCACATGTATATAATAAATATTTGTAAATATATATGTGTTATATATGAGCATGTATATTATATATGTATATATAAATATGTATAAACACATAGGTATATATATATATAAACCATAAGATGTATGTTGTGTATATTTGTGTTTAGTCTGATATGATAGACAAAAACATTAATTGGATATTAATAACAATCGAAAAACTTCTTCAGCATAACTTTCCTAAGAAATAGCCATCTGATGTATGTTTTATTAGTTCCAATTACAGTGACTTGACTATTTTATTCTGTTTCAGAGGTAGTGTTGTATGGAGGACATAGAGCTGAACTCTGAGTGAGGGAGATCTGCACTCAAACCTTGCTTCTCCAAGAATTGCTAGTTGTGTGACCCCAGGGAAGTAACATCTCAGAGCTTACTTCCTCATCTGTTAAAAGAAGGTATATTTGACCTCTAACATCTCCTCCTCTAGCTCTAAATATATAACCTTATGGCTCAAAATTTTAAGGAGTTTCTTCTAATATTGAGCTTCCCTGAAGTTTCTATCCCCTGGAAGCTGGTTTTGTCATTTTAAGTTTCTATGCACACAGAGAGAGTAATCTAATCTTTGTTCTCCATGACAATTCCTCATCTATCTAAAGAGAACTCTTCTGACATCCTTTCCTAGAAATCTTCTCTTTTCCAGACTACATGTCCTTAAGTTTCTTTTACTTTTCCTCAAATGGCAAAATTTGAAACTTTCTTGTGAACATTCTTTGGATGCAATCTAATTTGTTGATGTCTCTCCCCAAATGTGGCCCCATAATTGAAAACAATGTGCCAAATGTGTTCTAACCAGCACAGACTAAAATGGGGCATTTGCCACCTTGGTTTTGGAGGTACCAATTCTATTAATGCAACCTTAGAGAGAATGTAGTAGCTTTTTTGGTTGTTATGTAGGATCATGGAGGACATAGGTCAATCACATCTATTAAGCTAAAGGAATAGTTTAACAGAATATAATATCTTGTTGGGCTTGGAGTGAAGACATGAATTCCAAGTCACATTTTGGATACTTTCAGTGTGAGTTGAGGCTAGTCACAACTACTCTAAGACTCAGTTTCTTCATCTGTACAATGGGAATGATCATAGCATCTAGTTCACAGGATTGTTGAGGTTTCACATGAAATAATATAAATAAAGCACTTTGCAAACCTTGTTTTGTTAATTATTTCAGTCTTATCTGATTCTCTGTTATCCCATTTGGAGTTGTCTTGGCAAAGATACCAGAGTAGTTTTCCATTTCTTTCTCCAGCTAATTTTATAGATGAGGAAACTGAGGTAACCAGAATGAAGTGACTTGTCCAGGATTAAACAATTAGGAAGTGTTTGAGTCCAGAACTGAATTCAAGTCTGCCTAATTTCAGGCTTAGTGCGCTCTCCATTGTTGCACCTAGCTGACTGTCCAAACTTTATAATTTTGTATAAACATAAATTATTATTATTAAGTCTACAGTCAACCTGCATTACTAAGTTGTTTTTTTTAACATACTTTCTAGACCTATCTACTGCATCGTATATGTATTTGGCTGCTTTAAAAAAAAAAAGCAAATGCAAAATTTTACATTTATTTGAAGTAAATCAACCCACTTTTCTAGCTTGCTCTTTGGGGAGCCAACTAATTTATAAGCTCCTCGAGAACAGAAAGAATATCTTATTTATCCTTTTATCTAACCAAGGGCCTCAAATAGCTCTTTGACTATCATAGGCACTAATAAAAGTTTTGTTGAATGAACATATACTTTCTCGGTGACTTACAAGCAATGGAGTTATTACAAATATTCTCATTTCAAGAAGTTGATTGACTATAATAATTATCTCCCAGTTGGAAATTAGAAGAATCATGATTAAAGAAAACAAAAACCCAGCTGTTCACCTACCAGTGAATAATTATGAAGACTAATGCAAAGATCACACCAATACAAACAATAACACCAGTGATCAGAACAAATACTAGTATTATATCAGTGTCTGGTCTGTTTAATCTTCTTGACTGTAGTTCTAAAAGGAAAAAACATATTCAATTATTGGTATTACTATTATCATAGAAAAATCATATTGAAATGTAAATAGAAAATAAATTCTTGGAAAATTTCATTTTAAAAGGCACAGGGATATGTCAGTAGACAATAAATTATATATGAACTTGCTTTACATTTGAACTACAAAAAAAGGCATCAGAAATCAGGATAGAATTACAAAGAGAAACATTCTCTCTTCTTTTATCTTTATTTTTTTTCAATTTTATCTTTATTTTTAATTCCAGAAAAATTCATTTATAGAAGAGATTGAGATGATTTCTACCTTAACTTGTCCTGAGAAATTTCTATTTTTTCACCACAATTTAGAAACCATGATGATCTGTTTTGTAAATTGTGTGGAACAAACACCCATAAATCCCTTTCTACACATTGGGTGTTATACTATGTGCTAGAAATAAGAAAATACAGAAATAAAGTCCCTTACCTCAAAGAGTTTACCATCTAATCCCCATTTAGGACCATAAACTCTAGGTGGACAAGAAATTCTATTATCATGAACCATTTTGTAAAAATATTTATATCATATGGGCATGGATGATTTAGGGCAAAGTCTATTCTTGTTAATAAGGGGAAAATATTTATAATCCCATGTGAAGGAAGGTTATTTGTATCGAGAGAAAGATGATAAATAGAAGTATGAATAGAATTATTTTACATATAGATACATATTTATGTTTACAGAGAGCTATCTCTAGGAAAGATGGGGAAGAGAGAAAGGGACAAAAGAAATTTAATAAAAAATTGTTATATATTTTAAAGGAATAGTAATTTGTACATATAGATTTGTAGTTTTAAATGTAATCATCTTTTTATTATTCTACTGTTATATAAATGCTTGTTTTGCTTCATAAATTAAAAAAAATCAATAAAATTAAAAAACAAACAATTCCATGTCTTACTAATGGTGGTTCAGTGGTCATTTTTATGTATTCAAGAGAAAACTTTAAAAGACAACAACTTTGAATTTAATATTTTTAAGCTGTCTAAAGGAAGTCTAGCAAAAAAAGAAAAACAACAAGAACAAGAAGGACAAAAAAAAAGAACAAGAAGGACAAGAACAAAAAGGAGAAGAAAAAGAAAAAAATGCAATTTTGTGCTTCCTACAAATTATCTAAGCAGCATCAACCTGGGTCTAGATGTATAAAAAGAGGTTTAGCACAGGGGATGAGGGGAAGGAAAAATAAAATTACAAGGACAATTTCATGACCACATTTGATTTTGCCTCCTCCGTTATTAAGATAATACAGTGAAAATAATATATTCTTGGAGCTTAAACATATTAGATAAGCAGGCAAATTGCCACATGAAAAATTAGTTCTTAAGCAAGCATAGGCTATTTCCCCAGTGTAAAGGCTTTTACTACTCAGATAAATATAACACTTTATATAGAGAGAGAGATACATATACATATATTTTATATTTTTTCAGGTTATGAAGAATAATATTTATTGAAAAAAGTTTCCATTTTTATAAAACAAACAACAAAAATTTGTAACAAGCAATCAAAATATTCTACATATACATAATAAATTACACTTTAAAGAAGGCATCATGACATAGTAGGAAAAGAATGGGAGTTAAAGTTAAGATACTTGGAGTTTTGTCTTGCTCTGGACAAATAATTTGGCGTCTTCTAGATCTCATTATGTTTCCCCATCCCCAAAATAAGGAAATGGAATTAGATTACAAAGTTCTTTCCTGCTCTGAAAGTCTACAATTGTTCTTACAGTAGGGAAAGAATAGTAGTTGGTTCTTTTTACAAGGTTATCTTTAGAGGTCACATATTTCTCCTTTGAATTTTCTCTTTATGAGAAGATATGCCCTAGATATGCCCCAAACTAAAGATCAGAGGTGCAATGGGTATAGTGCCAAACCTGGACTCTGGAAAACTCATCTTCCTCAGTTCAAATGTAGATTCAGTTACTTACTAGCTCTGTGACTGTGGGCAAGTTATTTAGCCCTGTTTGCCTCAGTTCCTAATTTGTAAAATGAACTAGAGGAGGAAATGGCAAACCATGCCAGTATCTTTGCCAAGAAAACCCCAAATGGAGTCACAAAGAGTTGGACATGACTGAAAAATTACTCAACTATTGAAATTCTTAAACCAAAACAAGAAGAAATCAAAGAAAAAAATTTAGAAAGCAATGTCTGCCTGCCCCTTGAGGAAGGATTATTTAATTTTATGTCCAGTGCCTGATACACAGTAGGCACTTAACAGATTCTTGTACATTGACTGATTGACCAATTATGTGCAAGTGATGTGTTTTTGTTATATTTTCTTTTTTATCACAAGATCATAAATTTCCTTTATTTTTTCCATCGCTTATTTCAGCATCTAACATCCTCATGATCAGGAAATGTTTCCTTACATATAATCTAAACTATTCTTGTCACAAATTAGGACTTTCCATCATATTGCATTAGGACTCTCCATCATATTGCATGACAGCTTTTCAAGTTCTTGAAGACATCTATCATACTTTCCCAACTCCAGTTCTCTTATTATTTAAGCTGAATAAATCCAATTACTTCTACTAATTCTCATTATGATAGGCACTCAAGATTCTTTCCCATCCTGGCTGTCTTCTGCATATTCTAACTTGTCATTGTCCTTAAACATGGCAAATTCACAATTGAATACAGTACTTTCAACATGGCCTGATCAGAACAAAATACAAGAAAACTATTCTTCAAAGAAATGATACTTTTAACGTAGCTCAAGATAACATTAATTTTTTGGCTACCATATGTCACTCATCAATATTGACTTTAGAGGCCAACCAAAAGCCTCAGATTTTTTTTTCAAACTTGGTATATCATAGAATCCTATATAGGATGTCCCAAAAATTTTAGTACAGTTTTAAGTTTTAATAGATTAAACTGCACTAAGACTTTTGGGAAACTTTGTTTTTAGAACTACAAAGTACCCTACAAATCACTGAGACAACCCATTCTGTTACAGAGAAGGAATCTAAGTACTCCATGGAGACATTAATATGAATAACATGGGTAGCATATGAATGTCTGAAATAATTTTAACTCAGATCTTCTGAACTCCAAGTTGAATTCTCCATCCACTACACGATACTGCCTCTAATTCTGTGTGTACATACATATGTATATGTATACATGTGTGTACATGTGTATATTCTTTCTCTTTTTCTACATGTGTGAGAAAGAAAATGAAAAGGTGATGAGTGTTATTTTTGATGATGGCATTGGATTCACCTTCTATATCAAGTTAGTTTGTTCTACTATATTTTATATATATATAAATATTACATATATATATATATATATATATATTTCAAGCTAAAACATCTGTTTGATAAGTAGACCATTAAAATAGTCACTTTGATAGTGTGGTCCAACTGTCATTTTTTTAAGTGAGCTAAATGGCACAGTCATTTTTTTCTGCTGGTTAAAATTGTTGAAAATATTTTGTCATAACAAGAATGAATTTTTTTATGTTATAGCTGACAAAAGTCATATAACCCATTGTCAAAATTAGTCCTTGAACCTGAGTCTTCTGGTTCAGCAACTATATAGCTGTTAATTTCACTTTATCATGTGGCTGTCAAGATTCTCTATGAGAACTAGTAAATAGCATGTTAAGGGAGGGAAGGAAGGAAGGAAGGAAGGAAGGAAGGAAGGAAGGAAGGAAGGAAGGAAGGAAGGAAGGAAGGAAGGAAGAAAGGAAGGAAGGAAAGGAAAGAGGAAGAGGAAGGATATAGGGAGAGAAGGAGGAGAGAGAGAGAGAGAGAGAGAGAGAGAGAGAGAGAGAGAGAGAGAGAGAGAAGGAGGGAAGGAGGATTTATTAAGCATTTATGTGCAAAACACTGTGCTAAATTTTGGGGGATGTAAAAAAGACACAATCTGTCCCTCCTCTCAAGCAGCTCATATTCTAATGGGGAAAACAAAACATGGAAGATTTGGAGTGCAAGTTAGATGGAAAAGACCCATGGTCCTTAGAATATGATGGCAAAGTAGATGTTAATGCTGCCTCTTTCATGTCATTTCCACTTATAGAATATCAGTTTCTGATATTGAATCATTTGGCAGTACCAACAACATTGATGTTAAGAACTTTTTTGGGAGGGATCTTTAGAAGATGTTGCTATAACCCCTGTAAAAACTAGTTAACAGGTTTTATCCCCACAGTGGTTTCTTTCGTAGAAATATGGCTACAGGCACTGTGCTGTAAATATGGGTATTCCTGAGATTCTTGCATTCAATATCCCATCAGAATATGAGGTGAAATGAAGATCCAGGTGATAGTGATGGTGGTTTGACTTGCCTGACACATGCTGCCTCTGTCTGTCTGTCTGTCTGTCTGCCTGTCTCAAGGTGCCTTGATGATTCAACTAAGCTGGCTTCCTACCCTATGTGTAGTAGTCAGTTGACAGCTGCCAAGAATGATGATTCTCAGGGCTGTACTGGAAAGCCAGACAGATGATCTTGAATATAATATATCATTCCCAGAATTCCTGTGCCTATCAATGAAATGGAAACTACTACTTCCCAAAGCAGTAGCAAACATTCTTTCAGAGAGAAAGAGAGGTGGGGTTGCTAAATAGTGCAGAGGATAGAGGACTTGAGTTCAAATGTGGCCTCTCAACACTTATTAACTAAGTGACCCTAGGACAACTTGCTTAACCCCAATTGCCTTAAAAAAGAAAAGAAAAAGAAAATTGTGAGGGTTTTTTTTCCTGTGAATTTTTAAAACATATATGTGATTTAAAGAGAGCTCAATGAGGAAATTTATTTTGCTAAACTATTTATGTTATAATGATTCTTTTCCTTCAGATTTAGGTTTTGTAACTTACTATAGGTTAGCTCACTAACTTCCCTTTTCTATATATATTACAATAGCTAAGACAAACTTATTAAATACATTGATAAAGATTGTGACTGAAGCAAAATGCAAATTCAGCTATATAATAGATCAAAGACATAGTTCTGAACTAAGGACAGGAAAAGCAGCCCACAATGGAGGCTAAACACATTTGGGAGAAATATACTTGAGCATATTGGTATGATAATTTTGCTCTGGTGTGTATACTATCTACATCTCTGTTGAAGTAGCCAAAATCTGGGCTTACTCATTTGCTTCTCAGTAGATTGAGATATATATATAGATATATAGATATGCGTGTGTGTGTGTGTGTGTATATATATATATATATATATATATATATATATATATATATATATATACTTGTCTCCCTGACCAATAAATTTGAAGATTTCATAAGGAATTCTTTCACCTGGCCCCTGATTTATCACACCCTTATCACTACTAGAGCTGGATTTCAACATTTTCCCATTGGTGTAGAGGGTTATTAGGGAAAGAAAGATAGATACTTGTTCATTCAAAAAATGAGTTTTAATTAAAAGATATTCTAAAAAATTTCAGGTCATCTTAGATGGAGAGAGAGAGAGATGAAAATAGAGAAACACAGACAGAGACAGATATACAGAGACAGGCTATTAGAAGAAAGCTGAAAATGTCAGCATCCTTTTAAAAATAATATATCAGATCATAGCTATTCCCACAGTGTAAAGGAATAGAATAAAATGAAAAAGAACTATAAATTATATATGGAAGATAATAATGATGCACTTTTTATAGTATTTGATGCCCTTAGAACATAATATTATAAAAGGCTTTTCAAAGTAAAATCAGAAAATAACAAAGACAAAGAAACAATCATTTGGAATATACACACACAATGTCAGTAAAATAAAAGCCAGGAGGACAAGAAAGTTAGTTACAAGAGAGCCTAAGAAAAATTTCTGATAGCTTTAGAGCTCTTGGCTGTGGTTTTTTCTTCTTTTTTCCTTCTAGATTAAGTCTAGAGGAAAAAGAACCAATTCTCCCCAAACAAAGTAAGTATCATAGTTTCTTATGAAATCTTCACATGGTAGGGAGAAGAAGAGTACATTTAAAATTATTTTAGTTTTTGGAGTATTGGAATTTTGTGCTCTGAATGGAAGTGTAAAGAAATGGGGGGAAATATGTACTTCACTTAAAGGAAATCCAGTATGTGAAGCCTTCCATCATTCCTCTGTCCCAACTCAGGTGTTAGTGCTCTCTCCAGTTCATCAAATTATCTTCTATTTTTCCATGTGCCTGTAGTATTCTTCCAGTAGAATTTAAGTTCCTGGAGGTCAAGAAATCCTCATTTGTCTTTGTATCTTCTTCAGTGTCAAGCACAGTTCCGTCAAAAAGTAGCACTTAATAAATAAGACTTCATCTGATGGTCTCTTAGTCCTCACTGTCCTTGATTTCTCTATAACACTGCCACTGTTGAGCTCTCTCTTCTCCTAAAAATTCTCTACTCCCTTAGTTTTCATTACAATACCTGTTCTTTATTACCTTCTTATTAGAAAGTTCCTACTGAGTCTCCTTTGGTAAATCATGTATCATTCTCTAAAAGAAAGAGTAGTCTGAGCCTACCTCTTATCTCTATTGTCTTTCTCTGTCCTTGATCAACTTCTATAGGTCTAATTATCATCTCTATTCAGGTGATTCCCAAATCTATATAGTCAGCACTAGTTTCCAAAAACAACAGCCTTTTTGGACATAACCAATTGATGTCCAGTAGGCATTATTATCAAGCTCAACATATCCAAAAATAACTGATTTCCCCCTAAACTCATTCAAGCTTCCAAATTTCTATTGAGAGACCATCCTTCTAGTCATTCAAGTTAAACATTTCAGACTCATACTTTAAATCTTTTCTTTTCTCATTTTCTATTTCTAACTTATTTACAAGTCTTGATTTCACCTCTAAATCTCCTATATTTGAGGCTTCCCTATTCACATAGATAGTACCCTAGCTTAAGACATCATCACCTCTCATTTAGATTATTGTCACAACATTCTAAGTATATGACTACTCTCCAGTCTCCCCCTCTGCAATCCATCCTCCAAAGACATGCCAAAGTGACCCTTCTAAAACATATAACTAATGATGTCATTTGTCTATTCAAGGACTTTCAATGTCCTTGTACAAAAGACTTCTCCTATTGTCCTTTAAAGCCTTTCAGTCTGGTTCCAGTCTACAAGTTTAATATATTATACCACCTTAAACACTGTGTTCCTACTAAAATCATGTACTTGCAATTCTGTGAACTCAGCACTCCATCTTCCACCTTAAAGTATTTGCACAGAAATATTCCACACATGGAATACATTGCTTCCTTGTCTCTACCTTTTAGAATACATTTTAAAATCCCTTGGTACCCTTTAAGGATTAGCTTATGTGTTAATTATTAGGGAAACCTTTCTTGAATCCTTTAATTAATTGCTTTTTCCTTCCTCAAATTATTTATCTATTTTATATTCTATCTCCTCCTTCAATAGAATCAAAGATCTTTAAGAATAGAAAATAATTTTTTTTGTTTGTTTGGCCTTTGTGTTCCCAGTGCCTAGACAGTGTTTTGCACATAGCAAGAGTGAACTGAGTCCTTGTTGGATATTATTTGTTAAATTATATTAAATATGCTGAAATCTACATTTAAATAGATACTGGATCATCAAAAATGTTTTCAGAAGAGTGTTTTTGACCCATAATATTTTAAAATTTTAAAAAGAGCATGCAGAATTATAGTGGGGAAAATACTGGATTTGGAAATAGGAGATCAGTGTTTAAGTCCTTCTCTGGCACTGACTACTTGTGTCACCTTGAGCAAGTCACTAAATTAACGCATTTTTGGTTTCTTTATCTATAAAAAGGTCCTGGACTACTCTGAATTCTTAATTCTATATCTATGATCCCATGGTGTCTAAGTTTGCCCTTAACATATTTTTTACTTAAAATGCTAAACCAAGCCACCAGGAGTTAAGCAGCTATATTAACAAATAAATAAATGTTTAAGTTATTAGGTGTGCATTCTAAAAATTTACTTTCTATATCTTAAAATCAAACCTGTACTCTGAGATACAGGGAGTTATAGAATATTAGTCTTAAAATCTATTAATATAGGGTTCTCTTCTCATTGGTAGAATTCCATGCCTTGCACCTGCATGAGGGGAAAAATGAAGTTGAGGAAAGGGAGAGGGAGGAAAATTCTCCAATCTCTGCCATCACTCCAGGCACTTCTGGCTCCAGCTTTGTGAGAAGGCTGATACTAATCCCACTTCAAGTTTCTGAAGCAAGAATAAGACCATAGAAGATCCTGGGAAGAAACCAACATTAGAGGAGCTAGCAGTCTTTATCATGTCACTATCTCCATCTTGCTATAGGGAAGACTTAGGAAAATTTCCTGTTGGTTAAGATCTGGAACTATCTTTTGGTTGAGCTGACTTATTTCACTCTTAATGTGAAAGCTCTTTCATTCTGTGTTGTTTGGAATATATTCTCCTATGTATACTTTCTCTGATTTCTAATTTGCTATTAAATAAGAATTTCTTTGCTACTGGCTATGTATAGTCTCTGTGGTACTGGTATTTGGTGGGAAGGAAGTCAAGTCTTGCAAATAAAGCATGGGTCTTCCTTTTTCCATTAATGAACAGCAATCAGAAGGTTAGTTTGAACCTGAACACTGAGTCTCCTAAACTAATAATATTTAAGGGAGAAAACAGATGTAATTCTAGCCTGGTACTCCCTTCTCTCTGAAGAAAGCAGAGTGACCAAGCTTCTCAGCCCAATGTCTTGTATATTCTCAAATGACAGGAATTGAAGTGTTTATTAGAGAGGGGTAAGGATAGAAGAGATTAAAGATATTTATTTTTCCTCCCTTGAAGACACATAATGCCATGTCCATGTTACGTATAGAGGGGCAGCCCCTAACCATAAATAAATTTGAAAGTCTAGGCAACAAACAAAATGCAAGTTTTTCCCCACATAAATTTATAACCACAAATGGGACACAATTTCTGAAAAAAATATTTTAATTTCTAGTATAAAATTTGTATTTGGTAATATTTAAAATATTAATGTTTCATTAAATACCAGTCATAATTTCTTTAAATGAGTAATTTTAATTTTTGATGTTTTCTGATATGTCATGAATATCCTATTTTATGTATCATGTTTAATCTATTGTGTTGAAAGTCTTCTTAATTTCCAGCACCCCTCCCATAGTAATATATTTCTAATTTTAAAATGGAAATCTAAGAGAATTTGTGATTCCGTTTACAGCATTCTGGTTTTCAGTAAAATTATGCTGCATGAGTATTTATAACTTCATTGCTAGCAAGAAAAAAATCAGTAAACAAGCATTTATTAAGTACTTACTATGTACCAGGCATTGTCATAAGTGCTAGGAATACAAAGACAGACCAAAAAAAACTCCACAAACAGCCTTCAGGGAGCTCACATTCTAGTGGAAAAGAAAACATGCAAACATTGTACATCCAAGAAATATACAGAGGAGATGAAAGGGAAATCTTAGAGATGGTAAGAAAAAGGGGTAAGGGTGGGGGGGGGAGGGGGATCCAGAAAAGTCTCTTGTAAAAGATTTGATATGATTCTTTAAAGAATCCTGGGAAACAAGGGGGGGAAATGAGAAGGGAGAGAATCCCAAGCATGGCAGACAGCCAATGAAAATGCACTAAGATAGAATGTTGTATGCTAAGAATAGTAAGAAAGACAGGTGTGGAGAATAGTAATGTGTAAGAATTCTGGAAAGGTAAGCAAGAGTCAGGTTGAGAAGAGTTTTGCATATCAAGATTTTATATTTGATCACAGAAGTAATAGTTAGTTAGCTACTGGACTTTACTGAGTGAGAATAAATAAGATCAGACCTGTGGTTTTAGAAAAATAGAGCTGAGTGGACTGGAATGGCAAGATATTTTAGGCAGAGAGATCAAGTAGAAGGTTATTAGAGCATTCCAGGTATGTAGTGATGAAAGTTTATACCAGGTGAGTTGCTGTGTGAATGGAAAGAGAAATACAGAAGGGGTGTTTCAGTGCTGAGAGGTAGGTGAACTGGCATGGTAAGGGATTTGAGGTAGAGACACCAACTAGAAGGTTATTAAAACATTCCAGGTGTGAGGTATGAAGGCTTATACCAGGTAAGCTGCTGTGTGAATGGAAGGGGAAGTATAGGAGAAATGATCTGAAGGGGGAAAAAAAGCAAGACTTGACAATATACTTGCATATTTATCATATACCTGCAAAGTTAAGTGTAAGGGAGGGATTGAAACTGGCATAAATTGTACAGGTGGTCACGAGAAAAAAGCAGGACCAAGTTCATCAACTTCACTATAACTTTCAGTCTTGCTATATATATTTGTATGAATCATATTTTGGAAGAAAATTCCTCACCCTACTCAAGAAATAGACTGAAATCAAGATGTGACAAATGAGGCAGAGGGAAAAAAAAATGAGAAAATAGCCCTGAAATAAAGCAGATCCCAACAGGTAGCAACAGAAATGTCCCAGGAGAGAAAAATTTAGAAGAGACAATGGCAAATGGCAGTACTATACATCAGAGAAATTAGAATAGCAGAGAACCTCAACAATTTGCAGCAGCTCACTGACATCACCAGACAAGCAGATGACATCAATAGTTCAATGGAAAAGCAAGCAGCAACATTTGCAGCAAGGAAGAATTTCAAAGGGTCTACAGATCCAGGAGTATGAATTGTGCTGGTTATATGTATCTCCTGGCCATGTATATGCCCTCTCCCACATGTGTCATACGTTACATGTATTTTTATATCTGTGTTGCCTCTTCTATCTGTAGTTTTAGATGAATCTTTGGTGTAATGCACTCTTATGCTTACTGGCAAAGGGAAAAAAGAATTTTGCCTTTTATTTTTACTATGCAGCTGAATTAAGTAGGGAATCTTGCTCTGGGGAATCTTCTGGCTCATCTGATAAAAGAAATATTGGTGAGAACTTGTGAGCTGTGATTTTGAATATATACTGACATGATGTGCACCTTGGAAATCGGATAGCTTTCAGAGAGTCCACAACTGAGAGGGCCTGGTTTACATAAGAAACATATCAATTTCATGAAGTGAGATTCATCAGAATCCATTTTAAAATATAGAAATTATTAAGAAAAATCCAAACAAAAGATGCAAATCAAAGAATGCTTAAAACTTACCATCCATGGTATATACAGTATACTTTACAGAAGCAATTATTTCGTTGTTTTCTGATGTATCACATTGGAATGCTACAGGATGAGTTTCCCGGTTTACTTCAAGGACAGCTGAGTCATTGGGAAGAATGAGGGCTTGCTATTTTAAAAAATAATAATAAAAGGCAGCAAAATAGAACATTTTTTGTATGCTTAGAAGAGAGAACAATTTTAGTCAACTAGAGAATGGCCATTTTCTTTGGTTATTCTACTCAAATAAGATTTAATAAGGTTTCTTTCTGAAATTAATACGTTTTGAAATGAAGCTATTATATTTTCATAATTACTAAGGGAATGAACTAGCACAAACTTTAGCCTATTCATCTATTATTTTTAAGTGACAATAAAGAAAAATTCTGATTATGATAATAAAATTATATTTGTTATTCCTTTTTAAAAAATAGCTTTTGTAGAGAAAGTTGATCAATAATCATTAGACTTGGGAACCAAATAAAATGTTATATTATAAAACACCAAATTATATGAATTGATTACTCACCTGGTCTGGAATGAGCATTTTCCATGTATACCTGAAACGGTTCTCTGGTGGTACATAAATACAAGCAAGCTCCACTGTAGAAAGGCTTTCTGAAATTGGTTTGCCCCCTAAGGGAAGAAAAATTTAGTTGGTACATAAAGTTTCTGTGAACATCATAAATTGCTATATAAAATATTTCAAAGCACTTTTGATAAACATACATACATGTGTATATGTATATGTAACTAAGATTATAGTTTAATAGAGGAGAGAAACACAGAGAGACACAGAGAAAGAGAGACAGAGACAGAGAGAGCGGGAGAGGGAGGAAGAGAAGAAGGAAGGGAAGAAAGGCAGAGAGAGGGAGTGGGAGAAGGATGGGAAGAGGAAGAAGGAATGAGAAAAAAGATGATGGATGGATGGATGAATGGATGGATAGATGGATGGATGGATAGGGTAAAACAAGGGTACCCAATCCTGCTGTGAGGAAAAGAATTCATTTCTCTAAAGTTCTGAGATCACTAGGGATCAGTGTCTAGAGATTCAATTGTCATATACCTGCAGGAAAAACTCTAAGCCTAGTGAAGAAAGGGCCTAATTGCTGATTGTACTCTGAGAATTCCAGCAAATTTTGGAAAGTAAGATATAATGACAGCAACTAGCTTAGTGCTACAAGATAAGACTTTAATGTACATCATTAGATCCCAGGCTGAGGCTCATTATTATACACAGAAATGGTGATATAGAACAATATGGTACAGAGCAGATTTAAGTCTAAGGTTGGAGTCATCAAAGACCTAATCTCTTCCTTACTGGAGTATGTAGACCTCATCATATTAAGGAAATCTGACCTATAAAGCCACTTAACAAGAAGGCTTCTTTCTGAAATATAATACTTTTTAAAATGAAGTTATTGCATTCTGATAATAGAATTGTTATGCCTGAGAATAGGGCTACGATAATGCATTTGATAATGCATTGTCATATTATTTAGAATATTTTCAATATTACAAGCACATGTAAGTTCCTGAAACAAGATAAGAAAACTAACATAATTTACAGAATAATCTTGGGTAGAATGACATTTAAATATTACTGTGATTCTCCTATTATAGTACTCATTTTTTTTTCAAATTTTCTTTTATATTATGAACTTAACAAACAGGAACATTGTATATTAAGTGAACAGAAATGGAATATATAGATATGTATATATTTTATATGTATAGATATATATGTATTTTATTCTATGCATATGTATATGTGTATGTATGGGTATGTATGTATTATTGTTCAGCCATTTTCAGACAAAGATACTGTAATGGTTTGATATTTTCTTCTCCAGTCCATTATACAGTTAAGAAAACTGAAGTAAACAGGTTATTGACTTACTTAAAGTCACACCACTTGTAGAATATTCCCATTCTGTTTTTCCAGAATAAATACTTCTACTGAGCCTTGCTCGAATACTGAATCCTACTTACATCCACAGTCTATTGGTCCTCTGCATTCTTCCACTTTAAAAACACACTTTGATTCCCCTCCAGGACATCCATTTGTTAATATAACTTCTCTGATTCCAATGCCTTTAGTAGGAGGAAAACAAACACGTAAATCACCATGAATTTTTAAAAATCACTAGAGAGTTTCCTTCTTTTTTCTATCAACTCTTTCCCAAGTGTAATTCTATGACCTTCTGATGTTTATATTTATTCTTAAAGTTTATAACTCTTGCTTCAGGCTCTCTATGTTGAATTATTCTATAAATACTTCCTTTCACATGTCACAAGTAATTTAATTTGCATAGAGGAAAGCATAATATCTCTGGAGATATAATGCATTACTTAAAAGTCATGTTTTGTCTGTCAAATATTTGCATTCTTTAACATTTTCCAAACTATTTAGTGTTCTTAAATCAACTCAATACTTTAAAAAGGTAGTAAGTACACAGGCTCATTAGCTTGGTTTCTCATTACTCAGAATGCAATATGCTGGTCGTCTACAATGTAGTCACAGGTTGAAAAAAAATTGTAATAAAAACCTTTCATTTCCCCATTTGACTTTTTAGTATCAAGAAGAGTCTTAATTTTTCAAAGCTAATATTGTGAAAGACAAGAAGAGAAATATTGAAGGTAACATTTAAAGGACTCCATTTGTACCCATGGAGGGATGAAAAAAGATCAATACTCTTGATGAGGATAAGTAGAAAGATATCACAGCAGCCTGATTGTATTTGAATTAATGAAATTATTTCCTGGACAGTACCAATTTAGGATAGAATTATTGTAAATTGATTTACATATAAATGTATATATTATTAATCTATATAATGTATAATTCACTATATATTATATATTATATTATATATAAATATATAAACTTATTATAAATATTACAAATGTTATTTTTCCCACATTGTATATAAAGTTTGCTGAGATTAGGTGAATGATCATTTGTAGTTGATGGAAGATTAAATGAGAATTGATTTTCTATGAGTTCAAATAGTACCAGCTGCACTGCTTTTGGAATAAAATTTCTCATCCTGTTCAAGGAGTAGACTGAAATTAAGAAATGGCAAATGACACAGAGAAAAAAAAATTGAAAAGATAGCCCAGAAATTAAGTAGATTCTCCCAGGTGACACCAGAAAAGACTCAGGAGAGAACAATTTAGTATAGACAACAGCAGATGGCAGTACTATACATCAGAGAAATTAGATCAGCAGAGAACCTCACCAGTTGGCAACAACTCATTGACATCACCACACCAGCAAATGACATCAGTAGTTCAATGGAGAAGCAAGAGTCCATAGACCTAGGAGTATGAGTTGTGCTGATTATGTGTATCCTCTAACCATGTATGCCCCAGGAAACTCTATTGGAAAATTTCATTACCCTGTAAGATTGAATTAGCTTTGGAGTCACATCTCATCAGTATTCTGCTTGGATGCTTTTTACTAGAGAACAGAACCATAAGCTCCAAAAGCTCCATTTAAGCACTGGCTTCTCCCCATTTTCCATCAGTTGGTTTGTCTTTGGACCTCTTTGGATTTCTCTATCATATCCCTACACAGGGTACCTTCTCCTCACTCCTAACTACCTTTACTCATCAGCTTCCTGTCTTCCCCATTAGAAAGAAAGCTCCTTGAGGACAGAGACAATCATTTTTAAAAATTTATATTTTTATCTCATTGTTTAGCACAGTGTCCAACTATATGTTGGACATATAGTAGGTGTTTAATAAATGTTTATTGGCTATTGGCTGACAGAAAAAGTCTACTTATTCCAAGGAAATGAGTATTCTTAATTAAAAGAAAAAATATCACTTAATATTGCTGCAAGGCCAATTAAGTGGAATTGATATGTAATTCCACTGTTATTTTCATGCAGTAGTCACTATACTTGCTGATCTTGATATCAGACACTATCAGAATCCCAGGGCCCCAAAATAAGTAGATTTTTCCTAAACCCTTAAAAAAGGAAATGATAATTACTATGAGAAAACATGGGTTCATGCTTTGTGCTGCCATGTGAACTCTCTGCAGTTTCGAAAGTAGAAAATACTTGAAGCAGTTGAGAGTTGATAATAGTTAAAGACCAGAGAGTATTGGTGAATGGGTGGGAATGCATTTTCAAAGTACATTCTTAGACTTATCAAAAAAGTGTGGAATACTTCTATCTTTTGCTAATTAACATAATAACAAATAAGATGGCAAATAACATGGGAACAGAGAAACCAGGAATAGATTAGCTAGGGATATTTTTAAGACATAGGTAAGAAATTGAAGAAGTTGCTTATTAAAGGCCAGAAATTTAAAAGAGAAAGGAAAATAACTGGCTACCCTAGACAATTATGGCAAGGGATGGGATTTGTGGCATAAGATATGGAGAACAGCTAAGTGGTACATCAGATAAGAGTATCAGGTCTGGAGTAAGGAAGACTCATCTTCCTGAGTTCAAATCTGGTCTTAGACACTTATTAACTATGTAATCCTATTTATTAATCTATCTAGATACATATAAACTTATTATATCTAATATAGAATTCATTATATATTATATATGTTAGATTATATATAAATTTATTATAAATATTATTTTCCCCATATTGTATATAAAGTTTGTTGAGATTAGGTTTATGATCATTTGTATATGATGGAAGATCAAATGAGAACTAATTTAACTTAATCCTGTTTGCCTCAGTTTCTTCATCTGCAAAATGAACTGGAGAAGAAAATAGCAAGTCACTGGAATCTTTGCCAAGAAAACTTCAAATAAATGAGTCAGACATGCCTGAAAATAAATGAACAACAACACAATTTGGTACTTGTTAAGGAATAAATTATATCGAATAAGAGCAAGTTAGAATGGATTTTCTCTTTAGACTGGCTTATCTGATTAAGAGGCCTTTAAGCTGAAAAGAGTGAGGGAGAATGAGTACGTAGATATAGCTACTAAACAATAAAGAATCAGGTATGACATTAAGAAAAACAGCACTAGAGATGTTCAGAAATTCATAGGACATAAGAATAATGAAGAGGAACAGAAATAATATTTTAGTCTCACATACCTATTACCTATGTCAAAATTGTGGGTAATAAATAAAATGTATTAGATATTTTAATGTTTTAACTGAAAGTAAAAATGGCCTAGTCCTATCACTGAAACTTGGCTGGAAAATATTCATGATTAAAATGTAGTAATTATAGTTCATTCAATACAATAAGAATTTATTAAATGTCTCCTTCAAAATACAGGTCAGTTGCTGAAAAGAAAATTAAATACTTTCCCTCAAAAATCTTACATTTTGGGGAATGGGATATGATATACCATGTACAATACACAAATAAGTAAATACAAAGAATATACAATATAATTTCAAAAGGAGAAACTATAGGGAAATCACTTAACCTCTATCTGTCTCAGTTTCTTCAGCTATAAAAATGGGAATAATAATAGCACCTACCTCTCAGGATTACTCTAAGGATAAAATGAGATAATTTTGTACAGCTACTTTGAAAATGTCCAGGCATTAAATAAATGTTAGTGTTTATTATTAACAACAATTGACATTATCAGAAACAGCCTGGTATAAGAAGTAGTATTTGAGCTGATTTCCAAAAGGAAACCAACAATTCCAATGGACAATGAGAAGGAGAAAGGAGAGCATTTTAGACATGGGCTATGCGATGATATAGAAGAAGGAGATTGCTATGAACAGGGAACAACCAGTGGGCTACTAATTTTGTTGGAATGGATACTTGTGAAAGATAATCATATAAAATAAAAACAAAAAAGTAGGTAGGAGCCAAGTGGTAAGGAATTTTAAAAACTAAGGTGAGCACTTTGTATTTATCCTAGAAGTAATACAGACATTAGCTTTTTAAATAAGTGAATGAGATGATCTCATCTGAATTTTAGAAATATCATTTTAGCAAAGGATGCCTTAGAGGAAAGATGCCAGAAATAAAGAAACCAAACATGAAGCTATTGCAATCATCTAGGCCAAAGGTGGTAATAATTAACCCAACCCAATCTCAGTCCCAATTTTGTCATCAGTAAATGTGAATGATAATAGCCCCTACTTTGTTATGGTTAGGAACAAATAATACATGTAAATTGTTTTCACAGGCTTTAAAGTGCTACAAAAAAATAATGAATAGATGATTGTGCATGAGATAATGTGAAGTTAGATCAATAATACTTGGTGACTGATTAAACATGGGGGAAGGATGAGGGATAACAAAGTCAATACTGATTCAGAAATTGGGAATCTGGACTACTGGAAGGATGTTGATATTCTCAGGAGAAACAAGGAAGTAAGGAGGATGGATGGTTCTGTTTGGGAAATGCTGAAGTTTACATGTCAATGGAATATCCAAGTATGGATGTTAAAGAGACAGTGATATTTCAGTCCTAGAGCTCAGGAACATGATTATAACTGAATATAAAGATTTGGGAATCAGCTGAATAAGGATCATAATTCAACTCATGGAAGGTGATAAGATCACCAATATAGAGGATATATATAGAGAGAAAAAGATCTAGGCTACATTTTTAGTGTATGTTTAGTAGACAAGAAATGATCTTGTCTACTAAAGGAGTCTAAATGATACTATCAAAAGGAAAACCAACATGGAACAAGATAATGGAATCTAAGAAAAAAGAACATATTCAAAAAGATAAGATGGCTGAAGATATCAAAAGCTAAAAATATTAAGAGTAAAGTAGTATAAGGTCTGAGAAAAGGCTATTGGGTATAGTAGTTAAGAGATTGTCAGTAATTTTGAAGAGAATAGTTTCTATCAAGTGGTAGGATTGGAAATTAGCTCTTCCTATTGAAAAGTGAATGGGAGATTAGGAAATGGGAATAATGAGCAAGAAATAGAATGACTGACAAGAAGGGGAGGTACAGAATAACATCTTAAGGAAATAGCAGGATCAATTTAAGATTTTCTTAAGAAGAGAGCAGATAATATGTCTGTGCAGTTGGGAGGATAGTGTGTGGAGGGAAGGAATTAGTAGATTAAAGGACATTGAATGAGAGAGGCAGAAAGAATGTGAGAGAGAGAAGGAAAGAAATAATCAAAATCAATGGGACAAGTTTTTGATGAAGACAGGAGGGAACAGGATCAAATGGACAAAGTCTTTTCAAAGAGAAATGCTATCACTTCATCGGAGGTTAAAACAAGGGGAGAAAGAATGAAAATATTAATGTATGAGTTATTAATAATAATAACTGAGCTCATAAAGAGTTCTCTATTTTTATGGCAAGGTCTCTCACTGAAGATACTTACACAGAATGCTAGATTTATCCTTTGGACATGGGTTGCTATAAATCACTTCTGTACTTCTATTACAACTCTCCTACTGAATTGGGAAGTCTGTTGTCTATGAAAAGGGAAGCAAATGCTTTTACTCATAGAATCACTAGTTCCCCAATATATGCATATTTGATATCTGTTCCCATTAAGTTGTGATAACACCAAAAGTCCCAACCTTACACTACATGTCTGAGGGCAAGGCATTATATTTGCACAGTACCTTAACTTGGATTTTGATAGAAGAGAACAGAGTTATGGGCATAGATAGAGCAACAGCTCTGTTGTGGATTCCCTTATCTGGAGCAAAGATGGAACCACCGCAATGGATGGTTGATTCAACCTGAATATAGGGCTTCTACATCTGCTAAAGACAAATGAGAGTGACCACATGAAGCAACAATTTGTCTGCTATAAAATTCTCAGTCTACAGTTTGGAAGGTACAGTTATAGTATCTGCAACAGCTTGGCAAATACAACTAATTTCTTGAGAGGGAACCAGTGAGGCTGGTTGGTTCCAATCCTTCATGATGCAAATATTGACAAATAAGAATGAAATAAGGCCCAACAGACCCTACATTTATTCAGTGGCTCAGAGGCATTGAAATGTTCAAGGTTTCATTATCAATTCCATGATGATTGATTCCTGTAACTTTTCTATATAAAGACTACCATTACTTCTGGTGTAAGCAGCAAGGAATCAACCTTTGATCCTATATTTTAGTTCACTTCAATGGATATCATTTTCTATAAATAACATACACAGAGAAAGGATAAAGCACAATAAAAGCCAAGCATTCCTATTGGGAGATCCAAATTCCAATGCTTACTACCTATGTGATCTTGGGCAAGTCACTCAAACTCCCTGATTATGTTTCCTCATCTGTAAATTGAAGGCATTAAACTAGATGACTTCTAAGGTCCATGACAACTCTAAATCTATGACCCTATGACCTATGATGAATCCTTGAGTTCAAACTCATTTTATAACCTATGGGAAATTATAGGATCATTTAGTTAGAGTTGAAGGAGACCTCAGAAGTCATCTAATTTAACTCTTTAATTCTGAAAATAAGAAAAATTACTTGTTTAAAGTCTGGGGTAGAGTAGCATCCAAAACCCAAAATCTAGCTCTTAGTCCAATAGTCTGGCACACTTAATGTTTCTGGTCAAAAAATTGCATATTTTTCATCATCAGAAGATACTTCTTTAGACATGACACCAATTCGCAATTTCTCCTAATGTTTATCTTAGCATATTTTCCAAACATAAATGAAATATAAAATCACATCTTTAATTCATCAACAATTCATTCAAGCAAAGTATTCAGGATGATAGGACTAAAACTCTTGGAATAGTTGAACAGACAACATGGAATCATGGAATGAAAGATGGATGGAGTGATATTTAAAATCATCTACTCCAACTCCTTCAGTTTTACATTTCATCAAAGTTAGTTCTATATATGTTTATAATTAACTGTAATTTGAAGTCATCTATCCAAATTTCCTCATTTTACATGTAAGGAAACTGAAGCTAGAGACATTAATAGGTGATAAACAATAAAGACAAGATTTAAACCCAGGTTCTCTGGATTAAAATCTAGTCTTCCTAACATTACACTACACAGTCTCATATATTGTGCTGTTTGATTTTATCTGCACATAAATTATACCTATCCTGGTTTCACCATTCACAGGGCCACCAACTTAGTTTGGGATTCCTCCCCTCTCACCCAGACCATTGTAATAGTCTTGCAATTGACCTTTCTTCCACCTGTTTCTTCCTTCCTACAATCTTATCTTCAATATAACTACCAAATTGATATTCTTAAAACACAGGTATGACCATTTCTTTCTCTTACTTAAGATTTTTTTTGCTTCTAAGATAAAATGTAAACTCCCTTGCCTGACACTTAAACCCTTTAAAATTTGGCTCCAATTGCCATTTCTTGACTTGACATTATTATCCTTCATTCGGTCTACAGCATATTACAACCATACTGTGCTATTATTTCCTGCTCAATATTCCATATCTAGCCTATATGCTTTTGTAGCACCTGCTGACTTCATGTTTCAAATATATTCCCTTTTTATCTCTGCCTCCTAGAATCCTATTTTCTTTCAAATGATAGTTCAGGTACTACCTCCTCCAAGCAGATTTTCTGATATCCCCAGTTGTTAGTCCTCATACCAGTAGAAATTATATTCATTTCATATCTATCTTGTATGTATTTATGTATGTACATGTTGTATCCCCTAATGGAATATAAGCTCGAGGACAGGAGTTGATTTGATTTTGTCTTTTTGTCCCCAGTTTCCTCATCTGTAAAATGAACTGGAAAAGGAAATGGCAAACCACACCAGTATCTTTGCCAAGAAAATCCCAAAGGGGATCACAGAGTCAGACATAAGTGAAATGATTCAATAACAACAACAAAGTAACCTCATGAGGATGGTGAGATTGGAGAAAAGATAAAATATCTAAGAGACTCACTCACAATGCCATAGATTTAGAACTATATGGACCTTAGAGATCATCTATAACTCTCACTTAATAGATTAGAAAAATGAGGTCAAGAAAGGTGATGTGACATTTCATAAAGTCACAAAGTCAGCAAAAGCCAGGAATTGAACATGGGACCTTTGACTTAAAATCCATTGCTATTTCCACTAGCTGCCATTGTTTTCAAATCTTTAAAAGCTGAGAGCAGGTGAGTGGCAGTTACAGGGCAGTAGATTTTGACTCCATATTAGGAACTCCTGTTCAACAACTAGAGCTGCCAAAAGAAATGGAGTAGAGCAGGCTTTCACAAGAGTACAAGATGAGGATAAATGACTGAAGGCATCTCATTAGATATACTGTACACAGGGAATTCCTAACCACAGTAGTGGCTGTAATTTCTGAGAGTCTTTTTATGGGTATCGCTCTATGGTTCTATGAACAAAGGATAAAATGAAGGAATTTAGTCCAGGAAAGAATATTTTTCATTGGAAGCATATATTCCTCTAAATATGCAGCATGAGAGCCAATGCAGCATAATGGAAAAAGAGCCAGCCTCTGCATCAGAAAAGCCTAAATTCAAGCCCTGGACTTTGATACATATAGGCTATGAAACTGTCTGCAAGTCACCTAATCTATCAGTGTCCCAGCCAATGGTTTTAGACTCAAAGTTAACAAAGAATTACTGATCTGTATTGTTAGGGGGTTTCCTGCCCAGGAATGAATAGTCCAATGAAATTATAGGTTTGGCCGCAAAATGGGTATTATATAATTTGAGAAGCTTTTATATATCTCAACGATAACTTACAATTTATCAAATGAGTTCTCAAGTGACAAACAGCAACCATTTGATGACAGTGTCAGAAATCAAAGATCTATCTCTACCTGCTGTGAATATCTTGTGAAGACTTGTAAATTGCAACTAGAAACTCATAGGTTTAATATGGAGGTGTCTCTTACTTAGTGATTCCTATCAAGAAGGGGGTAAAAAGATTGGATCTCAAAAAACTTTTGATTAAAGAATCTAGATATCTGAATAGCTAACTACATACACTAAAGGAAAGAAATCAATTGTTTTAATTGTCTTTTACTAAGCTTAGGAATTCTGATAAGCCTAAATATAGGACATAGAATTCTACCTTGATACCAGCTTAAGAGGAATTCTCCATCTCATGACATTGTTCAGTACTGGCCCTCCCCCTTTTCTCTCTCCTATCAGCTTTTTTCCATATCTTTTGTCTGTTGCCAAATCCACAGCAATTAACCTGCTCTCAGGAGGGCAGATTCTATTCAGAATACGGTTAATTTTATTTGTGAATATATAGTTCTATCAGGGCAATGTGGTCCATACCATCTGAAGCCTTATTTCTCCACCCAAGACAGAGTTTATCTCTACAAAGAGCCAACAGCTATTCATAGAGAGAGCAAATATTCAGAATTAGTCAAAGGTCTGAAACATTATCTTTCCCACAGTACATAACTCTTTTCTCCAATGTATGATACATGACCTACAGCTTGCAAAAATGAAATATGAAGGAGAGACTGCTATCAAGCTTATCAGGGAAAGGGGATCAATTTGCCAGCATTGGACATGGGGAAATATCCTTGCTCTGCATTGGAAGATTATTTTCTTAACACTTCCCTGATGCTCACAAATGAAGAAAACAGTTATTTAGGTGAAGGTAGGTCTTAAACCATTTAATAAAGAAATTTACATTAAAATTAAGCTTTTTTAAATGAAAAAGATATGCTCCTAACTTTTAAGGACAATAGGCTCAATTCTTTTTGTTAATTATAACCATAGGAAATTGAAATTAATGAAAGATGAAAAAAAGTATATGACTACCAATGCCAAATTGCTACAGTTAGCAATCCATCTCCCACACCATCCCCTAAAAAAGTGTCAGTACATTTTTATTTGCTGTACTACTTACCACATGTAACTGTGCACATTCCATATTCTACCTCCTTGGCTACTGTATTATTTATACCTAAACATAAAGCATAAAGGCACATTTTATAATCAAATTCTTCCCAGGTGGACCCCTATTAGTAAAGGAGAGATAAAAAGACTTATCTTATTAGTAGTAAATGTATTTCTTAATTGCGTTATGTATTTCTTAATTGTGAATACTCACAGAGGTGGTGATGATTGTTCTCGAAGAGGACCATCCATGACATCAGGAAGGTGATGCCATGACATACAAGTGAATTGGATTTAAGTGAGGGAGGTCTATGCAAGGTCGCCTGCCTCACTTTCCCCTTGAGAGCCATCTGGATACAGTGGCAAGCTATAGATCAAGATGACTGGAGATGGTCCTGGATGAAATGAGAGACTTACACCTTTTTAAGCTAAGATTTTCAATAAGTTCCATGTTGACTGAGGCTGCACCCATTCAGTGATTAAGGGTAGCGAGCAACTGAGGCAAAGAATCCACAGAAATAAATAATAAAAAGTGGCCTGTTGCTAATTATGAAGATAAAGCCCATGTACTTAAAGAAAACAACTATTCTTAATTGTGCAAGATGGTTTCAGAAAAATCTAAGATGACTTACATGAACTAATGCAAAGTGAGATGAGCAGAACCAGAACAATGTTGGATACAGTAACAATAATATTGTAAGGATGATCAACTGTGTAAGACTTAGCAACTTTGATCAAGACAGTGATAGAAATCAATTTCAAAAGACCCATCCATCATGAAAAATGCTATCCATTTTTCCAGAGAGAGAACAGATGAACTCTGAATACTAATCAAAATAGGTTTTTTTTTTTTCGCTTTCTTTATATTTCTAGCTTCTGTTATTTGTTTTTGCAACACGTAACATTTTGTAAACATTATATACTTTTTAAAAAATCCTAAATCAGCAAATATTAAATGGTCACCATTCTTCATTATGCTAGAAATATTGCTCATGTGACTATATCAACTCTGCCACTCCATCTTTTGAGTATGTATATGAGATTTTCCATTATGAATTCAAGGAAAATCTAGCTCCCAGACTACTTTTAAGGATGAGATTTGAATTAATAGGAACATTTCCACTTTCCAAATTTATTGCTTCAACATCATACAAGATCTTTTTTTTCCCTTTAACTTTAAGTAGCAAAGCAATAAGAAATTGGTGACCATGACTCACTTTAAAGGGCATTTGCAGATATTTGTTACTTACAATATTTTCAAATACATCCAAGTCAATATTTTAAAACAAGAAAGCTCAGTAAAGTAAATTTGTGACCCTTTTATCTGTACAGAATGCTTGGCTTATTTTACAACAAATAAATAAAATGCTTGTATTACATATATTTTGTGAGGGGAAATGTTTATATCCAAATTTTTCACATCATAAAAGAAAATGCTTTTAAATTTTTTCTGCAGTTCTAGTCAAAGAAATACTAGGATTCTCAAATTAAAGATATTCCAGGCTTGGGTTTGAAATGTCATCAATTCATATGCAGCTCATTATACATCATCTTCAAAAACAAGTTGTATAAATAATGGAAAGTAATGTGTAAAACATTTTTTTATGTCTCTGAGATGTTCATTAGAATCTTTGATCCTTGACCAATTTAATATTAAAATACAGTATATACACACACACACATATAGAAAGAGAGAGAGAAAGAGAGAGTCAGTCAGAATCTGAAAGGCATGAGACCACTAACTGACCTAAGAGGTAATGCCATGACTTGTCCTGGGCATAGGGAAAACACAGCTACAGGAAAGCTTTAAAAAAAATCAAAATCTGCACCTAAGCTTTTACTTGCAGTCATGTGAACAACTAATCAATATACGTAACATCTTGTCAAGGTCTCCTGTTTAATGAGCCAAAAGAATGTACCAAATTTATGTATGACGCAAGTACAATAGCATTAGCTCTTTTGGATTTATTTGAGGGTCACAAATTAAGTCTCTTGTCTAATGTTATCTATCACTCGGGTAAGAAATGACCTGAGACAGTTGTGTGGCTTACTGGAAGAATTAAGCAGGTACACATATGTGTCAATATAAACATACTATTTCAAATCAGTGCAATTTTACGCTTTATAGTTTAAAATTGTATTAAAACTTTTGGCATAGATACAGATCTATATGATATATATACAAATATAAAGTCATATTTATTTATCTGCATCTATCTATATCTATATATCTGCTATTCCAAAAGTTTTTTATGCAGTTTTAAGCTATTTATCCATAAAATTTCACTAAGACTTTAGAAATACTGTTAATATTCACATATATACATATAACAAACCAGAGATCCTTATGTTGTTCAGTGATGGTAAAAATCATACTTTATGTTGCAAACAACAACAATAATAATAACAACAACTATGTGATGGGGGAAGGGAAGGGAGAACTGTATTTCAGGGAAAAGTGGAAAGTGGTAGTGACAGGGAAGTGCTTTCTGGTAAAAGATGAGAAATCCTTAAAACTTGAGAATAAGAAAAATAGGTTGACAATAGAACCGAGGAAGTTGACTGAAAGTTTTCTTTGGTGAGCATCCTCAAAACAAAAACAACAAAACAAAACAAAAAGACAAACAAAGGAATTGTTGGGTGCTTAGGGAAGACACGAAAAAACTCTCAGATAAGAATTTGAGTGTTTCCATTACACACTCTACTTAGAAAAGATAGTGTCGCCATTGGTGAGGTGTTTTTTTTTTTTTTCTTTTCACTGTAAGACAAGAGAGGAAAAAAACTGGATCTTGCCCTTTCTTTCTGGAGTGGGCGGGGCCTGGCTGGCACGCCTGTAACGTCACAGTCAGAAAGTGGCTCCTTCAGGTCTCCTCACTTCGTAATGTCGGAGCCGGTATAGACACACTTAGCACATTCATATGCATCATCAACACGCTCACCTTTGTTTAGGGAGGTGCTATTGTTTCTTGAGGGGTGAAGAATGAGAGGCAACACGTCCTGAAAATTAGCTTCGCGGGGCAATCCTGGGGAGGGAAGGTAGCTCACACTTCCCTAGGCCCTCTCCTCAGGGCTGCCACCACCCCACCCCACCCCACCCCTCCTTCTTCCCAACATCATTCCCCCATCCCCGCCCCTCGAACAAAGTACATGAAGTTTAACTAAGGGGTCCCAGCCTTCCTCTGAGCAAGTTCCCTCCCTCCTTTCTCTCCAGCCTTAGCCCGTAGTCCCTGGCCTTCTACCTTCCCCATTCCAGTTCTCGCCTAAGCCCAACTGCAGCTTCTTATGGCCCTCCGAGTGTAAAACTGGACTCTTGAGCTTGGTGGCGTTATGTTTCGCCACCAGTTCTCTTCCCGCCAGAAGCAGGAGCAACGCCCCTAGTAGGAACTCCAGTCGCGCGGAGAAAATACAGCCAGAACCCATGGCCTCTACAGCCCACAAGCCCAGAGAGCAGCCTTCACCAGAGTGAGGTCGAACGGAACCTGCGGCACCCGGCTGGGCCCTGCAGGCTTCCAGTCCTCCCGGGCAACTATTGAAGCGTCACGGGACCGTCACTATTCTCCAGTCTTGGAACGCTCTTATGCAGATTGACAGTCCTTCTCCCCTCCACTGGGATGAATCTGGGGAGTAGGATCTCATGCACAGTAGGTCTAGATGGGCTGGGGTTGACAAGAAAAATGGAATTGACCTAATGGGAGGTTCTGTCCATGGTGCTTATAAACTTATCCAAGGTATAGGACAGTTGCATTTAAAATACTTTTCTCGGACATCTTTATCTTCTCATTACTGTTTGACGCTGTGGCACCTTCATCTCTGCTTAGCATTGTAGTTTGTATCACAGATCATAGACCTAGAACTGAAAGGAACCTTAAATCAAACTTCTTTAACAGAAGAAAAGACAGGCATACTGGAGTTGAATGACTTGTCCAAGATCACACAGGTAGTAAGTGGGAGGGCTATTACACTACTTGACCTAATATTTGTAAACAATATTTTAAAGGTTAGCACAATGAATAGCACAACATTCTTCAGGATTATGACAAGCAAGCGTGTGTCTACAAGAAAACAACCAGAATGGCAAGAGAAGTAGAGAAGTTGTCATGTAAAGATTGATTAAAACAATTGACAATGAATAAAAAAAGATGTAGAAGTGATATTAACTTAATAAATGCTTGTTCCCTATCATTTTTCTAGGAAAGCTGACACTTTCAATTCATTTTGGCACTACTCATGGTGGAAGCATAGCTATTCAATAATATTAAAATAAATCACAGAACTTTTGAGAGGACATTTGATATCTTTAATATTCCTTATTCCAATACTGAGGAAAACATATTACAAGTGAATGTATATTCTCTACATATGAAAGCTTAATATTTTTTGAAGATTTGAAAAGCCTAACAGTCTCCATGATGAAAAATTTCAGTAAGTTTCACTCAATAAATATTTTAAAAGGTGAGAGACAGCAAAATGATATTGGAATCAGAGATATTTGGACTGAAGTCCCATCTATGACCCATACTGAATGATCCTGGGCAGTCACTTAATTTTTTTTGTGTCCCTGACTTCTCTAAGTCTATAAACTGCAGAGGAAATCTGGATCTGTAAAGATATAGGGAATTCCTCAAGAAGAGTTTACTATACTAATAAAATTACAAGTCCAATTAAAAAAAAAAGTTCAAGGCACCATGCTGGAGAGCCACAACCTCAGGTAATAATACTTAATCATGGCTAACATTTTTATAGTTTACTCTTTGCCAGGTATTGTGCTAAGTACTTTACAATTTCTATCTCATTTGATTGCCATAACAATTCTCACAAAAAGAGATAGGTGCTACTCTGATTTCCATTTTATAAATGAGGAAATTAGGGCAAATAGCAGGAAGCATCTGAGACTAGACTTGAACTCAGGTTTTCCTGATTCTATATTTAGTGTTTGATATACTTGTACCACCTAACTCTCCCTATAAGACACAGTCCCTACATTCCAACAACAAATCAATAAAATTTATTAAATACTTACTATGTGTCAAGCACTATGCTAAAACACTGGAGACATAAAAAGGGGGCAAAAGACAGTCCTTTCCTTTCAAGGACTTATAATCTAATGAAGAGGACAACATGCAAACAAATATACATATTAAAAATGTATGCTTACATATATCATGTGTGTGTACAGACAAAGTAATCTATATATAGTATTAATTACTTTATTGTTATATATTATAAGTAATATTAATTACATTAACAGAGGAAGGCAATGGAATTAAGAGAGTTTGTCTAATATGGGCGATTAGGAATACACAAAGGTAAATATGATCCTAATGAAAATAAGTGCATAAGAGAAATTTTAAGTGGCCAAATAAACAAGCATTTTATTAATAATGTTTATTGACCACTATGTACCAGGTACTTTGCTAGCTATTGAGGGTCTAAAGGCACCAACAATACTACCCCTGCCCTGTCGGTCTACATAATCTTGGGAGATGGAAAAGAGTGGAGCAGCACTTGATCTGATATTAAATAGGAATATTCAACTTCATCATTGAAGTTGAAGTTTGAGGAAAGTGTTAGCATGCCTTACAGGGTCATTTAATTAATTCATTTTGACAATAATAGAAAGTTTGATGTGTTGCCATACTACAGACAAAAAACAGAAACCCTCAAAGTATCATCGTACAGGCTTGAAACCATAGTAGATGGATTGTTTAAACTTAGGTCATTAAATTACTTTCAAATATTAAAGATCAAGAAAGTAAGTGCCGATTTCTTAAATTTAGAGATATTCCCTTATTTCATGAACAAGTGAAGTCCTTTATACTAAGAACATGGATAATAATAGATTGGAAAATATTCATTCTTGTAGTTTTTAAAAAACATTTTCAAAGGGACAGCTAAAATGACAACATGCACTATCAAATGCGATATTCCAAATAAATAGCTATTATATTGTCATGGGTACAGCTGTTGAACTCAAATGTCAATTTAGAACACCTTCACATCTTGTTGAAGATATTGCCTTACTCTGGCAGAGAAACTTTAGTCACATAAACTCTAATATGTTTAATTTAGCTTAGAGAAACATTTTGACCTAATAAATTAACAAGATCTGGTGGGAATCAAAATGGAAATTAAGAATCTCAAAGACAGGCTACAAGATTTATATGTGAGATAAAATAAAGACATTTAGCAAAGGAGCATCAAAATCAGAGAAATAATTATTAGTGCCTATGTTCAAAGCAATCGGCAAACATTTACTCATGTGCCAGACACTGTGCTAAAATCATGGTCCCTGCCTTCGGAGAGCTCACAATCTAATGGGAGAAACTGAATGTGTGAGATATATGCAGTGTAAATGGGAGATAATTTCAGTTAGAAGGCAATAGGAAAGAGATTAGAAGAACCTACAGGAGGCAAGACTTGAACTGAATCTCAAAGGTAGATATGGAAGCCAAGAAATGAAGATGAGAAGAAAGAACACTCCGAATGTAAGAAAAGTGTGGCATATTCCCATCCTCACTTAAAATGCTATTATCCATGTAAGAGACAGATCTCTGAGACTTGGTCCTGGGAAAGAAGAAGGCTATTGTGCATTGGCTAGGAATAGTCTTTTTTCCATTGGCTGTGTAGACAAAATAGTCTGCATCTTTAAATCTACTTGACTAAACACAACAGTTCTCTTTTTCTGCTTTCAATGACTCAAATGACCTCATTTACTCACAGCATCATCACACTTAAATATTAAAGGAGGTAGAATCAAAGGACAACCCCCTCCCCCACCACTTCCCAGCTCACTCCCTTCACCCCAGGTCTTGTGGCCTTGACAAATACATTTTATGTCTTGTTTGTCTTTTCTAGACATAGAAAGTGGAGTTCTGGGTCCAAGATGCTGAATGATGGGAAATCGTTAAGCCTTTAATTCCAGGCCAGATGTTACAATCAGCCCAAAAGAAAAGCCCTGAGAAAAGAGGGCACTCAGATGTTTCTCCAAGTACAAGGGGGAGGGGAACTTAAATTTAGTGGAACTAATGCTATATAAAAATTAAATTAACATGTGAACCTAATGCTCTTTCCTTCCCCAGACACTAAGATAATATTAGGAGGATTATGCCCCCCAGGTGAGAGGAAAATGTTGAGGGCTTGTTTATGTTTGTTCTTGCTGTGTCTTTGAAGTAAGTTTTACTTTGAGTAACCTAATCTGATTGAAAGTAGTTAAATACAATTATAGTACTTGGACCTCTAAAATCTGGGGAACACAATGAATGAAAGTCAATAGCAAAAGGACAGAGACTCATACAATCCTACTCTACTATTATGGGCCAGAACTCTTGTACTTAAAACAAGGATTCTTACAAGGTGTTAAGTCAATGGAATTGATAAAGACAATGGTTATCTAGTTTAGCATGGTGCTTAAGAGATCTCTAGTTCAGTACATTTACTTAGTACTTAATATAGTTCTACAAGATTCACATCTATAGTAATGTAATTATAAGAGAGCATATAAACTGGGAGCCTCAGCCAGAGTCAGAGCCAGAGAAGACAAAGGACTGAATGAAGGTGGGCACTCAAGCTCTTGGAGCCAAGGAGAGAGATTCATTCCATCTTTGGTCAGGCTCCTGGTGGCTCTCCTGGGGGACTGAGAGATAGATTCATTCACTCCATCTCACACCACCTTGGTGACAAGCTCTCCTCCTTAGCTTCTCCACTGAAACCAAGGCCTTTAAGAAAGCTAGCCCAGACCCCAGGAAAGGAAACTAGATTGTGAAGGAGATAATAAAGGATTTGGACTTTAACACCTGGCTATTCTTGTGGTGATTATTAAACTGAAAAGAAGGCTGCTCCCAAGATCTCCAGAAAACCAAAGGAGAACACTCCACTCCACAGGTACTGGAGAGCTCTGGGGTTGGGATTAGGGTAGGATTAGGGAGTAATATAACAGATATAGCCCCAATTAAGGGGCCAATGAATCATTATTACACAGGGATGAGGGACAAACAGTTAAAAGTCATAGACTTAGGTGATGAAAAGTCTTGATCTGTAAGACTGGAATAAGTTCCAAACTGAAAATTTCATATTTGATTCTAAGTTAAGAGGGGACTACTGAAGTTATATTGAATGGGGTCATGACGTCATAAAATCTGCACTCTATAAAAATAAAACTAATTAATAGTAGTATTAAAGCTCAAATATGTATGTGTGTGTGTGTGTGTGTGTGTGTGTGAGAGAGAGAGAGAGAGAGAGAGAGAGAGAGAGAGAGAGAGAGAGAGAAACAGAAAGTTGAAGTTGAAGTTTAAGGAAAGTATTAGCATGCCTTAAAGGGTCATTTCATTATTTATTACAATAATAGAAAGTTTGTTTTGTTGCCATACTAGGCCTTGGTTTAAAAAACAGATAAAAGACAGAAACAGGAAAGAAGGGGGGAAAAAAGAAATTTACATTATAATTTTGCTGTATATTTGGAGGGAATAGCAAGTTGTATATGGTAGATTTGCAGTTTGATGTGCAATCATCTTTTTTATTGTACTGTTTTATGTAAATGTTTGCTTTGCTCCATGAATTGAGAATAAAATATTTATTTTAAGAATCTTTAGGGGGAACCTTTGAACCATCATCATGAATCCTTGACCACTGTCAGAGATATACTTATTCTCTCTAGTGTAAGGAAATCTTGAGAGTGATTTGGCCTTTGGTATTCAAAAAATTCATCATGTACCTTCAGTCCCAGTCTCCACCTCTACTCCTCTGCAGCCTAAATGTGCCCTCCATTGTAAAAGAGATTAGCAGCTTTCCACTACTGGGAACAAAGAGAGACCCAAAAGTATTAAAGTGAGATTAGCAGCAAAGAGAGCTTCTTTCCCTGATATAACCAGAGAAATGAAAAAAGCATTTTAAAAAGAAGAGATTTAGAGAACTGCCCTAATCATTTTTTTTTGTGTTGACAACAAATCCTATATTTTGAATAAGCTCATTTTTATTAGTATGGAACAGTTAGGGAGAAGTCCATTTCTAGAAATAATGAGGACAACTTTTTCAGTGGGATATGCATAAAATATATATGTTTTAAATATGTGTATGTTTATTGGTGTTTGTGTCTAATGATAGCCGTCTCTAGAGTGAGAGTGAAAAAAAAAGAAAATTACATGATAATTTTGTTGTATATTTGAAGGGAATAACAAGTTATGCATGATAGATTTGCAGTGCAGTCTTTTTTATTGTACAGTGTTATGAAAATGCTTTTTTGGTCCTGTGATTTGAAAATAAAACAATTTTTTTTAAAAAGAATAGTATATTTGTATATTTTATGAACCTTCCCAGCTGTGGCTACTCCCAAATTAACCACCTCCTTTTTCTCCTTCCTCCACCACCAGAAACAGTTACACGAACATTGTATATCCTAGCACCAGTAGTAGCGACAATATTTCTTGTGGGTGCCATAACACTAGGTGTTCTGCCACTGGAAAGGATAGTTAGGTATAAAAGTGAACAAAATTCCAGAACTTGCTGAGGAATATTATATTTGTACATTCAAGTCAGCTTGTTCATAAGTTTTCTGTTTCAAAATGCATTGTGCTATGGTGAATAGACTTCCCATCAGGAAGTTAGGAAAGCTTGGACTCCACATCCTACTTCACAGAATCACTAAATATGTGACCTTAGGCAAGTCTTTTACTCTTTTTGATACTCTCTGTCATTCCTGTTCCATTGTCAAAACTCTTAATCCCCTTAGTCACTGAGGAAGTAAAGTCATTGCTTTCTGGATCTCCCCTTCAAGTCCTAAGTCTTTTGACATTCTTCACAACTTCCAAAGTGTGATCTAGTAGAAAGAACACTTGGTTTAGTACCTAAAGACCTGGATTCAGATTTCAATTCTATCCTTTACCCTCTGTACCTACAGGATCAGGAGACATTCGATTGACTTCCCTGGTTCTCAGTTTCCTCCCCTATAAGATGAGGGAGTCAGGGTTTAATTGAGTCCATGTAGACTTCTGGCCCTAAATCTATGATGCAATAAACCCCAACTTAACCTGATTCTCTACATTCTGTTCACAAAATTTCTATAAAATAGACTTCCCCTTTTTGAGATACATAACTCCAGATCTATTTCAGGAATGTATCTTCCTATTTCTGAACCTACAGTTTTTAGAGTTTTGTATTACTCTTACTTGTATACTTTGTATACCTTCCCCAGTCTCAGCTTACTTAGGTGGAATAGAATTCATTTCTACATTTCCAGATGTCACAGTGAGGATATACAAGAGGGCCTAAGCGTCTATATATTGAAAATCCAGTTATGTTTTGACAACTCCAGTTTTGGTTATACTAAATTTTATATTCAATCCAAATATGTATTTGGGAGAAGAAGAGATCTGTAGTTTTACTGATTGATCTTTAGTTACATACTATCATTAAATCCTTACCAAATAAGCAAGACAATATCCTAAAGTAAAGTAATTTGAACTGTTTCAATGGCTTACAAACTATCATCAATTCATACCCTTAATGGTTCTCTTCTCCAGTTCTTCCAGATAAATAAACTCCTAACCAATAGGAAGCATCCTCTGAGTTGTAAATACCCTTCTATGCTTACCAGCCATGGCTACTCCCCAGATCAATAGCCTCTTTTTCCTCCTTTCTTCATCACCAAAAACAGTTACATATGAACATTATGCACCCCAGCATCAGTAACAGTGATAACATGCCTTGTGATAACATGATTTGTTGCCATTAGAAAGGGTGGTCAGACAAGTATAAAAGTGGACAACAATCTCCATTTTACATAAGGAAATTGAAATTAAATGGCTCGATAAGATCACACAGTTAATTAATATGTGAGGTTACATTTCTTGATTCCAAGCCCATGCTCTATCCATTGTACTACTGTACTCTTTGAACAGACATATGAAGAAACACTCTTATAAAAGCCATTGGTTTCTTGGTGAGAATAACAGAAGTCAACAGGCAGATGCCATTGTAGAATGTTGCATGGAAGGGAAGCACAGGCAAAATTTAGGAAGTGGGAAAAAAAGAAGAGGGAACTTATTGCTATCCTCTATGAAGTCAAGGAATCTATAATCTTTTTTTTCCTTCTTTTCCATTCAGACTTTTGATTTCACTGGTATGGAAAATTCCTTGTTTAAAAACTTCTCCCATTGATGCATCTTGACACTTATTATTTAACTTATGGTCTTAGAGAAGCATCTAAACAGAGAATTTAAGTGAGGTCCCACAATCACATAGCTAATATATGTCAAAGACTGGATTTGAACCCAGGTGTACCTGAACGTAAAACCAATCCCCTCTTCCCTATGGTGTCACCATAATTAACTAAAATAGTTTTTAAAAATAATGCTTATCTTTCTCTTTCATTTTCCTATTAATTCTATTCACTCCCTAGCAAATCTCTGTTCCCTTTACTCAGTCTTGTAATTTGGTGGTCATTTTGACTCTTTCTTCTTCCTCTCCATTTTCTTCCATATCCAGGGAGCTGAAAAATAGGTTTTTTCCCTTTTTCCTCAATATTGCATAATTGTTTTACCTCTACATTTCCAGAATAGCCAGTCTCATTCAAACACATATCTTCTTGTAATAACTTCTTCACTAGAGTACTTTCTTCTGTAAAGAATATTGCCTCTAGAAGACAATTCTCTCCTAGATTCAAAATTTTCCTTTGACACATATTACCTTTTTGATTTTGATCAAGTCATTCAATCTTTTAAGGATTCAGTTTTCTTATCTGTAAAATGAGGGATTTATATTAGAAGTCATTTGAGATCCTCAACATTTCTAAATTTAAGCCTTCTCCAAACCATTCTTTGGCTTTTTAAACATGCCACAGTACAACTCTTATAACACTACCCCTCCACACCCAAACCTTCAGTGATTTACTGTGAAAGTATTAACCCCTGGTCCAAGTATCCAAGGCCCCACTAACTTGTCTAGATATCCTTTTCCCCTAATAAGACAGGATTTTTTCCCATTCTCTACATTGTAACCACATAACACTATTCTTCATCTCTTGTTCTTTCCTTGGCATCTCCTGATCTGGAGGATTTGTTTGTACAATGATTCCTTATTCACTTTCCTTGGGGTGGAGGTAGGAGGGGTTGGCCCACTGAAACCAGACATCCTCACATCACTTCTGTTTTCCAGGTGCGATGTTAACTCCTTTATGGAAATGAACTCTGTCCCCTTTTATATCTTTTTTTCTGGTACAGTTGTGATTTTAAAAACATTTTTTAATGAATCATGTTGGGAGAAAAGAAATCTGAACAAAAGGGAAAGACCACAAGAAGAAAAAAAAATACAAGAAAAAGGAAAAAAGTGAACATAGCATGTGTTGATTTACAGTTGATCTCCACTCTTTTATTTCTTTTGAAGTCTCTTTCACACTTCCAGGACCTAAGGTAAAATGTTCTTCATAAAGTCTTCCTTGACTGCCTCATCCCCAGAGGTAAAATGATACTTCATTCTTCATAATTATCATAGCACATTTCATAGCACACTTTCCAGATATCTCATAGAATAACAAAACAGAGAGCTAGTGATGATTTCAGAGATTTTGTGCTTATTTCAATATTTCTTGAACTTATCTTGCTCTTCCACATATGATAGTTATTTGTACATTTTTAATCCTCCATTTCCTAGATCATAACATTGTATTTCAAGTGTCTTTCAAATAATTAGTTCCTTATTAAAATTTACTAATGAATAAATGAATGCCTAGTATCTGACAAAAGGCTAAATTCTATGATTTTGGACTGAGACTAGAGGCTTGTCTGATTCAAATCTATTATAAAAAACAGACAGAAGTCTATTTGGAGTTTTGACACAGGTCTTAGATCTTTCCTGAGCAAAATATTTCCTTTAAATGTGAGAAATTTTTGGAGAACCAAATAATTTACAGACTTGGATTAGTACTGGGAATACCCCTTTGGTTTGCTTTAGAGAGGAAATAAACCTCAAGAGTAGCCTGAGAACTAAACTATTCTCCCAGGGACCATTAACATCAGAGGTGAGTCAACTCCCCAATGATTTCTCCTTTCAAAACTCATTTCTAGGGCCTGACCACAACCAGATTATATATGGAACCAATTCTAGTAGTTTCATTTCACAATACTTATTTCTTAAGGGACTTTCCTTTCATCAATTCCTAAAACCATTTTTTCCCAGGGAGAAAAACTACACACATGTTTACCAAATAAATAAAGGTACATTTTTCTTTTTTTTTTATTAAAGCTTTTTAATGATACCTTTTTCTAAAGATGGAAAATTAAAAGAAGAATTATGGCATAGGGAATAGAGGACCATATCTAACTCTATCCTCCACTCAACTGCCAAAGGAATTCTCCAAAAACTTAGATGTCTCATGCTTTGCCCTTTCCCCATCTTTCCCTGAATCAATAAACTTCCGTGATTTCTTATAATGTCCATGATCAAAGAGAAAAACCTCTGCTTGGCTTTTCAAACCTTCACAATCTGGACCCTTCCTATAGCTACACTCTTCTAACACTTTACTGCCTTCTACAATCTAGCAACACTGGCCTTTTTGCATTTTCTTGAACATGAGCCTCCTCCTCCAAGACTCTTTGTTCTTTTTCACTGGCTTTCTCCCATGCCTTGAATGCTCTTTCATCTTACCTTTGCCCTGGAATTGCTTGAAGATCCAGAAATTACCTAGTTCAGCCTGTTTATTTTATAAATGAGGACATTAAGACCTCAGCTAGAATAAATTTGCCTAAAATCACACAAATCTATCTGGAATTTGAACCCATATCCACCACTTCCCAAATCAGAGCATCACACTGTTTCCCATAAAGAGCAGATAATTAAGTTTTTTCTCAATAAATTTTAAAATAGCAAAGATCTATTGTCGGAGACAAAATCTCCCTTTCTTTATCATTCCTTTTCCCTTCTCCCACACTCCTTTAATCAGCCCCCCAGAGAAACATTTGTTTCCACTATAAAGGAAATACATTTCCAGTGAAGTATGCCAATCAACCACCTACTAACTATTGAGGAACACCCCTTCCTGTGCAATAACACACAGGTGCCCATGGGAGAAGCTGTTTTAATTTTTTCAACTTAACTATTACGTCAAAGAGAACCAATGACAGTATGGGAAATACATAAAATTCTCCCAGAAACACACATGGGGACTTTGTACTTTTAGTAATCATCAAAGGCAAGGTCATATACTACACTTTGTCTGGTCTGGTCCTTTCATGCAGCACAAAAGGAACTTTAAACATATTTTTAGATAGTCCCCCTTTAACTAAAAAGAAAGAGGCTCTAGCCTCTAAAATACCAATAAAATTGGGCCAAAACCTTCATAATGGCACTATAACTTTGTCTATACTAGCAACAGGTAGTGGAGAATAGAACTAATTGACAAGGTAATTCCAAGCCTCCTTTATCTTATCCTCCCATAGACACTTTTGTCTAGAACTTACAATTAAGCCAGCTTTTTTCCCCCTGACTTGTATAAGTGCTTCATTTCTTTAATATTTTACTAATCTAGATCTAAAATGAAGACCCACATTTAAATGTCACGGTCAAGTTGACTCAGCACTTTCTTCTCAAAAGGCATATGGGAAAATGGTGCAATTATGTCTATCCTCAATTTAGAAGTAGGACAATCAAGACTCAGAGAAAGTTCATTAGTTCATAGCTGGAAAGGACCTTGAAGGTAATCTAGTCCAATGTTCATTTTACAAAATTGAAACTTGAGGCCCCAAATGTTTAAATCGCTTGCTCACAGTCATACACAGGGAAAATAACAGGGCAGGAAAGTAAGTCTAGGACCTCTGATTTCAAATACAGCATTCTATCAATTGCACCATCTTGCAATGAGCCATTTAAATAACTTATGCATGGCTACATAGCAAGTAAGTGTCAGATACAGAACAGTAGGTAACTCAATTCTAGATGGATGAGAATCACAGAACGTTATAGTCTGTAGCGAACTGAAAATGAATATCACTCAGAAAGAATGGAGAAGTATACGTGGAGTTTGAGCAGGCTATAGCACATGATGAATGAGGAACTAAAATGAAGAAACATAGAAAAGGAAATTATGAAGGAAACATAAGAACAAAGAAGCAGTGAGTTGGTGTAATGACTAGAGAGCTGCTTCAGTTCTTTACTAGTTGTAACTCTAAATAAATAAACTATCTACCTCTGTTTCCTCATCTGTAAAATGGGGATAGCAACAGCATCTATTCCACAAGGTTGTTGTAAAGGTCAAATGAGAGCATATTTGTAAAAGCACTTTACTATTTATTATTATTGTTATCACCCTACAAAAAAGATTGATTAGTCATGTTAGAAGTGCTAGGGATAACCACTGGACAACCTGAGTTCTCTACTGGTATCTTCTCGCTGTCACAAAAAAAAAAAAAAAAAATGTAATGATGGCCCCCAGCAGATCAGAGGATTCCTAAAAGAATTTATGAGAGGACATAGAAGAGTGAGTGTAATATGGATGGTCAAGAATAAGCCTGATCAACCTGATTGGGGGACATTACCCACTAGAGTACAGGAAAGTTTGGTAGCATGGAAAATACTTAATATCTACAACTATTATTATGCAATGGAACCTCTGCAAACATTTGCAGATTTCTGCCTGAAAATATTATCTTGGTTCATAGTTTTCCAATGACCTTCTAATTGGAAGAAAGAATTCATCTTGTTGGAAAGTCTTAAATCATTGAGATGTTGGGATTTGTTTTTCTTTTTGTTTGTTTTTATGGCATAGTACTCAAGTTGAGGATGTTTTTCAGGAGTCAATAAGCATATCACAACAAAATTTGTTTTTCTGAAAGTTCTCCAAGTTAGAACTGCTAGGGTAAGGTTGGGACACATCTGGAGAGTGGGAAAAGGTAGCATTAAAAAGACTTTTTTTTCACTTCTCTTCTTTGCATAGATAATGCCTGATTTCCCCTCTACTGAACAAGCATTGTTGCCATGGTGATGGTTTAAGCATTCTCCTAGATCAATATTGGAACAATAGAAGGTATCTCAGGTATTTCATCCAGTCTGTGAACCTACAGCCAAGCCCTCACTCAGCTGTGGAATAAAAGATTTCAACAGTGCATCCCCCATGCTAGACTGGAAAGATTTATGATATGAAAAATCAATCAATCAATATTTATGGAATGAATGCTATGCATTCAGAACCATCCTTTCTAAGGAATAAAGGGGAGGGGAACTGTGAGGGAAAGCTCCACTTCACAATCTGGATGGCCCTGCCAGCTTGGAGAAAACTAACAAACATGTTGACTGGTACTCTCTAAAAATGTCACCTGCTCTATATTTGTGAAAGTGCATTTTTTTCTCAATAGATTTTAAAGTTACCCTACCAAAAATTCATATTCTTCATCTTCCTTTTAGTTATCCTCTCATAATCTTTGGCCACATTATTATAAGTCCTTGTCTAGCTACACCAAAATTATTATTTTTTTATTTTTATTTTTTTGCTGAGGCAATTGGAATTAAGTGACTTGCTCAGATCACACAGCTAGGAAATGTTAAGTGTCTGAGACCAGATTTGAATTCAGGTCCTCCTGACTTCAGGGCTGGTGCTCTATCCTAGCTGTCCCCACAAAAATTATTAAAATTGTGAAAACTACCAAAAATAAAAAAGTACACAAAGTGGCTGCTCATATTTCAAATTGTCTGGTTGTGTACTTGGAGTTTAGAACTGAGACCTGAGGGGAAGAGCAAAAAAAGAAAGATATTATGTGCCTGAATTCTTCCTTTCAACCTCATAGATGTAAGGTACATGTACAGAAGCAGTATCAAAGTATCAAGATGTATACCTTTATTCAGAAAGAGAACAGTATCTTCAAATAGGATGCCATGGGAATCTTCAAAATAAAGCAATCTACTCAAATAATGAGTTCAGATCTCCTACTGAGTTCAAGGAACAGTGCTAAACACCAAGAAAGATACATGGACCAAATATACAGAATAAGATACATTTTTGGACAGGGCCAATATGGAATTTTTTTTTGCTTGATTTATATATATATATATATATATATATATATATATATATAGAGAGAGAGAGAGAGAGAGAGAGAGAGAGAGAGAGATAAAGAGAGAGAGAGAGATTTCTTAGGATGATTTTGTTTTCTTTTTTTCCAAGTGAAAATCCAGGGGATTTTGGAGAAAATATTGAAAACAAAAAATTGAAAGGACATGATATAGTCCCTGAAACATAATAAAGTGGATTGGGAGAAGGTCCAAGAATTAAGAAGATTCAAGTCACTACTGTTGAGCCATTAGCTATCCTGGTTAAATCACTTAACTTCAATGAGCTAGGCACCTCTCTTAAGAGTGTAAATTCCAGGAAGGTGCCAACCTGCAATGATAAAGGGAATTTCCTCATTTGAGAGTTCCATATATCAATAAAATCCCAATCCATTCCCTTTACTTTCCCTCAAGGAAAGTACAATTTAGTAAGGTGTAAAAAAAAGAAGATAATATGGTATAGTGAATGTTGGAAAGATGGCCTCAGAATATAGTAGATCTTGAATCGAGTCCTTTCCTTTCTTTGATGCTGTGTGGCAATTCATAGTGCCCAATCTAGACAAGTGACTTGTCTAGTTCATCAAGGTAGGTTTAATTTACCTCAATAAAGATTATTTCTTTAATGCACATGTTTAATATATATTGGATTATTTGCTGTCTGAAGTGGGAGTGGGGGAAGAGAGAGAGAAAAATTTGGAACACAAGGTTTTGCAAGGGTAAATGTTTAAAAACTATCTTTGCATATACTTTGAAAATTAAAAGCTATTATTAAAAAACAAAAAGTTTTTTCTTATCAAGAATTTCTATACTAGTGAGATCACAAGTCTGATCTCTGTCGGCTCCCCACCACCACTACCACTAAAACAAAATGGGAACATATAACAGCAATGGTATAAGCTAGTATGTGTTAAATGTCATGTCTGTACTATAGGACTTAGAGTAGGAAACCACTCCTAGGTAAGTGATGGCTGAACTTCAGTAGATAGAAATGAGTGGATGGCATTCCACATAAAGGGAACAGCTAGAGCAAAAGCACAGTCCATATCATCTCTGTAAACCTTAATCTGCTTATATGTAAAATCAGATGATAATTGTAGTATCTATGTCACAAGATGGTCATTAGGCTAAGAAAAAAATAATTAATATAATGAGTTTTGTAAATCTTAAAGGGCAGTGACTATGGGCAAAAGACTGAATCTTGTTTATCCTTGCATCCCTCTCAATGTCTAGCATAAGGCTTTGTCCAAAATAAGTATTAAAAAGTTATGTTGAATGAATTAATGAAAATATGAGACTTGAAAGTTGAATAGGAGATTAAAGGCTTTAAGACAATGGGGGCTTTAATTTTTGTATACCCTGAGCTGACTAGGCTGATACTCAAATGCTTGTTGAATTAAACTGAAGAAGGCAGAAGAGGATGCCATGTAAGCCTGTGATTTCATTGGTGTGCTTAAGATCCACTCTGACTGGACAAGATTCACAGAGAGTAGTGGAAACCAGAGATCTGACATTTGAGACATGGTTTTCATAGGTACTAACTAGGAGCTAGATGACTCACCTTGTCTTCCTTTATCAGTCCATAGGTGCCATTTTTATGATATTAGCAGAATTTTCCTCTGGCACTTTTTTAAGGCATGAGATTTCATGGAATCAGAGAGTCACAGACTCCCAAAGTTGAAAGGAATCCCATAAACCATTCATTCCAACTTGTTCCAAAACATGAATCCCCTTTACACAACCCCAATAAATGGTTGTCCTGCTATTAGTTGAAGATCTTCAGCAAGTGGAGGTCCACACCTTTCTTATATAGTTGTTTCATATGAAAGTGGTTGGCACTTGGTCCATCGTGGAATGTCCTGATTGCTATTTCAAGTGCTAACAAACTATTTATAAGCTTTGTGGACGCCAGGCAAGTCATTTCCTCTCTGTAGGCTTCTGTCTGTTTCTTCATCTATAAAATGATGATTTGGGATTAGATTGTTTCTAAAGCTCCTTCTCATTCTAAACTGCTATACTCTAAACAAGGGAGAACAGAATCACAGGATGTTACAACTGGGAGGTACCTTAGTGATTAACTAGGTCATTGTTGTTTAGACATTTTAGTGGTGTTATTTCCTTCTCCAGCTAATTTTATAAATGAGGAAATTGAAGTAAACAGGCTTAAATTATTTTCCCATGAAGCAAGCAGGGTTAAGTGATTTCTCCAGGGTCACACAGCTAGTGTCTGAGCCCAATTTGAACTCAGTTCTTCCTGACTCCAGACCTCATATGCTATTTAACTGCCCTACTACATCAACCCATCTTATTTTACAGATAATGAAACTGGTTCCTAGAGAAATAAAAAGTCTTGTCCTGAAGACATATAGCTAGTAAGAAGCAAAATCAGAACTAAGACCCAAATTTTCTAATGCCAAACTCAGTGCTCTTTTCATAACATAATGAAATACATAAACAGTGGCTAAAATAGCTAAGGGAAAACAAATGCACACAAAGAATAATTGTTCTGAGATTGGTAGTTTAATACTATCACTGGCTGGGATAACTATCCATACCAACCTCTCAAGAGTTCTGAAGCAGACAAAAAAAAGAAGCATCAATACATAAATTTAACTGAATCTGCTACTAAAAACTGAGGTGGCTATTATCTCTAAGATAAAATATTAAGCCCTCAACTTCTTTTTTAAAGTCCTTTACATTCTACGTCTTATCAGGAGAGATGAAAAAAGAGATCTTCTTAATTCTTTCTTGATCTTTCAATTAATTTGTATGTTCACTGTCTATTGTATATTCATTGTCCATAGTATCTATTGTCAGAGAGAATTAGTAAATAGATCTGGTAGATTTAAGAAAATAAATTTCACTTCATAGTTCACGTATGATCTTAGATCTGGAATCCAATGCTAGAAGGACTTATAGAGCCTATGGAGCCGAGTTCTCTCTTGTTAGATGGGATGCAGGCTCTTGTAGATATCTTCCAAAGGTGTCTTGGGTTGCTGTCATGTTTGGGAAGTTCTTCTCTCATGATTTCAGTTCAAGGCACATGCAGTTTGGGTGAATTGGGTTTCTTTACCTTCTGAATGAAGCAGGAAGGAGAGGACAAAAAGAATGTCTGAAAAGAGCAACTGGCTCAGTCTGTTCATTTTTCTAGACTAAGCCTGTTCCAGCTATGCAGAAAATCAAAGGAGATTTCAGCTGTTCATGTGTTAGGAAATGCAGAGGACTCCATATTAGGTCTTCTAAAAATGTTCCAAAGACCTCTCAGGAAACTTTAGAACATTAAAGAAAATTGTCTGATTTCCAACATTCAAAGGCTTATAGATCTAAAACTAGAATGGAGTTCAGATCATTTGTTCAATTTCCTCCCTTTTTAGATGAGGAAACAAATTCAGAGATATTAAGTAAATTTTCCAAGGTTACTCTCATATTAAGTAGCAGAATCCGATTCATATTAAAGTACTGTGACTCCAAATCAAGTGCAGACTTGGTAGCACAGTGGATAGAGAGGTGTGCCTGAAGAAGAACTGAGTTCAAATCTGGCTTCAGACACAGTGGCTATATGACCCTGGGACAAGTCATTTAACTCTGTTTACCTCAGTTCATCATCTATAATGTGAATTGAAGAAGGAAATGACAAACCACTCTAATATCTGCCAACAAAAATGCACAAGTGGGGCTAGAAAGGGTTGAACACAACTAAAATAATAGCAAGAAAACTCCAAGTCCAACATCCTTTCTTCTGAATCACGTTATTTCTATTTTTCGTTGTTTAACTCCATAGACAATTTTTGTCATTTGAAAAAAATGCTCCCCCCTCCAAAAAAGTGCTTTTTACCACCAAATAATGGTCATGGTTTGGGATGTGATTTTCTTAATTTGTCTTAATTTCCTAAGGATATATATGTTTATAGAATTAGAATCTTCATTGCCTCCCTCATCACTGGCCTCAATCCAACATTCTTATATTATTCCACTAGAGTGAATTTGATTGAGATTGTACATGGCTACCTCACTAAGGTACAGAATAAGAATGTGCCTTTAAAAATATACAAAGACTCCATATAAACCAGTTTTCAGATGGTTCATTGCCATAGTTCTTTCACTAACATTATGGAAAAAAAGCCCTAAATGATACATTCCCATTGAAACATTATTTGACATGTAACTTTCAATGCAATACAATCAACTCCTCATTAGCTAAACATTGTGGTAGTCTTGTGCCACAGGCAGAGATCACTGGAAAATCACTACACTTTTGATGCACCCAAATTCCACAGCACATATTCAAGTTGACAGAGCAATGTAATGAATTGGGAAAGAGCACCTATTTCACAAGCAGGAAGAATATCTTTGTTCATTTATTATCATTTATTAGTCATATAACTCTGAGTAAGCCATATAATTTCTCTGAACTTGCTTTTCTTCATCCGTAAAAGAAAGATAATAAAATTTGCTCTAGCTGTCTTATAAAGTAATGGGGAGAAAAGTTCTCAAAGAATTTCTAAAACTGAAGCAGTTCATAAATTGAGTTTTTGCTTTTGTTTTTTTGTTTGTTTGTTTAATTTGGAATTTCCCACACAAATACTTTTTGAGTTACAGAGGTTTTCCTCTACACCTTTTGTTACATGTAATTACCCTCTACAATCTAGAAAAAGGATTGATATAATGGCATGAACTTAGGAAAAGAAGTCAAAAGATCTGGTTAAAGGCCCTCAAAAAGTTGCCTAGTCAATCTGACATTTAGTTAACTCATCTATAAAATGGGAATAATAATGCCTGTTCATCCTATCTTGCAGGATAAGCTATGAGGATAAAAATAAGATAATGGATGTAAATGTGCCTTGAAAATTTCAGTGTTCTGCATATTCTATGACATTCAAGTCAACAAGTTTTTATTAAATGTTATGTTATATGCCAGATCTATACGAGGTCCTAGAAAAACAAAAATAAAATCTAATCTCAGCTCTCAAGGGCCTTAATTCAACTATAATGATACAATGTAGCAAATAAGTAAATACAAGAAAATGTGAAGACAAATAAAGTGCTATCAATTAGGGGGCTAGAAAAGGCTTTCTCACTTGAGCTATGATGGAACCTTAGCGTTTTAATATAGAGTAAGAAGATGTACATTTTGAGCATAAGGACCAGCCAATGTAAAAGATTCACAACAGAGAAATTGAACACTGAGTTTGGGACCCTCTTAATGTTCCCAGACAAGGACTTTAGTCCAAGGCTTCTTGTTTTATTGGTGTCCTAATTGCATTCCTCAATCAACTAATGTTGGTGTACCTACACAACTAACACACCTAAGAGGAACTTCTTGAATACTTCACAAATGGAAAAAATACTAACAAGGAGTTGTGAGTTATCCCCATGCCAGAATTTGTGCAATCCATTACAAAAATCAGCTAAAGTATTCTTTTAAAAATTTTTATTTTATTTTTAATTTATGAAATAAAACAAGCATTTCTATAACAGTAGAATTTTTAAAAAAAGATAATTGAGCATGAAACTGAAAATCTATTATGTACAATTTGCTATTCCTTTTAAATAAAATAAAGTTTTTCTTGAAACATGTGATTATATAGTGCGAATATCAAAATATAGATCAAACTTTAAAATAAAAAATAACAGCTAGGTGGCATAGTAGATGGAATGCCAAGTCTGGAGTCAGAAAGACTCTTCTTGTAGAATTCAAATCCAGCCTCAAACACTTACTATCTGTATGACCCTAGGGAAGTCATCTAACACTATTTGCCTCAATTTCCTCATCCGTAAAATGAGTTGGAGAAGGAAATGGCAAAGCAGTCCAATACTTTTGTCAGGAAAATCCCAAATGAGGTCACAAAAAATCAGTGACAATTGAAAATGACTTAAACAATAACAGCAAATATCCCAGAACTACAGGTAATCATCCTGTAGTACTATTCAAGCACTGAAATGATATTTCAACTACTGTAATTATCTAAATTGCATGCAGGACATAGAATTTACAGATTCTTAAAATACATACACTTCTACAATACACAAAAAAAATAATAAAAAACATCAACAATAAAAATCTAGCTTACAAGCAAGCAAGCAAACATATTTTTTAAATATTCACTATGAGTCAGGTATTATGCTAATGGCTTTATAATTATTATGTTCTTTCATCTTCACAACAACCTGATAGAGTAGGTTGCTATTATCTTTATTTTGCAATTGAGAAAACTGAGAGATATACAGATTAAGTGATATGCCTAGTGTCATACAATTTATAAGTACCTGAGACTGGATTTGAACTCAGGTCTTCCTAACTTCAGGTGTAGCATTTTATCCACAGCATCAACTAGTTGCCTCTTATAAAATCTATTGATATAATTATTTCAATTAATCTATAAAGAAAAAAGTATATTACATAATGCATATGCAGAAAAACAATAAATAAAACTGTATAAATAACAGATGTTCATATACTTCAAGGGTAATATAATCACATAAGGGAATAAACATATAAACAAAATGATAAAAAGTATGCCCTGGATAGTAATAATTAACATACACATGAATAAATGGATGCAATTACATTCAAGGTAATTTTACATAGGAAATATCTAATATCATCACCTGGATATATATGTAATGACTTCTGCTTTACTTATAACATCATACATTAGTCTTATCACAAGTCAAATGAGCCTGATTCTTTGTGACCTGCTGACTTCTCCTCCTTTTATGTAAATTGGTTGATGATACGGGTATTCACTAATCCACCACCACCACCATTGTCATAGTCATTCCTGTCATCTTCATTATCATCATCATCATTCTCTTAGGTCTATTTCCCTGAACCTGAATTTGGTGAGGAGTCAGGAAGGCTATCTATTTCTGTATTCGGGGAGTTGTCTCTGTATACTGGGGAATATCTAGAGCTGAAATTATTTTTTTTTAAAAAGTTGCCTCTGATCTCAATTGTCTCACCCTATTTGAATAGGGGTTTTCTTTCAGTTCAAAGCAAAATTGTGGGTGGTAAGATCCATTGTCCCCTTCACATGAAATGTTACTTTCAGAGACTATATTAGGTTCAAATAGTCTTTGTAGAAATGGTATGACGTCTTTGGCCTAGAGTTTGCTAAGATAAATAGCCATCACTTCTCTTTACCTGCTTAATAGGAAATCTAACCCACCCTCCTATGGGTAGTAAATAGTTGTGGTGATTTATCATTGGAGGTCCTCCTCCACTTTCAATAAAAAAGCAAAGTGCCCAAGCTCTAAGTAACTATATGTGTGTGTGTGTGTATGCTTAATATATATGTGCTAGCTTCCCATGAAAGCTGTTAACCTGTGTGTCCTTTGAATACCAAGATTTCTCTACAAAAACTATTGAATACTTCATTGCCCTGTTATAGGTCTTGACAATGCACTCAGGCATCATGCTGTCATTTGTTTCTATCAGACTTGGACAGAAGCCATGGGAATGGATAAGCTCCCTCTCAGTGGAAAGATGTATTGTTTGCATTTGTGTCACTTCCATCTTCTGAAATTCCAAAGAACAAGTCAATAGGAAGGTATGGCTCTTACCCAAATATAATCAAAATGGTGTAAAGTCTGTGACATTTTCCCAGGTGGAGTTTTACACATGAGCTAGCAATACCATCTGTTCACTCCACTGAGATGTTTGTTCTGGTCCAGAGTTGCTAACATGTTTAACAACATGTAATTGAAATGCTTGGTCTGTGGATTTTTTGTGGATGGTTAAGTGTAATTCTGGCCCTCTCAATAGGTTCTCAAACAAACATTTGCTTAAATAAGTAGCTTGCTTTCAAAGTTAATGCATTGGTCAGAATTGATCGTAATGGATAGATAATCTATATTCTAAGAAAAGCTATTTCCATAATAATTTAGTGACTGTGAATGTTTTTGTAACCACTTAAATATATGCAATATAGGTCATAGGCATGGCACCTGATCTCTTTATTTTGTTCTCTCTAAGGTGGAGTTTATTTACTTATCCAATCAGAATTTTGGCCAGCAGTTTCTCAGAAAAGTAGCCATGTTGCTACAATATACTCTCAAGATCTTAAGGATTTGTCAGACTGGCTAGAATGACAGGGGAAAATAATGCAGAATGTTGGAGGGGATGTGGGACACTAATACACTGTTGGTGGAATTGTGAATACATCCAGCCATTCTGGAGAGCAATTGGAACTATGCTCAAAAAGTTATCAAACTGTGCATACCGTTTGATCCAGCAGTGTTACTACTGGGCTTACACCCCAAATAAGTCTTAAAGAAGGGAAAGGGACCTGTATGTGCAAGAATGTGGCAGCCCTTCTTGCAGTGGTTAGAAACTGGAAACTGAGTGGATGCCCATCAATTGGAGAAGGGCTAAATAAATTGTGGTATGTGAATGTTATGGAATATTATTGTTCGGTAAGAAATGACCAACAGGATGATTTCAGAAAGGCCTGGAGAGACTTACACGAACTGATGCTGAGTGAAATGAGCAGGATCATTATATACTTCAACAACAATACTATATGATAATCAATTCTGATGGACCTGGCCATCTTCAGCAATGAGATGAAGCAAATCAGTTCCAATGGAGCAGTAATGAACTGAACCAGCTACACTCAGAGAAAGAACTCTGGGAGATGACTAAGAACCATTACATCGAATTCCCAATCCCTATATTTTTGCCCACCTGTATTTTGATTTCCTTCACAGGCTAACTGTACAATATTTCAGAGTCCGATTTTTTTTGTACAGCAAAATAATGGTTTGGACATGTATACTTATTTTGTATTTAATTTATACTCTAATATATTTAACATGTATTGGTTATCCTGCCATCTAGGGGAGGGGGTGGGGAGGAGGGGAAAAATTGGAACAAAAGGTTTGGCAATTGTCAATGCTGTAAAATTACCCATGCATATAAATTGTAAATAAAAAGCTATTAAATTTTTAAAAAATAATAATAATAAAGATCTTAGGGATATATCTGGTGGGATGTGGAATGGGAAATCTACTTCTACCAATCATAACTATAGCTTCTCAGCCCCCACTGTATTCTTTCCATTTAACAAATCAACTAATGTGATATCATCAATTCTTAACAAGAATCATTTAAACAGAAAACAAATTAAGAATAATTAAAACATAAGATTCCATCCATTTACCTGGAACATATTATTCCCCCAATTCATACAGTTTCTCCTGTAGAATAGTGGATATAAACTTACAAAACCATATCATGGCACCACAGTTCTTGGCTGTGTATCAAGATGCACATGTCCTGTATGTCCTGTACAGGGATAATGTCCACCAAAAATAATTGAGAAGCAGAGCTTCTCCTCTTCTAGGCTTTTTTATTATCCTGGATATGCCTCCTTCTATGTGAGCTACTATAATTGGGCAACTCCACTTCAAGATTACCAAACTCTTTCAGTTAGAATAGAAATATTAAGCCTAGAAACTGCAAAACTTTTACAGGAACATTCCATTGGTTAGACTCTGAGAAATTCTTACCATTTAGGAAGTAGTTAGTCATTCAGGGAAAATGGAAGATAGACAAGATAGACTTTTCTTCTTCAATTAATTCTTCCAAATAGCAAAGCTTTTCCTCATATCTCACTTTCTAAGTGAAAAAATGTTTTCTCCATTCAGCTCTTTCAAATAGCAGGTAGAATCTGAGATCTTTTGTGACCCAGCAATGAGGAATCTCCACAAACCCACTTAAAAGTTTGCTCTTGCCCCATAGAGGTATGATCTCGACCAACCTATTCTTTAGAACAGGATCTTATGTGAAATAGCTAATTTCTGTGTTATGATGAGAAGCCAAAATCCACATTTCTGTCAGCCAAGTCATAAACAGCCAATAATTTTCATTAACTATAACTAAGATTAATTAATAGCAAATAATTATTCATAAAATAATAATAATTAATTCAAATGAATAACTTTTGTCATCATCAAGTAGTTCTAGTTTTCAATATCTTCCAGTTTTTAATTTTAAATTCTCCATCAGTCATATGTAAATTAGATGCTGGGATAGAGGATACCTCAGTTCTCTTGAGTATCTTCTCTGCAGGGTTGCTTTTTTGTGTGTTTCTAATAAAAGTTTTGTTTCTATCACTTTCAATCATTAAAAGTATCTTATCACCACCTTTTGCATCACTTATGTTTTTATTATCTCCTATAAATGAGTAAATATTGTCAAGTTCCAAATGTTTTCTAATGTTTATATTTGTCTAATATAAAAAATAATTTGCCAGTGGTTTGATAATATTTGTTGGAGTTTTTTGCACATATTAAGTGTACATTTTACACTTCTTGGTGACATCAAGTACTATCTTGGATTAATAAATCTGGAGAGAGACATTGAGAGAGAGAGATTCTATAAGATAGATATTATAATAATAATATATAATAATAATATAATAAATAATAATAATCAATATAAATATATATGTACATATATATATATATATATATATATATACTATTATGTCATCTCATGAAAGTCCCAGGCTCTGAGCTACATATTCAGTTTTGTCACATTCAGTTTTCCCATCTTCTTTGACCATAGCTTTAGTGCTATGTGGTCTTCTGAACATAACTGCCTTTAGTCTTTCCTGATCTAAAGTAAATGACAAAATAAGTTGGCTACTGTTGCTACACAACTCTAGCATGCAACATCCTACTTGGTACTGATCAAGTTGGTATTCAATGGAAGGTTATCAGTTATGGATAGAATTTTGCTACCTACATATAGTATTTGAACTTTTCAATGAAATTCTCTACAAAGGAAAAAAAAAAACTTCTAGTCTGTGAGTTGGAGTATTATTAAAGTTACCACCCAGAGCACTAAAAGGTTCAATGATTTATCCAGAATCACATATTCAATATGAGCAGCAATGAGCAGCAAAGTGGTACCGTGGATAGAGTGCTAGACTTGGAAACAAGAAGACTTGAGTCCAAATCTGACCTCAGATACTTACCAGCTATGTGACCTCAGGGTAAGTCATATAACCCATTTTCCTCAGTTTTCTCATCTATAAAATGATTATTATAATAGTATCTACCTCCTAAACCTATTAGCTTTAGCAAGCACTTAGCATAATTCCTGGCACATAGAAACACCATATAAATGTTAGTTGTATAATAGTAATAGTAGTAGCAGCAGCAACAATAACAGTAGGAGCAGAAGCAGCAGCAGCAGCAGCAGTACTAGTAGTAACAATAGTAGAAGTAGCAGTATTATTAGTAGTAGCAGTAGTAACAGTAGTAGTAGTAGTAGCAACAGCAGTAGTAGTAGTAATAGTGGTAGCAGTAGCAGCAGCAGCAACAGCAACAGCAGTAGGAACAGAAGCAGGAGCAGAAGCAGCAGTAATACTACTACTACTAATATTAGTAATAGTAGTAGTAGTAGTAATAGTAATAGAAGCAGGAGGAGCAGCAGTAGTACTACTACTCTTAGTAGTAGTATTACTAGTAATAGTAGTAATAGTGAAGTAGCAATAGTAATAGTAATAGTACTAGTACTAGTAGTAATAGTGGTAGCAGTAGCAACAGCAGCAGCAACAATAGCAGTAGGAATAGAAGCAGGAGCAGCAGCAGTAGTAATACTAGTAGTAGTAATAGTAGTAGTAGTAGTAGTAATAGCAATAGTAATAGTAGAAGTAGCAGTAGGGGTAGTGATAGTAGTAGTAGCAGTAGTAGTAGTAGTAGTAGTAGTAGTAGTAGTAGTAGTAGTAGTAACAGTAGTAGTAGGAGTAGTAGTGGTAATAGTAGTAGTAGTAGTAGTAGTAATAGAAGGAGGAGGAGAAGGAAAAAAGAACAAGGAGGAAAAGTAGTAGTAGTCATAGTAGTAGTAATAGTGATAGCAATAGCAGCAGCAGCAACAACAGCAGCAGTAGGAACAGAAGCAGGAGCAGCAGCAGCAGTAATACTACTAGTAGTAATAGTAGTAGTAGTAATAATAGTAATAGTAGAAGTACAGTAGCAGTAGTGATAGTAGTAATAGTAGTAGTAGTAGTAGTAACAGTAGTAGTAGTAATAGGAGTGGTAATAGGAGGAGGAGGTGGAGGAGAAGGAAAAACAGGAGGATAAGGAGGAGAATTAGTAGTAGTAGTAGTAGTAGTAGTAGTAGTAGTAGTAGTAGTAGTAGTAGTCAGAAGTAGGACTTGAATCCAGCTTTTTCTGTTTTCAAGACTGGCTTTTTATGCATTTGGCCATTCTGCTTCTTCTGAGCTATCTTAGCTATTTGGCAGAGTAGAATTTGAAGTCAGAAATATGAGTTCAAATCTGGTCTTAGAAACTTACCAATTCTGAGATCTGCAGCAAGTCAAGTAACTAATTTTTGTCTGCCTTAGTTTCTTCTTCTACAAAGAGTGATAGCAATAGCACCTACTTCCCAGGTCTGTTGTGAAAATAAAATGAGATATTTATGAACTACTTTGCAAACCACAAAGTATTATATAAATACTAGCTATTTAGTGGAGGAAGGGAAGGAGGAGTATATGCTTCATGTGGAGTCTCACTAATGCTATATTGGATCTCTTTCTCTCTCTCTCTCTCTCTCTCTCTCTCTCTCTCTCTCTCTCTCTCTCTCGCTCTCTCTTGCTCTCTCTCACTCTCTCTCTCTTTCTCTCTCTCAAGATCTCTAATTTGGGTTAGAAAAAGGAAGTCTGCCCTTACCATTAACTACTAATGAAATGTTATTTCCAAACTTAAATGTGATTTTCAATTTGTTTTGGAAAATATTTTCTTTTCTCAAAAGAATTCCTGATTTTTTGAATGGATGCCCATCAATTGGAGAATGGTTGGGTAAATTGTGGTATATGAATGTTATGGAATATTATTGTTCTGTAAGAAATGACCAGCAGGATGAATAAAGAGAGGCTTGGAGAGAATTACATGAACTGATGCTAAGTGAAATGAGCAGAACCAAGAGATCATTATATATGTCAACAACGATACAGTATGAAGATGTAATCTGATGGAAGTGGATTTCTTTGACAAAGAGACCTAATTCAGTTTCAATTGATCACCCAAAGGAAAAAAAAAAAACACTAGGAAATGAATGTAAACTGTTTGCATTTTTGTTTTTCTTCCCAGGTTATTTTTACCTTCTGAATCCAATTCTCCCTGTGCAACAAGAAAACTGTTTGGATCTGAACCCATACATTGTATCTAGGATATACTACGACATATTCAACATATATAGGACTGCTTGCCATCTAGGGGAAGGGGTGGAGGGTGGGAGGGAAAAATCGGAACAGAAGTGAGTGCAAGGGATAATGTTGTAAAAAAAAATTACCCTGGCATGGGTTCTGTCAATAACCTGACCTAGTAGTGGTATTGCTAGATCAGAAGGAATACATGGTTTGGTTGTTTTTTGGGCATAGTTCCAAATTGCTCTTCAGAAGGGTTAGATCAGTTCACAACTTTACAATAGCGTATTAATGACCCAATTTTCCCATATCTTCTCCAACATTTATCACTTTCCTTATTTGTCATATTGTTGTATGCTATGACATGGTATCTCAGAGTTGTTTTAATTTGAGAACTACTATTCTAAAGAAATTGCTCATTTTTTTATTAATTAATAAAGCCAGCAATCCTACTTGAATCAGTAAATATTCATAGTCATACTACACTATCATATAAACAAATGAGACCATATGCAATCAATACAAGAAGGTATAATCCATAAGCAAAGATGAAAACAGCAGTACAAACTGAACTTAAAATGAAAAATACTAACAATAACTTTTCCCATGTCCCAATATACAGCACAGAGCAACCAGAAGAATCAAGTCCAACACTTATCTACATTCAGTCACATAAACCTGATGACTTGCAAACATGGAGTAACAAACAATAGTATCAAGACACTTTACCTAATTGTATTGTTTTTTTTTTTGTTATCTCTGGACAATTTATGGGAAAACTAATTGTCCCTAAGAGGCTAAACTTTTCTTCTTTTTTTTCCATCCTGAAATTTTGAAATAAAAGCAGAACTTTACTGAAATAAAAATCATAAAAAATTAAAGTGAATAAACAGAAATTGATCAAATATATAAATATATATACCTCCAAAAATGGACAATGTATTTGAAAAGAATTGGTAGCCACATGGATCAGTGTCCATTCTTTCATTTCTGCAGCTCAACAATAATTTCCCTAGGGTCACACAGATAGTAAATATAGGAGGTGACTTTTAACTCCCAAGTTTATTTCTCTAGTACTATACCTGCAGTATAATAATAGGGGCCCTGCAAAACTCCAACCTGAATCTAAAGAGTACCTGAAAAGTTAAACCCGAAGAGTACAACATAAAACATTAAAATATAACTGGGAAATGTTTAAGTAATTAAATAAAAATACAATGCAACACAGAAATGTTACTTTGTGGTTTTCAAAGTAATATACAATTTATAGAAACAGATTTCTATTTGAATTTGACACCACTGCACTATATCATATATCTCATTCATGTAGGTATTCTATTATCAGCTGAAATTTTAGTTCTTTTTTCCCTATAAATCTTCTACAAAGGATTTATATAACATAGTAGAGGCTTTCCTTTAGTTCTTTTTAAATATTTTATGAATACTTGTCAGAGAGAGCTCTAATATGGACATTCATTTAGTTCAGGTTTGACAAAATGGGTCACTCACAGGTCACCAAATTTAGCAAAAGAAGGTTTACTCTATGTGTGGTTAGATGACTCACGAATATAATCTTCAGAAATCCACCAAGTCCAAGAAACTCTTAACTACCTTGGGCTGGAAATTTTTATACTTTTAGGGACATAGAAACTGCCTTGGGAAAACCAGGTCTTTATATCATTTTATGGAAAGCCTGAACCTATAGATTAGGGAAGGAAGAGGGTCTGGGCTCCTCATGTTGTGGATAAGGTGAAAGAAAATACATCAGGAAAATGCTAATCCTGAAACAGTACTTCTAAAGTACCAAAGTTATTCATCTATTATTTCTCCTTCTTGCTATATGGACCCACCTGCTTTTCCAATCCCACATGTTTTTAAAGTCTTTTTTTTTATTCTTGTGCACAAGTCACTGCTCATGATATATTGCAGCTTACCTGTATACATAATGTTTTTTTACACTATCCTTCAGGCAAGCTAAAAATCTAATTCTACTAACATGATGTGCTCCATGATTCACAGCCATACTGATCTAAAGGAAAATGCTTATGTGAAAATATATACTTTACTTTCAATTGGTAGAGAGGAAAAAGGAGCTGATTGCATGTAATATATCTTGTAATGATCTGATATCCAAAATGCATGGAAAACTTACACCAATATATGAAACCAGAGGCTATTCTCTAATAGACAAATGGTCAAAAGATATGAAGAAAAAATTTCAAAACAATTGTAAATATGAATAACTATATGAAAAACTGTTCAAATCACTAATGATAAAAGAAATGAAAAACACCTTTAAGATTTCACCTCACATCTGGGAAAATGACAAAGATTACAAAAGACGAAAATAATACACCACTGGCAAAACCATGAATTGGTCCAACAATCCTGGAAAGTAACTTGGAATCATGCTTTTTATAAAAGCAACTAAATTATCCTATTTAATTAAAAATTTTCATGGCTAGGCATATGGCCCAAGAGGACAAAAAAATCCAATATACATGAAAATCTTCATATAAATACTTGTGTAGCAAAAAAAGTGGACATAGATGAATGTTTATTGATTATGGAAAGACTAGGAAAATGTAGTTCATTAACATAGTGGACTATTATTGTAACATAAGTAACATCAAATATGAAGAATTCAGAGAATATGGGAAAGCTTTTATGAGGTGAAACAGATAAAGAAGCATAATCAGAAAGACAATATACTGAATGAACATGTAGCACACACTCTAAAACTACTTTTTCAACTTCCAATGGCATTGGAAGTTTGAGTCCCCAGGAGTCAACTGCAAATGTAAGTGGGGTAACCTTGAGAGGCTGTGACTGCCAACAGTATAATCACCACTTGTAGCAATTAGGAAAACTGCAATTACCTTTATAAACATACTTAGTAAGGTGGCATATGGTAAGAAGAAATAGTATAAAACATCTCTCCAAAACTTGAATCTACAAAAAAACAAACAAAAAAACAATAAACACTAGAATCCAGAAGAAAAGTAGACATATGCTGAAAATACAATGTAATTCTCAGGGTTTTTTTTCCTTCTTGATCTGAATTTTCTTGTGCAGCAAGGTAACTATATAAATATGTATACATATATTGAATTTAACACATATTTTAACATATTTAATATGTATTGGACTACCTGATATCTAGGGGAGAGGATAGAGGAAAGGAAGGGAAAATTTGGAATAGAAGGTTTTGCAAGGGTCAGTGTTGAAAAATTACCCATGCATGTTTTGTAAACAAAAAAGCTTTAATATAGATAGATTGATGGATGGATGGATGGATGAATAAATAAATAAGTAAATAATAAATAAATAAAGTATTATTTGCTTATGGGATTGATTTCTCTCAGGAGAAAGGATACTGGGGAAAAGTCTAATGCTCTAAAAACAAAAGACATTGAAAAAATCTATTTTAAAATCATTAGAAGATAGGAGTATCTAAAGCCCCTCTTCATCAATAGATATTTTTTATTATTACTTAGACTTTTTTCAGGATGTTGTTTGTGATGCTAGTAATGTCCTTGGGTGAGAATATGTCTCCTCTTTTTATGCTTCACTTAATTTTGATACCATGAAGAAAGTGATTGAGCTTGGGAAAAACATTTCTCTCCTCACCCCACCCCCCCCAAATAAAGTAATTTCTGAGACCAAGGCAATAAATCTATGGAATTTGAACATTACTTGCCCTTCCAATTGGAAATAACAGGATGAAAAAAAAATGGTTGTGTTTTAAGAGGAGCAGCAATCATCTAAAGAGATTTCCTGCCAATACAAGGAATTCTGATAATCATGAGATCTTGAGGAGCTAGGTGCAACTGGCTGAGAAAGAATGAAGTATTGATGGAATTGCTCTCTAAGGCAAATAGGGAGAGGCACTGCTCAGGATCAATTTAGCTTCATATTCCCACCCCTTGTGGAGGTTGCCAGTAGCCCTGCTTTGTTGTGTCCAGTCAAATCCATGAGGTTAAATTTCCCTTATAAATTTGTTCATTGCTCACTTCATCTTTGCTGAACTCCTATGGACCAGTTCAGCACAATACTCTACCTTGTTGTGTCTTTCTTCTCCCTCCTCCTCCATGCCATGTGTTGTCTCTCCTCTCATCACTACTACGCTTCTATTCCTTTGTTCTTGTAGCTAATTAACTCTTTTAGGATGTTAAATTCCTGTTAGGATTTTGTCTACCAACTAAGGGTATATGCCAGTCTCATGAGGTGTTCCCTTTCTCCTAGTTACTTGTGAATTCCACTAGGGAACTTGTCTTTTTAGCTGTTAAAACCCTTTTCTTTGCTAACTTTATGCTCTCCCAACTCTATTTAATTTTTACCATTCCTGGCATCTGTGGTGTCTCTTCATTTTGTCTGTAATCTCTTCTCCTAAATAAACCTACCTTTGCCAAAGAGAATGGCCATTGTGAAGTCTTCACATGAATGAATCCCAACACTGGGGGCCTGAACCTCAATCTCATCATTTGATGCAAATCCCAAACACATCATTTGGAACTAGAAATTGATTTCCTAAACCATACATCATTAAGACTAAGTTCAGAGAAAAGTATTTCCCACAGGAACATCTGACCTTGCTACCACCAGCCTTCTCAATAATCTCATATGGCTCCTTATACCTATGGGATCAAATAGAAAATCCTTTATTTTAAGTTGAAAAGCTAAAGCCCTTCCATCTTTCCAGTCTTCTTATGCCTCATTCCCCACCACATACTCTTTGACCCAGTAACATTGGTCTCGTTGTTATTCCTCAAGCAAGATACTCTACCTCTCATCTCTGGACGATTCTTCATCCCTAGAGCATTTTCTTTTCTCACCTCCTACTACTGGTTTCTCTGGCTTCCTTCAAGTCTCCACTAAAATCTCATCTTCTACAATAAATTTTTCTCAACCCTTTTTAATTCTAATTAATTATTGTCTTCCTTCTGTTAATTATTCCCTATTAATCCTACATATAGTTTATTTTGTACATATTTATACAAATATATTTATCTTATATATATTTACTGTTTGTATACTATCTCCCTCATTAGACTATGCACTACTTTGACAGCAGACACTGCCTTTTGCCTCTATCATCCTTAGCACTTAGCACAGTGCTTGGCACATCGTAGTCACTTAATAAATACTGATTGATTAATTGACCTATAGAACAAATCTGACCTTTAAGCAATTACTGTAACCCCAGAGCTTGTACACTACTCTATTTCCATTTTGCCTCAGGCTTTAATGTTCTAAATGGTCCTAAAAATCTCAAAAATCCCAACCTGTACCCTAAAAAACTTAAGTAGTTCCTAGCCCAAGCAGTCCTTTTTTAATGCATTAATAATGCAATAATAAGTTTCTTTTCCTTTGATTCCAACTATTTCTTGATTCTCAGTCTTGCACACTTCATGGTAGGTGAGGTTCTACCTATGTTCTCATGGAACCCAGGCTGGGAAATTCTCATGACAATTTTCAGAGAATATTTTTTAAACAAAGCTATCCTTCAGCATCTGTCCTAGAATCACATTTTGTTGTTGTTCAGTCATTTCTTTCATGTCTGACTCTCCATGACTCAATTTTGGGGTCTTCTTGGCAAAGATACTGGAGTAGAATCACATGGTGGTTTATTAAGATAATATGAGATATGCACGTTCAAGAAGAGACTTTTAGGCTGCATTTTTCTCCCTTGAATATATTTTTATGTATGATAAAATAACAACAGGCTGAGTAGGATCAAATATGGTATTTTTTTTTCAAAAAATTGTGTAACTAGAGAGAGAAACCCTGTAGTAAGCAATCATCTGCGAAAGCCTATATTCCATTTTCATATTTTAAGCAAGGATATTCTCAATGCATATGTAAACCATTCTCATGAAGACTTTATGAAATAAAAATAGTCCTATTGGTCATAAGTTGTGAATAATAAGTTATGAATATTGATTTTATCACCTTTTGGGAGGAGACCTAAATTAGGAAAATATACTAGTTAGCCCACCACAGGTCAGAACTCCAAATTCAAGAGATCAGCTAACCTCAGTCTTCTCAGTTGCAGAGATTAAATGTATGAACTCCCATACCCATCTCTTTCTTCTATTGTTAATGAAACACTAAGAAATCTAATTCCTCCATGAATTTATTTCTGGTACTATGAAATGTGATAGAAATTTCTACTTCCTGGAACTTTCTCATATTCCTTCCAGTTTAAGTATTCTATGAATCTATGTTTCCTGTTTCCTCCCACCCTTCTACCAAATTCAGAATATCATTTGCTACAGTAATCAGATATGAAGGTATGTCCTTCAACAAACCATTTTACTTTTTAATGAAAGATAGATGCATAAAACTTTATACCCATCTATGGCCTTCATCCAACTTACACTTCCAACCTTTCAACTCTTACCAGAGAGGCATTAAAGTATATTGCCAACCTCCTTTTTGCTTGTCTTCTTATACTCCCATAGAAGAAGACAGAATTAGCTATCAACATAAACTTGAAGTATTTGGGAGTTTTTCTGATTATTGAATAAAGGGGAACACATAAACTAAAAAAATCCTGGCTTGATATTTTGTTGGACACCGACCTATGCTTAGTAATTATTATAACAAAAAGCATTTATATAAAATATGCTCTTGCAAAAGAAACCATGACAGCAACTATATGATTCTTTATCGATTTCAGCCACAAAGATTTCATTTCAATGGATTGCTACGTTAAACTGATAGGGTAACAAAATTAGATTAGAAGGGACAAACAACAGGAAAGACTGCTCAAAAGTAAATGATGAATGGTGGGATATAGGAATGTTCCTATGGTGTGGCTTCATTGGCTAACCTGTTAAAGGCAAATCTGTACCTGAAAGTGAAAAGACATCAAAAACCTACATATTGCTTGGAGTATTAATTAGGCATAAGAAAACTATGGTTCAGAAGCCAGAAAATGCTTTAAAACATTCAATTCATTTGATAATGAATAATATAGGCATACAAATCATTGATGAAAGAACCCCAATAACCCAAGCTAGTGCAAAAAAAAAGTTTTAATTGACTAAAAAAGGGATAAAGTGGATATACTGTTCCACCTACACAACTCATTTACACAAAAGACAGAAGAACAAATTGATTTATAGATGGTTCAAATAAGAGATTTATTCCTTGGCCTCTGCAAAGACAGTGAAGGTTGATGAAAATTCAACTATCTAAATTCATAGCATTTCAGTAAATCCAGAAACTTGCAGACAATACAGATAGATTTATTTTGGTCTGGGGAAAACAGATTCTACTCAATTTTGTCTTTATTAACTATAATTTTTAAAATAATGTACTAGGAAAGCAAGTCATGGCTTACAAAAGAAATGCAATAAATCTTAAGCCTATTTAAAAAATAAAGCATGTATAAATAAAGCAATTGTTGGTATAATTTGAACCCTCATTTTCCCCTTTTATCTAAAACATCCAGATAAGTAATATAAAAGTATAAAGAAGTGGAGAAGGTGCTTACATTATCTAGATTATAACTTTTTCTAGTCTTTGCTTTCCTTGACTAAAAATAACCTTTAAGGTGCCAGGTTATTATATAAAGAAGGGTGAACATGGAAGCCAGAACCACTGGCCCCTTATACAATGAGTCACTAAGGAATAAGAATGCTTCCAAATCCTGAATGGCAATACCCTGAGCGTAGGAGTTAATGCTCACTCCAAACATATACACCATTCAGCCATTCATTAGGCTCTTGAGAATATATGTGAATTATATGTGCTTGTTTCTTCAGCCTTGTCACCCTACAACCTCCCCAACTGGATTATAAAGCTAACCAGGTACATCATTTGAAATCAAGCAAATGTGGGAGGAGGTGATTATTGGCTCAAAAAGGAACCATTATTTCTTCACCTCGGGGAACTGTAGATAAGTTTTCTTCAAAGACGAAATTTGTCACTGCAGATGCTACAGATAAACAATTTATTTCACATCAAAGCTCTAGTCAGGGACAAATCACAATTTCAAATTTCTCTGCCTGAAAAAATTCTATCCAAAGAGAGGCTGCATCAGACTCCTAATTTCTGCTGGTTGTGGGAAAAGAGAACAGAGAGAAGTGAAAATACATTTTTAAATGAAACAAAAAACTGACATAAAGAAAATCTGAACAAATTGCAGCTTGTGTCAAAAGAAGGTAGTTTGGTTAATGACAATAAAGAAAATTTGTTATATTATCATGTAACAGTGATAAATGACTTTGGTAATAAAATAAATTCTATGTTAGCTCAAAGATAAACTTGAATTAAATATAAGAAAACCACAAGCTTGTAAAAATCTATAGTGTTCTAAAAAGCATACTTTTGTATTTGTTTTTCTCTTAAGAGTCTGCAACCTCAATAGCTAATCTACTATTTCATGCTTATAATCTAAACCAATAATCAAGCATCCTTTAAAGCTTCAGTTACTATGCAACCTAGATTTTCCAAGACAATTCAGTTATCAAATATATAGTTCTCATGGTCACCATTTGAAACAGGAAATGACCTATTATTTCAATGACATTGGAAATGCTATGTGGAAACTTTACCAATGCAAATTACCAACTGTTCCAAAACTTAGAAGTCGCTTGGGCAGCTGGGAAGTTAAGTGCATTGCCCAGAAACACACAACCAGAATGTGTTAGAAGTAAACCTTGAACTCAGATATTCTTAACTTTGAGTCTGGTTCTCTATCCATTTTTATCATGTTCTTCTTAAAATCCATTGAAATATTCAGGAAATTTCAATAGAGAATAATTGAACATATAAAGTTTTCTCTAATTCCAAGCTGAATGCCCTCTAATACATGTTTTTTACCACCAATCCTCACCCAGAGACATTTTGAATCTATGACTCATGGAACACCATGATTTCAGAATATTCAAGATTGCAAATGGTCCAAAAAGCCAAGATGTGAGTTAAGATGAGTATGAATAAGTTGTAGCATATTGCCAGTGTGATACCCCATTTAGCAGTTAGAAATTACTTGGGTTCAGTGAGGGGTATTTTAGAAGTATTTGCTCCTCAGCTGATCCAAGTCACTATAACAAAACAGAATGGGAACTTTTAAAATCAAGCTATTAAGTGACTGTTCTACTACCAGACCACATGGGAACCATAATTCAAATAGATAAGAAAGAAAATGGGACAAAATTGCAAAGCAAGTAATGGGAAAATCAGGAAATAAAAGCGTTTTCAGTCCTCATAGACAAAGTCACCAATGATCTCAAAGTAAATGGTCTTTTCTTAATTCTAAGCCTTCCTGACCTCTCTACAGTATTTGACATTGTGGATCACTTCTTCCTGGATAATCAGAACTCTGTCTTGGGTCTGCTCCTATCTGTCTGACCCATTTTTATTCATCTCTTTTGGTGGATCATAATATAGATTGTACTCCTTAATTTTAGGGCTATCTCAACATTTTATTTTTCTCCCATGTCTTCTTTTCTTTTTAGAATTCCTCACTTGATTATTTCATTAGTTCCTATATGATTACTTATCATTTTTTGCATATTTATACAATGACACATAGTAAGCATTCAATAAATTTTTTGATTGTTAATTGATTGAATCATAGAGATCTATATATGTTTCTCACCTAAATTCTTATTTCACATCATCAGCAGCCTATTGGAAATTTCTAAGTTACTATGCAACCTACATTTTCCAAGACAATTCAGTTCATAAGAACAAAGCAAATACAAAAAAAGAAATCAATATCTTTTTTTCTAAACCCATCCCTCTTCTAGACTTTCATGTTTCTATTGAGAAACTATCATATTTTCAGTCACCAGGATTCATAATTTTTGAATTATCCACTCATTATAGTATGAATCCAACCTCCAATTCTAATCTTATTGTACTCTATTCAAATTGACCTTTTTGTTTTAACTCTCACCCAATATTCTATTTTCTACCTCCACACTTTTGTTTGCCTGTTCCCCTCATCTGGAACACATTCTCGTTATCTACACTCTCAGAATCCTTGGTTTTCTTTATAATACTCAACTCAAAGTTCATCTCCCTATATAAAATATTTCTTACCTCCTCAGTTGCTGATACATCCCTTGAAAAAAAATTATCTTGCATTTGTTTGGCATATGATTTGTAAATACTTGGTTTATATGCACTTATATGTGTACAAGTATTCTTTGCTTTGCGTTAGAGAAAGAAAAAAGAAACAGTTTCTAAACACAAAAAGCTTATATTCTATTGAAACCATGTATACCAATAAATAAATGTAAAGTAATTTCAGACCTAGGGGAGAGGATTAAGCATTTCAGAAAGGGGAAGGCTTGGGGGGAAAGGGCACAAAAATCTAGAATAACCTTATGTAGTGAGTGGATCTTAAGCTAAGATTTGAATGGAACTGGGAATTCCAGAAGTAGTAGTAAAGGAGGACATGTTAGGCATAAGAGACAGTCCATACTGAGCCACTGAGATAAAGTCACTGATCCCCAGGAGCATCACCTATTATAGTTTTATTCTCAAAAAGATATGTTTATTAAGTATCTTTTAGCACATAGCAAGATGTGTCTATGCTATAGGTAGGAGAGAACTGGAATATTTGGAGGAAAATGTTGAAGAGAAAAATAATGAAAAATCATCTAGAAATCTGTGACCCAATTCTTGTTCCTTTCTGAAATCACCATAGGTGGTTCCATAGTCTGTTTCTATTGACTTATGTGAACATGTGAATTGGGTCCCTGGTTCTCATTGATTAATCACACTGTGGGACAAATCAGCCCAGAAAGCAATTGAATTAGAAAGCTTCTTTATTTGCTGAACAAGATAAATAAAACCCAGGAACAATCCTTTACCTTAGACCATTATGACTCAGTTGTAAACTCTCAGCACAAAATAATCCTGTGAATATCAGGAGAAATGAAAACTATGATTATTATTGCTAACACTATTTCTTGCTATTATTAGGAAATTTAAAATAAACTCAAGAAGGGGTTAGGGGGAAGCATGAATAAGATTGTGCCTGATGTAACACCTTCAGAACCTGTAGGAATAAGAAAAAGTAAAGCTTTCTGTGTTGGTGCTTTGATTGAATTTATGCTGAATACATTCAATTAAAGTTATTTCTTGTCTATGATTTTAAATAGAAGAGCTCAAAGGACTTTAAATTGAAAATAGCCAGAAAAGGAAATCAGTGATGTGCCCTTTTTGTTTGTAGCACAATACAGAAGATACCTTTCTAGTTAATAATTATCTATCATGCAATATAGTGCCTTTCACTTAATTTGATCACAACTTAATTAGAGCCTTGGCTTCATTTGATCAGCTCTCCAGGAACCAAGTAATTTGCATCTGCATTGTAGTTGGGCTGCTCCTTTTGATCACATTCTGTTGTTAACACTGGGTAATTCAATCCAGATTGCTACAGACCAGCCACTGAAATTCATTACATAATTCTTCACTTCAATACAAAGCTATCTGCATCCTCTGTCATTTTGCATACAGACTAATTTCATTTATTTTTATACCAGAGGGGACAAATGAGGTTACAAATAGCAAAAGTGGTGCAAAATACCTAGCAATCCTGGCAAGTTAGCAATATAAAAAAGTGTATTTGTTGTATGAACTCTCATAGAATGAAAGCACAGAAAGAAAAGATAGTCCAGCCTCACAAATTCTCAATAATCTGTTCCAAAAGTGGAGTCCTTAATCTAAGTCCACATTATGTCAGATCTGGATTGCTAAAATAGCTCTCTAACTTGTTTTCCTTCCTGAAAGCTCTATTATTTCCTTAACATCCCTGCATTTTCACCCTATCCCAGCATCTTGTACATTCCCACTAAATTATTTCACCTAAAACATTGCCTTGATCATGGAAAAAAATAACTATTCCACTCACTTATTCCACAAAGGAGTCCATTCCACTTTTGGATAACCCTGGATAGAATTATTAGGAAGTTTTTCCTTACATTGGGCCGAAATTTTCTTCCTTAAAATTTCTACCTACTGTTCCTAATTCTGCTTTCTGGGGCCAACCAGGACAAGTTATTATTTTATCAAGTTCTACAAAAGTATCCCTTTGGCAATTTAATTGACATAACATTAAAAAACATAAGTTACTTTTAGCAGTATTATCATTTTTATTGTGTTTTCATTGCCTAGCCATGAGACACTGAATATTATTCCAGCTTTTAAGTTCTCACTTATTTCTTAAGGAAGACATTATAATTGGATCTACACAAATCTTTTGCATGCTTTAGTAGATTGATCCTGAGACACTTTATATATTTCTTATGTATTTAGAAGGAGATTTTCCTTTCTGTTGTTGTTCTTGGATTTTGTTATTATTAGAAATGCAGTTGAGTTTTGAAGGTTTATTTTGTGGCTTGCAATTTTACTAAAGCCATTAATTGTCCCAATTAATATCTTTACTGATTCTGTAGGATTTTCCAAATATACTATCATGCCATCAGCAAACAGGGATAGTTGTCTCATTTTGCCTATCTTTATACCTCTAGTTTCTTTCTCTTTTCTTTTATAGAAGAGAATATTGTATCATGGTTTACTTACAAATTCTAGTATACCTCCATTGAATATGACACATGGTTTGGTTATGATATTTTTTTAAAAAGGTTCCACTATCCTTATAAATTGTAGGGTTTTTAGCATACATGAGTATTTTGTCATCAGGTTTTTTCACTTATTGACATAATCCTATGGTTTTCTATGTTTTGGTTTTCAATATGATTAATTTTATTGATTGTTTTTCTAATGTGCCATGTATATCTCTGACAAAAATCTATATTGGCCATAATAAATAATGTCTTGGATAAATAGATGTAGTCCAATAAGATTTCATTTAAAATTTTAAAATGAATTAAAACTCATTAAGGATTTTGACCTATAATTTTCTTTTTGTGCTTTATCCCACCCTGATTTGTATATTATAACTAAATCTCATGAAAAGATTCTTGCAGTGAGATTTCTCAATTTTTGAGAATAATTTATAAAGAATGGATAAAAATTGTTCTTTACAAAGTTTGATTAAATTTTTCTATGAATCCATCAGAAGCAGAAGTTCCCACAGAGTCACACATACCTTAGTAGTTTGTTTGTTTGTTTTTTACAAGTTCTATTTCTTATTTTGAGATTTGATTACTTAAGATATCTATTCTTTTGTCAGTTTGGAAATTTTATAATTTTGAAGACATTCCTATATTTTTCTTGTTTGCTTAGTTTTATTATCTTATCCCTGTGCTTAAGTACCTACTTTTTCTTTTTATTTGTCTTGGCTTCATTGTGATTTCATCATGCTCATTTGCTATTTTATTTTATTTATTTTATTCTGCTATCCTGTTTTTAAAAAGATTAATTAAATGATTATTAAACTTATTGATCTTTTAAATAAACTAACTTTTACTTTCATATATCATTTCTATGTGTCCAGTTTACCCATTTCTCCTTTAGTTTTTAATATCTCCTTTTCTGTGTTTATTTTAGGTTTATGCCTTTCTAGTTCTAAAAATGCATACTCAATTCATCAATACTCTCTTTTTCTATTTTGTTGATTTATTTTTGAAAAAATATTATTTTCCCCCTGAGGACTGCTTTCACTGCTTTTCAGATACTTTAATATTTTATATCGTCATAATTTTTTCACAAAATTATTGTCTTGACGATCTGTTCTTTGACCCATTTATTATTTAGGATTTCATTGTTATCTCCACTTGGGTCTGTAGCTTTTGTTTATGATCCTTGAATCAATGATTAATTTTATTTCATTATTCTCTATATAGCATATATTTACTCTTTTGGTATTTTTAACTTCATTTGCCATATCTGTGTCCCCTAATACATAATGTTGATTTTTATAAAAGTTCCATGTGGTACTGAAAAATATGTCTATTTTTATGTCCTCTTAGAAGATGTCAAGTTTTTTAGTTCAAGTTTTTCCAAGAATTTGCTTTTCCACAAATTGGCATTTTCTTTTTTTTTTAATGTATATTTCTGTTAGACATCTAAAATGAGGGCAGGCTATTAAAATCTGCTGTCACTGTTGTGTTATTAGGTGTTCTTATAACTCACTTAATGTTTCCTTTATTAATGTGGATTCTAAGGCATTTTAAATATATGTTTAATAATAATATTCTTTTGTTATCTATGGTTTCTTTCACCAAACTGTAATTTCTTCCTTCCTTTTAAATTTTTGAATGTTTGTTTTTGTTTTGTTCAATGGTAACTTTTGCTTTCTTTTTGGATCCAATTAATGTATTGCAAAATTTTTCCCCAGCCTCTTAGCTTCTTTCCATATATGTATCTGTTTTTGAAATGTTTCTTTCATGGGATTCTGTTTTCTTATCCAATCTATCACTCTTTTCATTTTATTAGATTGTTTAACTATTCACACTTAAAGTTGTGAGATTTAAAGTTACATTTTCCACCATTTGTCTCCAATTTTGTGCTGTGATTTGTTTTTTGCATTCCCTTCTATAAACACAATACTGTTTTTTTCAGTTATTTAATCTTTTTTTTTTTAAGGTGACTGTATTCCTATCATATATCTTCCCTTCATCCCTAACCATCTCTCTTCATTTGTTACTCCTTTCATTTTTGGAGGTTTGATTATTGGTTCCTTTTGCTTTTATCTGATTATTGAATACTACTTTCTATCTTTGCAGTTAAGTAGACTCTCCCTTCTTTTCCTTATCCTGCTGTCTTGTTCTGTTCGCAAGTTTTTTATTAATATTTCATTTTCTGCATCTTTTTCCTCCAGAGCTCTGTTATAGGACTGAACATGACTTTGTTATTGGCTACCAAGGCCTCAGCAAATGTCTGTAGTTTGGAATATAGATTGCCACTCACTGGAAAAGAGAAAGGGGCCAGAGTATATGTTGCATTTTGTTGTAAGGACTGGGTCATTTTGTACAGCCTTGCTGTCAGGAGCAAAAAGGGGATTTGGGAAAAAAGTGACAGAAGTCAGGCAATGAGTCATGAATATTTTGTTTTCTTTTCTTTTACCTTATCTGTGTCCTGGACTATAGGAATGCTTTATCTCTAGCATATAATTTCAATTTTGGAGAGATTGGAGAAGTCATGAAGATCAGAAAAAAAAATGCTTAGTCTTCTGTTTTATTAGTCATGGTCTAGAAGCCAAAACTATATCTTCTACTTCTTTATCTCTTCCACAATAATCTATCATAATGTTATAGATGTGTTGCCATTCAATAACCCCCATTTTTTACATTTATCTAACACATGATACAACTAACAGCCGAAACATGTACCAATACCACAAACATGTAACCAATATTAGCTAGCTAGGAAACAAACATTTATGAATTGCTTATTTTTTGTCACCATGATGCTAAGCATTAGGGATCTAAAAATAACCAAAAAGGAAATCTCTGCCCTCAAAGAGTTTCCATTCTAATAAGAGAAGACAATATATAAAGAGGAATTGAGAGGGGAGACTAGGGGAGGTACCCTCTCCACTGGGTATGGGGTAGAAATCCAAAGAATCCAAAGTTTAAGCTAAAAGGAAATAAAGGATGGATATCTTGGGCCTTTTTTTTTTAAATGGAAGACCAAAAAAAATTCACCAATGAGAAAAGGGAGTCAAAGCAGTGGGATATTCCAGGATGAGTAGGACCCACCCCTGTCAGAATCCCAGTATGAGAAAGCAAGTGAAACATAATATCAAAAAGAGAATTGGAGTCACAACTAAAATTTAAAGATGAGGGCTATCCTTCAGCAAAATGAGGAAATTATATGACATATTTAACCTGAGTTTGGGCAACCACTTATTAGCATTCATATCTCCTGTATGGTCTGGCCTGAGTGATATCTGAGGTCCCTCCCAAGGCTAATATTCTATGACTCTAATGAAAGGTGAACAATCTTAACTCATGCTTTATAGAGATGACCAAGAATCCTATTTCATTCTCATATAATGACAGCCATTATGAAAGGAAACAGGTTCTTTAAGGTAACTAGTAAATATCCATTTTTAATCTAGAAAATCAAGTTTGGGTGTTTGGGAATCTGATTTGACTCTCTTCACTGAAGACTGGCAGAACACCCAATCACCTTGTGCAGTAAATCCAGGGCTTTAGTTTTAGGGGAAACTATGATGTTCAAAAGCTTATTATTAACAGTAGATTTTTTTACTCACATTTTTTTTTTCTGGCAATGCATTAATCTGTGTGATTAATGTCTATGAGTCAAACTACATGGGAGCCAAATGAACCTGCACTGACCAGACAAACTAAGTAATCCTCAAATATCCATTTTTCTTTGTTCTGTGTGATATTCTTATTCATATTTTCACACTGACTTGCTAGTCACATTTTTATGATGATATAATGTTTACAAGACATTTTTCTTACTATCATATGAGATAAGTGAAACCATAACTGACAATTTGGCATCTGGGGCAAGTAGTGTGAAATTCACTCTTAAATCAACATTTTAAGATGAATTTGGATAGGGCATAGGTAGAGTTTGGGGAGAGAAGTCACAAGATGAAAGATCTTATAGAGGGAGAAACTCCCATGATACTATGAGGTAGACAAGTAGAGCAGAGAAAAGTCAAAGAAAAGTTTACTTGGGATGTGATCTTTAGGAAGGAGGAAAATCAACATTTAGAATCTTCTTGTGAAAGCTAAATTTCCATGCTCTGGGACAAAGTCCTCATCATTCAGTCCCAATTATGACTTTGGAAGTATTATTTTTTACATTTTTGGGATTGGTACACTAAGACTCAGAGAATTTAGGTGACTTAGCAATATTCACACAACTAGTAAGTGTTCAATCTGGGATCCAAGCTCAAACTGGCCGACTTCAAATTTAGTACTCTATTATACTGTTAGTTCTTACCTTATTATGGCCTATCCGATATACCAGCAGTGAGATAGCCTTCATTTCTTAAATGTTTGTTAATTTCCTCTTTTAACATTTTTTTTTAATTTTTAAAGCCTTTTATTTTCAAAACATGTGCACGGATAATTTGACAACATTGACCCTTGCATAGCTTTGTGTTTTAGATTTCCTCCTCCTTCTCCCTACTCCCTCCCCTAGATGGCAAGCAATCCAATATATGTTAAACATGTTAAAATATATGTTAAATCCAATATGTATAAAATACTTGTTAATTTTTTTAGAGATATTTATTTTTACATTACCTTCCTGTCTCAATAAGTCCCTCTCCAGCTAGGAACCCCTTGTAATAAAGAATTTAAAAATAAAAAATATCAATAAAACTCACCAAACCATCAAATGAGTCTGATATTATGTACAATAGTCCTCTTAGAGTCCCCTGCTTCTGCAAAGATTGGAGAGGAGTATATTTTTTTCAACTCTTGCAGGATACCAGTCTTCAATAGGTAGTTTTTTATGATTGCTGAGTATCTGGTTTTCCTCAAGGCCAAACAGGCCAGGAGAAGTGGGACATAAGAGTATCTAGCCATAGAAGAAATAGTGTTCAGTTTCTCCTGAAGAGTACTTATGAGTTTATTTAAACTATATAACAATGCAAATTATTGCTCTACCATTGTAACACTTTGGTTTGATGGGACATACTGGTCCCCTTGGTGATGGTAGCGGGTAGGGATATTGATGAGGTGAAAAGATAGAACAAAGTAGGCATTAAGAACTGATCAGTCTAATCTTAGCTCTGTCCCTGCCTCAGGACACATTATGTACCCTTTCTAAACCACAGACAATTTTCTTGACTGCTGAATTAGCCTATCTCATAGGGTTGTTGTGAAAAATCATTGATTAAAAATAGCCTTGCAAAATAGCTTACAAAATAAAGTGCTAAACTATAATTCTGGAAACATGCTGGGTGTCCCTACCCTGTCCATTTAACTCATAAATATAAATTTACCATTAGCTAATAAATCCTTAAGAACATAGTTCTTAATCAATACCACATCAACAGCTAAAAAAAATCTGCACAAAACCAGAATGAATCAATCTTCAGTTAATAGAAATCAGTGATTTCATGTAATTGAGACTATTCTCAAATTGCAAATATTTTCCAAAAATTATGACCTTCAAGTTATATATTAGTCCACAGTTCATTCTATAGTAATCATCATTATGCATGGTTAAGAGTGTATGATTGCCACCCTCCTTCCCCCCCCACCCTCAAAGATGAATATTTCTTTCCTTTCCACCTCACTTCCTACTTCTATGAAGTCCATGTCTTCCACATTAAATATTGCAAGAAGTAGAATGGGGGTTATTGGCATCCTTCCCAGATTTCCCTAAGCCCACTAACCCTTATCTCTCCTGCCCAGAGGGAAGGATTTCTCAAGCACTTCACAAGAAATGACCCAATTCCTGTGAGGACACTCAACATTATTTTCTCAGAAGCCATCAAGGAGGAAGTGGCCACTACTGCTGTTACCATTCCCTCCTAGGAACCTTTCTAATTATCTAATAGTCATGGAATACTGTGAATCTTGATTCTTCCTTTGACAACTCACTGCAAACTCTTTAGTTCCTGTTTGCTTTTATGCCCTCCTTCCCCTCTTCTTTATATCCTTACTATCCTTCTATCCATATCCCCAGCTTCTAGACATGAGATTCCCACATGCTTATTGGAGAATCAGATAAAAAATTGCCTAAGGCGATATTCTCAGTGGAGAATAGAGGAGGCAGAAAGATCTCAGTAAAACAAAAAAGAAAGTACTTCCTCCTGATGATGTCCTATAAGGACAACCAATTTTTCTGGGACCCCCGTGCTTTTAAAACTGCTCTTCAAGGTGGATATGCTAAATAAACTTCAATGATAGCTTCACAAATGAAGGACATTGAACAATAATGTCTTTAGATAATTGTACTCTTTAATGTTACAAGGTTTTATTTGCTAAATATTTTAGGAAAAGAAGCAGGTTACCTAAATAACAGAAAGAGAAAAAAAGGGTCTCCCTCCTCTCAATCCCTCAATCTCAATTCCTTGTGCCTAAAAACCAATCAGAGTTGGCTTTGGGACCCTAGAAAAGGATGAAAGATCATGGGGTAAATGGGCTCCTATTTCATAGCCTATAGGTTCACCCATACCCTTTATACTTTTGTTCTATTAAAAGATAGAGAACATTAAGCAAACATCTGCCATGACTGAAAAATGCTTTGTTGGACCATACATACATCCAAACTTCCTTTAGGATACACAACCCTGACATGGTGGGCTGTGAACAAAAATGATAAAGCTGTTTATTGGCTTGCTTTCACTTAGGTGGTATATATTCACTTTCTGTCAACTTACTCTACTAAGTAATAAGCCTGGTGACATTCCATCCTACTAGAAGATTATTTTCTGGAGTGGTCTGTATTGCTTTTCAGAGACAAAGATTTCATCATAGGTTCCCATTTCCTTTTTCACATGGGATTCTTGCTAGAGATCAATGAATCCATGATCTTATTGATATGGTTACCATGTCCTACAATGCAGATTACAACCAGTCCACTTTTTTCATCCTGTGAAATTCTTGTCAGTGTCCTCCCAAACCTTTCCTAGAAGGTCCACACAACATATTGAAGTCTTTCCTCTTGATTTTTTGGCATTATATAAATATCATTTTCACCCATAAACTATAGATAAGTTTCCCTTCATCTCTAATAACTGATCAGCCCACTTAATTTTCTAGTCACATATAATTTTTATGATGATCCTCCTCTATGCTGCTGCCAAAGTGAAGGCTCCTAAAATATAGATTACTCCTATGCTGAATGGAAATTTTAGCTAAATGAATTCCAGTGGCTCTCTCTGCTTGGCATTTAAAATTCTTTGTAATCTGACCTCAATTTACCTTTCTATACTTTCTATACATTATTCCTTTATGCAACACTTTACAATCTGGCTAAACAGAATTTTTAGCTGTTTTCTGAATATGATATTCATTTTTTGTGCCTTCGTACAGGCTAACTCCCAAGTTTGCAATGTACTCCTTACTCCTTACATCAATGTACATCCTTACATTTGCTTCATAGAATTCATTATTTCCTGCAAAGCTCAGCTCAATCATCACTCCCTAAGCAAACTACTCAACACCCCTCCCATCAAAATACTTTGTCTTTACTCTGTATATATTTTATACTTTATCATGCATAAAGTTCAATAGCCTTTCCTGGAGAGATTAAGAATACTGCTACTATTTCTTAAAAAAGAAACAGCATCTTGGGAAACCAATGGTTATCTGCAGTGGCAAAAAGAGACTATGGATGTATTATGGGAGAACTAAACTTAAAATGCAATTTCCTGAGGAAAGACTGAGGATTCATTATCATCTGTGAGAAGACTATAAAAATTTTAACTGACATTTTGTGAGATTTAAACTGAAGGAGTTAACTGTCATCTGTGATGAGTCTGTAAATCTATGAAAGTTAGCTGTTGTCTTGTGAGAGAACATGAAGAGACCTTTTAAAGAAAATTCCTGAGAAAACTATTTCCAAAGCTGAAGAAGAGTCAGTGACAGCATTGGTGAGAATAGTCCATTCCATGACTTTCCTGCTTCTGAAAAATTGCTGGACCAGTTCACAGTTTCACCAACAATGCATTAGTGTATCTGCTTTCCCTCAGTCTCTTCAGTATTTTATCATTTTTCTTTTTGTTAACTTTGCCTATCTGATGAGTGTTCATGGTATCTCAGAGTAGTTTTAATTTGTATTTCTCTAGTTTTAGCTATTGAGATAATTTTCATATAGTTATTTATGGACTGGATTTCTTTGAGAAGTGACTGTTTATATATCCTCAGGCTATTTATTATTTGGAGGATGGTCCTTATTTTTACAAAATTGACTTTCTTCTTTCTATATCTCAGAAATGAGAACTCTATCATGGAAACTTGCTGAAAAGATTTTTGGCCCATTTATCTGTTTCTCTTCTGATTGGAGAAAAAATGACTTCTATAAACTTTTAAATTTTATGCAATCAAAACTGTCCATTTTAATTCTTATAATAATGCTATCTCTTGTTTGGCCATAATATCTTTTTTTATCTATGGATCTGACAGATAATTTCTTCCTTACTTCTCTGATATTCTATCATATCATACTTTATGTCTGAATCATGTATCCATCTAAAGTTTATCTTTAGAGTATGGCATAAGCTGTTGCTCTTAGACCTAGTTTTTGGCAGACTGTTGGAAAGTCTCCCCAATAGTAACTGATCAAATCTTTCTAATTCTTAAGTAGTCTCATTTTTTTAAAGATTACTGCTTTGTAAAATAGTTTGACATGTGTTATTGCTAAATGCACTGGAATGCTCTGTGCAACCATCTTTTTCTGGCTGGACCCCAACCGCAATGTTTGTTGACCTCTTAGTTTGTCACATCATGCTGATATGGACTGGAAAAAAAAGATTTATTTTGATGTTGTCTTAGACTTTCCAATGAGAACTCTGAGTCTGATTCAACTATATTCATTCCCCATTAATATTTTTTCTGGGTGAAATTTTTAGTTGGTAACATGGTACAGCTATACCTACTATGTATCTCCCCATTTTGCTTTAGATGACCTGCAACTGTAATTCTTCAGAAACTATGAAGAATACAGCAGAATGGAAGATCCCATCTCTGATATTTCACTATTTTTGTGACATTCAACAGATTTCTCTGCACTTTAATTTTCTCATCTGTAAAATGAAAAGGTTGGACTAAATGGCCTCTGAAATCCCTTCTAAATTTAGATTTGTTATTCTAGGGTCCTTGAGAGTAGAAACTATGTTTTGCTCTGAGTTGAACCAGTGCCCAGCAAAATGTGAGAATTTAATAAATTTTTGTTGAATTGAATTGAAGTCTATAAGTATCAAATAACATCTCCAGAAAGACAGACCTTAGTTTCTAAAAGAAACGTTTTTTTGGTTTCTCTTTTTAACTCTATCAGTAAGAATTAATTCATATTTTCTCTTCATACAGATATAAATGTATATAAATATTCTGTCATTTAGTCATTTCTCTCTGATCCAACAGGAAATAACACCTCCATTAAGGGAGATGAGGCCAAGAAAAAAGGATAATTAAAAAAAAAAATAACCAGGCATCCCAGAAAAGTTTTTTTATACAGGTGCTCAATAAAAGATCAGAGGCTGTGAGGATTTCATACAGTCCAACAATGTCTTTATATTGTCATCCAGTATTTTTCACAGTGGGTTCTTTTTTGTGCCTAGGGAACAGTATAGATAAACATGTACCCAAGAAAGTTCTGATTTCCCTATATAACAGGAACCTGGGGAAAGGAAAGAAAGCAATACCCAAGAGAAATGTGCCTACAACTTTTAAGCTTCCAGCCTTTTTCATATGCAAATCACTTAACAGACTTTAACTGATTTAACAGAGACAGTTTTTCCAAATAAATTCCATTTCCTTAACTGATAGTTACTTCAAGTAGAGGGCTTCAAGCCAGAAATCCTTAGGGATGTGCAAAACAATAAGAGATAAAAAGGAAACCATCGGAAGATGAAGAGAAAGGGGAGAAAGAGAAAGAACTGGGTACATCTGGAATAATTTTGATATTAAGCTATATATTGGCTAAGTATCCTCTAATGGACTAGATCATTTTAAGAACTGTAATTCTAACATTTCTTGTTGGCATCTAAAAATATGTTGGAAAGTGTAATATGGAATAGAAATGAGGCTTCAATATTTTTCCAAATAATTTATTCCCTTCTCTTTTGACATCTAGTAACTAGTCAAAGGATAACTTCATTTCCCCAGCTAGAGAGATTAGTAGGAATGACTTCTAGCAGGAGTGAGATTTGATTCCAAATAAGTATCAAGGGAAATAAAATATAAATGTATAGGAAACTTGAAAGAATTCAGAAAAATAAAGTGCTTGTGGATATGCTTCTTTTATAAAAATCACATCCAACTTTTTTGAACTCAATATTAAAAACTTTTCACCCAAGTATAGCATAATGAATTTGAAAGTGAGGAAAGAATAATTCCCATGTTTTTTGAATCTGATCATCTCTGAGCCCTCATTCTTTCTCATACCCTAGTCAAATTGCTTCTTGCCTTACCAAAATCATCAAATCTGAAAGATGGTTTCCAAAAGTCATGAAATTAAATGATTCTTTTTGTTATGATTCCCATGCTAAATATGAACATCAGACCAAAGTATCATCTACTCATCACCCCAATATAATTTAATAAGAGACTACTCAAAGAGGAGCAAGCAGAGTATGATGAAGGACAGTCTGACAGAGATGATAATTTTTTGTGAGACTTCTGCTCCTGTTCCACCACCTAGAAATCTATGAATCAAATTAGTGGATTCAATTCAGCCAGAGTTATTGAATTATCTTCAAAAGGATTTTGCAAAGCAAACTACTCACTCTTTGGCATCTGCTATATAATCTTCCAAATCCAGGGCTGAAAATTAAAGTATATTTGATTTGGTTGAGTGAATTTTATCAGCTACTGGCCAAGTTGATGTACTGCAACTTTTATAACAAAAGGCTTTAATAACTGGAAGCACTGTCTAGAGAACTTCAATAAGCACTTGTGCCCTATAGGTCAGTGGTTCTCTAACTTTTGTTTTCAGTATCTTTATCCTATTAAAAATTATTGAAGATCTCTCCAAAGCATTTTTGTTTATCTGGATTATATTTATAGACATTTACCATATTGGAAATAAAAACTACTTTTGAATTTGTAGACCCTCTAAAAAGGTTTCAAAGATCCCCAGGATTCTCTAGACCATACTTTGAGAACCACTGCATAGGTCTTCAGAGGCCAAGCTCAGGATGGACTTGAACTTACAGAAATTCAGAGGGTAATTGATTTCATAGAACTAACCAAGTTTGACTTTTGAAAGAATACACATAGATCTTATCATTAAAAAACTATAATTATATGAAAATATTAATAACAGTACTTTGTGACAACAAAATAATTAGATATGAAATAATCATCCATAGATCAGGGGGTAGGTGAACTGACTATGATATATGTCTATAATTGAATTTTATCATTCTCTAAGAAACAACAAATATGGGGAATTGATAGAAACATGGGAAGATTTGTGTTAACTCATATAGAGTACACCAAGAATAACTGAGAATCTATATACAGTAACTGAAATAAGGTAAATGAAAATAACACTAAAAGGCAGTTGAAATTGTTTCCAAAAATAAGACGATAGGAACATATCTCCCTCCTTAAAAGAGAGGAAGGGAGGAGTACAGATGGTAAACATATTCTTATGCTGACAGATGTGCCTGCTGTGGAAGTTGGTTTTGCTTACCTGTGTTTGCTACAGAGGGGGATAAGGGCAGGAGAGGATATCACGGAATGACTGTGATACATAAAGAAAAGCAAAAGGAACCAATAAAAAAAAACAGAAAAAGTAATTATATTCTGTTTTGAAGAAAAAGGAAAAAGGAGAAAGTGTGAAGAATTGGTTATCTTGTTGCCATTCTCAGAAGAGTCTAATCTGCTGAGAAATGTAACTGATTTCTAGAAAATTTGCAGAAAATGAGTGTCAAAGACTGATGTCTGTCTCTCTCTATATTATTCAAACCATATGACAGAATACTCTGCAGAATCTCTTGGTTAAAAAAGCTCTTAAAGGAAGGAAAAACTGCCAGTGTCTATTTGGCTGAGTGATCACTCACGAGAGGTAGGGAGCAACTGAGTTTTTGCCTATAGCATGGCCCCCTTGGCTTTTCTCATAAAGAAATGTCTATGCCTCCAACCAAAATGTAAGTGAGCTCTTCGATTTGCAGCAACTGAACTGTACTCCCATATGACTGACTGGAACCCTACCCAAGAGAATGTGACTTCTGCAGCTCAACTTTATGACGGTGCATCTGCTGTGAGTGGTATCTTTGAATGGAGTCCAGGAACTCTTCCGTCAGCTGCATCCATATGCTATGCATGTGTTCATTGCTACGCACATTTTTTAAATTTAGTTCTTGTGGGTGCATGTTCTACACTTTCCCTGTACATGATTTTGAAAAAAAAATTATGCTTCAGAAAATACACATAATCTTTTCAAAGTCCATGCTGACTCACCCAGGGTTCTTTTGAATGTATTTTTCAAGTTTTAAGTTGGTTAGCCAAATCATGCAACTGAGGTAGTGATTAAAAGCTGTTTTGTTCCATTTCTAATTGGAAAGAAATCATGATAGTGAGGAAAGAGCCCTTGATCTAGAGTCAGAGGATCTGTGGTCATTCTTTGCTCTGTTACTTGCTTACTTGTGAATAAATCATTTTCCCCTCAAAAGCAGTTTTAGTATTTGCAAAATGAGGCAATTAAATTAGATGATTTCTAAAGTTGCTTCCAGCTTTAAATCCTGTGATTCTATCTTCATATGTGAATGGCAATCCAAACATTCTTTCAGTCCAAGAGCTCTATCTTTCTTTGTTAATTGGGGTTTTTTGCAGGGCAATTAGGGTTAAGTAACTTGCCCATGGTCACACAGCTAATAAGTGTTAGGTATCTGAGGCTGAATTTGAATTGAGGTCCTCCTGACTTCAGGGTCAGTGCTCTATCCACTGCATCTTCTAGCTGCCCCTGAGCTCTATCTTTTATATGCATTATGTGTACATGATAAATACACATATTCATATGTACGTATATGCATGTATGTAGATGAGCAGCATGTTCATACTTTTTCAGCTCTATATTTGGTATTGCCATTGAAGTATTTTGTACAAATTCATAGTTAAGAAGACAATGGCATTCCTGGATCAAAAATTACTAACCACTATGCTGTCTGAAATGATTAGCTTCTTATTGTTCTGTTTTCAAATGTTTGAGTACAGAATCAGTCATTTTCAAGGTCAGTAGCTCTTAAAGGCAGCTTGAGATATTTAATTTCATAACAATTCCAGAGGACTTTCTCCAAGGGCAGGCTTGCCATATCCAAAACTCTCATCACCCTGACCCATATCCCAAACTCTTTTGTCTTCTGAATTTTTCTATTATTTTGAAGGGCATTGTCATTCTCCCATTCACTCAGGCTTACTGTCTCAGTGTCTTCACTTCTCTCAGTCACCCTGCATATTAAATGTTTCCAAATGTTGTTGTTTCTACTTTAACAACATTTCTCTTGTATGTCTCTTATTATCCCTTACACAATCACCACCCTAAATCAGGATCTTCTTGCTTCTCCCTTTTGCAATATGAAATTCTCCTTCTTTGGTTTTTCTGCCTCAAACCCCTTTTCATTCCAATTCATGCTTCCAATTGATTTTTTCTAGAGGGTAAATTTGACCATGTCACCTTCCCCCCCCAAAAAAATGGCTCCTTTATTTTCAGGATTGAACATAAAGATTTCTATATAGCAATTAAAGCTTCTTATAACATAGTCCCTTAATTAACTTCACAGTCTTTTAACACTTAACTTCAATTCACATCCTCTATGTTTGAGTGACACTGGACTACTTACTATTCCTCAGATACAATATTCCATCCCCCATGCCTCCCTACCTTTACAAAAGCCAACATCTGTGCCTGGGGTATTCTCCCTCTATGCTTCTGACTCTCAGGTCTCTAGACTTTCTTCAAAACTCCTATCTTCTGCATAAAGTCTTGCCCAGTGCATTCAGTTGTAAGGACCTTTCCCTTTGAGGTCATCTTCTACCTTACCTCCTCTGTAAATATCTTGCATGTACCCAATTTTTTTAATTATATTTTTTCTCTATCAAAATGTGAGCTCCTGCAGGACAAAAATGACTTTTGCTGTTCTTTGACTCCTTATCTCAGTGCCTAGTACATAGTAAGCATTTAATAAATGCTTGTTGCCTGAATGACTATTGTTCTTTGTAGAGAATATGATTAAAAAGCACCTCTAAAGACAACTTACACTCATGAGGCACTTTTAAATTCACAAAGACATTATTTTTGCTATTGTTTGAAATTATTCTTTAAGTGACATGACATTCCCCAAATGCTTTGTAATCAGTAATATTAATTATTAAGAAATGTTAAAATGTATTTTTACTTGTAACAGGGAAAATAAAATACAATTTAAAAATTAATTACACAGAAATGATTTCCTAGAACATTTATTACTTTAGATTGAGCTACATTTTTATAATTTTAAATGTTTGATAATTAACTCTGAGTATTGTAACTATATCATCTTTTTAGTTGATATCTCAATATAAGACCAAAAAATCCTCTACACATAGAATTACCCAAAGAATGTAGTTGACCAAATATGTTCTTTTTTGATGTTAATAACTATAATCTAGCTGAAAAACAACAGCTAATATAAAAATAGCATCACTCTAAAAGATTTTGATCATTATTTTATTTGTGTTTTAAATATAGAGATTTTTGTATCCTTATTGTATCTTTTTCATTAACCTTTTAAAGATATTTAATCAACAATCAACTTTTAAAGAGATACCTTTTAGAACTCAGAGAATATATAAGAAATTTAGATTGGGTAACACACACACACACACACACACAAATTACAATGAAGAAATAAATTAAAATGCACCAAGATTTTATATAAGGTCTTTTCTTTACTGACAACTACTGAATTTCAATAGAGTTAGTCAGTCCCAAATCTGTCAATTACATAAAATCTGCTCCAAACAGATGTTGGATATCATGTAGACAAAGGATCCAAGCATTTCACTTTGCAAGTGGTTTTATTAGTGTCATGTAGCCAGCAACAGAGTTACCAGAAAGGGGGGAAGGAAAGGGGGATGCTACAGAAGTATTTCTCCAGGACATTTGTTTCTAAATGTATGTTTCTGCTGAGACAGAATTTATCACCCTGCACTCTCACTGCAATCGACTAAATAATAAGGGGAAGAAGATATTAGGGAGTTTTACCCAGGGCAAACTGACGCTGATGAATGCCACTCTAAGATTAAATTTAGCTCAGCTCTTTGAGCACAATACTGAAGGCTATGCTAGTGAAATAGATCTCAACCATTTTCAAAGAAGAATTTAGAGGAATGTAAAATTTCATTCCCTGCCTGACAGAAAATTAACTCCTATAAGGTCTGATAATTTAACCCAAACTCTTTTCAAAAATTATGCATGATGCTTATGGTTAGATGTTTATGAAGTTACCATAATACTTCTAGTAATTTTCCTCACAATAATTTCTTCTGTTGATCATTACCTTAGTCTTGGGTATCAGTAAAATTAAGACTAAAAGAGTGAGCTAAAGGTCCCCAGGAAATCTCAGCTGTAAGTTAAAAAGGTTAATATTCAGATGAACGTGAGAACTGAATTTGTTCCATTTCTGACTAAAAGCCCAGCCTTTTTCCTGCCTATGTAAAAATTTACTATCTTGTGCTAGTATTGATTCAGAGATATGCATTTCTTGTTTAGAATCAAGGTATATAGCATAGTGCATAGAGTTCTGTATTTGGAATCAGGAAGACCGGAGTTCAAATCCTACCTAAAATATTACAGTCATATGATCCTAGGGAAGTCACTTATTCTCTTTCTGCTTCAGTTTCTTCACCTGTAAAGGTGGCTAATTTACCATCTCGGATGGTTGTAAGATCAAATGAGATAATATTTGTAAAGGACTTTGCAAGCTTTAAAGTGCTATATAAATGCTAGGTATTATTATTATTTTGGTCATGAGAAAAGAACTGGACTTTGATCATGCTAATAATGATTATCAAGTGCTTCCCTACATTGATATGAAAGTGCTTAATTCATAGTATTACAATTGGACTGAATGAATGAAGAATGAATTGAAGGTAGCTCAAAGAAGAAAGAAAATTGGAATATAGAACAGAATATTTAGGGACATATTGTCAGGAAAATTATAGCACACTGGAAAGGTACTTTCAATTGTTCTACCTAGAAAAGCAAGATATTACAAAGAGATTAAAGTGCTTCAGGGTAGCGAGAATTAGTCTACCCATAATTCTTTGCAATAATGTCAAGATCTCAAATAAAGCAAAATAAGACAATAGTAGAATATGATTCCCCAGTAAAAACATAATCAGTCATTGTGGCTGATTATACCAGAACTTATTATATGTGCTTGACCTGGAAATTATATATTTATAAGAGTATATTTTATAAAAAATTTTCTTTCCTTCTCCCTTTTCTCCTCCCTTCCTTCTTCCCTTTCTTCCTCTCCTTTTCTTCCTCCTTCTTCTTCTTCCTCCTCCTCTTCTTCTTTTTCTTCCTCTTCTCTTTTTCTTTTTTCTCCTCTTTCTTTTATTTCTCCTCTTCCTTCTCTTCTTTTTTACCTCCATCATCACCATCACCACCAATCATCCAGAAAAATTATAGACAATCATTGTACCTCAAAGCCGTAAGGAACATCTCTAGACAGACTACACAGATTTAGTCATCCTAATCTTGACCATTAGATATTACTCCTGAGAAAGCAGCCTAGCACAGAAGAATAGAGGATCTGCTTTTAAATCCCACTTCTGCTATTTACTATCTGTATGACTTACAGCAAATCACTTTAACCTAACCAGGCCTTGGTTTTCTCTTTTTTAAAAGGAGTGGTTATAACAGACTACCTCTGAGGTTACCCACCCCTCATCCCCAATTATATAGTTCTATGATTCTCTGGGCTTTGCCTGAGATGTAGATCTTAAAGTAGGTATATTGACTATATATTGGTTTGTCTAATCTCATTATAATTAATGATTGTTGCTAAGAGTCCTAAGATATAGTTGTGAGAGCATAACTTCAATCTTAGAGACTAAGAGATATTCAAAATTCAAATGGGATAAGATTTGTAAAGAATTTAACTCAGTATCTGGCATGGACTAAAGGATGCACAAATCTTAGCATTATTATTATTATTATTAATGCTGACCCATTCTTCCTCCATTTTTTAATATCTTACATCTTTGAGAAAAAGAAAGAGAGATCTTTCCTTTTCCATTCATTAGATTCCCAATGATGTTATCCTCAAATTATTTTCTCCTACAGTAAACCTAATCTTCTGAAACAGCATGTTTTTCTACTTATACTGTGCCACATTGTCTCAGGATGTGTTTTCTTTCAGCTCAGCTAACAGTCTTGTAGCAATCACTGTGGATCAATGGTAATATGCTGAATCTCAAAATTTGTAATTTTACAAAATCCTTCTGGAGATAATGCTGTTTTGTTTTATTTATTTTATTTTAATTTATGAAATAAAACAACCATTCCTATAACAGTGGAATTACGACTTGCTGTTCCTTTAAATATATAATAAAGTTATGCAATTTTTTTCCCTTTTTCTCCTTCCCCCACCCTAGAAATGACTACCAATAAACAGATTTTATATAAATACGCATATATATATGTGTGTACATACATATGTATATACATTCACCTATACATGTAAAATCATTCTATGTATGTTTCTATTTATCAGTTCTTTCCCTGGATACAGATAACATCTTCCTTCATAGGTCCTTTGTAGTTAATTTGGGTATTTATAATAGTCAAAATGACTTTGTTATTCAAAGTTGTTCTTCAAACGATAGTTATTACTATATATAATGTTCTCCTGGTTCTGTTTATTTTACTTTGTTATTTTACACAAGTCTATCAATGTTTTTTCTAAAAATTAATGAGTTTCTACTGGGCTTATACCCCAAAGAGATTCTAAAAAAGGGAAAGGGACCTGTATGTGCCAAAATGTTTGTGGCAGCCCTGTTTGTAGTGGCCAGAAGCTGGAAAATGAATGGATGCTCATCAATAGGAGAATGGTTGAGTAAATTGTGGTATATGAATGTTATGGAATATTATTGTTCTGTAAGAAATGACCAGCAGGACGAATACAGAGAGGATTGGCGAGAATTACATGAACTGATGCTGAGCGAAATGAGCAGAACCAGGAAATCATTATATACCTCAACAGCGATACTGTATGAGAATGTATTCTGATGGAAGTGGATTTCTTCAACAAAGACAAGATCTAACAGTTTCAATTGATCAAGGATGGACAGAAGCAGCTACACCAAAAGAAAGAACACTAGGAAATGAATGTAAACTGCTTGCATTTTTGTTCTTCTTCCCAGATTATTTATACCTTCTAAATCCAATTCTCCCTAACCAACAAGAAAACTGTTCGGTTCTGCACACATATATTGTATCCAAGATCTATTGTAATCTATTTAACATGTATAGGACTGCTTGCCATCTTTGGGGAGAGGGCGGAGGGAGGGAGGGGAAAAATCGGAACAGAAGTGAGTGCAAGGGATAATGTTGTAAAAAATTACCCTGGCATAGGTTCTGTCAATAAAAAGTTATTTAATTAAAAATAAATAATAAAAAATAAATAAATAAAAATAAAAATTAATGAGTTCATCAACACAGTAGTATTTCATCATGATCATACACCACAACCTGTTCCGTAATTCACCAGTTGATGACATCCCTGCATCTTCCATTTCTTTGCCACCACAAAGAAAATTGTTATAAATATTTTAGAATATATAGGTTCTTCTACTTTTCCTCTAATCATCTTTGGGAATGGATCCAGTAGTGGTAGGACTGGGTCAAAAGTTATTGGCAGTTAATTCTTTGGTTATAATTCCAGCTAGTTTTCCAAGTTGGTTGAATTAGCTCACAGTTCTACCAACAGTGAATTGGTGTCCCAATTTTTCCACATACTTTTCAACATTTATCACTTTCTCCTTCAAACAATTCTTTATCTTGATGCAATTTATTATACCAAATCAGAATCAAAGGGATCTGGGCTCAGAGTCAAAAAGTTTTGAATTCAGGTCCAACCTTGACATATATTAGCTATGGGGCCCTGAGCAATTAGCCTAACCTCTCAACATCCCAAGAGAAGGGCTTTTCTCACCAAGCATTCTCTTCCCTAGTGAAATTCTAGGTTAGATTTTTTCAATGTAAGCTAACATTATGTTTTCTTAGCAGTTATAACTGCTATACTATTGGTATGTATTGAAATTACTGCTAACCAAATTCCCCTCTTGAACTTCAGAAGTTCACATTTGTGTAATAAGTAAACATATTGTATTGGCCATCCAACGTCATTTCCCATAATGCCTAAATGTAAGGAATAATTTATTTTCAAAAGGGTATAGAAATCCTGGATGAGAGGAAGAAAAGGGAAATTTCAGTAGAAGGAGATGATCCCACTTGGGTTTTTCCTGACAAAGATACTGGGTATAGTTTGCCGTTTCCTTCCCTAGCTCATTTCACAAATGAGGAAACTGAGGCAAACAGCATTAAATGAGTTGGCCAGGGACACATATTGTAACGGCAGAACTTTGAAGAAATATACTTAAGGCTCATTATGATTGATTTAAACATGGTGTTATCTCAGTGGAATTGATAAGACAATGGTTTAGCAGTATGATTGATATAATCTTACAATAAATAATGGTTCCCTAGTGATATAATGATTGGTTTATACTCAGTGTACTGTAATGATGTAATTGTAATAGAGCATATAAATTGGGACAACCTCAGCCAGAGACAGACTTGGAGAAGACAGAGGACTAGAGGCTGGAGCTCAAGCTCTTGGACTTGGAGAGACTTCAATATAAAGACCTTCGTGGTGGTTCTCCTAGATTCCTCCACTGAAACTAAGACCCATTCAGAAAGGTAGCTTTCTGAGGCCCTTCAGAATGGGTCTTAGTTTCAGTGGAGGAATGTAGGAGAACCACAAGCTAGCCTAGGCCCCAGGCAAAGAGACAGACTGTGAAGGAGACAATAAAGACTTTTAGATTTTATCCCTGGCTATTCTCGAGGTGATTATTCTGCTCAAACGAAGGTTGGTCCCAAGACCTCCGGAAAGCTAACCAGAACATTACAACACACTACCAAGTGCCTAAGACAGATTTGAATTGAGGAAGAAGAATCTTTTTCACTTCAGGCCTGATACTCTATACTCTGTACTATATACTATATACACTGCACCATTTAGCTGACATCCCTGCCTAGTAATCTGGTCAAAAAGGAAATTTAACTTAATCTGACATTACTTTCTCTTCATTAACAGATGAGAAATAGAAATAATATATTTAGATGTATTCATTGCAATCACTGCTTTTTTCTCTACATGTTCAAAAGCTATTACTTAACTGAAATTTTAGACTTTTTCCAGTTTTGTCAAGTTCATGGAACTATAATTTGCAGCTGAAATTCTGTTGACCTTTTTGAAAATTTTGAAAGTATTTGACCCTCTCTAATTCTCTAGTATGTCTCTTATTCTACCTAATCTTTCAAATATCACTGAAAATAGCAAGTTTCTACTATTTCTTTCAATATTAATTGTATACTGCATGAGGTAACCTGAACTCATCAAGGGCAGCAAGATTCTTTTACTATATCCATATTTGTCTTGAATATCAATTCTCTCAGTCACTTTGTTTCTGTCCTTTCTATATCACAAATCGCTTTCTTTGTCTGAGAAAACAAGCAAATTTGAGCAACTATTCCTTCTCTGAGTTGTCAGTTATCATTGTCCTATCGAACTTAAAAAGTGGCCCTATCTTGCCTTTGATGTGCCTTTTCCCCACAAAATATCTATTTTTTAAATTGAGTGTTTGCAATTCTTGATGGCTTCAAATCATTCTGACTTTAGTGCTCCGTTCTGCTCTTTTCTAATTTATTGTACCACACAGTATCCTTTTTTTGTTGTCTGCCATAACTTCCATCTTCTTTATTTATTATGTTTTTAATCTAAATGGTTAGTGAATTCACAATATATCCACATCAGTCCCTTCAGATAAATCCTCCTTTCTAGCCTCCACAATGAAATTGTTTCTATATGTGTCTACAGAATTTAATTTTTGAGAACTTTCTGTCTTTCTGTCCTGAGTTCACCTTGTACAATTTTAATTCATGGGATATTACTTTGCTTTTAAATTATTTGAAATCTGCTCTTACAAAATTTGGGGGACATTTATAAGAGAGGCAGATGCCCATACAAACAGTGAGAGAAAAAGAGACAGAGACAGAGAGAGGGAGAGGGAGAAGAGGGAAAAAGGAGGAGGGAGGGAGGAAAGGATGGACAAAGAAAGGAGGGAAATGGAGGGAGAGATAGAAAGGGAAGAAGGGAGAGAGAAAGAAAGACAGAGAGGGAGGGAGGGAGGGAGGAAGCAGGAGAATGAGAAAGAAAAGAGGGAGAGAGGAAAAGAAGAAAGAGGGAGGGAAGGGAGGAGAGACAGAGAGAGAGAGAGAGAGAGAGAGAGAGAGAGAGAGAGAGAGAGAGAGAGAGAGAGAACTTTAGGACAAATTTTAGTAAATTAAGGATGATTGAAATCATCCCTCTCCAACCGGTAGAACAAAAGATACTTCCTTCATCCAGAGGTGAGACTTTACAGACATTGTGTCCCCAGATTTTCCTGTTATACCCTCAATAAGAAAAAAAACTACAGTCACTTGGGAATATATATAAAGAGCATTTTCTTTATTTCTTACCTGTTTTATTACTAGTTTAAATATGTGCTTTACTTTTCAAAATGCATGTTCTTTATCTTGTACTACCAACAAGATGCTACAAATTTAGGTTATTTAGAGACTGCAAAAATATCTGAGATTAAGGTTCAACCCATTGAGCTATACTTCTCATCCAAATTAACCCTACATTGAGTTAGTAATTCATAAAAATTCCAGAAAGCATGAAAAAGGGAGGTTTTTTTTATCCTTGTTAAATTTGAACTAATAGACTCAGAAGTCTAGCTTATAAAGTTAGGGACAATTATGGTCAAAATTTCAAAGTAGAATAAGTACTTAAGGGCAGGTAATCCTTTCAGTTTATTTCATCCCCTTAAGCTTATTTCATCCTCTCATATATAGATAGCTTCTTTTTTCCCCTGAAGGCAGGACTGTCATTATTTCTTCTAATCCACCAGATCCATCTGGCTTTATGGAAGAAAATTAGGTTGTTTAGAATTATTTATCTTCATAAGTTCATTTTGTTTATTTCTTAAACAACCTAATGGGCTTCCAGAGTTTTACAATATGTCAAAAAAAAACTCTTTAATATTTTACCTTGAAAGAGAGTATGACATATGGTTACAGAGCCAGCAAGACTTGGTTTAAAGTCTTTCATCAGTTACCTATTGGCTGTGTGACCTTAAGGAAGTCATTTAACCTCTCACTACTGTAGGCAACTCTTTTCTCTGTGTTGAAGAAAAATGTCAACCTGCATTAGTAGGAGTTCCTTCATATCGAAATTTCCTCTATCAGTGATATCACACTACTAGTTCTTATCCCTCTTTTTAACCTTAAAAGCATAATTAGCACATGCTGATATGATTTTTAAATGAACATTTCCATATTCAGTTTGTATTCTTTAAATAAATTCAACTGTTTATTAACACTTAATCTCTCTGGACTTCAGTTCTCACAGATCCAAAAGAGGATGTTAGAGTAGTTTTCCTTTGAGATTTCTTACACCTCCACATCTATAAAATCTAAAAACTATGTCTGGATAATTGAGAATTGGGAAAAATAGGAAATGACTGAATCTTCTTTATTCTATAAAAATGAGCAAGAATCAATCTTCTGATTTCAGTGAATGAGTCTTTCCGGTGCTTATTGTGTTCCCAAGTTTCCCTTTCCTATTTCATGTTTTTCAGTCATTTCAGTCATGTCCAACTTTTTGTGATCCCATTTGGGGTTTTCTTGGCAAAAATGCTGGCGTGATTTGCCATTTCCTTCTCCAACTCATTTTACAGATGAGGAAATTGAGGCAAATAAGGCTAAATGACTTACCCAAGCCACACACCTACTAAGTATCTGAGGCCATATTTGAACTCATGAAGATGAATCTTCCTGACTCCAGATGCAGCGGTCTATCCATTGTCCCATCCTTCTATATTACCAGGCAAGGAAACTTTCCAATCCATTAAGTATTCATGCTGGGAACAATTTCCCTATTCCTTGCCTGTAAAAAGATACAAAGTGACTAGAATTCCTCTTTAATTGCGACTGATGTTTGGTATCATTTTAAATCTCTGATGTGAATGAATGTGTTAGTAGGTGAGAAATGGGCATTATATCAAGTATCAGTAAGTGCTGCCTTTGTTTCCCTTGTGTGATAGGTAGGAAAGGATTTCAAAGAATCTCTTTTAGGGAAAATGAATTTTTTACCCTTCCTTTTCCTTTCATGTGTATGCATATTCATATGAATTTTAAATGCCACAATTCTAATTCTCTATTTTCATAGCTTCATCTTGCCTTTCTCAGAAATAAGTAATTGAAAATGCTACATTACAGACCACATTTTTCAAATAATATCTTGAAACTCCTTCCATCTGATATTCTTCTGTAGCACAATCCCCTTTATCAAGTCAACATCTTACTTACTCTCAGCAGTTTCAAAGGTGATCTATTGCACTTCATGAAAATAATGGCTGACAAGGTACATATGGCAAAGTTTGATCTTAATAGAAGTTGAATGGTGTTCATCAGACTCAAGTCTCTCTAATGCTTGGCAGCAGATAAAGACATTGTAAAATAGTGACATTTGAAAAACCAGATTGAAAAGCCCTCTGCTCATCCCCTTTGCTTGGTTCATGAGAGCTGGTACTGCTGCTTTGAGCAAAGCATCCCTGCAATTCAGGGCCTGACAAAATGCTTCATGTGCCATATGTCAGACTGAAGTAGGGCACTTGATGTTGCTGAATGAATATAGATAAGTTGTAGAGGGACCTTGACATTTTTCATTCCCTACCTTATGAATTTAAACTTGCTAATTGAACAGTATATTTATTTTTAAGATTTACCTTTTAATGTTTTTATCTAAAACTTTCATTGCCTCCTTTTGAATCTAAAACACAATATAGACTCTTTAGCCTGTTCTTTAAGGTCTTCCATTATCTGTATCCAGTCTACCTTTACAAATTTATTTCATCTTAATCTTTTCTGTGTATTCCATGTTCCAGGCAAAGTAGACTACTCAATATATTATCTCCTGCTTCATTGCATTCATATAAACTAGCACCCATGGGGAAATACTCTAATATTTATTAATATTGTTTGAAACTAACTGTTATGTGGCTAGAAAATCATCTAGCTCAAAACTTACCAAAGAAGTCAAGATGACCTCAGAGGCATTCAAAGAAGCCATATAGCTATAAGGAATTCTTGGAGCTTGGTGGTTTTGTTGTGAGTACATTCAAAGCTTGTGTTTTGGGTTCCCATGAATACACACACACACACACACACACACACACACACATCCACCTGCTGATGTATATCTCAAACAATCTTATCTGAGAATTGTCCTTTTCTGGAAATTGTTTAACTTCATATATGTAGGCTACTCAGCTGTTCTCTCCTTGTGTGTTCTTATTTGAACTATGTATAATATAAGCCTCAGGTAGCTAAGTGGCACAGTGTGTAGAGGGCTGGGTCTGGAGTTAAGAAAACTCATCTACCTGAGTTCAAATCTAGCCTCAGACAAGTCCTAGCTGTGTATAAACCTGTTTGCCTCAATTTTCTCATCTGGAAAGTGACCTGGTGAAAGAAATGGCAAATTACTCTAGTAGCTTTTTCAGGAAAACCCCAATGAGGTCACAAAGAGTTAGAATGGCTGAACAACAACAATGATGATGATGATGATGATAAATATAAACTCCTCAGAGACTTGAGGAAGGAATCATATCTTTTTCCAGCTCTCTCTTTTGCTTATATGCCCTAATAAAACTCTTTCTAAAACTTTCAGATTTTGGTGTTTGTTCTCAACTGACATCACATGTTTGGAATTTCTTTCTCATTTCTGCCTTTAAGATTCCGTATTTTCCTTCAAGGCTCAACTCAGATATCACTTTTTCCATGTAGCCTTCTTTGATCTCTCCCCAACTGTTAGTGTTGGCAAATATTTAAATGCTGAAAACTCTTCATCTCTAGGCTTTTGCTTAGGCTATTAGATTCTCTCAAAGTTTATCTTAAATTCCACCTCCTACTTAAAAGCCTTTCATGATCTTCTTTTCATCTCCTAAGTCTTCATCCCACCAAATACCTTGTACCTGTTTTGTCTATATTTTATGTGTACATGTTTTCTTTCCCAATAGAATATAAGCCTCATGAAAGCAGGGATCCATTTTTGTCTTTGTATCCATAGCAATGTGCCTGGTACATTGCCTGTTGACTTATTGGTAGATGAATTTCATAAAGTCCATAATGCCTAAAAATTCTGAAACATGAACAAGAAAAAAACCACATAGCTTTTTATAATAGGTGCAAGAAATATAGGGATTGGAATATATTGATATATAGAAGGAGCCTATATTGAGAAAAAAATATGAGTGAAAGCAGAAGACACCAAAATTACATATCATAACAGAAGTCAAAGAAAAATATAAGAAGGGATGGGAAGAAAGGAAAGAAGGAACCAGTATCAGTATTTCAGGCAAAAGACAATAACGATTTTAAAGAATAATACACAGAGAATCAGAGGTCTTTTGAAGTGTATGAAAGATTTTCTTTCATGTCTGTGCATTGGGAGCCATTTTTCAGCTTCGTGTTTTAACTACTACTCCCCAATAGAGTTTTCTCTTTTTCCAGAGGCCTGCCCGACACTTTGTAGAAGTGCTAACCCTCAATTATCTCAGCTGAAAAATATGATCTATTACAGTATTAACTTGTCAGTCAAGAATCTCAGCAGTTCAGGAAACTGAGATTTGTTCCAGCCATCTAAGGAGAGGTATGATCCAGGAGCTCCTTAATTCTGTCCCTTGTCCTGATACTGACTCCCACAGTGGTCTTAAACAAGGTACTTAACTTCTTTTGCCTCAATCAGCCATATGGAAAATGAATGTAGTAATAACTCATAGGGGCATCATGAGATTATTCAATGTTGACAAAGTGCTTTAGAGATGAAAGCATCCTAGATGTGCAATATTATTCATCATAAGGTCCCCTAAATTAGGGCTGTCAGGATGGCACAGAATGCCCTAATTCCCTGATTATTCTCCTGCTGAATTTCACAGTTCTGGAGAGACTGAACTTATTGGAATGTAAATGATAAAAATTTCACACAATAGTCCATGACTCAGAATTTGTCTCTGGACTCATTTTTGAATCTCATTTTAAAAGATTCCATTTCCTCACAACTCAAAGCTACAGAATTGTTAAGACCATATTCATTTTGTTTAGAACTCTAAAACATCAAATCAATCAATTTATCAGAATATGTGCCATATACTGCACTTAGCATTGGGGATTGTTTTGTTCTTCCATCATTTTCAGCTGTATCTGATTCTTTGTGATCCTATTTGGGATTTTCTTTACAAGGATATTGGAATGGTTTGTCATTTCTTTCTGCAGCTCATTTTCCAGATGAGGAGACTGAGGCAAACAGGATTAAGTCATTTCTCCAGTCATATAACTAGAAATGGTCTGAGGCCAGATTTGAACTCAGGAAAATGGATCATCTTGACTCCAGTCCCAGCATTTTGTGCATTATGGCACCATCTAGCTGCTCCACTCTGGAAATACAAAGACATAAATGAAATGGTCCTTGAACTCAGGGAGCTTACATTTTATAGAGAGAGATATTATGTATACATAAAAAGTGTATGAAAATAAGTATATGTTAAGTATAAAACAATTGGGGTGGGGAGAAAGGAGAAAGGAACTAATAACTCAGTCATTTCAACCCTGTTTGACAATATAAATGTACCTTGCTGATTATGTGTTAATTGACTTTTTTTTTTTTTGTATGGTGAATTCTACTTTAACCATAGGGATTTATATTTCACAACAGTTTAAAGAAATCCTAGGGTGACTCTTTTATAATGCAAATAATCCCTTGCTAATTCCCCTATTTTGCAAGTTTAGACACTCATATTGGATTTCCTTAAAATGGGTTTCAGCTACATGCTGCTAAATCCTTGTAAGAGTTACATTTCTAGGTGCTATAAGTATTTATTTAACATTTATTACTCTTACTGTCTTACATGGCAGAGTGATGTAATAGGTTAAAAAGGCAGATTGGTTTCAAGTCTTATCTCTGACATATAAAGACTATAATTTTGGGGAAAGGGATAAGTATTAATTAAGCATCTACTATATACAATGTACTATCATTATTCCCATTTTACAGTTGAGGAAATTGAGACAGGCAAATTATCCAGGATTACCTGGTACTTCATACCAGATATGAAGTGTCTGAGGCAGTATTTGAACTCAGGTGCTCTGGCCCCATTCAGCTGCCTCATAGCTAGATGTCATTTAACTTCCTGAGTGCTTTCAGTCAATTCTCTATGACTAGGCAGCTAGGTGGTTTTGCAGATAGAACACTGTTGCTGCGGTCAGGAAGACAGAATTTAAATCTGGCCTGAGATATGTATTAGCTGAACAAGTCATTTTGTTATGCCTCAGTTCCCCTAAATTGTTCTGCCTCGGTCTCCCTAGTGGCAACCCTGCTTCCTGGCCATTAGGACTGAGATAATTAGGGCTGGATGCCCTGACCACTAGCATTCCAAAGAGTCATAAAATGCAGATGGTTTATCTAAAGATATGTGGGCATATCTCCTATCTCAAACATCCTGGCTCCTAGTCCTCCCAACTTATCAGAATTTAATAATCCTTCCTTACCCCCAATCTGTCAGAACCGAATTTATGGTCCCATCCTGAAGTTCCTGCTCCCCAGTGCTCTCCACCTTGCCTTTATTTCCCTAATCACTGGAGCTCTCTAAGAATCCCTGAAATCCCTCACTTGCTGCTGGATACTTTGAGACAAGAGTATGATCCAACAGACTGGGGTCAACATGGATCCTGTTTTGCCCCCAGTTCAATCTCTCCCTCTAATAAAATATTAAAAACTCTCTAATCTATATTGCCTCAGTTTCTCCAGCATAGCAATTTAATTCTGTTTGCCTCAGTTATCTTTCAAAAAAAAAAAAAAAAAAAGCTGGAGAAGGAAATGGCAAATCACTTCAGTAGTTTTGCCAAGAAAACCCCAGTTGGGGTCACAAAGAATTGGATATGACTGAACAATAAGTTGAAGATTAAGTGCCTTCTGCATTGGTAGAGGAGTTCCACACTGGAAGTTCCCTATACAGATAAAATTACAGATCTAGTCCAATGAAATACACACACACACACACACACACACAGAGACACACGCAAAATTTGATTTAGGAAAAGCTCTGAATTGAAGCACTGTTTTTTGTTTTTGTTTTTGTTTTTAAATACTCTTTCCAGTTCTCTTTTCCAGTTCAACTGAATTTATATGCACTGGGTAGATGATTTAACTCATCTGCACCTCTGTTCCCAATTCTTTTAAAGAGTGGGCACAATTATGTTTACTACTTACTTCAAAAGGCAGTGAAGGGCAGTATTTGTAGAATACCAAAGACTTTGGAACAAGAGCTTATTTAGCTGTTAAAATACAACTCTGTTGTAGGTTTTTTTTCCTTGCTCTGCAGAAGAAGGCCTCACTATCTTTCAGCTTTTGCTTTTGCAAAAAGAAAACATCCCTGCTAGAAATAAAAACTACATTTACAATTTAAAGATGCATTTTCCAGAAAGGGGGGGGGGGGCGGCAGCCATCTCTTGCAGCCTGGAGGGTGGAGGCATCTAATTGCCTATTCATAAGAGAGCACTAGTTTCCCAGGGAATATAAAATTTCTAAACAGACTATGCAGAGAATGGTGGTGATTATAAAAACAGTAGGTTCATTAATTCAAAGTCTTGGCATAAACATACGCAACATAAAAATGAAATCTCAATTTTTATATTCCAACTGCAACATCTCTGATTTTAGCTCTTTGAATCTTACTTTATTATAATTATTTGGGACTTGTATATGTATGAGGAATGACTATAAAGTGATGAGACCCACTCCCCAAACCTCACAGAGGAATCAGTCTCATTATTTTATATTCACATTTTATGTGTGGGGGAATCTAGAAAAATCACCGTATGCATTCCTCTCATCCCCTATACCACCAGTTTGTTGTTGTTTTTTGGGAAGAGCTCTTTTGTTTTTGTGGGATTGAAGTTACCTCCACAAAACTCTGATGGCTCATTAGGATATGGAATAACCTTCATTTCTCTAAGGCCATCCTACAACCACAGTTCTGATACAATCTAACCAGCAATAAAGGTTTTGGTTATGGGTCCAACAAAAATCTTATTTGCTATGTTAGAGGCTATTTAGTTAAGGGGGAAAAGTTTCATTAACAGAAGGCTGGCCTCAGTGATGAAATTTTCAATTGGCAGAGCATGAAACATCAAAACACAAAACAGTATTCTTCAATTCAGTTGCTACAATGATATTTGGAAGACTGATTTAAAAAAAACAGCAGAGGATCTTAGAGGGCATACAATATTAATTTAATAATGAAGCCAGGGACAGCAAGGTTGCACAATGGATAGAATGCCAGCTTTTTAGTAAGGAGGGCTTGAGCTCAAATCTGATCTAAGAAACTTACTAGCTTGGTGACCTTGGAAAAGTCACTTGACCCTGACTACCTATCATCATCATCATCATCATCATCATCATCAAAATCATCATTACTACCATGAATGTTCAGTGTAGTAAAGTCTGTCCAGCAGAGTGGAAAGAGCTAACATTGGAGTCAAAGAGACCTGAGTTCAGCCTCTGACTCCTACTGGCTGTGTGACACTGGATAATTACTTAACCTCTCCATCTCCCCAGGCAATTCAATCAGCCATATTTCAGAGCAGATGCTCTGGGTACCTATTTTAATAGTTCCTCATGGGAAAGAATGAGATCTCAGATCCAGCCTCATCTCATTCCATTCTTCACATAAAATCTTTGTTCAATACCCAACAAAATGACCATGGAGGAAATGAAAACAATTGTATTGTTATTACTGCTATAATGAAAACAGAAGAAATAAGGGACTTACTGCTAATTGGAAAGTTGCACCACAGGTTCTCCTCAGAGAAAATAAAAAGAATCATCAAAAATGTATTAAATTGTACCCTTAAACAACATGAAATATCATTTCATTGAATAAATGGTAATCTGGCCTTACAGTACTCACACCGAACACGAGTGTATATGTATTTGGAGTTAATTACAGCTCATGAATCAATATTTCTTATAGGGTGAATGAATGAAATGAAATGAAATGGATGGATGGATGGATGGATGGATGGAAAAAAGTTTCAGTTATGGGCCCAATGAAGACCAAATGTGCTGTCTGAGATGCTATTTATTTAAGTACAAAAAGTTTCATTAATGAAAGGTTAGACATTCAGTATGAAATTTTTAATCGACAATCCATGAAACATATCAAAATACAAAATAATCCTCTGAATGAATGAAAGCATTTTTGAGTGCTTAGTACTTGTCAGGCACTGTGATTAACACTAAGAATACAAAAGCAAGAATTGAGACAGTCCCTGTTCTCAAGCAGTGCACAGTATAATGAGAGAAACAACATATGGAAGGACATAGTGATTAAGGAAGAGAGTTTTGGTTTGGGAAATCACAGGAATGAGAGCTGATCCATAGAGCAATCATTTAGCAAATTCTCTCCCAAAGCAATTTTAATATTCATTTGATTACTAGACCCAGAACCATGGGAAAACAGGATGTTGGAAGTATAATGTTGGAAGTTTAAACATAGTCAGAAGGGTGAATGGCTAGACTTCTAGGTGAATGATTAGATGAGATATGAAGTGAGTATTTGCATGAAACTGACTATATGTAATGGGCTACACAATTCTGTACTCATTTAGCCACCAATTAAATTAGTTTCATCTTAAAATCAAGAAGATGAAGAGATATGATTGAGATTTATAGCTTCATATGCAAACCTCTCTGTCTTTTCACAATATAATCAAAAATGTCCACTTTTATACATTTTTGGAGATGACATCTTTTAACTATGGCAAAATTTTCCCACAATGAAAAGCACAAAAAAACCCAGAAAATTTACTTACCAACAAATATCTACTCTTTTTGTCAAGTAGAAAGATATGACAGCCAAGAACCACATTATGTTAAATTATAAACTGCCTTGAAAAACATTACAATGCTGAAGGTGTCCAATTAAAAGCAACCCAGCTGCACTCTCTCAACATTCCCCTCCAAACAACTTTATAAGAATTCCTCACATTCAATTTTTGAGTGGTATAGTAAACTAAAGATCAGGGTGAAACATTTTTCTATTAAGAAAATTTAGGAGGTAAGCAGAAGAAGATGGTGAGGAGGGGTAGAAACTCACCTAGAACCCATACACAAGGAAGCAGCAACAGAGGCCACAGCAATAGCAATAATAACTTCAGGGGCTCTTATATCAGAGTAAGAGGGTCAGAAAAAGATTAAAGGAGAACCTTTGCTATAACTGGGTAAAACTGGCAGTTATTTGCAATTCTATTGCTTGCATGCAGTTCTGGGTCCCATAAAAAGTGGTGAGAGCACTGGGAGTTAGTTGCAAGGGAAAGAATGCCCTAGTGTCAGTTCCAAGCAAAGAGAGTGTTAGCACTTATAGCTGCATAGGGACTAGGAACTCTTCCTGGACAAAGACTAGACTGCACACCAATAGAACAGGATCCATATTTCCTATCACACTATCTTAGAAGCACTAAAAGCTTGCCAATCCTCAGAACTAATTCTCAAAACAGTAGCACAAAGAATCCTGAAGTTTAAGAGAGTGCTTTCTAATCCTCAGGTAAACAGAGCCCAACTTTCATATAAAGTTCAAAGTCTAGAAATAGGCTAGGAAAATGAGCAAACAAAAAAGTAGTATTACCATAAAAAGCTACTCCAGTGGCAGGGAAGACTAATGCATAAAGTCAGAAGTAAATAGTAATGTAAAAAAGTTGTCCAAAAACTCTCAGAGAAAAATGATAATTGGAAACAAACTCAAAAAGAATGCTTGAAAAGTTAAAGAAATGAGTGAAAAGGGGGAAAATGATAAAGAAGTGAGTGATATCAAAAAATTATGAAAAGAAAAGTAACATCTTGGTAAAAGAGACAAAAAAAAATACTGAAGAAAATTAAGCCTTTAAAAAATAGAATTGGCCTAATGGTAAAAGAAGCACAAAAAATCATTGAAGAAAAGAACTTTATTTTTTATTTAAATCAAAAATAGGGGGCAATGAAGTGGAAAAAGAAAAAGTCAGAAAAAGAAAAATGTTATGGGCATGGCAGAACATAAGAGAAGATTGAAAACATAAAATAATTTTCCATTTCAAGAAAGCATATATAATAATAGACCACATTGTATTGAGAACTATCTTTTTTTTTTTTGTTTCCCTATAAGTTGTCTTTTAGGTTGTCTTTTGTTCTCAACTGGCCATCTTTTTACTTTATTCTTTTTTTCTCTTTTCTTCACACCCCCCCCCCCCCAGCAAGCTATAGTTAAGCATGGATATCTTTGTGTGTACATATATGTGTGTGTGTGTATGTGTGTATATATATATATACACACATACACACACACACACGGACAAACACACATTGTGTGCATGCTTAGACACATATTTGCATATATGTATATATATGCACATATACATGTATATATACTTAAACATATATGTTTTGCCACATGAATAACATATATATGTATGCACACACACACACACACATCCCTTTTTAACCCATTCCCAATGTGAATAGGATTTCATAACTACCAGCTTTCCTCCACCATCTAATCCCTCTGTGTCAGTTCTTGCTCTTGTATCTCATTCATATAGCATAATTATTGCTTTTATCTTTTCCTACATGGTTTTGCTTTTTAGAATCACATCATACTCAGCTCTATCCCAATCTTTTTTTGGACTACCCAATTACTAATGGTAATCTTAGACATATGGTTTTTATTCCCACATAACTACCTGAAAGAGATCTTACAAGGTATTCATACAGGAACATCAGTACTAAATTTCAAACCCCTCAGTTCAAAGAGAAAATTTTACAAGTAACAACAGCAAGAACAAACAATTTAAATATGCTAGAACTATATTTAGAATTACTTAAGACCTATCAACGTCTACAATAAAAGATTACAGTTCTTAGAATACTTTATATCAACAATAAAAAGAACTAAGGGTTGTGCCTGAAAAGATCATCTCCAGCAAAATTAAGTATAATACTGAATAGAAAAAACATTCAATGAACTGTCAGATTTTCAGTATTTTATCTCAGACAAAACTGACCTCAATAGAAAATTTTGACATATAATAACCAATATCAAGGACTAATTTCAAGGAGCTAAGGACAAACTCTTTATGTTTTTTTCTATTTCCAATTTCCCTTTTTGTTCTATCACTTCAGGACAATTTTCCTTAATTATTTCTTATATTATTATTTTGAGGTTCTTTTTTGGTGATAGTTTTCAGGTAATCCAATTATTCTTATGTTTTCTCTTCTTGATCTGTTCTCCACATCTATTGTCTTTCTTATGAGGCATCTCACATTCTCTTCTATTTTTTCATTTTTTTTATATTTTGTTTTATTGTTTCTTGGTTTCATAATTTCACTTGCTCAATTTTAATGTTCAAAGTCATTTTCTTCCTTAAGATTCTGTATTTTCTTTTCTAGTTGGTCAATTTTCTTTTCATAATCTTCTAGCTTTTCTTGCATTGTTTTTCTTCTTCTTCTTCCTCTTCTTTTTCTTCTTCTTCCTTCTTTATTTTTCCTCAATCTCTCTCATTTGATGCTAAAGTCTTTTTTGAGTTCTTCTATGAATTCTTTTTGGGCAGATCACCATTTAACATTAATCTCTGGAATAGGAGAGGTTTTTTTTTTTTTACTTCAGTATCCTTCTCTGAAGATAAACTCTGGTCTTCCTTACTCCCATAGCAACCTATTATGATTGAGTAGTTGAGTTCTTTCTCCTTTGACTGCTCATTTAAAAAACTAAATTGTTAGTATAATCATCTCTAGTCTTGGATGGGGATAGGAGGTTGGGATGGTGCCTCTTGCTTCAAGTCTTAATTCAATTCTCCCCTCTGATCTGGAACCAAAAAGCAAGAATAGGCTAAACATGGATATATTTAAGTATACATTTATATGTGGGTGCATATATATATGCAAATAAACACATATGTACATGTACATACATACATATACATTCAGTTGCATATACATGTGTATGTATACACACTTAGACATATGCATATTTTTACATATACATACACAAGATCTCACTGAGGCAAATAATTCCTTAAAAATTAGAATTGGGCAAGTGGAAGTTAATGATTATACAAGATACCAAAAAAATAATAAAACAAAATCAAAAAATGAAAAATTAAGGAAAAAAATCTGAAGTATCTCAATAGAAAAACAACTTACCTAGAAAATATAACAGGGATTATTTATTTTTAAGAAATTTTGGACCACCTGAAAGTCATAGTCAAAGAAAGAGTCTAAAAATGATATTTCAAGCAATTATAAAGTAAAACTTCTCTGATTTCTTAGATCCATAGGATAAAATAGACATTAAAAGAATCTACCATCACTTCCTAAAGAAGCCCCAAAATGAAAATTACTGGGGATATCATAGCCAAATCCAAGAGTTTCCTGGTCAAATAGAGAAAATTTTCAGCATCCAGAAAGAAACATTCAGATATTTTGGAGCCATAGTCAGGAATTCACTAAATTTAACAGCTTTCATTTTAACAGAGTAGAGGGTTTGGAATATGATATATATTCCAAGAATATAGCTAAGAGTCACTTACCCACCAAAATTGAGTATATACTTCAGGGGGAAAAATATTGAAATAGAGAACTTTAAAGCATTTCTGATTTAAAAAAAAAAACAGAACAGAATAGAAAATTTGACCTTCAAACACAAGACTCAAAAGAAATTTAAAAAGCTAAACATAAAAGAATTATCATAAAGTTCCCAATAAAGTTAAACTGTTTACATTCCTATATGCAAAGATGATATCTGTATCTCCTAAGAACGACATTATTACAGCAATTACAAGGAATTTACATGGACAGAAAGCATGGATATAAGTCAATTATGTTGGAATGATCTCCAAGAAAAATAAAGGCATAGGAAAGAAGAATGCATTGAGAGAAGAGGGAAGGGATAGAAAGAATAGGAGAAGTTTTCTCACATAAAAGAAGTATGCAAGGAAGAGCTTTGATAGGCCAGAGAGGATACAATGCTTGATTCACTCTCAAAAGAAATGGTTCAAAGAGGGAAGAATATATATACATACTTGGTTGTGTGTAGAAATGTAACTTACCCAATAGGGAAATAGAATGGAAAAGGAATAAAAATTAGGGAGGTAGTGGTGATAAAAGTGAGGTGAGATTAAAGAAAGTAGCAGTTAGAAGTAAAATAAACTTTTGAGGAAGTACAGAATAAAAAGAGAGAAAAGAAATGGGAAAATGTACACTGTTAGTAATCATAACTGTGAATATGACTGGGATGAGCTCACCCATAAAACGGAAGTGTATATATAGCAGAATGGATTAGAAATCAGAATCCAACAATATGTTGTTTACAAGAGACATACTTGAAACAGGAAGATACACACACAGAGTTAAAATAAAGGACTGGAGCAGAATCTGATATGCTTCATCTGAACTAAAATAAAAATCAGGAAAAGCAATCATGATCTCAGACAGAGAAAAAGCAAAAATAAATGCAATTAAGGGGAATAATCAGGGATACTACTTTTTGTTAAAAGGACCCATGGATAATGAAGCATTATCAAAAATTTTATAATAAGTTTTTCTGATAAAGATCTAATTTCTCAAATATATGCTGAATAAAGAATGGAAGTGAATTTCTAAAAATAAAAGCCATTATGCAATTGATAAATGGTCAAAGAATATAAACAAAGATTTCAGAACAAGAATTCAAAGTTAATTATGATCATATGAAAAATATTTAAAATCATTAATGTTTAGAGAAAGGCATATTAGGATTACTCTGAGGTACTAACTCATACTTATCAGAAATGCCAAATACTGAAGAAGATTAGAGGGAAATAATTACACTAATGAACTGTTGGTGGAGTAGTGAACTGTCCAACTATTCTGGAGAATAATTTGGAACTAGGCCCAAAGGATTATAAAGCTGTGCATGCCCTTTGAGCCAGCAATGCTGCTACTAGGAATGAATCACAAAGAGATGAAAGAAAAAGAACCTATATATACAAAAATACTTATAGAGGCTCTTTTGAGCTTTTTGTAGTTGGCAAAGAACTTGAGAGAATGTTCATCAATTGGGTTATGGCATATGATTGTGATGGAGTCCTATTATGCTATAAAAAATTATGAGAGATATGGTTTCAGAAAAATTGGCAAGACCAAAAAGAAATGATGCTTAGAAAGTTAGAAGAGTTGGAAGATCATTATGCATAGTTATGTGTTGTAATGATGATCAATTGTAAGACTTGGCTATTCTGATCAGGTCAATGATCCAAGACAATTTCAAAGGATTCATGATGAAAAAAATGTTATTCAACTGAAGTATAATTTTTTGAAATACTAAATAATTAATTGAAATATTTTGGAGTATTTTTTTATTCTTATTATTCTTAGAAATTATTATCCTATGATTTCAGAAAGGCCTGGAGAGACTTACACGAACTGATGCTGAGTGAAATGAGCAGGACCAGGAGATCATTATATACTTCAACAACAATACTATATGATGACCAGTTCTGATGGATCTGGCCATCCTCAGTAATGAGATCAATCAAATCATTTCCAATCGAGCAGTAATGAACTGAACCAGCTACTCCCAGAGAAAGAACTCTGGGAGATGACTAAAAACCATTACATTGAATTCCCAATCCCTATATTTATGCCCGCCTGCATTTTTGATTTCCTTCACAAGCTAATTGTACAATATATCAGAGTCTGATTCTTTTTGTGCAGCAAAATAATGTTTTGGTCATGTATACTTATTGTGTATCTAATTTATATTTTAATATATTTAACATCTACTGGTCATCCTGCCATCTGGGGGAGGGGCTGGGGGGTAAGAGGTGAAAAATTGGAACAGGAGGTTTGGCAATTGTTAATGCTGTAAAGTTACCCATGCATATAACCTGTAAATAAAAGGCTATTAAATTAAAAAAAAAAAAAAGAAATTATTATCCTAGAAAGTATTATTCTTAGAAATAGGGGTAATATGTAAATACTTTTTTGTGATTTTATATGTGCAATTGTGTAGAGAACTCCTAGGAAGCTAGTTGGTAACTGAGGTGTTCCCCTCTTCCTAACATTAATCAAAAGTGCATTTAAGCTTGAAATCATGAGAAAACATAAGGACCTGACACAATTACTGGGGCATTGTGAACTTTAAATAAGATTGAATCCCTAGAAATTAACAACATGCTTTAGAGAGTTAGATCATAGAAAACATAAACCAGGGTTGGTTACAGAACAATGTTTTTTATAGTAACATGTTGTTTTAAGATGGATAAGCAACATGATTTCTCTCATTAAATGGCTCTGTTGAATTATCAGCAACCCTGTCTCTTTATTTTCAACCGCCACTAGCCTATTTGTATTGTGCTAGTAGCAACACAATTATATTTCTTGGCTTCTGTGTGGAAAAGGGATGTGCTGGGAGAGAGGGAGAGAATTTGGAACTTAGCATTTAAAAAGAAAATAATGCTAAAAATAACAATTTTTAAAAGAGAAAAAATTAAATTCCTCCAATAGAATAGGTTTTTCAGGCCCAAAATGTATTAAAACATGATATATGATAAAATGTTGACATAACAAATCATGGCTGCCCAAAAAAGCATCAAAAAGGAAGACTACAAATTCTTATATTATTATGAACTATATTAAACTCATAAAATTGCAAAAGTTGGGAAGTCAGGAAGGGAGAGAATGATTTTAATGTAAGATTACCTAAACTACTTCATCCTAAAGCTTTCGTTTATGAAATTTATAGGAGGACAAATAGCTATGAAATGAAACAGAACTGCCATTATTTCTATATCTTTTTTATTAGAAATTTTAGAGGAACTATTAACCCCAGAATCTGATGCATTATGTGAAAAAGTAGAAACAGCACTTAATAAGAAAATGAAGAGTAGTTGAACATAATCCAAACAAGAATTATGCTGGAGATGACACTACAGGAACTTGGGAAATGTTTTTAAATAGAGTGGAAAATTCTAAAAGGATAGAAATGCTAGCAAATAGTATTTTTAGAAAAAATGACCAACAAGATCTAAATAACTATCAATTCATAAGCCTACTTAACCATTCTATATGTTTCTTTGTTAAAGGGACACAGAATATATGATATTACTCTATTATTTATTCTGTTTTAAAGTGTTTAAAGACAAAATGCAATTTTAAAAGTTCTCTTCAAAGTCAAACATGATTTGATGAAGAAATATGAGCAAAAAGATAATTTTATTCAACAATCTCAGTATTTGCATTATGAAACACAAGAACAGGGATATATATAGATATAGATATAGATAAAGATATAGATATAGATATGTTCCCCTAAGATGCTGACCAGTGTTATGAAACATATTCTGAGAACAATTCAAATAGAATATGGGTATTCTCTATTAGCAGCATGATTTACCTATTGCTTCTATTCATAAAGGAGAGAGAGAGAAAGAGAGAGAGAGAGAGAGAGAGAGAGAGAGAGAGAGAGAGAGAGAGAGAGAGACAGAGAGATCTTTCTATAACAAGATTATAGATCTATAGACAGAGATATAAATGTAGGCATAGGTATAGATACAGATATGTAGAGATAGATTCCATTGATTTCTATTTGAATAGACATTGCAGATAATAATTGCTAATAGTACTTGCTATAAGCCAGGAGCAGTGCTAAAAAAAAATCTTTACAAATATTATCTCATTTGATCTTTACAATCCTGAAAGATAGATGTTATTATTATTCTCATTTTACAAATGAGGAAACTGAGTCAGTCAGAGATAAAGTTACTTGCCTAGGGTCACATGCCTAGTAAAATCTATAATCAAATTCTAATTCAGATCTTCCTAGTTCTATGTGTTTATCCTCTGTGCCTCCAAGTTAACCCAAATGGATAATGAAAGGGTTTTAGAATGGAGTGAGGAGAGGGATATGTGAGTAGATTACATTGTAGAAATCGCATAGCTTTTCCAATGATCGAAAGCTTCTCCTTGTCACAAAAGGTCATCTTTTTAGCATCATATTCTGGTAATGCTATGTGGCTATGAATCATGGAAAACCATGATTTCAGAAAAATAAAAATGACAAGTAACCTAAAAATGTCAACCAAAAGCCCCATGGTGGTGAGGGGGATTTATAAAGAGAGGGGAGAGGGGCTCAGGGGGGAAATAGGTTGCAAAATATTTCTAACAAGTATTTATATATACAAAATGGTTTAAAAGGCATCATTAAGAACATGCACAACTAGCAAAGAAGGTGGGTCACTCTTGTATGGATAACAGATGGACCACCCACATGCTATACTGGAATTCATGAAATATTCAGAGTTGGAAGAAGGCCTTTAATGCAAAGGTCAATTAGCTATGAAGAGTTTTTGGATAGACACGGACAAAAATCATACATAGTGAGAAGGTATGAAATCATTGCATCTGATACTGGTAGAGATACATACCCACACTCATTAGAGATAAATCCACCAGTATAGCCAAGTAAGGTACAGTAAACATCAAGAACATGTCTGAGGAGAGAAAGAAGTCACAAAATGACAGACTGATGTGTGTGTGTGTGTGTGTGTGTGTGTGTGTGTGTGTATGTGTGTGTAAGCAGATGTATAATCTCTATTTTCTTTCTCTTGGTGATTGAGGCTGCCAGTTCCTAATAGATGAATGATGGACAGATTTAATGGTCTATGAACCTAAGGATTATATAGAACTAATTTTTGGGAGATTCCTAACTACCTCTCTTTCCCCTTTCCTAAGTCACTACTCAACACCAATTAGATAGCCAAAGTTAGACTGGACACAATCGTCCAATTCTAGGTGCTTTGGGAAAAGTATACATAGAAATTTGGGGCTGAAAAGGGTAGTTAAAATTTAAGACTTCTCTGTTCTCTTCTTCTTCAAATATTTCCAACTGGTTAAGATGTCAGTCAGTATTAAGCAGCCAGGAATGGTTTTCATTGGTTTCCTATCACATTGGCTGCCTTGATGATGATTAATAGTGAAACCCAGCAGTGATGAGTAATGCCTAACACTGGAGAATTTGAAATGTATCTTCTGTCTCCCTCTTTTCTCCAAGACCTTGAGTATCAAACCAAGTTTGCTACAGAAATAATGCAAACTTTCAAATTCCCCAATTGCTGCTCTTTAGCAGGAACCTCAAAGATCATGTGAGGTGGTTCAATTCCTCATTTTGCAGATAAGGAAACTGAAGTGCTTTCCACAATACCTCATAATCAACTATAGGAGATGAGCAAAGATTTCCATCTGGGTCCTAAGAATCCCCAGATGGATCAATGAAGTTATAGCTCTAGCATGAATGTAGGTATTTGATACAAAATACATACAACAAATCAATTGAGAAGGGTCTCAAAAAAGGGCATTTGCCTTACATGATGATGAAATTACTTCAGTGTTTTCCATAATATGAAATTTTTGCTCATGGCAACTTATCAGAAGTTGATATATAATAGAATGAGATTTCTAGTAAGATGAAAATGTCTACTTTTTTCTACTCTAGCTTCCTCTTATTTTGTTTGAATGTACAAATGTCTGTACTCTTCCTCTATTGAAAGGCCTCACAGCCCAACCACTTTCAATTGTAACCTCATTATTTTCTGTGTCACAGTGTGCTCAATATATGTGTCATGTTTGAAGTGGTAAAATGGCTGAAGGCACAGCCCAACTTGCTCCTGAACAGGATTTTGTACAGAAAAAAAAATCAAGAATTGTCATATTTTTCTTGGTCTCCAGAACCAATTTGAAAAGAAGTGTTTGGTGGGAGTGGAGTGGTAAGGTAGGGAAAGAGGGAATGTCAGAAAAAGTGAAGAAGGGATAGTGAGGAGAGGACACTAATAGAAAAAATATTTCAAGTAAAAGGGGATTGAACAAAATTACACAATCTAGACTAGGAGCAGAAGCTATAAATGAAGGAGTCAGGAACAGTGCCATGAAGTAGGAAGGAGACTTGGACACGAGTATAAAAGGTGTGGGACTGTGCCAAGGTTTTTAATGAGGGATGAGTATACTCCATTCAAGGACAATGAAAATAGACTGAGGTCCAACAAAAGAAAAAATACATTCAGTCTCAGAGCATTTTGGAGAATGAAACTTGATGGCAGCATTTGAGGTGAGCTAGAAAGAAGAGCCAAAGGAAAAGTAACAGAAATATAAGCAGAGAAGACAAAAATATTAATTCAAGGACAAAGAGGAATCAGAAAAGAGATACATTTTGAAAATTCAAAAGCAATACTGTAATCAGGGAATATGTAACAGAATCTTAAAACTTCTTTTGAAGGGATGAATAAGATAGAATTAGAAAAATGTTCCAATGACAAATATTAAAGATCAGATTAGAATGAAATCATTGAACCACAGAAGTACTTGTAAAATTCATTAAAAGCCAATTGGTCCAACACTTATATAAAACATGAATTTTATATAACCCTGCCAAATAGTCAATGGGACTCCATATCAAGACTCTGGTGACATTGAATTCATGAATCCCAAAAGCAGCTAACTTTCTTTTTTGGACAGCTATGGTTACTGACTAGTAAGGTTTTCCTTATCCTGAGCTAAAATTGACCTCTCAGTCACATAGTGTTGCTATTAGTTCTTTAATCACTACTAATTGCATCCAGTTCTTCAACAATCTCTAAACCTACTGTCATTCAGTCTAATTCTGTTTAGAAGGAGATATTTTGTCAAGATTTTTCTGAAGCCCATGTTCATTATGCCTATAGTATTCCCGTGATTTACCAGTCTAATAAACCTAGTAACAGTCAGTCTGGCAACTTATTCTTGAACTTAAAATCACTTTCACTTTCTGGAAGTATCCCTCTTCATTCTGGCAGCTTATTTAAAATTCATAATGTTCCTCAAATATCATCTAAAACAATTTAGCCATCATATTTAACAAATCTTTCCATACCCTGTAACATTCTCCTGTACCAGATCATTTGATCAAAGGCAATTCAGCTCCTTCTTACACCTTTTTTCACTTATTTGGAGTATTGCTATTTTCATTCTATCCTTTCCAGCTTGAAGATATTTGCTTTATGATAAAATAAACAATCTAATTGAGGAACTCTGCTCTCTCTCCATCATCTATCATTATCTTTTCATTCACTCAAGCAGAAGTTTTGTGCCTTATTTGATCGTTTTCATCTCCAACTCAAGTATTTTTTAAATTAACATATTTTATTTCTCTCCAATGACATGTTAAAATAATTTTATAACATTTGTTTTTCTTAAAGTTTTGAGTTCTTGGAAATTGAGTGAATGCCCATCACTTGGGGAATGACTGAATTAGTTATGGTGTATGAATGTAATGGAATATTATTGTTCTATAAGAAATGATAAGCAGGCTGATTGGAGAAAAGCTTGGAAAGACATAAACTGATGTTAAGTAAAATGAGTAGAACCAAATGAACATTGTACATAGCAGCAAGATTAGGTGATAGTCAACTGTGATGTACTTGGCTCTTTTCAATAATGAGATGATTCAAGGCAATTCCAATAGAATTGTGATGGAAAGAGTTATCTGCATCCAGAGAGAGAATTATGAAGGCTGAATGTGCATAGTATTTTTTGCCTTTTGTTGTTGTTGTTTGTTTGTGTGTTTGCATGGTTTTTTTTTTCCTTTCTCATGTTTTTCCCCTTTTGAAGTGATTTATCTTACACATCAGGATGAATATGGAAATATGTTAAGAAAAAATGCACATGTTTAACCTATATTGAATTGCTTACTATCAAGGTGGGGAAAGGGGATAAGGAAGAGAGAAAAATTTGGAATACAAGATTTTGCAAAGGTAAATGCTGAAAACTTTCTTTGCATGTATTTGGAAAAATAAAAAAATAAATAAATACGGTTTTGAGTTCCAAATTCTATTCCTCCATTCCTGAAATAATAAGCAATCAGATATGGGGTATATATGTGCAATCATATAATACACTGACACATTAGTCATTTTATACAAGATTCAATTTCAAAAAAAAAAAAAAGAATGCAAGAAAGTGGGAAAACAACATGCTTCACTTCAGATTTAAACATCAGTTCATTTCCTAGAAGTAGATAGTATACTTCATCATTAGCCTTTGGAATTGTCTAGGATCAATGTATGCTGAGAATAACTAAGTCATTCACAGCTCTTCATCGTGTAATATTGCCATTACTGTGTACAATGTTTTCCTGGTTCTGTTCACTTCACTTTGCATCAATTCATCTAAGACTTTACAGATTTTTGTGAAATCATTCTGTTCATCATTTCTTATGTCACAATCACATACTATAGCTTGTTTAGTCATTTGCCAATTGATCCTTTAGTTTCCTATCCTTAGCTACCACAAAACAGCTGCTATTGATATTTTTATTCTAATAGCTCCTCTCCCCTTTTTTATATGTTTAGGATATAGACCTAATAGTGGAATTGCTTGTTAAAAAGGCATACATATATATATATATATATATATATATATATATATATAGGTTTATAGCCCTTTAGGATATAGTTCCAAATTGCTCTCCAGAATGGTTGGATCAGTTCACAACTCTACCAACAATGCATTAGTGGTTCAGTTTTCCTACATTCCCTACAATATTCATCATTTTTCTTTTCTTTTTTGTCATATTAGTCAATCTGATAGATGTGAGGTAGTACTTCAGCATCTTAAAATTTTTTAGTTACTTTGTGTTTTTAATATTTGTCATAAACCTCAATTTATATTAGTCTTCCTGACATTTTTACAGGATTTCTACATAAAGTTAGTGATAAGATTATAGGTGGGTCCTGATAAGAATAGCATAGCATAGCTTAAGTATCATAGCATAGAAAAGAATCAACATGTGCCTTTGAAGGGATTTTGTATCATCTTTTTTTCCTAATATAGTTCACTATATTCAGGATTTCAAAAGCACTGTCACCAGTTTGAGCACAAGTTGGATACAGAGAAAATAGGCAGTACACTGGGAAAAGCACTGAACTGGAGACAAGATAACTAGCAAAGTCTTGATTTTGCCATTTACTAAGCTTGAATAAATCATTTTCCCTCTAAGGGTATAAGATGTAAAATGTAATGTAAAAATGAGTGAGCTAGACCTCATAACACTAAGATCTCCTTTTCACAAGTGTGTAAGGATTCTGTGAGTCAACTTGATTATCTGTCATCTTTGCATTTTAGTTTGATTAGACAGATCTTGATTCAAAATACTGTTGATTATAAGCTACATGGAATGTAGACATGCTTTTGACACAGATGAAGGAGGAGAAAGAAGTGAAAGAGGAGGAGGAAGGAATATAAAAGAGACAGAATATGAAGAATTTTATACCCAGAGAGTGCTAATCCAAAGACATATACTCAATGAGAATAGAATTTTCCTGTACTTTCCCTAATAAAAATACTCACTATGCTTAAGGAGGGTCAGTCAATGAGTCAGAGACAAAGTCAGTAAGTCAATAAGAATTTATTGGGCCTCCCGAGGGTGCTAGGTATTGTAGGTAGACTGTATTAAAGAACAATTACCTACTTACTGACTGCCATGAAAATGACAGCTTAAAGGCATCCTCTACCCTATGAATTCCCTGCCTTATAGTATAAGTGTACTAAGTGCCATATAACCTAGGATCCAGACAGGGACAGTTATAAACCATTAGATCATGAAATAAGCAGAATTTGGCTTTGGACCTTTCCCACACTATTTCTCAACCTTTCTCCCTCTTTAATTCTTTCCCCTGCTTCAGGTGTCTCCTATCCTTAACTTATATGTGTCCCATGCCTCACATCCACTGTCTATCCCTTGTATCTCATTCATCTTCTCACCTAACAGCTATTAAAGTATTGCTTGGTAATAGTTTAAGGAAAAGCATTTCTAGTGTTTGCATTTTATAGAAAGATTCTAAAAGAGAAGTCTTCAGAAATCTTACAAATTAAGTCATAATAAGCAATAGTCAATGGTTAATATTGGGAAGCAGGGTGTCATATCCACTACCTTCAAATAACACAACCTATAACAATTAAAGTTGGAGAGAGACTTATACAAAGGAAGACACAATAGGAGGGCTTGCTTCACTAACCTGAACTTGCTTATAACCACCTATTTACATTTTTAGTGGGTAAGGGTGGGGAGGCATTGCTTGTCCCTTTAAGACACTGTTAATCCCTTCTCTTTCTAGCACTTGAAAGACCCATTTCTATCACTTGGTCTCAGGATTTGTACACACCGGGAGATATTTTCAAAAGCTACTTTTAGTTTATTAAGAAAGCACCCAGTTGGCCAATGTTCTCAATAGCTTTGTGTTGTCAGGTGTTGAATTAAACTTTCTGCCTTTTCATATCATACATTCCAGTTACATGGCTGCTACTTTCCTGTTTTCCATCCCAATGATTTTTATTTCATTTTTTAAACCATCACCCATAAATTCATGCATCCGGAAGATTATTTCTGAAATTAGAACCTGTCCAATCTATGCTGGTTTAGAAACCTAGGAAATCCCTTTTGTTCAGTAAAGTTCCCAGTGTGACTTTAACATAAGATAATGAAAAAACTGGAATTATAGTGTACGTTTCCACCTGATTTCTCTAGGGTGTTCTGGTTGGGAGAAAACACTCTACTGTGAAGATTTAATTTATCATAGGCTTGTAGCCACATTTCCTACACCTATCATTTCTTGTGCTCTAGTCCCTTTGCGTCTCTTACTTGCTGTATCCATTTTATTATTTAGGAACAATATTTTTTACCTGATTCAACAGGCATTGATTATTTTTAAATTGCCTCAGTCAAGTATGAGTTCTTTACAATAACTTCCTCAAATTCTTCTTTTTAAAATGTATCTTATCATTTTTCAGTATGTAGAGAGCTGCTTCTTATCATTTTGAACCAAGGTGATTAAAAATTGGATTCTCAAAGGAAATACACTTGTCAGGCACACCACGAATTCTTGTCCCGAGAAGGGCAATAGCTATCATCAAAGGTGTTTCCCTAATTCCAAACAGAACATTAATTTTTAGAAGTTACTTATATGGCACCTCTGAGCAAGAAATGGTGGGGAAAGGGATAGAAGGATTGCAATACAAGAAGTCATAAAATATGAGAATGATTTTTCTTAATACCTGAAAATGCATCCAAATGAATGCTGTCTTAGTCACTTTAATTAGGTATTGCTCTTGGCTAACTTCTACTGCATCCTCCTAATCTTGGAGGTTGCTGATACAGTATAAAAATTGCTTTAGAGTTTATAAACCTGGACTCACATAGAGCTTTATCTGTGTGACATTGGGCCAGTAAGTCTACATCTCAGGTCCTTTGGGCAGGGTAGATCATCTATCCCCTGTGCTTAGCACATAGTAGCACCTACAAAATGTTTATTGAATTGAATACATAAAATATATATTGAATTAAATACTAGCCTGTGGTAGGATCCATATTATACTCCTCTCCTTCATACAGCTTAGACTAGCTTTTTCTTAAACATTATTGAGGTGCCTAACGTACAAAGCAGCCATGAAGAACTCCAGTAGGTTGGCTAGTAGATCAGGATAAGCAAGTCAGGCAAGGAATTTAACCCAATTGAATTAACTCAGGTGTATTTAATATCTATCCCTATATAGTAGTCTCTTTCTATGTCTTGACAAATTGTTTTTGTCAACTCTTAAATGATATACATGTATTTAATTTTGTTTCAACAAAGAACTTAAATTACTAGAAACTAGCCTAAGTTGAGTCAAACCCAAAACTGTCCCTAAGGTCTTTTCCAGTTTTAAAACTTTGATCCTGTGATTCTAGCTATGATGATTTAAATCCTGCCTCAAAGTTTGACTTCAGCTTATATCGTCTAGGACTCTGATCTGAAGAGGAAGGAGTAGAAGTACAATGACTTCAGTAGTCCAAGTTTAGTATCCCATGCTCTGTTGAACAAGTAATTGAGTTCTTGACTTAAGACCATGGCTTTTACTTCTATTCCCACATGGACTAGACCTATTCCAAGCCTTTGGTCTCTCCATCCATTATAACTCTCCATGTTTTTAAATCTTTGATAGCTAATGCCAGGCTTTCTAAATGCCAATCATCTGCCTTCTAGGACCTCTGCTGTTTGTTGTTTGTCCTTCATTTTCAAAGAGGATCAATGATTCATGGATGAATTGAATTTAAGTGAGGCAAAGTTATACAAAATTGTCAGTCTTACTCTTCTATAGTCATCAAAGTCCAATGACAAGACAAAAAGTCAAGATGACGAGTGATGGCCCAGGATGTGTGTATGACCTTGGTTTCTTCAATGAATAACTAAGTTCTAAGTGCTCCATAGTACCTGCTTCGGCTACTTTCATGGCATTGAAACACTGTTCTTATTCACCCATTCTTCACATGCATATAGTAAATATTCCCTAACTCATCAACAGGTTTGAGGCCTGTTAGTTACCCTCAATGTGTTTTAGATCATCTTCTAGGACAGTTTTACTAGGGTATGGCTGCTGTATATGCTATAACTTCTTGGAGTTGAAGTAGGAGTTGAGTGTCAGGTGCTCATCAAAGATGGATGAGCAGCTCTGAGAAGGACTCAGTAACTTTCCACACCAGAAGTATAGTGCTCCTTGACCATCATCTACTGTTTATCTGTTGTTTGGACCACCATCACAGCCCTTGCTTGATTTGATAATGATATCAAATTGTGATTTGTTATCATAATCAAAAATACTTTAAACCTTTGGTGTCCTACAGTTCCATATTATTTGGACCTTTGAAGAGAGCCAATATGCAAAAAGTTCTAGAGATCACTTTTTTAAGATTTCTTTTCTTTATTTCAATTCAAAAAGCATTCATTAAGTACCTATAATGGGATGCTTAGCCAATGCTAGATGTTAAGGATACAAAGACAGAAATGAACTAATGCTTGCCCTCAAGGAATTTATATTCTAATGGAAGTTTTTTAAATCATGCATATTAATAAATGCAAAATATATAAAAAATAAGCACAAAGGAATTTTGGGGAGGTCAGAAAGGGAAGGAGACTGGAGGACAAATACACAGGGAAATCAGAATAGACTTCTTATGAGAGACTGGATTCTGGAAGAATCTAAGAACTAAGGGATCCAACAGCGAGGGGTGAAGAGAGAGAGAGCTAAACAGGAATAGAAAACCATTTATGCAATGCCCCAGAGGCAGGTAATGGAATGCCATGTATTAATAATAGTAATTAGGCCAGTTTGACTGGAATATGGAGTGAATAACGTAGAGAATGTGAAATCAACTGGAAAGAGAACTTGGAATCAGACTGTGAAGGACTTTAAATGCTAAACAGAGAAATTGTATTTTATCCTACAGGCAATAGAGATCATTGAAGCTTCTCCATCAGGATAAGGACATGGCCAGACCTATGCTTTAGGAATTTCAATTTGGCAGCTGTATGAAAGATAGATTGGAAAGAAAACAGATTTGGTTGAAATGAGTCAAGGAGACCAATTGGGACATTATTGCAATCGTTCAGGAGAATGGTGATTAAGACCTGGACTAAAATGGAGGTCATATGAGTAGAGAGGAAATTTGATGAAAGAAATGCTAGGAAAATAGAAAAGACTTAACAATTGATCACATATTTAGAGGAGTAAAGAAAATTAAGAATTTAGAATGATTTTAAGGTTGCAGACCTAAAGAATGGAGGTAGTAGAGCCCTCAAAAGAAAAAGGCAGGAGAGGTGGATTTTGGGGGGAGAGGGGAAATATAAGTTATGTTTAGGATACCCTGATTTTAGGATGCCTTTGGAACATCCTAGTGGAGATGTCCAGGAAGCAACTGGTAATACAAGACTAGAATTAGGACAGAATTGAGGACTAGATATGTAAATTTAAATATATAAGCATGGATATGACCTTTAAAGCCAGAGAAGGCAATGAGATTGTTGAAAGGTGATGAAATTGCTGGCAAAGAAGTGAAAGACAATATGAGAAGTTTCAAGAAACCCAGTCTTGGGTTCTGCCCATAAAAGGGGGCGTCAAAATAGACATTATAAAAGAGCTTGAGAAGAAGCAGTCAGATAAATAGGAAGAGAACCAGAAGGGTTGAATTGAATTTAGCAGTTGAATTAATGAATGAATGACCAGAGATAGAGAAGTTTCCATCAAGAATTTGGGACAGAAGTCAAGATGCAAAGGGTTAAAAAGTGAAGAGTAGATCATTTTTTCTAGGAATTTAGCAGCAAAATGAAGTACAGGATAGTAGCTTGAGGATTTTTTTTTAAGGATAGAAGCAATCTAGGTTTGTTTGTAGGTAGAAGGGATAGAATCAGAAAATAAAGAAAGATGGACAGCAAAGGAGACAATTAGTAAAGGAACAGGGTCTAGAAGAAAAAGGGGGAGATGGGATCAAGGGTACAAGTAAATTGGGGTGGCTTAGCAAAAAAAAAAAAAAGTACTCCTGGAACATTTTATACGCCACACAAGAAAATCTGTTACATTGCTCTGGGTTTTGACTTTATTTTGGAAGAATGCTAGTTCTGAGTCACCACAACTACCTTATTAATCAGGCTCCAATTAACTTTGTCTGCTTTCAGAAATAAGATCCACTCTTGAAGGTGAATATTTACCACCATATAAGGAGAATGTTTTTTTTTTAAATAAAACTCATCACAGTCACTGAAGATAAATTCAAAAGAGGATATTTAGAGTAATGGAAGCACCAGATTAAGGGCATTATCTCCCAACGTGATTGTTTTAAAGGTAACAAAACAATTTAACATAAAAAGTGCTAGTCTATTTTTTTTTAAATCACATTAATTTTTAGCCACATCTAATATATAAAACCAAGGGCTTCCAGGGTTATCCCTGTGAATAACCACTGGTCTTTTCAAATCCTATCCCTGATGCTCACTACCTATTTTTTTCAGAACCATATTTCAAGTTTTAACTAGAGTTACTTAACTATTCTTTAAATTCAGATCCCTCTGGCTTTTATTGAATGCCAATAATAACCTCCAATCCAAGCCTCTGTGGCTCATTATTTAGGTTTTTATTACTTAGAATGAGTGCAAATAACAATTGTTTTCTATTATAGCCAAAAAATCTAAAGGTCTTCTCCTTCTAGACTAATATCTTTGTGATGATAAATTAGGCTACCTTTTTTTCTAAGCTCTTACCTAGCTTTTAATCATTGGATGGGTGTAGCCTAAAATAAAGTGAGATCTAGGAAAAATTTTAATTTAGAAAGGTCAAGGTCACCCATGTTACATTTGTCTCAGCTTTTGTTTTGCCAATGGAATTCAATGGTTTTGGGGGAGAAAGTGAAACTGACAACTTTGTGTACTTCTGTCTCACTAAAATCCAATTCACTCAAATGTCAAAAACATTATCCTTTTGATGTCACTGGTTCTCTTCAAGAATGAAGGCTGAACAACAACAACAACAACAACAACAACAACAACAACCAGCAGTGGAATCACAAGCAAGCCACTTGACCTCTTAGTGTCCCGGATAATTCACTAAAACAATAAATTACAAATTCATTCTGAATTTACTGATAAAGAAAGCTCCCATACTCATCCTTCTCTCCACTCAGGAGTATTCTGCATCCAGCTCAAAGAGGCATATGAAAAATCATTAGTTAATTTTCAGTGTGAGCATTTATACCATAGAAAATGGCAAATGCTATAAATTAAGGCTGACTTTATTGTTTTTCTGATAGTCTTGAATTAAGGAAGCAATGAAGAAAAATGTTAATAATGCAAATTAAACTTAAAAGTATGTCAGAGATACAGGTGTTTTTCCCCCACAGAGTCAGTTGTAAATATGTATCAGAACATTACTATTTCCATCAATAAAATTAGATATCCAGATTTTTTTAAATTAACAAATCATTTCATGTAGACAATGACTTAGTCCCCCTATGCATAAACCTAACTCAAGTCATTTCTGAAATTTTGTTATCTATATTTACTCATCTGGACTAGCATAAACCACTGACTCAGCTCCAAGATAGAAATCAGAAAATCTCACTGTTGGAAACTCAGAGGATATTTACTTCAACTTAAACCTGTATAACAATATTCCCTATAATATCTCTGACAAGGGGGATACCAACTTTACTTGAAGACTTTACTTGAAGACCTTGTCTCTGAAGGTCTCCTAAGAGACCTTCAGAGACAAGGAATCCATTATCTCCAGAAGCAACAAATCTACTTTTAGACAACTTTTATTTAAGAAAGAGTCTTTAATGGAATAATGAAGTAACAGATAGTTACTCAAGTTGGAGCAGTAAGGTATAGCAATAGATACAGCACTAGACCGGGAATCAGGAAGACCTGAGATCAAATCTGATCTCAGACATTTATTTGCTGTGTGACCCTGGGCAAGTTACTTAACCCTGTTTGCTTAAGTTTCCTCATCTGAAAAAAGAGTTGGAAAAGGAAATAGCATCCAGCATCTTTTCCAAGAGAACCTTAATTGGAGTCATGAAGAGTCAGGCACGAGAGAAATAACTGAACAACAAGATAAAATTTTAGTCAGTCTCTGAGTCAGCAAAAGTTGGGTTTCAGTCATATCTCTGACAAACAATTTTTGTGTGGCTCTAAAAAAAAGTCACTTAGCCTTTCAGAGCCCCAGATAATTCTCTCAACTTATAAACTACTAACAGGGACTCATTTGCCCTGGTCAGAGGAGTTTCTTCACGGGACTTAAATCCATGAAATCACAGGCTTAACATCAAAACTGTAAGGAAAAATTTCCAATCATTGAGCAGAAATGTACATTTTGTAAGAGGCATCTACTGTCCTGTGTTCTGCCCTCTGAAGCTAGGTAGAAAAAGTCTAATCCCACTTGACTCCTACTTTAAAAATTGTTGCTGTTTGTTTGCTTGTTTTTTTTTCTTTCTCTTGATTTTTTTCATCTTTTGATCTGATTTTTCTTGTGGAGCATGACAAATATAGAAATATGTTTAAAAGAATTGCACAGATTTAAACTATACTAGATTGCTTGCTATCTATGGGAGGGGGTTAGGGTGAGGAAGGGAAAAAATTTTAGAACAAGTTTTGCAAAGGTAAATGTTGAAAACTATCTTTGCATGTATTTAGAAAAATAAAAAGCAAGAAAGCAAGAAATAAAGAGAGAGGGGGAAAAAGAGAAAGGGAGGGAGAGAGGGAGGGAGGGAGGAAGGAAAGAAAGAGGGAAGGAAGGAAGGGAGGAAGAAAAGAAGGAGGGAAGGAAGGAGGGAGGGAAGGAAGAGAAGAAGAAAAGAAGGAGGGAAGGAAGGAGGGAAGGAAGGAAGGGAAGAAGAAAAGAAGGAGGGAAGGAAGGAAGGGAGGAAGAAAAGAAGGAGGGAAGGAAGGAAGGGAGGAAGAAAAGAAGGAGGGAAGGAAGGAGGGAAGGGAGGAAGAAAAGGAGGGAAGGAAGGAGGGAAGGAAGGAAGGGAGGAAGAAAAGAAGGAGGGAAGGAAGAAGGGAAGGAAGGAGGGAAGGGAGGAGGGAAGGAAGGAAGGAAGGAAGGAAGGAAGGAAGGAAGGAAGGAAGGAAGGAAGGAGGGAGGGAGAGAAGGAGGGAAGGAGGGAGAGAAGGAGGGAAGGAGGGAGGGAGGGAAGGATGCATGGGGAGAAAGAGAGAGAGGAGGGAGAGAGAGAGAGAGAGAGAGAGAGAGAGAGAGAGAGAGAGAGTGTCTAATCCCTCTTCTACATCAGAATCCTTAAATTTTTTTTTAAATACTATGGTCTGTAACTCTATTTCTGTAACTCTACCATTTTTTTCCAGGATAAATGCCCCCATTCCCTCATCCCATCTCATCTCACAACTTTCCATCAGCCTGCTTGCTTATTTCTAGGTGAGATCAGTAATTCTAGGATTACACTTCATGAACATATTTGAGAGTTCTGCAGCTTGAAGATGCCTGATTTTTAACTAAAAATAATGGGGTGAAAGTTTGCTGCAGAATAAACCTATAATTAAATAAAATTTTAAACCAATACTGCCAGTCTAGTGAGTGAAACCTTAACTATTTCAAGAATATGCATGCCAAATCTGCACAGTTCATTAAAAACATTACTTAGCTGTTCATCAGAGTGGTTTTTTTGAAAGGTAATAAAGATGCAACATCAATTGACAAGGATTTTTTAGGACATATGCTTACATAAAACCAGCAAACTTTCTTAAAACATTATCAGCTTTATTTCTAGAGCACTTAAGTCCTCTTGAGATAGAAACTGAATCCAGTAGGATTAGAATATTTCTCTCCAAAAATCCATTAACCCAGTATTGGCAGAGATAGAATAAAAATTGCAGCCACTACATTTCCATCAAGTTTAATTAAGTCAATTAGGCCTTTTTTAGTTCATTATTAAATGGTTTTTCAGGTCTCTGGCTTGGTAGTATGCTGTTATCCAGCATGGTAGGAAGTCAATTGATAGTTTTTGTCTTTATTTACATTTGTGCCCTAAGGACCAGAATTTTGGCTGTCTTTTTCATTCACTAAACATTAAGTATCTGCTTTGGGCCAGGTGTCACAGAGGATACAAAAATTTACAAGATACCTTTGCAGCCCTTAAGAAATTTCTGATCTAGAGATAAACTCCCATTCAAGACCATGATACAAGTAAAGTGTCACAGATGATGAAAGGCCAGACACATTAGTTCCATCTGGAAGGGACCATCTAGACTATCAAATAGGGTCTCTCTGCGTGACTAATCTGGTATCTCCAATTCCACAACACTGTAACCTGAGTGGGCATAATTAGTTATCATTTTCTTACTCCACACATGGCTGACCAGCCCAACTAAAAAGAAAAGATGGGCTACTTCTTCTTTTAATGACAATAGTCCCATCTTCAGGTCAGAGAATGATTCATACTTGGTTTTAAAATACAAAGCACTTTCAGAAAATGAAAGAGTATAAAGAGTGCCAGGCTAGATCACAACAGAGACTGATCCAGTTCACTAATATCTGCAACAGTGTTTGGTGGGAGTACATGGTTCTTCTTTTCCTATTCAGTTTATCTTTGAATCCCCATAATATAATGCCTGGGAGATAGTAAGGACTTAATAAATGTTAGTTAATTTTTCAGTGTTATTTTTCAAAAGTTCAAGATTTTCCTCCAAAATCCCTGCTTTCTCTTAACCCAATATGGAACTATCAGTCATGAATTTATCTAAATCCTTCTTAAATCTATTAATATTTTCAAAAATATTAATATGACATGCATAAAGTAAGAATCAGTTTCATTGTAGCATAGTGATTAGTGTACCAGGCTTGGAGCCAGGAAGACCTTACTAGCATGTGACAATGGTCCAACCATGACACTTTCTTACTCAATAATTTCCACTGGTGCCCTATCACCTCCAGGAGGAAAAACCAAGTTCTCTGTTAACATTTATAACCTAGCATCCTCCTACCTTTCCAGTCTTCTTGCACCTTACACACCAATACATACTTTTTGATCCAGTGACAGTCTCCCGTGATAATCCAGCAATAAGACACTCCATCTTCTTGGCTATAGGCATTTTCTTTGATTCCCTTTCATGACTGAAATGCTCTGCTTTTTCTCCTCCCATTACTGATCTCTCTGGATTCCTTCAAGCCCCAGCTGAAATCCCAACTTCAGGAAGAAGCCTTTCCCAATCCCTTCTAACACCAGTGCTTTCCCTCTTAATTATTTCCTATTTACCCTATAGATATATCCCCTAACAGATTATAAACTCTTCAAGGGCATGAACTGTCTTTTGCCTCTTTCTGTATTCTTAGCACTTATCATGGTACCTGGTATATAGTAGATGCTTAATCAATATTTACTAACTGATCCTGAAGAAATACAACATCTCTTTGAACCTCAGTTTCCTCATCTGTAAAAGGAAATGGGTTCATGAAATGTGACCTCCAGCTCAAAATCTCTGTCCATGCAGTCCTTTTGAGTTCCCAAGCTGAAGATGGATTCATCAGTTTAGCTTACTATCTATTGGGTAAAACAATACTTCCTTTTTTGTCTTTGAAGCATGAGAGTGACCTTATTTTCAGTTTTCTGAGATATTTTGGGCAGGACAATCTCCATGAACTTCCCTGTTCTCATCTGGAAAATGTGAGTAGAGGGAGAAATGAAATAGATGGCTTCTGAGCCATCCTATGCTCAGCTCTAGCTCTATGCCATTAAGTTTTATGATATGTCCTCCACTCATTCATTCAACCAAGCAGTAAGCCAGCAAGTTCACAAATATTTATTGAGTACTGGGTTTGTGTGTGTGTGTGAGAGAGAGAGAGAGAAAGAGACAGAGAGAGAGAGAGAGAGAGAGAGAGAGAGAGAGAGAGAGAGAGAGAGAAAGGAATTTTGCTAGGCTCCTTTCTATACCCTTCATGATTTTATAAACAGGTATGATTTTATTCCATCAGGCTTCCTCTTTCTACTCTGAAGAATCCTAATTTATTTAGCCTGCATTCAAGTGGAAATGCATTTCCACAATGGACAAAGGTGATGATAAATGAAACCAATCAGAATATGGCATCCATTAGATGAGCAGAACCCTCAAAGGACCCTTTTCTATAAGGAGTTGGGAAGGGGGGGAGGGGGGAGGAGCGACAGCCAGATATGGAAATATAGCTTCCCTAACCATGACATAATGTAGGGCACCTTTGATAGAGCCAGAAACTTTTATCTGAAGTAAATAGTTGAGATGCAAAAGAGCTTCCTGTGCTTTAGACATCAATCTCAGCTTAGGTCATCGTTAGGAAAAGTACAGAGGCCTCTTGCTTTCAGCATACTGTGCTGCTTGCTAAGCCATGCACACCGGTTGATAATGAATAATACTTTGTATGAATATAGCTCTCTTCTGAGATCAAAGCATTCTGCAGACAGCATTATCTCCTTAATTCACATAATTCCCCTGTGCAAGAATTAGATAGGTGATGGGGTTTTATTCTGGAAGTACTCTCTATGATACTGTGCCATGATTTACATATATATAGGACTAGAAAGCCCCCAGAAATGGAAGTATTGAGAGGAATCAAAAATCAGAATCCAAATTGCTCTCCATTAGCCAGAAGTTCTGTCCACTGGATGACATTGCTAGTCAGGTCACTTGAGCAACACTCAATAGTATTTAATGTGCTTGGTATCTTGCATTAAACACAGTTCTGAAAATAAATTTTAAAAGAAAATAATAATAATAAGTAGCATCTTTCTAGTAATTTAATGCCAGACAATGCTTTGTATACATTATCTCATTTGTTCTTCGTATCACCTGTGAGGTAAATATGATTTTTACAGATGAGGAAACTGAGTTTTGGAGAGGGTGACTTGCTTAAATACATATCTCCTGAGTATCAGGTTCAAATATATCTTCCTGATTTTCAGTACTACCCATTCCAAGTACCAACTTCCCTCCCTCAAGAAAGTGAAGTGAATGCAATCAACATTCTTTGCTATTCTTTCATCATGGGAATTTGTTTATCCATGTGAATTGAATACTGGATCTAGAATCAGGGGATTTGCATTTAAATAATGTCTCTGTCACTTATTACTTACATGGAAAATAGGGGTGAAAGAGGAAATCTCTCAATTTGTCATTTCTAAAATGAGGAGGAATACTAGACACCTTTAAGTTTCCCTTGCAGCTTTATATCTATGATCTTGTGTCCCTAACTATATGGTCCCAGGGCAACTAGGTGGCACTGGGTCTGGAGTCAGAAAAGACTCATCTTCATAAGTTCATACCTGGCTTCAGACACTTAGTAGCTGTATGACTCTAAGCAAATTATTTCATTCTGTTCTCTTCAGTTTCCTCATTTGTAAAATGAACTGAAAAAGACAATGGCAAGCCCCTTCAGTATCAAAAAAATCCCAAATGGCTTCACAAAAAGTTGGACCCTACTAAAACAACTGAACAACTAAGGAGGGGGGGTCCCAGGATCAAAGAGGATACCTAAGAAAAGCAGCAGATCAAGACATCCTAAAAAAAAAACCAAGTTGACATCAGATGGGGAATCAAAAGACTCATTTTTAACCTGAAGATAATTTTATTTTCTACCTTTAATGACTCTGTCCTGACTCAACATGGTAAATTGTCTCAACTTCTCTTTCCTTCTAATCCTGCCCCAACCCCACCATAATGTTTACCAATAAAGAGGAGCTAGCCCTTGAAATCCTGGAGGTGCCAATAAAAAGAAGAGACAAGACTTTGCTCAAAGTTGACTACAAGGACCTTTCTTTGGATTTGAGTCATTGCTAAAGCAACAACTTACTAACTAGACTATAAATAATTTCACATGAAATTCTCTGAACTTTTGATCTTGCCTTCTGGTGTAGCAATCCTTGACGTCATCTCCCTAGATATTTAGCTTTCTTTTGGACTTCATTTACTTCTTGGTTTTGATTATTCCTAATCTGGCTAGGATCTTGACCAATATTCTTTACTCCTATTTTCCCTTTGTATTTACTGACCAACTGGATTATCTTCTCAATTACTGAGAACATGATTCCAAGATCCTATGTTCTAGTTAAGAACAAAACCCTGACCAGTTATATGGCTGACAATATCCTTTCTGACTAAATGGCTGCTAAATGGCAAAATAGGCAGTAGGTAGGCCTAAAAGAACCCAAGTGTACCTAGAATCTTTTTTATTTTTCTTTTGGATGTATGTTCTTCAAAAAAAATTTAATGTACTTGCTAAAGGCAGCTACTTGTGTTCTATCCATTTCTATCCAAAATCATTCACCAGATGCCTATGTATACACAGTTCTAGCTATAAAGGAGGGTAGCATTCTTTACAGTAACCTAAAATGATAAGGGAAAAAAATAGGAGCAAAACTAAACCATTCAGACCTATTGAACAAGTGATTGCACTCATGGGCATTAATGACCAGTTAGTGCAAGAATGTTAAAAGTAGTGTGACCCTAATCCCAAACCCCTTGTTGGAGCCTCTTTTCATAGGTTGAAAGAATCTTTGGAACTGGGGTTACAGCATAAAGAAGAGTTTAATATTTATATAGATATTCATAATAACACTTTTATGAAATAGCAAAGAACTGGAAACAAGATGCCTTGCAATTGGGCAAGAAAGCTTGATATATGAATGTAATGGAATATTACTGTGCAGTACAATTGTTGGTGGTGTTCAGTTGCTTAAGTTATGTCCAATTGTTCATGACCCTATTTGGGGTTTTCTTGGCAGAGATACTGGAGAGGTATAGGAAATGAAGTCATCACCAGACTGGAGGCTAATGACAAAGACAAAAATAATAACCACACTAATAATAACTGACATTTATAAAGGGATTTAAGATTTGCAAAGTCTTTTATATCCATTATCTCAACTAAACCTCATAATACCCCTAATTGCACTCTCTCTCTCCTCTTTGTGTCTTTACAATGAGTGTTCTTCCATGTCTAGGTGCTCTCACTCTTCACTATTGCATTTAAGAACCCTTGGCTTCCAACAAAACCCATATCAGCTGCAAGAGGCTTCTCCTTTACCCCACTTTTACCTGGGGTTGCACTAGCTTTCAGTGACTTCTCCTATCGCATTCTCTTCAATCTACTCTGTAGGCATTTGGAACTTACTTCTTCTTGTTGTTTGTCCTTTGTTCTTGCAAAGAGCCATAATGCTATGACGTTCAAAGTGAATTGGATTTAAGTGAAGATGAATTGTGCAAAGTCACCAATTTCACTTTTTTTTCCAGAGTTATTGGGATCCAATGGCCAGATATAAATTAGGATGAGTAGAAATTAAACATTAAATACATTATTGTGTTTTATTGTTTTTCTTTGTGAAAAGGGAGGTTCAGCTCTTGAAGCAGATTTATCTAGGAATGGCTGTGATATAAATGACAAGTACCATTAATAGATTTTTCCTTTCTATTTTTTTAAAGGTTGGGCCAAACAGCAAGTCCATGAAATCTTACAAGTTAGATGAATGTTTTTGTGTGTGAACCTGATGGTATTAAAAAATAAACTATTGGTAAAATTGTTGGTTTTGATGGATCCAGAATTTGTGAGGAAGACTTACAAAAGCAAAAGGATTTCTTGATTGATGATTAGAAATTTTCCTTTGTTTTGGTCTGTTTCCTGCATATTGGTGTGTTAATTTCAGCATATCACTGTGTATTTGCAAAGCAGTATGATACATTATCTTCTACTTTCTTTTAAAAAGAAATGTTATAGAAAAAGGAAGGCAGTGACAGGATCAGGGTAGGAGGGGAATGATTATAAAACTGCCCATCCTCTGAAACAGTAGAGGATGACTTTGAAAATAAAAAATAAAAAAAAAATGCTTCCTCCCCTCAAATCCCATTTCCAAACCATTAGAAAGACATTATCATTATTATGATGATCATTATTATTCAATATCAGAAAGTCTAACAATATCCTCATATATTGAATTTCCCAGTTTCATTAAGTGCCATCTTACATTAGTGAAAGACAAGTGTAAAGACTACTGATCCTAGAATTTAAAATAAAAAAAAAGATTTCTGGAAGATAAATGAATTTTTAAAGGTCAGTTTTCTCAAGAAACAGCTGAAAAATCATTTCTGTAGAAAAGCTTGTTGGGCTTTGTTTCAAGGCCTCTCCTTCTCAGTCAGTGCTGATTGCAGACCTGCAGAGTGAGAAGGGTCAACCCACACTGTTTAACCGGTATGATTTAAGGGGCTCTGTGTACAAAACCATCAGTATCCTTTCAGACACAGGTTGGAATTTTATGGCCTTATTATAGGTTTGCAAATAGCCTTTGTACAGTGGACTCTTAAAGGAATAGAAGGGCCAGAAATTACTTACTATATTTATTATTTGGTCTAGTCTTGATTCTACCTTATTTTTATACCTTGTGTCACCTTGATAAATCATCTCCTCTCCAGAGGATAATCTCAGAAGCTGATAAGCATCATGATAGGAAAGAGCAATTAAAAGAGGGCTAAATTTGTTTTGCATAGTTATTGTTGTTCAAATGAAGGAGAGGGGGTGAAATTGGATGGAGAGATAATAAATGCTGGTAAAAATTGATTTTAAAAACTGAAATAAAAAAAGAAAGTGATTAATCTATTGACAAAGGACTGGTTTTCAAATTCCAGCTTTCCTATTTACTACATATGTGACCTATGTCCTATCATTTTTCTGAACCTCATTTTTCTCAAATGGAAAATGAGAAGAATGAATCAGATGTCTTATAAGATCCAGTCTTATAATTTTGGGCTCTAAATCTACAAACTTGTGATCCATGGATCCCAAGACATCACCCTCATGCCCTTTAATTAATGGGCCATTCAATTAGCTTGTTATCTTGTATTCCTGCTCACTATTTATTAATCCCAGGTGGAAGTTCAGGCTCACTCTATGGAAGGCAGCAGCTCACATAAGGAGGGGTTAAAGCCTTGTGTTCATGCTATCTGGGCAGCAGGCCAATCAAACTTCACGATTTTGCATGGTATTTTCATTTCCTGCCTTTGCCAGGCATCGGGGAGTTGAAAAACAAGCCCCAGAGGAATGTGCTCCAATGTATCTCATCGTGTCTGAGGAGTCGAAGTGAGCGAGATGATGTAATATTGATTGCCTGTTAGTAAAGAGAATCAGAATGCTGGCCAAAGAAATTAAGCTCATGAACAGGAGATGAAGAGGAAATGATGAGAGGACTGCTTGGTAAAATGAAGGCATCAAATCATATTATTCATTGCCCCAGAGGCATTTCCTGGGACCTGTTGTAGCATCTGGGATGGCCAAGCCATCACTAAGGTTAAGATTCTAGTTTATTTTTTTAACAGCCACACAAATCTCCCTAACAAAATTTGAGTCCATGCATCTTTCCTTGGCTATCTCATCTTTATTATTTTTCATCTACTTAACGCTTCCAAATAATACAGCCACATTTCAAGCAGAGCAGCAGCCTAGGCGTGCTCAGAGAACAGAGTGGGTTTGTTTTTCCTCTATCATTTCTCCAGAATTCCTTTTAGACCAGAGAAGTGCTGTCATCATAGACCATTTATGTTGATAAGGGAAGAGGTCCAACTCATCTGAACAGATTCTCTGCTATATTTTTTCTCACTCTGATTTTTTAAAATTTAATTTTTTTTACTACTCCATCTCCAAGAAGTGGTATTTAGAAGCAATTTGCAAGTATGCATGAAGCCTTCTTCCTCTCCAGTAAATACCCAAAGCACAGTTTGTTTCTCTCCATTGAATTACCCTGTTTACATTTTCTAGGAGGGGAGGGCCAGCTTGAAGCATGTGAGGGTTTTTCTATTTATTCTTGTTGAATCTAGGTAGCTCATCTTCATGAGGAGGAAGCCACACGGAGTTCCTAGAGCACTCAGGGAAAAATTCATTTGCTTTCAATTTTTGCCTGGTTTGACATACTCTGCCATACGCCAAATCTAATCAGAAGCTGTCTTCTGATGTCTTAGCTGCTTCAAATGCTTCTGAACTTCATAGTATTATAGATTTTAAAGTGAAGGAGAACTTGGAGATTTTGAAGTCTAATTTCCTTCTTTTGCAATGAGTTCCATTATACCAGACTTGAGTATCATGAACACATCCTGTCCTTTCCTACCTCTTTCTACCTGGATGACCTTCCTTGGTCAAATTGCTCAAAGCTTTTAGATTTTGTATCCACTTTGTATGTTCCCATATATGTGCATGCTGTCTCCACCATTAGAATGTAAACTCCTTGAGGGCACATGCTATTTCTCTTTCATGCTTGTAATCTCAGCACTAGGAACAGTGCCCTGCACAGAGTATTTAGCAATGGTAGTCAAATGATTATTATTATTAGTTACCTCAGGTATAAAATGAGAGGTTGGAATGAACTGTAACTCTGATTTGCACTCATACTTTTTCCTATATTTAGGATGTTTTCCCTTTCCCTTCCCCTTCTGCTTTATCTGTTGAATTTCTAGATAATCTTTAAAATCCAATTCAAATACCAATTTCTCCAGAAAGACTTCACTGAATCCTTTTATCAGTCATGGTCTTCCATACTTTCAGTCTCTCATAGAACCTTGTTTTGAAATTCTCTCTAAAGCATTTATTTAAGAACGGGTATAACCATCATCTAGGGACATCTAGGTATACAGTGGTTAGAGTATCTGGCCCTGGAATAAGGTAGACTCATCTTTCTGAGTTCAAATCTGGCTTCAGATTTGTAATCTGGGCAAGTTACTGTGTGATCCTGGGCAAGTCACTTAATTCTGTTTATCTTCATCTATAAAATAAACTGGAGATGAAAATGGCAAACCACTTTTAGTGGAGTCACAAAGAGTTGGACATAACTAAAAGTGCTGAACATCAACAAAGTATATCAAGCACTTTGTTAAGTATTGAGTAGCTAGAAACAAAAAGATGGCCCCTGCCCTCAAGAAGTTTATATTTTAATGGGAGATACCAGGTAACAATGAGGTAAATTCCTATAGAATAGAAGTATTTTGACAAGGAATACATAAGCAGCTGGGAATATTGGGAAAGGCTTTCTAGAGTAGATAGGATTTGAACTGAGTTATGAGGAAAGTCAGAAAGTGAAGGTAAGAGGGGCAAGACAATGCAAATGCAAAACAAAAGAGGGAATGTCATGTTCAGAATTTGAAGTGAGGTCTTCTGTTACGACTTGGCTTTGACTTCTTATATCATCTATTCATTTTCAAAACACTAGGCCTAATGAGCACTTCTCATTCCTGGTACTGAAATTTAGCAATTTCTGGTAGCTAATTCTATTCAGATTTTTCTTTGTCCATCTGTCACCTTTTCTCCAATGTTAAAATCTTACTCTGGAATATCTCATCACCCATTCAAATTTATTGTGACTCATCTGTAACATCAATCTCTAAATTCTTCCTTCAACTCTTGCCTTCTTGCCCTTTCTCACCATCATTGTTTGTCAATTGCCAAGAACTGATCTACTGCCAAGTTTTACCAAGGAAACATGTTTTAAGCAAAGCATTTTCCATGCTTTTATGGTACTTAAAAGGGCAGATTTAGAGTCTGTCTTCAAATACCTACAAATCTAACAGGCAAAGCGAAACATGTCAGCATTAATCTTTAAGCATGATACATCTCAAGATGAAGTCATCTCAAGGTCATGTGTATTGAATATTCCATTCTCCAGCAGAGATTTCAGGTACTCTTACCTTTACCTATCTTTAAAGACAAAGTACTCTCTATATCTCTAATAATTCCAAGGGCTGATTTGATCCCATGGTCCACTGAGTTATCTAGTGGAAAGAACATCAGCCTACAAAGGTGGAAAGAACTAGTCTTTAGTTCTGGCTCTGCAATTACCTTCATAGGAGACTTAAAGCAATTCACTAAACACATTATAACTCATTTTTCTCACTTATTAAATAATGATCAGAATATCTTATTTCTCTCAAAGTAACTATATCAAATGAAATAATAATATAGACATAAAAATGATTTCAAAAGTTAAAACCAATATATAAATTTAAGATTAAAAGTGGACATTTTTAATTGGGAGGAGAGACACTGAAAGGTTAAGTGACCTACCCCAATCACATAGTCATTATATATCAGAGGCACATTATAAATCCCAATCTTTCTGACTCCTAGGCCACTACTCTACCCATGATGCAATACTTCCTTTTAAACATTAGTTGCCTTAGTTGGTTGAATTTAATTTAATAATATCTTACATTTAAATAATACTTTCTGGTTACAAAGCAATATCTATTTTTTTTTATTATAAAGCATGATCTCCTTAAGTACTCACAACTTTTTTTGTGAGGTGACTAATGAAGGAATTAATCTTTCCATTATACAGATTAGGAACATGAGGTTCCTAATTGAGATAAATTTTAGCCTGAAATAAAGATTCAAAATGTAGATTTGTGTATTCCTTTTCAAGAAAATGAGTAGTATTTCTAATAGGTTAAATGAACTGTCCAAGGTTATAGTGTTACTAAAGAGTAGCATAAGAACTTTTATTCAGTTCTTTTGACTTCATTTTTTTCTATTACTTGTGTCTATGCCATGGTCACATTGTAACCTAGTAGGCAAGAAATATGCTCACTCTTAACAAAATCACCCAAAGCCCTTGATCAGGATATTCACTCTTTCCCTGAAGTAGAGACCTGATCCTTTGGTTTGCCTTATGGCCCCTGAGCTATAGCAGGCAGAATTAAGCCAGTAGAGGAACTGTTATTGGCCAAGACCATATTGGAAACAAGTCATAATGGCAAAAGAAGTTTTTTTTTGAGTCTTGGTTTATTTTTCATGGAACAAAATATTTGTGGTGACTTTGTTTTGTTTTCTTTTTACTTGTGATCTTTATTTGGAATAGATTTATTGTTGAGTAGGAAAATGGTCACTTAGCTGGAGATGCTACCTTTTTTCTCTCCAAGAGGCAAACAGATTCCATGTACAGACTTGAGAAGCAGGCACGTTGTCCTCTGGACCCATGAAGGAGTGCCAGACAGAGCCCCAGAAGCATGGGAATGCCAGTAGAGCACTGGGAACTCAACAGTTATTAATAATTCAGAACAAATACAATTGTATATGCTTGCTTGTATTTGAGGGCATTTTGCTGTGAACCTCTCATGTATTGGGAACTGGCACCACCAATGCCATAATTATTTTTAAGAAATGAAATTATTTAAACAGGCTAATGAATGCAGACCCTGCCACTGTTCTGCATAAATCTAGATGCATTAGCAGTTTCTGTAGATGGGTCTGCAAGCAGCTTTTCTCATTAGCAGTATTAGCTGCATTTTCCCCCTTTCTCTTTCTTTTTGAAGACAGAATGTCCTGAGCAGCAGTTATTAGTTAGATAGGATCAGGTAAGCTATGAGTTTATTCCCAGAAACAGGAAAAGAAGGAGGTCTTCAAAGGTTTCTCTCCAGTGACAAGGTACTGAGATTCCCTTTTCACATCCCAAGTCTATTTCTTCTGTCATCTCAAGAAGAAAATTATAAAATCACACGCATCAGGTTGGACATTATTTCAGACCAAATGGTTGATGAGCTGACAGACATCTGTTTACTAACTACATGGAAGGCAGGATGCAGGGAGAGAGCAGATATTTCAGTTTGGAAAACTTGAGTTCACATCACACTCCCATTTCCATCTACTTATATATAGTAAGTATATGAGCAATTCATTTAAACCTCTGGGTGGCCCAGGTAACTCTCTAAAACTATAAATTTTAGAACAGGTGTTATTTTACATTGGTAAAAGGAGTTTCCTCCCTGCACCAGTAAAATAACAGTTTAGAAAAAAAACAAAATTACTAGTATTACTACTATGGGATTCTCAGGAGGAATGATGCTTTCTCTCAACCCCTGCAGATTAAATAATTACAAGCAAAACAAACAAACTATACTGGGGCTTCTTATTCATCAACTGATATTTCCTTGGTTACCTATTATTTATCAATTTGTTTATTTTCATTGAGATGTTTGTGTTATATATTTTATTTTTTCCCAATTGCATGTAAAAACAATTTCAACAGTACTTTTTTTTTTAATTTTGAGTTTCAAATTCTCTCTCTCCTTCCCCTCCCTCTCATTGAGAAAGGAAGAAATTTGATATATCTTATAAATGTTCAGTGGTAGTACTCCCTCTCATTATAGGACTATGACCCAGACCTGTGACTCAAGCCTGTGATTCAGATCTGCATATAGGCAATGCAACAGAGTCCTGTACCCATGTCAGCAAAGTGACTCCTGTAGTCTTCTGAAGGGTTTTTTGACTCTCTTACTGTCTGTGGATTGAGAACTCTAGAAGCCACTGGTGATGATTCAGTTGTCTTCAATGTCTGTTGCTGGCTTGCCAGGACATTGTCTGTTCTGGACTGTGCTCCATTTGACCAAATGTAACAGATGTTTCCTGCAGATCTTCTAACTTGTCTTGGGTTGGAAATTTGTTTTGTTTCACCCCATTCTTTAGTGGATTCAGTCATTCCAGAATTCCTTTTCAAATGTTATTTAAAATCATTAGGAGGAAATTTGGGAGAATACAGGTAAGTCTCCATCTTTTTCTTTATCATCTTGGCTCTGCTCCACTCTGGAGTTTCTTTTCTAATTTGAATTTAACTCTAAATATAGGTGAAGTGAAAAGAGAGCTGTGTTTGGATCCCAATTTTATTTCTTATGATGTGCATATATTTGTAAATAACAGTTTTCTCTGAGTCTCAGTTTTCTCTCCTTTGCAATTAATAATTTGGATGAAGTGATCTCTCAAGTCTCTCCTAGTTCTAAATATATGACCACTTAGTCATCTGAATATCTATACTCATGGGAGCATTAGAGCATTAGACATTAGAGACCCACTTAATGGTTCATGATCAAGTAGTCAATAAAGGAGAGAACACATATATCACTCCTTGAAGAGTATAGGAATTTTTAATTGGGGTAGTAGACTGCTGCTATAGTCCTGAAGCTCACATAGTTTGACCTTTTTATGTCACTTACAAACTTCATGGTCAACATTGCTTTCCCCCCGCCCTCTATTCCCTCTTTCCCTACCTATCTATTATCTATAAAACTCCTTGTCACAAAACAAAATTAGAATTCTTCTTCTGAGATAGGGGTTCTTAACATTTTTGTGTCTTGGAGCAAGTCAAAATATTACTTTCATGATGTCATTGCCTTTTTCAAGAATGAAGGATGAACAACAACAAAATGAACAACAAAATAAGAGACATAAGATGACAAAGGAAATAAAAGGTTAGAGAAAACAAAGTACAATTTTTCCCCATCCAAGTTCAGAAGTCATCTGAAATATGCCTCTCCCAATTAAAAAAAAACCCTGATTGAGATAAATTTTAGCCTGAAATAAAGATTCAAAATGTAAATTTGTGTATTCCTTTTCAAGAAAAGTGTATTTCTAAGCTCTTTCTACCAGTCCTAAAAGAGAAGGACTCTTGGTCATGAGTCTTGGTCATGACTTGTGAAAGTGGAAGTTAAGGAGAAAATTGATTGGTAATAAAGTGGAAGGCAATGTTAAAGGAGATTACTCCCAGTTTGAAATCAGGCAGTTGCTAGGAATAAAAAAAAGGAATCAGTGTTGTACTCAATAGCTCTGTGCACTCAAGCTATTTCTCATTAATCAATCTATGTCAAATAAAGTTTTTGCCAAGGTTATACTTCCTCCTTCCCCCACCCCATTTCAGGCTCCTCACTGGTATTGCCCTGTACATACCTACCATCAGAGTTGACACTCATCATCACAGGGCTAAGGTCACAAAGTCTTGCTATAAGAATGGATTTGTGTAGCAGGTGCTCCATCTTTATCCCTCTAAGAATTGGCAGCACTTGTTGTTGTTTTCTAAGTGGGAGGCTATTCCTGCTGCCTCTTTCTTTTCTTTCCAAGTTATGAGAGTCTCCTGTTTGTTATTATTATTACTGCATCTTAGCAGAGTCTGATCTTTTTTTTTGGGGGGGGGAAGCGGGAACTGGAGATGATGGAAGAGAGACTGTGGATAATAGCAGAATATAGAATATACATAAGTATATATTTTCATCATCATTGACATATATTTATTAAGGCCCTTCTGATGCTGTAGTAAGTATTAGTTTCCACTCAAAAACTATGGCTCTAAAATCGGCCTTCATCTCATGAAATCATAGACTGTTTGACATGGGAAAGTACTTTGATGATCATTAGTGTAATATTGTTGACAGAGCACTGGACTTAGAAGAAGGAAATGGTTCACATCTTGCCTCTGATACAAACTATCTCTGTGAGCTTCTAAGCAAGTAATTTCTCAACTCAATTTCCTTATCTTATAAGGGCAGAATAATAGCATCCTTTTCCCAGGATTGTTATAAAGATGAAATGAAACAATATCTGCAAAGCTCATTGCAAACTTCAAAGATCTAAGTAAATATTAATTATTATTATCCAAATCCCTCAATTGATAGCTAAGATGGTCAGGTGAAAAAACATGTATGAAGCCATTCAGCTCTATTTTGTCTCTGAATGCGAAGGACGAGTGAAGCTACCTGGTCTCCATTTGAAATGACTAAGCCTAATCATTCTGGACCTATTCAGAGAGTACAAGAGAAGAGCACAGTCAACTTTTGGGGCTGTTCATCTTCTCTTTCTCTCTCTCTCTCTCTCTCTCTTTCTCTCTCATTCTCTCTTCTCTTCCCCAACTCTTTGCCTCTTCATACGTGTTTTACTTCTGATCACAGCCTTCTCCAATTTACCCTCCCTTTTACCATTCCCTCTTCCAGTCTATTATCCCCTTCTCATTTAACTTCCTTATAGGATAAGAAAGATTTCTATATCCAACTGAGTATATTTATTATTTCCTCTTTGTGCCCATTTTGATGAAAGAAAGATTTAAGTTTTCCCACCATCTATACTTCCATCTCCCCCTCCATTTTAATAACTTTCATTTTTTTATGTTAAATAATTTATTTCATTCAATCTCTCCCCTCCCCTTTCTTTTTGTCATTGTATTCCTTTATTTTGTTTTATGGGTGTATCATCCCATAAAAGTTACCTTATATCTATATCCTCTATGTATACTCTTTCTAATTGTTCTTATAGTAATAAAATTCTTTAAAATTACAAATATTATCTTGCTATCTAAAAATATAGATGATTTAACTTTATTAAATGTCATGTTTTCTGTTTTTTGTTTCTTTTTTCCTTTTTATACTTATCTTGAGTCGTATTTGGAGATAAATTTTTTTACTTATCTCTGGTCTTTTACTTAGGAAAGCTTGAAATTTCTATATTTTATTAAATGATCTTTTTCTCTAGAAACCTTTTATTTAATTTTTCTGGACAAGTGACTCTTGGTTGTTATCCTAACTCCTTTGTCTTCTGGTATGTCATATTCCAAGACCTCTAGTTCTTTAATGTGGGAGCTACCAAATCTTCTCTATAGCTCCATAATATTTGAATCATTTCTTTTTTAGCTGTTTGCAGTACTTTCTTCTTGATCTGTGAGCTGTGAAATATGGCTATAATTTTCTTGGGAGTTTTCATTTTGAGATTTCTTTTAGGGGGTGATCAATGGATTCTTTTAATTTATATTTTGCCCTCTAGTTCTAATATATCAGGGCAAGTTTCCTTTGATAATTTCTTAAAAGATTTTGTTCAGACTTTTTTTGGGGGGGAAGAGAGGAGTCAAGGCTTTCAGGTAAGCCAGTAATTCTTATATTATGTTTTCCAGATCTATTTTCTAAGTCAGTTATTTTTCCAATGAGAAATTTCACATTTTCTTTATTTTTTTATCTTTATTGTATCTTGATGTCTCATATTCATTAATTTTCACTTGCTCAATTCTAACTTTTAAGGAATTACTTTCTTCAATGAACTTTTATATTTCATTTTTCATTTAAGCAATTCTATTTTTAGGGAGTTATTTTTCTCAGTAAATTTTTGTATATCTTTTCCTATGCTATTTTGTTTATTTAAAAAGGTTTTATTGTATTGCTCTGATTTCTTTTTACTCAGAGGGAGGGAAAGAGGAAACTCTAATCAATTTTTATTTGTTTATTTTAAACTTACACATAAAATAGGGGGGGAAACATTGGCATGTGCACAACAGAACATAAGAGAAGATTCAAAACATAAAGCAATAAATTCCCATTTCAAGAAAACCTATATCATTAATACTCACATTTTATTCAGAGCTGTCTATCTTTACTTCTTTGTAGGTTTTCATTTGTTCTCTGCTTTACATTTTTTGCTTTATTCTTGTTCACCCTTCTTCCCCGCCAAGATTACATATATGTGTATGTGCTATTTATGTATGTGAGTGTAAATATACACACACATACACTCATATGCACATATATATATACACACACATTTACACATGCATATAGACATCTACATACATATCTATAATTATACACATATATAAACACGTACCTTCATATTTATCTATGTCAGACTACACTATGCTTGTTTGTCTTCTATTTCTCTGAAGGTGGATTGCATTTTCCTTTGTAAGTCCAAGTCTTACCATATTTTTCTACCTCCACTTATCATTTCCCACACTCTAACATATTCCAACTTTATACTGTTTAATTATTTTAAATAATTTAAAACAATATTGATAATATGACTGACATATACTGTAATTTCCTTCTTTTACTCTTTTACTTAAATATATTTTAGCTTTAACTTTGAGGTCATGATTACTACTTCTGCCTTTTTTACATAATAAATTCTACTCCTAATATTTATGCTATGCTTGTGTGTCTCTTATTTTCTATCCCTCCTGACTTCTCTGCTTTACTTCTATGTTATCTTGCCCTCATATTACTTAAGCTACATTTTCTCCAAGGATCCTATTCTTATCCTCTTCCCTAACCATTTCCCCTTGCCTTTTTGCTTCTATCTTAATTTAAAAGACTTTTATAGCCTTCCAAATATATATGTTTATAGAGGACCACAGACAGTGGGGAAACTCTGGGTGAGGTATAAGACTCTTCAGCCCAGAGCGAACCTGCTAACAACATCTGGTTCAGCTCCCATCTGCCCTAAGTGTTCTCAGGTTTCTTGAGAAGTCAGGGGAAGTGACAACCTGTGTTGTAATTGAAGCAGAGTGATATCAGGTGGCAAAGAGTGATACCAGGTGGCAAACTACATACAATAGCAAGTTGTTCATGTGGTCCCATATGCTCAGTATATACTTAGCACATGTCCAGTGTTGTTTAGGTTACATAAGGGTATTAGGGGTATATAAAGGGGGAAGACCTTGGAATAAACAGACTCCATATTTCCACCATACTCAGGAGTTTTGCTAATCACTCCTCCACTAAGATGGTATATTTTAATTACCCCAGCATGGGAGCTCTAGAAAGCACAATACATTTTGTCATCCCAACTTGGGGGCTCTAGAAAGCTGGACACAATATATGTTGTTCCTTTTTATCCATTCTCATAAGTCTATACAAGTTACCCCATTCTTGTTAATTTATACATCCTATTCTACCTCCCCATCATATTCCCTCACTCTCTTACTTCTTTATAAATTTAGAAGTATTTTATTCCCTTCCAAATATATATGTTCTTTTCTTTTTAACCCATATCTGATGTTAAGTGGGTTCCTTCTAAAAACCCTCCCTTATCTTCTTTCACCTTCCTATCCCCTTAGCCTCTTATTTCTTTAAAAAAAATAAAACTTTATGTGCTTATATACATATATGTATACATGTATATCCCAAAAGAATAGGAATGTATAAATGTATAAATATTGACATCAACTATTATTGTTTACTAAGACAGTCTAATCCAATGTAAACCAACCATTTTAACAAAGAAACCAAGAGAAACCATAAACCATCTCAGGTGATCTCCTTTGCAAAGGGAAGATATTTAACATTGAAAAGCAACACATTTAAAATACAAATTTGTTTATAAGATCTTACAAGGGAGGGAGGGAGAAGTTTATGAAAATCAGTTCATCAACAAAGAGAAGTAGTGTAGGGAAAAACAGAAACTTTCATGAGTTTCATTCAACAAAATAAATCATGCCATGTACATTTAAGGATGGCACTGAAAGAAGACAACAAACATAAGAAAAATGGAAAAGATCTGTAAAAGTTTTTGTAATAAATTCTACTTAAAGAAAATAAGGAGACAGAGCCAAGATGGCATAGTAAAGGCAGGAACTCACTCAACCTCTCCCCCAAACTGCTCCAAATTCCCTTAAATAATGACTCTAAACAAATTTTAGAGCATTAGAACAGTCCAAAAAGATGAAGTAGAACATTTTCCAGTCAAAGCCAACTTAGACAGTGAGCAGAAAAACTCTATGACACCAGGATGGGAGTCCAAGGTACAGTCCCAGTGCAGGCCACACCAGCATAGCCCTGACCCCATGCCAACAAAGCAGGACCTGTGAATCAGCAGCAGTATTGATGGCTTCCAGATGTCTCACCCCAGAGGCACCAAAGAGGACTTGAAAGGTCAGCAGAAAAGGTCTGTGGCAATAGGGTGGGAGTCCAGTGTGCAATCCCAGCACAGGCTGCACCAGTGCAGCCCCAATCCCAACCCCAGCTGGACTTCAGCATCCGCTAAGCAGGATTCTGTTGTTTTAGCACACTCGATCTTACAACTACAGTGGGGCAGAGACACTCCTAATAATTCCAGGAAAAAAAATAGGGCTCGTGATCAGGTTTATAGAAGGATCTCTGGAAATAGCTTAGGACAATGTCTCTTTCACTCTGGAAACAGAGGAAACTAACAGAAAATTAAAAGTTAAATAATAGGCTAGAAAAAATGAACAGAAAGCAAAAGAAAAAAATTCTGACCATAAAGGCCAAGAGATGGGAGATTGAATGTCTTATATGGGGAACCACAAAGAGGTCAGTTTGTCTGGAATATAGAATATATGTGAAGAAATAAGATATAATTAGCCAGGCAAAATAGTCTGGATCCAGATCATGTAGAACCTGTGTTTCATCAGAAAGGCAGTAAGGAGCTCCTTAAGTTTCCTAAGCAAGAAGGTGACATAGATTCATGCTTTTAAGATATCAATTTGAAAGTTACATAGAAGATGGGTTGGAAGAGTAATTATATGATTAAAGAGAAGGAGATGGATAGTGGAGATTAACAAGACTAATAGGATTAATTGGATATGAGAAATGAATGAAAGTGATGAACTGACAAGGACAATGAGATTGTAAATTCAGAGGATAATGGTACGCTCAACAGAACTGCAAAAGTTGAGGGAAAAAATGTGAATTTAGGAGGAAAGATAAAAAGTTCTCCTTTATACATTGTAACTTAATATTACTATGGGACATTCAGGTAGAATTTACAGCAGGCAATTATTGAGTCAGGATTAAAGTTTAGGAAAGAGATAAGTGCTAGAGAAATAGATGTGACTGTCAATCTCTCTAACTGTTGAATTGTGAATGATAGGCTTGAAATAGTGACTTCAGTCTACTCCCTACTGGCTCCACTCATCATCCAAGGAACTTTTCAACCAAAAATATCCCTCTCTAGAAACCACTCCCTCAAATGTATTCTCTCCATTTATTAGAACATATATATGCTCCTTAAACGCAGAAATTGTCTTTACTTTTGGATTTCTATTTCCAAGGCTCAGCATAGCACTTAGCATATAATAAGTGTTAAATAAATGTTTCTTTTATTCATACTCTTCCTTCACTTTATTCACCTTTTCCTTTTCCTCTTGCCTATACTTTTTCTGCTGCTGTTCCCCCCCATTTTTTTCTCCTCACCTTTTTATAAACATATCATTGGCCCAAGTTGCCCAGAGAAATACAAAATAATGGGAAAGATATTTAGAGGTAGAGTAAAAGGAAGAGACTATAATAATACACACAAAGACACCTTTCTTTCATGAAATAGTTTGTCTTCTAATAAATGAGGAGGAGAAAGGAAGAAAGGAAAAAAGAAGGAAGGAAGGAAGCATGCAAGCAAGGGAGTGAAGAAGAAGGAATAAAAAGGAAGAAGGCAGAGGAAGAGGAGGAGCAGAAATAGAAAGAAGGAAGAAGAAGAAGAAGAAGAAGAAGAAGAAGAAGAAGAAGAAGAAGAAGAAGAAGGTGATGATGACAACAACAATAAAAACAACAAAGAGGAAAATGATGGAAGGATGGAAGGAAGGAAGGAAGGAAGGAAGGAAGGAAGAAAGAAAGAAAGAAAGAAAGAAAGAAAGAAAGAAAGAAAGAAAGAAAGAAAGAAAGAAAGAAAGAAAGAAAGAAAACAACTGATATAAAAGGTATTTAAAGTTTTCAAAGTATTTTATATTCTCTATCTCATTTAAGCCTTATAAAAACCCTGTGGAGGAACTCCTTACTTCCTTACCAGAAGAATCAGATCCAACATGCTCAATATCTTCTATGATCACAAAAGTGATAATACCCAATGATGAAAAACACCTTAATAAAATTCAAAAAAAAAAAGTATAGAGTATTAGATCTAGAAAAACTCAGAAGTGATTTAATCCATGACTTTCATTTCACAGATGGAAAAACTAAGGCCTAGAATGATTTGAGAACCAGAATGTGATAGTAATTTAAGAGACATCATTCCTAAAGAGAATTGGGAAAGAACACAAGTAATTGTTTTAATGAGTGCAGTACTGAGAATTCAAATAGAAAATAAAAAGTGTTTGAATTGGTTGTGCAGTAATAACGAGAAAAAGTAAATGTGGCCATGGCAGAGTCTGGGCAAACATAAGTATAGAAAAAAATGGGGATAACATGAACAAGCGGCCCATGTCACTGCTTTCAGAAGAAGCTGGGCAATGAGACTTGGGCTCTTGGGATATAAGAGCCATTGGGTTACTTCTCAGGAATCCTGGGTTACTGCCTAGCACCATATCTAGAGCACAAGCTGACAGGTCCAATTTGGAAGATGAAGGAAAAAAGGAGTTATTACTGTTAGTCCCCAGTTTCAGCTTATTTGCTCGTTGTTAAGCTTGCCTCTTGGGTGTTTTGCTCTGATATCTGTCAGTCTAAATTGAAGTACTTACTAGCTACTTTTTGATGATGGTAATGATGATAATGATGATGTATTGTTCTAGCACCTGTCACTTTGGCATCCCTATACAGGATTGTGCACAAGGAACATTTACCTGGCAAGAAAAAAGTAACAGTCTCTCAATTACCCAATTACTATTCCTATCCAAATTTTTTTCTTCTACTTTTTTCTCTTTCAACTCTGTTGTTTGATACAGTGATTTATCGTGATTGCGCATGATTATGATGCAGCAAGATAAGTGCTGGCTGATTCAGCTAAATGTAGCATCACTAAATCATCTCCCACTTTCAGCTAGTTTCTATTTCTTTGTTGTTGTTGTTGTTATTGTTGTTCCTGCCACTTGCTACTATGAGAGACCAGGTTACAACCAAAAAGAACTGAAACTGCATGCCTTAACTACCTTAAATTTAAAAATTTGTTTATTTTGCATTTATTCTATATAAACATACATAATATTTGTTACATATATGCATGTATATATACATAAATGTGTATAAATACATGTATATTATATATATATATATATATACATATATACATAGATAAATTTTGGTCTCCTCTAGTTTGTCTTCTTCTGGAAAGAAAGTCTATTTCTTTTATTAATCTTTATATCCCACAGTATCTATCACAGTGCCTGATAGACAGTATGTATTTTATTAAGTATAATTGATATTCAACATTCATGTATTAAGCATGTGAGTGATTTTATTAGTAATCTCATCTTCACTTTACACTTTGCACTTGGCAGCCAAGTACATTTGCAATCAATTGCAGTAAGAGATCAGTATCTTCTGAGGGCAGAAAGTGAAGTCCCAGGAACCTCTCCCTTGATTTTCAGAGAATGGACAAGGTAAAAAGGTTCATGGCAATATAAGGCTCTCACATAGCCATCTGACACAGTGGAAGGTAAGATTTAGGCTAAAAAACAATGTTTTTCTTTTGAGAATTGTATTTGCTATATAGTATTTACAATTTATAGATTTCTAGAGAATTATTAACAAGAAAAAATGTTTTACATGTTACCAGTTTTATTTTGTATACTATATTTTATGGGTTATCTCAGGATCACTGTGTTAGGAAAAATACATTATCAGAATTAACATTTTATTATAAAGAATTGTACCCAGAAAAGTATGTTTTCAGTAATTTCTAGTGAAAGATTATAGGTTTTAGTTGGCATAGGAACCTAACCCCCTATTTCCCATAGGTTCAATGAATCAACATTCACATCTTTTACTTTTGTGCCATTTTCTAGAAATGTTACCCCCGTGAAAGTTGAGGATTGACTATATTTAGTAATAGCTGTTGATTTATTGATTCATTGATCAAAAACACTCTTCTAAAAAGCCCATATAAATACTTTGCTCTCAATCTTAGCTGTCATATTTTCTATGTTGCACACCAATAATTTACCATGTCATCTCTGAACCACATTTATCAAGAAAATGAACCCACATTAAGACAAAGCAAGGCAATAAATATTTTTTATCATTTATTATGTGTCAAGCACTGTGCTAATTACTGAGATCAAAAATTTAAGCAAAAAGAAAGAAAAATATTAGCAAAAGGCCTTAAAGGATCTTATATCCTTATATAGGGGATGTTGGGGATAAACAAGATAAAAAAAGAAGCTGAAAAAAGGTAGATGAAAGGGAAAGGAGGAGGAATGACAGCATAGTACAGAAAGTTAGAAACAAAGCTTGGAAAAGCATGAAGAATGGCTAGCAAAGGGCCTTTCCCCAAAGTGATGGGAAGTTAGGATGTGTGAAGACTGGAAAAGTAGGAGAGCAATAGGTTATGAAAGACTTTGAATACCAAACAGAGCATTTTATATTTGATAGAAAGTCACTGGAGTTTATTGAGTATAAGCAGAAATAATAGGGTGTGACATAATCAGATCTGCTCTTCAGAAAAATCACTTTATTGGTTGAATGGAGGGTGGATTGGCATAGGAAGAGACTTGAGGCAGGTAGATTCACCAGCAGGTTTGTATAGTAATCTAGATGATAAGGGCCTGCACCAAAGTATTAGCAATCAGAAAAGAGAAAGGGCATATTCAAGAGATGTTGTGGCATAAAAAGTTCAAGAGACATAATTAATGGATAATTAACCATTTTATTAATCATGCAGGTAATAATTAATTAAAAGGGTCAGTGACACTTTCAAATGCTCATGGCATCCATTTAATGCTTATATCTCTTTAAAAGAGGGAGTGTTCCTGATGGTAGCAATCAACTCTGGTTAACAAGTAATGAAGACCATGAATATTATAATGAGAGATAAACTGAGGTCTGGGGTACATGACTTATTACTCAGTCTTGGTCAAAGAAACTTATCTATTTTCATATCACCTTTCTGATAAAAGAGAGAGTCCACCTTTCCTAGTTCTAAAGTACAATAGACTAGAATATATCAATTCATCTAAATTAAAATTTCCTTATCTTATGATAGATCTGAGTTTTACCTCTCAGTTTTAGTCCTAATCTTCAGAAGCTGCATGGATAACCTACAGGAACTGATTTCTGAAGAGGAAGTAAAAAGGGCCTTAGTTCTAATTCAATAATTTGTTATTACTACAAGATAGAAATGATTCAAAAGGTAAATTCAATGGGCATTGGCCACATATTGGATATAGAAGATGAGAGATACTGCTGATTCCAGGAGAACTCCTAGGTTTCAAGATTGAGGGCCTGGGACTATTGCTCTTGGGAGGTAAAAGGCAGGTATTTAGGGAGAAAGATATTTCAGTTCCATTTGAGACATGCTAGGAGTCTACTGGACATTCAGTTTGAAATATTAGAAAAGCAATTTGAGATATGAGATTTGAAGTCAACAGAGATAATGGTGCAGAACAGGTAAATTTGAGAATCATCAACATAGAAATGGTAATTAAATCTAAAATTCATTCCCACATTTGAGTTGAGATAAAAAGATGAAAATTCATTTAGGTGTTCCATTATCTCCATCCAAAATAGGCCATTTCAAGTCTTCTGAGATGGAGCTATCAGCTAATTTCTACTATTTTTTTAAATTTACTTCAATTCCAATTATGATAAAGATAGGGTAGCAATTCAACAGACTTTTATGATAGCAACGAGGGGTATTTTACCTCTTTCTCATATACTATCTAAATGTTATTCTTTTAGCATGGCCAATTTGGCTAATACAGACCTGCTTTGCCCCCTACCACACAGATAGGGGTAATCTCCCTTGATCAACTGCCAGCATTTTTAAAACTGGTGTCACAAAATGATTCACTCTTTTTTTCTGCCCCTTTTTCATCTGTGCTTTCCCCCCTATCATTCATATTTACTCAACTCAGTGTAGACACCATGAACTGATAGAGATTGAATAATTGAGAGGCAGAGGAAAATCCTTCACCTGCTCTTCCTCTTTTACTCTGTCTTCACAACAGTGGCCTGGGAGTATTTGCCCACAATTTCAAGCTAGAGTGAAAGCCACAGACTGGAAAATTCTAGCCATGAGGACCTTGGAATTAGGATTACAGCTGGCCAGCCTGGAATGAAAGAAAACCCTCAGAAACCAAGACACCTAGGACCAGGGCCTGAGGAAGATTTTGGACTTGGAATTGGGACCATCCTTTTTGGGGACTGAGCTAAACTATGATCCTAATTTCCTTTCTGCTCCCCGTGGACTGAGATATGAAGAGAATAAGAAGCAGAAAGAGGGGATTTTACTTCCCATATGTTGGAGAAATAAGTTTGGATACTGGATATTTGTGATTATATCATTTGCAATAAATATTTCTGTGTAAAATCTTGAGTTACACATGTATAAAAGCAAAGGAGTTCTAGTTCCAGCATTCAATGGTGGCATTTAAAAAGTTTGAGAAACATAATATCTGAGTAATATAATCATTTTATTAATAAAACCAGCATGCTAATAAAAGGATGGTTATTTGTCCATCTCTCTTAAATCAAGATGGTCTCACAGTTTATGTGTCCTTAGAAGAGCAGATAAACCTGAGGGTGGCAATCAGCTCTTGATTGGTTAACAATTAATGAAACAATGAATATTACAATAAGATGCTTGGGTTGCATTACAATGAGGGTCTTGGAGTAGTGACTTGGATAACTCAAATCTTGGTCAAAGAGACTTATCTATCAGTCTGACAAAAGAAAGAATCAATATTTCCCCAGATCTCTCTGAGTAAACAGAATGAGCCAGAATGCATCCATTAGCCTAAACTTAGAATTAATTTGATTAAATCTTGCCTGGTAAATCTTTGCCTCAGATTTCCCACAGTAGTTGATTTCTAGATGAGGAAGTAGAAAAGGAGGAAAATCTTGGTCTCAAAACAATAATTAATTTCTCACACAACCAATGAATCAATAAACATTTATTAAGTTTTTCCAACATGCCAGGCATCTTTAAGTTAATGTTATTTTAGATACTGTGAGATTAATTTCCCTTCTCCTCTTACACAATTTAAATTTTGACCATGTATTATCATAATATCTATGACCTTTTAGTAACAGGAATACTATCTTTACAAGACCCCAATTTCAATGGAACAATAGAATTTCAAGTTGAAAAGCATTTAGGTGGCCATCTAGTACAACACAAGAATATTCTCTTAAAACATTTGCTTGTTACTCTCCCTCTTTAGACGGTGAGCAATGATTGTCTTTTGCCTTTCTTCATATAAAAGAAGCTTAAGCTTAGCCAAAATACAAAGAGGGTGCTTAATAAATGTTTATGACTGACTGACTAAAAGAAATCCAACTTTGCTGGGAAACTTCCAATCAGGAGTCACTGACTACTTCCCAAGACAGTTTTTCTCCATCAAGATGACTCTAATTATTAGCAAGTTTCATCAGATAAATATCTAAATTTTCCTCCTTGAAATTTTATTCATTGCCCAAATTTCTGCACAATGGAGAATTTAGAGCTTGTCTAATCTTTTTTCCAAAAGATAGCCACTTTAAAAAAAAAAAACTTATTTTTAATACATATTGTTTTATGAATTATGTTGGTAGAGAAAAATCTGAACAAAAGGGAAAAATCTTTCATAGTTGATCATATACCTACTGTTACTGTATACAATGTATTATTATGGGCCAGAACTCTGAACTTGAAACAAAGGATTCTTGCAAAGTGCTAACTCAGTGGAGATAGAGACAATAGTTGTTTAGCATGGTGCTTAATAGTTCTCTAGTTCAGTACATGTACCTTGTACTTAATATAGTTCCTCAAGATTCACACCTATGATAAGAGAGTGTATAAACTCGGACAAACTCAGCCAGATTCATTCAGAGCCAGAGAAGACAAGCGGACAGAAGTCTTGAAGCTAGAGCACAACTCTTGGACTCAGATTCATTCATCCCATCTCATACCACCTTGGTGATAGGTTCTCCTCTTCATTTTCTCCAATGAAACCAAGACTCCAGAAGGCCTCCAAGAAAACTAGCTGAGCTCCAAGTGAAGGAGATAGGACTTTGAAAGAGATAATAAAGGATTTGGACTTTAACCCCTGGCTACTCTTGTGGTGATTATTGAACTGAAACAAAGGCTATTCCCAGAGACCCCAAGAAAACTGAAACAAAAGAGAATATTACAATGTATATCTGGTTCTGCTTGCTTCACTCACCATCAGTTCATGTAAATCTTTCCAGGTCTTTATGATTATGTATATTAACAACGCTGAAGAATACAAGTAGGGCCATGGAAGAACTTTGGAGATTTAGGTTTCAGTACCATATTTGTGTCAGAAGAAATTGGGCAGAATTCCTTCTTTTCCTGTTTTTTTCAAATAGTTTGCATAGTATTGGAATTAATTGTTCTTTAAATATTTGGTAAAATTCACCTGTAAATCCATCTGGCCCTGGATATTTTTTCTTAGGAAATTCACTGATGGCTTGTTCAATTTCTTCTTCTAAAATGGGACTATTTAGGTAATTTATTTCCTCTTCTGTTAATCTGGGCAATTTATAACTTTGTAAATATTCATCCCATTTCGATTAGATTATCAAATTTACTGTCATACTCTTGGGCAAAAAAAACTCCTAAATACTGCTTTAATTTCTTTTTCATTGATGGTAATTTCACCCTTTTAATGTTTGATGATAGCTACTTTTTAAAATATTTGAAAATAACTATTATGTCAATCATTAAGTATTTATTAAGTCTTTACTATGCACTAGGCAGGCAGGTAGGTGGATAGATAACCAGGCCTGGAGTAAGAAAGATCTTAGCTGTAGTCATACGATCTTGAGCAAGTCATTTAACTGTGTCTGCCTTGGTTTCCTCATCTGTAAAATGAGTTGGAGAAGGGAATGGCAAACCACTCCAGTATCTTTGCCAAGAAAACGGGATCCCAAACGGGATCATGAAAAGTCAGACATGACTGAAAAACATGTGTTAGGCACTATGCTAAGTACTGAGAATACAAAAGGCAAAAAACAGTCCCTGATATCAAGGAGTATACATATTAAAGGGGTGAGGAGTTATGTAAGGTATATACTGAGTAGATGGAAGGTAATCTCAGCAGAGAAGGCTCTAGAAATTGGGGGGGGGGGAGGGAAAGATAGTCCAAGACAGAATTTTGAGCCATACATGTGATCAGTAACCCCTTAGAGTCCTCATTAAATTACTCCTACTTCAATTTCCTTTCATTCTGTCTTTAATGAAAATAAAGAATATTCTCTCTCCATAGAATAAACTAGGCCTTTCTTACCTTCTTACACTTTACTCCTCTCCATTGATCTACTATCTAACCAAACTAACCTACTCACTCCTCCCACAAAATGCTTCCATCCTAATCTCCATACCATTGTACTAACTGTAATCTGTGCTTAGAATCCTTTCTCACATCTGCCTACAGGATTCTGTGGCATCCTTTGAGCATAAATTCAAATCCTGCTTTTTGCAGGAAATCTTTTCAGAAATTACCTTCCAATACTCTGGGAATATCTAATTAGTAAGCATGAAATAAAGTTTTGTTAACTGATTGATTCATTGACAATACAATCTTTCTAGCTAATCTAAATCCCTTTTGCCCTCATTTGAGGCTATTTTCTCCTGATTTGGACTGTTTGGAGACAAAAAGTTCCATCCAACAGCTTCATCAGTAGCTGTTCCTCTGTTTTAATTTTTGGATTATCATAAAGTCACAAGCTATAAAGGACCACAGTGGCCATTTAATTCAACTCTCTCATTTTCATGAGTGAAACTGAGTTTCAGGGAAGTTTAGTGATTTACTCATGTTTTCATATTAGAGACCCCAGGGAGTCAAGCTCAGAATCCAGGTTTTTCAACTGAAGGACCACTTATCTTTCCACCATATCAAATGTCTAAAGGCAGCTACCTCAGAAATTTATTAAAGCTTTAGTGGAATCCTGATATTTATTAGTAGGTGAAATCCTAAATCCTTAAATACTGTATTTATTTTGCTTATATCTGGACTACTATGAAATCAATCACTTATGCCTTTGTTCCCAAAGCCATTTATGTGAACCCTTACTCAACTAGAACAAGCTGTATTCTAAGGATCCCTGGCAGTACTTAGGATGCTTTCAAGAGGTCTGTGCAGTTAAAGCTATTTTGATAATAATACTAAAACATTTTAATTTCTAATACTGTAAATATTGTTAGATACAACACATAAACAAAATTACTTTGAAAAATCCTCAATAATTTTTGAGAGAATAAAGGAGTCCTGAGAACAATTAAGTTAGCATGATTTCATTTTTTCATTTGCTAGTACAAGTTCTTGAAAGTGAGGATTATTAACTATGGTAGATTTAGCTCTTCTCAACAATGAGGCAATACAAGACAATTACAATAGATTTGTGATGGAAAATGCCATCCACATACAGAGACAGAATTTTGAAGACTGAATAGGGATCTAAGCATAGTATTTTCATCTTTCTGTTTTGTTTTGTTTTCCCTTTGTCATCTTTTTTTTCTTTTGTTTGGATTCTTCTTAAACAACATGACTAATATGGAAATATGTTAGAAAATGATTGAACATATATAACCTATACCAGATTGCTTGCTATCTTGAGAATAGGAAAGGTAAGGAAAGGAGGGAGAAAAAAAATTGGAACTTAAAATCTTACAAAAGTGAATGTTGAAAACTATCTTTACATGTAATTTGAAAAAAATGGTAAAAAAAAAAAAAAAAGAAGAAGAAAGTAAGGGTTATTTCAATTCTAATTTTTATTTGTATCCCCCAGAACCTTACACAATGCCTACTTGGCAGAGATGTTTGTTGCTTTCTTAATTGCTTGATAAGCCATTTCAGATGACTGAGAGAGTCTGAATGAATATCAGTTTTATTTCCCCTAGTATCATTCTAGCCTCTAGCACCAAAATCTTTTTTTCCTTAATCCCTTGAGCTCAAATGCCCTGGCAGGTTATTGCTATGGCTAGTGGGGCATCTCACTCATGATCACTAAAGGAGACTAAAGCCCCAACTAACTAACCTCCACCTCTGGAGCCTAGTCTAGGGGTATGTAAATAGTTCTCATCTGCCACCTGGTGATCACCACAGACATTGCAGCCAGAGGGAACGTGATTAAGAACCTGTCTGTTAAAGGAGCCCAGGATTCGTAGAATGAAAAAGTGTTCCATGATAGCAGCAGCACTCCCTTGATTTCATATTGCAGATCTTGGATTTTATAATGGTTACTAGTAAGCTCTAGACACACCCCTATAGTGGAGATGGAGAAACTGGGTCATGCATTGGAAAGTTTTCCTTAAGGAAAAATGGCAATTGCTCAAGAAAGTATTTACTGGCTATAGAAGTTCTTGTCCTTTCATGCTCCTCAGAGAATGTTCATTATGCCTACATCAATATACTGAATAGATTAACTAATTCTGGTTATATGAATAAATAATTTGGACTTTACAAATTGAATGTTTTTCCCTCTTCATCACAATCATCCTCAAATTTATCTTTTTCTAAATCTTGACATTCTCTTTGGTTTTGTTGGAAGACATGATGCATTCTTGGACTGAAGAACATCCCAACATTTTAAAGAAAAATAACCATGGTATAAGGTTAAAGCTCTGGAATGGGTTTAATATTGGCATTGGTATAAATTTACTGTGTAACTTGTAGTAAATTCCTTAGCTTCTCTAAGTTTCAACTTCCTCATTGGCAAAATAAGGAGTTGAGCTAAATGAGCCTATTGGTCCCTATAATCTCTAAAAAAAAAAAAAAAAAAAAAAAAAAAAAAAAAAAACAACAACAGATTGTATCTGTTAATTCTAGCAAGCTCCAACTCCAAGAATTTCTTGACCCAAGCTAAACATTCTCCAGCTATATACAATGGGACCCAATTTCACTATAAACTGAAGTGTAATCACTATTGAGCTAGATTTTCTTTCAAGAGGCATAAATCAGCAAGGATAAGATTAATGTCTTTACAATAAGTACTATCAACCCACAACCACTAACCACAAGTGGCAACAATTCTTATTCTACCAACATGTTTGAGGATTTAGGGAAAAAACAAATCAAGAGACAATTTAGCATAATCGATAAAGTACTAGACTTGAAGTCAGGAAGACTTACATTCAAATTCTTTCTTAGATATTTATTAGTTCTGTGACCCTAAGCAAGGCATATAACCTCTCTGAGACTCAGTTTCCTCACCTATAAAATGGAGATAATAATGGCATCTAACTCAAAAGGTCTTTTGAGAAGATCATGTAATATAATGGATGCCGAACACTTCCAACTGTGTTACTATAAGCTGCTTTTTTTTTAGGAAAATGGTTCTCTGTGTACATTTTTTATATTCAGATCACATGGGTCATATTTAGGTTCTTCCTTTGTATCTCCATATTCCCATGAGACCTCTCAGATGTTTTCACTCTTATTCTAGAATACTCTTAGAAACTATCCTTAAATGTAAGAGCCATGTGGTACCTCCTTATGTTTAGAGAAATGTTTTCCCCAAATATTCTGATAGTCAAAAAGCTACTTTCTCGAATATGAAATGATTTCTCCTCTGAATGTGCTCCCTGATCTTTTCTCTTGGATCTCACTCAAAGATAAGTCTGTGAAACCCATATTGCAAAACTGATTAAAGAACTATTTGAATTTTCCCTTAATAGGTCAGAGAGGCTTAGGTTGAATGCATTTCCTCACCTTCAGGGGTGAGCCTACTGCTGTTTCTACCCAATAGGTAGCAAAGGATTGAGATGATTCTAAAACTCTAGACTCTCATGCAGACAGATAATAAATATTATAATTAGTGATTAGCCTGGATAAGGAAATGAGAATCTCCTAGTTATTTCTCACTCTACTCAAACTTCTCAGTGAGTCAGGTAAGTCACTTCTTTCTGTACAAGCAAACCCCAGCTAATATCCCTAATTAGTTCTGTGAAAACAAAACATTAGGCAAAACAACATTATAGGGAGCTATCAATATCATGGGAACAGTATTACAAATGGGCAACTGGCTTAACAACATTACAGCAAGATTCCTATGAAGATATAGTTGGTTATAATGCATGACTGACATTGTAACAAATATGCCTGTTTCTCGGTTTCTGTTTATAAAATGGATAGTTTCTTGTGTCCTAACTTCAGACATGACCATCAAGGGTCTGATAGTCACCTCAGACTCCTTTAACCTGCCAAGAATTGTTGGCTAACTTAAAAAAACTCATGCAAGTAAGTAAATTTCAATAGAATGGATTGAATAATATGGGGGAAGAACAATGACTGCCCAATGAGCAGGATGGTCACTTCTAGTCCAGTTGTCTCATTGGGTGGCAAGAAATCTTACTTATGTGATAGAAAATAGACAAGAGTCCATAGTGAAAGAGCTAACTCATTTCTCCTCGACACAGAGTTGTAGAGATAACCTATTTCCTGCCTATGGAACTTAAGAGCTCTCATAGCTGAATCCTTCAAGTGAAAATACAAATTCAGAAATCACTAGCAATTTCTTGTCTGGTGGCAATGATGATATAATATGGGTCAGTGAAAATCATTCTTGGGCACATTAAATTCAGTAACTATTCTCAGTCCCATTACTAAAGAGACCCATCATCTATAATCCTGAATATTTTATCAAATACTTACTATGTGCCAAGCATTGTGCAAGATGGGGATGCAAAGACAAAATGGAACAGTCCTACTCTCAAGGAGCATATATTCTATCAGAGGATCAAACAAGATAGATATAGATATAGATATAGAGATGCATGTACATACATACCATGTATACACTATTTACTATGTATCTGGGCATACAATATATTTTTATACTGTGTATACTGTATTCTGGGTATTTTATATAATACCTATCAATAAATACAATGTAGTTAGGGAGAGATATAAGTAGCATTTATGGGAAATCAGGAAAGGGATCATGTAGAAGGCGGTCCTTCAGTTCAGTACTGAACAAAATCAGTTTCATGAGGTAGAAGTGAGGATATCATGTGGCATTCCAGGTACAGGGGAAGACCTCTGCAAAATCATGGAGAAGAGAATAATAACATGAGTAAGGAACAGAGAAAAGACAAAAAATAAGCACCTATCTGTAAATACCAATTGTATTACTGACTAGATCCTCTGATTCAGGGTTTTAGATATATAAATATATAGATAGATATAAAATAGGTATACAAATCAAACTTTTGCTGATAATAAATCATAAAAATCATTTATCTTAAAAGAATCCTTTGATATATATAACTTACTATTTATTAAAGATGAAAGCAATTTTCATACTAATTTGATGCATGTGCTTATTTATTTTTACATAAAGAATTAAATCTTGATGGAATATTTGATACCTTCTCTTGTCAAATTTTTCACAACTCATAGATTCAGTTACTCCATGTGGGGTCATAACCCATAGTTTAAGAAGTTTTGCTCTGGTTTCAGGTGGTGCTTTGGTCCAGCATTTAATAGGTCAGGATGGGGAATCTATTTTCTGCCAATGGCCATTTGGATATTTATAATATCATTTGTAGGCCAAGCAAAATTATTAAGTTATAGAACTAAAATAGTGAAAGGTTGTTGCATCTAGCTTTCAGCTTATCCTCACATGCAGTTGCCTTAGCAAATGAATTCACCAGCTTTATAACGGCCCCCAGGCTGGACATTTCCCAGTTGACTTAGTCAACTGGAATGACTGAAACCTTCAACAATGACTACTGCTGCAGGACCAAGGGGAACAGTCTGCGTGGCAGATTTCTACCTCCTGTTGAATCTAAAATCCCTAGCTATTACCAGGATTTCACTGATGTATTCAGCAACAAGGTTACACACCGACCTTGAGACTGTACCATGAATTTATTACTTAGTGACCCAAATGATATGCTAAAATGTGGTCTGTCTCAAGTTCTTAAGGAATTTCTAGTGAAAAATGTCCAAAGGAAGTTCCAATCATAGACCATAGGGAGACTAGGGCTCTTTGTGGGAGGTGGTAGGAACAGACCTGTGACTTCATTGTATAAGGAATGCTGTTCAGAAACTCTGTGCCAATGTAGATCAATACCTATTCTATATTTTAAAGTCTTACCAGAATTTCCTGGTCAATTCCAATAAACTTGTGATAGAGAGAGACATCTGTATCCAAAAAGAAGACTATGGGACTGAGTGTGGACCACAACATAGTATTTTTTACATTTTTTGTTGTTGTTTGCTTGCTTTTTATTTTCTTTCTCATTTTTGATCTGATGCATGTGCATCATGCATCTTTTCTTGTGCAACATGATAAATGGAAATATATATAAAAGAATTGCACATGTTTAATATATATTAGATGACTTGCTATTGAGGGGATGGGGAAAAAGAGGGAGAAAAATCTAGAACACAAGGCTTTGCAAGGGTAAATGTTGAAAACTACCTTTGCATATATTTTGAAAATAAAAACTATTATTTTTTAAAAAGAGAGAATTGCCTGGGACATTTTGATAAGGATCACACAGCTAGTATAACTGGAACCCAAGTCTTCTTGCCTGAAGTTAGCTCTCTATCCATTAGGGCCCACTATCTCTCATGCCATTAAGTATCAAGACCTTCAAGTTATCACCATCCATGATTTGTGCCTTATGACTGTTGGATCCATTAGGGCATACCTTAGTTTTTATCAGGCTGTAGCTGCAGGGATCATACAACCTAATATGGATTCATCTCAGAAACAAGTAGAAAATATTTCAGATATACTATTCTCTGTTATTTGGGCTCCGTAAAACACATTTCAGTCATTCACAAACAAGATTGCTAAGACCTTTTAGAACAGAGCAAAGGCATCTTTATTTATAACACATGCAAAACATGACACATATAGTTAGCACAAACCATGTTGGTCCAAGACCTGAGTACTACTTGTATGCCAAAATAGAAGAATACTAGTTACAATCTGTAGTTCTTAAAGCACTTTGTGGACCACAAAGATTAAGAACAAATTCCTCCTCTGACACCAGCTTTGTGACTGTGACTTTGTGACTTTAGGCAAATCATTTATCCACTTTGAGCTGTTTCTACAGCTGCAAGATGAAGACATTGACTTAGATAATGTCTGAGAGAGATCCTTCAAGTCCTGAAACTATGAAGCCTCCATTTCTTTAACTATTAACATAAAAGGGGGGCATTGAAATAGGTGGTATCTATGATCTTTTCAAGTTCCAAAACTATGAAACCTTCAAGAACTTCAGTTACCTCATCGATCAAATGAGGACATTAATTTAGATGACCTCAGGTTGCTTTTAACTCTAAATCTTAGGATATTAAGTGATAGATTGCAGATGCTGAATGTATTTCTGGTCTTACTGTTTATTAACACACACACACACACACACACACACACACACCACCACCACCACCACCAACACATATATCCCTTAACTTACCCTAGTTTCTTGCCTTTCCTGAATTGCCTGAGGAATTCTGCTATTTTTAACTCTAACAACAGTTTCCCCATTTGCCTTTAGGCTGATCCACACCTGACTTAGGTGCTCTATTGTTGCTAAGTCAGAATTTCCCTTGACATCTCAAGAGATAACAGTCAAAATGGTAGGAAGGGAAATTATATCTAGGACCCCCTGAGACCTGATTTTCTCTAGTTTGGACTTCCTGGAGGCATCTAGCTGGTTCTCTCAGGAATCTTGGCACTCAGAGACAAAACTCATTTCTCTAGATCTCTATCTGATGGGGGGGAGGGGAGAAGCAGCAGCCTTTATTCTCTGTCAGGCCATTTCTAGTCCCTCAGGGGTTAAACTGACTATAGTTTTATAGTCTCAAAACAACTGAACCACAGCCTCTTGGCAGGACCCTAGGTTGCCCCTGAGCCCAGGGGACTCCACTGTGGCTGTCTGTAAAACCTCTTTATCACTCTAATTTCCTGCCTCCTCAAGCTATGTTACCCGGATGATGAGAAAAGGAGAAGGAAACTGCTTTGTACTAGGTGGGGGTTACACTGATGAACAGATTTAGACAAATCACATTTCTCCCAAACATGCCAACAGCCCTCCAGTTATGCAGGTCTGCGCTTATTATTTTTTTTTCATTTCTTTCCTGAAGGTTCTCTTTTTAATACTGTTATTTTCAGTACTATTGTCTGCTCTTGTAGTGTTCTTAACATGAATGTTGCTCAATGCCTCAGGTACTTTGGGAACAAAAGATGGACTAATCTATTAAGGTTTTCATATCCCTCAACACTGGCAGCATCAGAGACTTCCTCCTCACATTTACTGTATAATTGGGGCAGGGGAGGAGTTTAAGGGGAGAAGGGGGAAGAGATTTCACTGGCATAGGGAACTCCAAAGAATGAAACTCCTACCAATATAGAAAGCTATTTTCTCTGCTACTTTTCTGTTTTTGAGAGCCTGACTGAGCCACTGAGAGTTAAAGTGACTTGTCCAGGGTCATATAACCACTAGGTATCAGAGACAAGATTTGGATTCAATTCTTCTTGATTCTGAGATTATTTTTCTATCTCTGAGGCCAAGCTGCCTCTCCTTTCGGCTGGACACATAGCATTCTTATGATCTAATAATAATAATAATAAGAAGAAGAATAAGTAATATTTATACATACCCATTTAGTTTGCAAAGCATGCTTTCCAGTGAGATATAATGAAGAGAACCCCAGATTTGGTCTCAGAAGGTCTGAGCTGGAATTGGAATCCCAGCTCTATTGTATACCATTGGTGAGGGTTCATCCCTGTATTTCTCAGGAAGTCATTTTAGGTTTTTTTTTTATTTCTGTAACATGAAAGGATTAAACTTCTGCGGTCCTTTTAAGCTCAAAATCCTGTGCTAATGTCCTCATTTTGTCCTCACAAAAACCCTAGAACATTAAATATAATAAGAGTTATTCATTCCCATTTTAAGGCAGATGACTTTCCCAAAGTCACCTAGCTAGTGAGGAACAGACCCCAACCTAAATTTTCCACCATTTATCCAGTGTTCATTCCAAGGATCCCTCAATTGGCACAGTGGTCACACTATTTCAATTAATGGCACTAATTTGATAAACTAAAAATATCACAAAATTCAAAGATTAATCTTTCTACTGAACTGACCTCTCTTAAATATTCTGGACCAAAACAAAAGCATTTTTTAAATCTAAAAAAAAATGCATTAAAATATATCCTCCAAAGCTAAACGGAAACACATTTCATTTGATTTAGCTCCCTAGTTTTTATTTGAAAATAAAATTACATGAGTCATAGTTGTAGGAAAATAGATTTAGAGCCAAAGGATTTTGGAGGTCATCTAGTTCATCCTTCTCATTTTATAGATGAGGAGAAGTAAAATGACTTGTCCAGAGTCAAACAGCTAATAATTTTTGGGATCCAGCCAGCCTAGACTCTTAGAATCACGGAATTTAGAACTGGTGACAATATCAAAGGTCAATTAGGGAATAGGATAAGCAAAGACATATTGACTGTACAGAAAAAACATCTTACTTCATGTAATCTCAGAGTTCGGTAGTATTAGTCAGATGGAATGTATGACCCCTTCCATATCTGCTAGAACTCCAGATGGAGCTAGGAAGTGGGCTGGTAACAGAAAGAGGAAGAAGTCAGAGGTGAAAACCTAACCAGAGAAGGAAGTATCTGAGTGGCCAAGCTTCTAAATTCATGTCAGCTATCCCGTGGTTAATTTGCAAGCCAGAGACTCACATAACAGCAGCTGTTGATAAGCCCCTCAATCTGTGACTATACAACTGGATGACAAATACTTCCCATCATGTTGGCAGATTCATGTTCTCTGATTTTTGGTTAATTGACTCACCCACTCATTGGCTCATTGACACACCCACTCAAATCATATCCCCACTTTCCTGATCACAAATGAGTTGCAATGTTTTCTTTTGCATTTAACTCTTCTGCCAATACTGGGACTGAGCAAATGCCCTCAGTGACCTCCTCCTCCCATTTCCATTTCGCCTCCCTCAGACTCTCAACATCCTCCTCACTCCAAACTGCTTTAATACAGTCCAGCCTTTTTGGTTGGTTTCTGAAGGGATAAAGGCAAGTACAAGACAGGCCTCTAGGTCAAATGACAGAAGATCAGAGTTAAATCCAGCCTCAGACACATTCTAGCTATGTGATTCTAAGAAAGTTATTTAACCTCTTTCTGACTCAGTTTCCCTAAGTATAAAATAGAGATCATATTAGTACATTCATCACTTGTAAGAATCAAGTAATATAATATTTTTAAAGTACTTAGTATCTGCCTGGAACATAATATGTGCTTAATATTTGCTTGTCCCATTTCCCACTTCTATTCTCTATACCTCAGTTTCAGATTCACAAAATTTTTTCTAAGAGTTTAGAATTCATCTGGTCCAACTTCTTACTTTTATACATGAAGGAACCAAAATTATATGAGGTTAAGGAACTCAACAATGTCACAGAATTTGTTAATAGAATAGGTGGGGACCAAAATCCAATGTTCTTTCTATTACACCATGAGATACTTTTAACAAATGACAAAGAAATAAATTCATAATTCCTACATAACAGAGTAAAAAAAAATAGTATGATTTGCTTTAGAAACCCTTAATTGAAATGTATTAAATTATTTGTGCTTAAGTACAAATGAAACTTTTTTGATCCTCCATGTTTTTCCATAATCTGGTCCCTTATCCTTTTGCCTTAAACAAGTTTCCCTTTCCTTTCTCCCTCGATCTCCCCCTACAGAGATCCTGTCCCCAGTCTTAAAGGTCCATCTTCAATGTCATCTCCATGAAGCCTTTTTGTTACCCCAATGAAAGTCATCTCTTCCAGTTCTAATAAAGGCCTCATTTCCAAAATGTATAGAGAATTGACTCAAATTTATAAGAAATCAAGTTGTTCTCCAATTGATAAATAGTCAAAGGATATGAACAGACAATTTTCAGATGATGAAATTAAAACTATTTCTACCCATATGAAAAGGTGCTCCAAATCATTATTGATCAGAGAAATGCAAATTAAGACAACTCTGAAATAGCACTACATACCTCTCAGATTGGCTAAGATGACAGGAAAAGATAATGACTAAGTTGAAGGGAATGTGGGAAAACGCATTGTTGGTGGAGTTGTGAACAAATTCAGCCATTCTGGAGAGCAATTTAGAACTTTTGTATGCACAAAAATGTTTGTGGCAGCCTTCTTTGTAGTGGCCAGAAACTGGAAATTGAATGGATGCCCATCAATTGGAGAATGGCTAGGTAAATTGCGGCATATGAATGTTATGGAATATTATTGTTCGGTAAGAAATAACCAGCAGGATGATTTCAGAAAGGCCTGGAGAGACTTACATGAACTGATGCTGAGTGAAATGAGCAGAACCAGGAGATTATACACTTCAACAACAATACTATATGAGGATCAATTCTGATGGACCTGACTCTCTTCAACAATAAGAGATTCCAAATCAGTTCCAATTTATCAGTAATGAACAGAACCAGTTACACCCAACAAAAAAATACTGGGAAATGAGTGTGGAACATAACATATCATTTATACTCTTTCTGTTATTGTTTGCTTGCATTTTTGTTTTTCTTCTCAGATTATTTTTACCTTCTTTCTAAATCCATTTTTTCTTATGTAGCAAGACAACTGTATAAATATATAAATATATATATTTATATATATATATATATATATATATATATATATATATAGAGAGAGAGAGAGAGAGAGAGTATTTAACATATACTTTAACATATTTAGCATGTATGGGACTACCTGCCATCTAAGGGAGGGGGTAGGGGGGAAAAGGGGAAAAGTTGGAACAGAAGTTTTTGCAAGGATCAATGTTGAAAAATTACACATGCATATGCTTTGTCAATAAAAAGCTATAATAAAAAATAAAAAAGAAAGCCATCTCTCCCTTCCGGGTACTCTTGTAAATAGCACCACAAAGTGGTAAATGTACTAATTTGGCCATTTAGGCTTATTCCCCAGTTCCTTCAATTAACTTTCATACACTAGTATCTCAAGACTTCACTATTCACATTGTCCTACTCTAGATACTCTAGTTCCCAGTTTCTTAAGTTGTGCTTTGTGACCCCCATATGGGATCTTGTAACTGAATTATCAGTAAATGTTTAATTTGGATATCTATTTTATATGCCTATATACGTGGGGTCATGCAAAATTTTTTCAGGCAAATAGGGATAGGAAGTTGAAAAAGTTTGAGTTCTGCATTTAGTTTACCAATGGCCTTAGCAGCAAGGAGTGTACAGTGGTTAGAGTGCTGGGCCTGGACTCAGAAAGAACTTAATTCAAATGCTGCCTCAGATGCTTACTAGCTGTGTGATCCTGGGCAAGTTACTTAACTTCTAGTTGCCTTTGTTTCCTCAAATGTAAAATAGAAATCATAATAGCACCTATCTCCTAGGATTATTGTGAGGATCAAATGTGACATTATTTGTAAAATGCACGTTATTATGCACAGTTCCTAGCACATAGTAATTACTTAATAAATGTTTGTTTTCTTCATAAAATAACAAATTTAAAATCAAATTCAGCAGTTAGATGTGAGACTTATCACCTCCCTGGTCCTAGCCATCAAAGCTCTGTTAATGCAGCCTAGCATAGGGAATTCTGGAGATCATTGCTATGTTAACTGTTATTGAACTTACAATCCACTAAATCCTCCTGTGATCTTTTTTTTTTTTACAAAAACAGTATGTAACCACATTTCCTTCATCTTGTACTAGTGTAATTTTTTAATGAAAGCACAGAACATAATATTTATTCATAGTCAATTATTATATTCCTCCCAATCCTGTAGAATGTAGAGATTGTTTTGAATTCTCATCTTGTTATCCAGATGCTAGTTATCCCTCACAACTTTGGATCATCTGTAAATTTAGAAGCATATTATCAATGCCTTCATCCACGTCATTCACATGAGGAAAATAAAATGTGGCCTGATATGCCAGCAAGCCCTTTAGATGTGCTGGAGCTGTCCAATAGCAGAACATGCCCAAAGTCAGAGATTGTATTTCTCAGGCTCTGGAAACCAGTTGTTAGAGCTTCCTTACTGTTCTAATGGTCCGTTTGTTGTTTATATCCAGTTCTGGGGTGTAAAGAATATAATGACATGGCATCCCCATATTCCAGGTCTTACCATAACTCTCTTCCAGATGCTCTCCACAGGTCTGACTCATTGATTCCAATAGCACTATTGCATGAGAAAGTACAAGAGGGATTATTTGTCCTACACATTTTTTTTTTATTTAGGAGCCTCACTTCTGCTTGGGGACTCTTGCTGACTTCATCAGTTCAGGGAAAAATCAACTAACCATTTTTTCTGCTTTGACTGCTCTAGACTGCTTTCGGTAGCCTTAGGAAAGTAGGTGATATAAAGAAGGAAGACAAAAAAAAGGGTAAAACTTTTAATTTAAAAAAATTTTTTAAATGTTCAGCAGTCCTTAAAGTCTTCTGTCCACCCTTCATGGCAAAGTGTGGTATCAGGAGGGGATGATCTATTTGAAAAGGCAAGTTCTTTAACCAAGAAGATAAAGATAAAAATGCTATAGAGGAAGTAGAAGGTTTGATTAATAGGAGTCTTTTTAAAGTAAAATGATTGGTTTCTAAAATAAAATTAATTTTAGTTATATTTATTTAAATCAAAAAGTTTCCTTTATGATTAAATAGTCAAGAAATGTCAACCACTTAAAGAAATAAAAAATAAAATCTGGAAGTATTCCCAAATGAAATGTGCTGTGCGTGCCTATGCCTTCAATCAAATCAATGATTGATAAAAATGTTAAACAACAGAAGGTCAAGCTCTGATCCCTCAGGCATTCCTCTAGAGATTTTTTCTCCACATTGACATCAGCACATTAATTACTAAATTTGGGGTAGAATTATTCAGACAATTACAAATAACCTATATCATTAACTAACTCACATTTCTCCATCTTGTCTCCAACTATGAGAGATTTGGCCAAATGCTTTGTGGAAATTCAGTTATTTTAGCTTCCTCTAAAATTTACTAAGATTTTTTAAAGATAACTGAAAGCACTAAGGAATCAATTTTGCTAGTTCTGTATCATTTAATGTAGTTGATTGAAGCCTAATGACTTTAATTTATTGATTATAATTGTTATTGTTTTCATTTTTGTATATCAACTCTGTTAACCACTATTATTCTATTCTATTCTCTTTTTTAAAGCTGATTCTCCTTGGTAGATAAAACATAAAAGGAAAAAGAGTTAAGTCTTTCTGCCTTTTCTCAATCATCCATTCTCATTACTGTTGTTGTTCATTCTTGAAGAAAACCAATAACATCAGGAAGGGTGATGTCTTGACTTGCAAGTGAATTAGATTTAAGCAAGGCAGAGCTGTATGGTCATCAACCTCACTCTCTCCTACCATTTTCATTATTGTTGTTGTTCTTATTCTTCTTTGTTCTTCGTTTGAAGAAGACCATGACCTCAAGGATGTCATGCTGTTCTTGCATACATTCTAAATCGTAGTCCTATTCCTTGTTTTATTATTCTTTTTTCATCCATATAGAAAAATGAACTCTTTTGTTCTTAAAATTCATTCTTTTGAGTTGTAGTGGTTCATATAATAAGCACTTATAACTGTTCTACTCTTTGGCAATTATCCTACCTTATTTGCCACTGCTTCCATATTATATATACATTTCTTTTTAATAATTTAATTTAGGCACATCTTTCTTTTTAATAGTGTTATGGGGTCTCCAGGTATGGAGTGTTGAAAGTACTGCCAGACATGATTTTTGTGTCAGCTGGTTTTACTTAATGTAAAATGAATGTGATACAAAAAAAAAAAAAAAAAGGCATCACAGAATTACAGAGTTAAAAGCTGGAAGGGTTCATAGAGGCCATCTAGTATAAAAGTACTTTGTTTTACTTAGGAAGAAATTGAGACTTATTGAGGATAAATGGCATATGTCCAGACCAAAGAACGAAATAAAACAAAACCAAAGCCAAAAAAAAAAGTCCAACAACAACCAACTTAAATAGCAAAAACAACACCAAAAATAACAATGGCAATAAACAAGAACTTTGGAAAGAGATTACAAGTCACAAAATTAGTATCAGAAGAAAAATCTAAAAGGAGATTTTATAAGCTTCAAGTCCAATATGCCCTACAATCAATATACTCTATATCACAAGTTTGATAAAATTTATTTTAATAATAAAATAAAAGAGTTATGGTAGAGAAATAGTATGATCATAAATAAATATACTTCAAGGTAGCTAGGCTCCACAATGCTTAGAGCAGTAGACCTGAAGTCAGGAAGATCTAAGTTCAAATGTGGCTTCATTCATTTACTGCTTATGTGACTTTGGGTAAATCACTTAATCTTAGTCTCCTTTACTTTATTTATCTTTAAAATTAGTATAATAGCACCTACCTCTCAAGTTTGTTATGAAGATGAGATAAGATAAATGTTAACTATTGCTAGCTATTATCAATCTCTTCAAATATCCTTTCTTTCTTTCTCATAAGAACCATTTGTTTTTAGACCTTCATAATTTGATTTTTGAGATTATCCTATTGCTGTTGCATCAACTTTTGCTGTAGAATTTTAGACCTTGATAATCTTGTTTCCATTTGAAGTGTACTTCCATATGCGTATGTGTTAGACTACCCAGCTTTTCACTTCTCTATCATGAACTGAGATGAAATTTCCTCCCAACATGCCAATTTTTTTTCTACAGCAATGATCAGTTCCTCTTTATTAGTCTGAATCAGAACCAAAATAGTAGGTTTACTCTTCATTTACTGTCATCTTTGCAGATATAAATAATCTTGAAGACAGATCAAGAATTTATCAGGTACTTTTGGCAAAGCATGAACTCAAACAGATGTTCAGATAATCTGTCTTCCATCAAGTTTCCATACCAACTTGTGATTTCTTTCTTAACTTCTATTGATTTTTTCATCCTGACCTGGTGGTTGGAATTTTGTTGTTATTTTGTTTCTGTAGAGTTTTTTGTTGTGGTGGTGTTTTCTTTTTTGGTCTGGACTTCTGATTAATATAGAAAGCTTTCCCATAGAAAATTTGGTACTTGGATTTTTTAAATGAATGTTAAAAGTTGGCTTTATATGTAATTGGAAAAAAAATAAAATACTACTTTTAAAAAAGGTATCAGAACTATGATCAAAGGGATGACCAATATAAACTATTGATGACTATAGACTCTCCACCTCTTCACAAAAAGGAGATAGAACTTGAAGTGCAGACTGTGATGTTCATTTTCTAACATGGCCAACGTGAATTTTTTTCTTAATCTTACTTGTTACAAGGCAATACTACTAATTGGGAGAATGGAAAGAATCATAGGGACGAAAGCAAGTAGGTAGGTAGATAGTGAAGGCAGAAAAAAAAAGAAAGAAAGAAGTATCAATGAAATATTTTCATATTCACCCAGGAACAGAGGGATGTTCTGCCTCTGACACATTCTGACTGCCTCTGACACTCTGTGTGATTCTGGGCAAGTAGTTTAACTACTTAGTGTCCCAAGCAGCCCTCTAAGAATATAACTTGCTTAGTGGTTGTTTATGTGCATTGACAGAAAAAATTTCTTCATGAGAGTACTCCACATGGGAATATTCAATAAGTATTTTTTCCAGTTTGTTATCAGGAAAAGTTTCCTAGCAATTAGAGCTATCTAAATGTGGAATAGTTGCTTCGAATGAGATTCAATTTCCTTCCTTAGAGGTACCCGAGAGAAAGTAGAACGACTACTTGTTGGGCATGTTATGTAGAGATTCCTTTGGTTTATGGTTTGGACAGTGTAGATTGTGAGATTCCTTCCAACTAACCGTCTGATTCTATTAGCACATTTTAAGCATGTGTATTTACAATCTGGGCAAAGACACAGAGGTGGGAGATATAATGACATACTCAGGGAACATAGAGTATGACAATTTCTCTGTAATTTATACTATGTAAAATAATATGAATTAAATTTGCAAAATTAGGGGTAGAATCATTCATGCCATTAAAGATTTTAAATGTCAAGATAAGGAGTTTTTATTTTGTCTCAGAGGCAAAAGAAAAATCCTAAAGTTTCTTGAACGTGGAATTTGTATAGTCAGAACTATAAGTTTCTTGAACGTGGAATTTGTATAGTCAGAACTATATGTAAGGAAAACTATTTTGTCAGATGAGTGGAAGATGAATTGGAAGGAAAAGATCCAACACTTAGCACAGTGCCTGGCACATAATAGGCATATAAATATTTATTTATTTATAAAGAGGAAGATGAATTGGAAGGAAAATATATAACACTTAGCACAGTGCCTGGCACATAATAGGCATATAAATATTTATTTATTCATAAAGAGAAAGATGAATTGGAAGGAAAAGATCTAACACTTAGCATAGTGCCTGGCACATAGTAGGCATATAAATATTTACTTATTTAAAAACTCAATAAATATTCATTTATTGAGTGAATGATTGAAAGATTATAAGCACAAACATCAGTTAATTCAATAGTCCAAGCAAGTGATGAAGATGTGAATTAGATCTTGTAAATTTGTAAAATAAGAAGAATGAGATAAATGCAAGATATATCAAGGAGGTAGATTTCATTAGATGTGTCAATCAATTGGATTAGGTGTAGCAAATGAAGGAAGGGTCAAGAATGATTTGGGGGTCTTGAACCTAGATCACTAAAAGGATAATAGTCCTTTCAACAGAAATAGAGAAGTTTGAAGGAAAGACAGGTTTAGGGGAAAGGATAATGAGTTGTCTTTTTGTCACATTGGTTGTCATATGCCTTTTAACATCCCTTTGGAAATACCTAAAAGCCAGTTGATGATACAAATCTGAACTGAAGAGAGTTTTAGGGCTTGAATACATACATTTGGGGGTTATCTGTACCACAATAACAATTGATTCTATGGAAATTGAAGACACTCTGGTTTTCCTACCTCTCCCATAAGCACTGGGATTCCCTGACCTAGGAACATGGATTCTGTATATGTGGGATCCAGAAGCAGACTACGTGCTACTTCCTAGCTACCTCCACTCTCTAACTTTCCGATATAGATTGTCTTCTTTTATTAGAATGTAAGCCCTTTGCACATTGTAGAAATTTAGCTATTACTTAGCTAAATACCTGACACATTTTAAACATTTAATAAATGCTTTTGTCATTTATTCATTTATATCATCAAAAGAGTGCATGTTTGTGTGACCATGTATGTATATAGGTGCAGAAGCAGACAAAGAAACAGAGGTAGAGTGAAAAAAGACCCCCAGTTAGGGGAGTAGATGAAAAAGCAGTCTGATAGATAGGAGAACCAAGAGTGTCAAGCAGAAGAAGGAAAGAGTATCTAAGAGGAAAGGATGGTCACAAGTGTAAGAGTTGCAGAAAGGTCCAATTGAAATTTAAGACCCAGATTTAGTAATTAAGCAATCTTCTTAGATAAAATAGTGTGAATCAAGTGGTGAGGTCACAAACTAGATTTCCAGGGATAAATGAGGAGAAGATAGATGAGCCAATAAATGTAGAGAGATTTTTCTAGTTGTTTCCTTGAAATCAGCTCTCTAGTTCATCTTTACCCTTACTTTGTACATTTTCAGCTCTGATAGAGGCCATGATTTTTCTTGCTGGATTTCTTCTGGAATACTATTCCCTCTGAATTATTGAGTTCTATAATAATAGTATTCTTTTCTCTTGCTTTATTCTCTGTGGTTTCTGGTTTGGCAGATATTTGTGGGTAACTTTCTCCCTTCCCCTTCCACTTTCAGTTTAAAATTTTCTTGATCAGATCTGTAACATTCTAAGTGAATATATATTTTACTGGATATTGCTAGCTGTGACTCCACTCCTAGCCAAGAGTATGTCATTTCTATATTTTATGTTTTGATTCAGAAACCAGAATCTTATTCTGACGCACCATGAATGAATTGTTGATTTGCTAAATCTTCCTCTCTCTTCTAAGACCATTTCCTTTCATCAGAAACAATGATGAAAATAGTCACTTTTGTCCTTAAGGTCACAGGTCTCTTACTTAAGAGTTCATTATCCATAGTGGTACTTGCTACTTCTTTTTGGTGGAACAAATCAGAAAAAGTGGATGGATATGTATTAGAAAGCTTGACAAGATTGTAACATCTCAAATAGACCATACCTCCATATTATTCATACTAAGTAGATAGATGGTTATTTCCATATTCTTCAGCAGGGAGTTACTCAACATCCCTACTCAACTTTTCTTCCTCTCACCACCTGGTTGACTTTTATCTGGGTGGCACTTAGCTATCCTATCATTATTCTTTAGAGCATAAAAAGTTGCTTCTTCTTCAAAGGCTTAGCTTTGATGTAGTAGCTAGAAAGTATGATGTAGTGGTTAAAAAGTCAGTTCTAGAGTTGGGAATACCTGGGTAGAAAGTGAACCTTTAATAGATACTATGTCAGTGGCCCCCAAAAAGCCATTAACCTCTTATTTACCCTGGTACTCCCAGGCCATTCTCTAAGGTTACAAGATGAAGAACAGGTGAAACTAGAAGATGTGTGTGGGATCTGGAATCAGAAAGAACTGAGTTCAAATCCTAGCACAGATTCTAAGTTTGTGACCTAACTCTCTGTGACTCAGTTTCCTCATGTAAATTAATAGACATAAAGCATATCTTTTAGCTTTAAAACACTATATAAATGCTGGTTATTATTGTTGGTAATAAGTATTATTAATATTAATCTACATTTGGGATTGGTAAGAATCTCTAACCAGGATCTCTCTCAAGATCTGGAGAAAGAATAAAAATATCTCCCCAGGTTCTGTGGTGCTTCCTTCTTTGTCCATATTTATCTATCCCCCAATCTCTGGTCATGTTAAGACACCTTTAGATTTCTTATTTATGTTTCCCTTTAAAACAGCATTTCTATCCTACCAAAGAACTTTTTAATCTTCTTGATAACCCTCAAAGTTGGGGGAAAATGCCATTCATCCAGTTCTTTAACCTTCTCTGCTAGTGGAGAATTCAACCTTTATTTTGCACATAGACAGCTGTTAATTGGCACTGGCAGCAATATAAACAGAGTACCCTCTTTGTGAGATCACTGAAAAATTCCCCCTGCCTGCCAAGCTTACTGGAAGCTAGGGCCTCAGTCCTCTGTTGTTCTTGTGACTAACTCTCATGCCTAACTGCCTCTTTGCCACCTGCTCACCACCTGTTCTTTTGGGGGTCCTGATCAGGGTTTTTTTTTATTAATAACAGGCTTTGTCTCTTAATAGAATACTAGCTTGCTCAGCTGCCTTCAATCCTTCCAAAGGCTTATCGCAAACAACAACAAAAGCAAACAAACAAACAAAAAAGACTTTAGCTTCTGTCTTCCAGAAGGCTGTGTAAGTAGAAATCATTTTCCAGCTGTTGTTACCTCTCCCTATTCTCCTTCCTCACCAATCAATAGTCAAGTGCTTTTTTATGCCTTATTCCATCTCTACCTCAATGATAGAGCTTCGTTGGGACAAAATAACAGTGTGAATGTGGCTTGTACCCTTATTTCAGTGAGTTCTTAAAAAATGATTCTTGCTCTCTTGAAGTCTCCATTCCCTCCTGCATTTCCTTTGAAGACTACATCTATCCCATCTTCCAGCTTCTACTCTTCCCCCTATCTCTCTCAAGCTCTATACCAGAGTATAAGATTCTTGACAGTAAAAAAAAATGTCTTATTTATCCTCTGATCTGACCCACCAACCAACTTTTAGGTAAATGTTTTGCACTTCGGAAATGCTTAGTTATTGTTTTTCAAAGGAGCAACTCACAAAATCACAGAAAATTGAGAATTAGGGAGATCTCCCCTAGTCCAACTGATGAAAAGAAGGAAATCCAAATGTCAAATGGTCAAACAGTCACAACCTGAAGACACCCAAGGAGAGGAAAATCAACAAATACTGAAGCAGCTCTTTCCATTCAGGAGATCATTCATTGTCTAAGTATTTCCTGACATCAATCCTAAATGTATGTCTCTGTAGCTTCTGTCTGTTGTTCTTGGTTCTGCCCTCTGAGGGCTAAAGAGAATATACCTAAAGCCTCTTTACAATGATCATCCTTTATCCACTAAAGTTGCTTATCAATTCCCTTTGCAAGAAATCAGATTCACATGGCACATAGTGCATCCCATATATCAAATGACTTGTGTATATGTGTATTATAATGTATTATATACACATATACATACATATATTCTTCTATATGAATACATAACACTCCATGCAACTCAATTAATGACTACTTCAGAAAGAACCAGGAAAAAAGGGAGAGGGGAAGGAGCAAAATGTGCAACCCTACCTAGTACAAGCATCTGAAATATAAATTTGATGGGAGGCATGTGAAACAAGCCTCTTGCTTTCTGTGTTTGTGTGCATATACACATGTGTGCATATTTGTTTGTATGTATATGTGTATGTATGTGTATCTTTTTTGTAGATGGGTGAATATACTTATATGTGCTTACATGCCTTTATTAATTTTGTATATGTGTATATATGTAATGCATATACATATTATGTAAATATAGAATATGTGTGTTATGTGTGGATATATGTGTGTATCTAAATTTATGTATCTATTATGATATAGTTATGTACACAGACACACACATATACATACATATAGATATAGATATACATATCAATAGATATCTACACACAAAGTGATAAGGAGTGAAGAGAGGGCAAGAAAGTAGAAACTGCCAAAAGGGTAACTCTTGTCAGACACAAAGAACTCATCCCCCCAAAAAGAGATAGACATACAAAGAGAAATTTTAGAAACAGAGAGATAGAGAGAGAGATAGAAAAAGATCCATGAACTATATATACTCAAGAAGAGTTGAAATGTAAAATAGCTTAAGAGCATCCCTGTTGCAAAAGTCCCAACATGGTTTGAATACCAACCTTTCTGATGATAGCAAACATTCTCTAATTATTGTTTAGCATTTACTTCCTTTCTAGGTGGGAATAAAACTGCCTGTTCCCTACATGATTCATGCATGTACTTTCAATATCCTTTGTATTTTCTCCTCACCATCACTTGATAGAAAGAATCCCTTCAACCACATCCTAAAATAGAATTATTCTTCAAGAAGGTGACATAAGCAAAACATTGGAGCACTGGAGAACTTTGTTCCCCTATTGAAAATATAGGCAACTCCAAAGAAATTAATCCTAGGAAAAACTGAGAGAGTGAAAGAAAAATAGCAATTGGCAAAGGTAACCAGTCCCTGTGACCTTGGGCTAGTTTCTGGCTAAAGGTTGTGTTAAAGATTAAGTATTTAGATTATTCCAAATTTATTTTGTGTTGCTCCGAAACCCAGGAGGACACTAATCCCAGGAAACCTTATCTGCCTAAAAGTAGATTTCGATGGGGAGTAGGGAAAGAAAGAAACATCACTCACTATGTGCTAAGCACTTTATAAATATTATCTATTTGATTCTTCCACTAAGCCTAGGAGATTTGTGCTATTATGATCCTCATTTGATAGTTGAGTAAACAGAGGCAGGCACACAAGGTCACATACCTAGTAAGTATCTGAGGCTAGATTTAAATTCAGCTCTTCCTGACTCCAGTCCAGGATTCTATCCACTGAACTATCTAGTTATTCCTTTGGAAAAAAAGCCAGCCCCCGAAATTCAAGGTCTTGTTTTAATCTCATGAAAGAAAGAAAGATTCATGCAGTCAATTTTCAACTGATTTAGAAAACACATTAGAAATTCCTGTAATTCTCCTGATTTTCAAATGAATGGGATTCTAGGGTCCCAGGAGTGTCAGTCCCCAGGAGTTGGAATTTTGATGTTCTTTAGTCTGAACTGAAATACAGCACAGATAAAATACCCCTGGAGGCTGATACCCACTGAGGTCTCCCAAGCCCCTGACTTTCAGCTTCAAAGACTCAAAGACACAGTCCCAGATATGTGTCCAATATCACTATCGTGCTGCCAGCTTGTCAATCAAATCCAACTCTACACTAGAAGACAATTGCCTTGCCCCCTGCATCTTGCTCCAGATGTGTACTACACCCCAACTATTCTACCTTGTAGTTTTGCAATTTACATATTTGTCTTTTGTTTACTGGAGTATAGCTCCTGGCTGAGATCCTATCTTCTTCATCCTTGAATCCTCATTGTCCCCAGCATGGTGCTTTGTGTATAGCAGACATTTTTAAAATGTTTGCTGTTGTTGTTAAAGAAATGAATGGATGAATGAACAAGGAAAGCGGAGTTAGGCAGGGGGAGAGGGATACAATGGAAAGTTTTTGAGTCAACAGTGGTATTGATAGTCAGTCCATAACGATCCCTTTCTACATCTCCTGAAATCTGCCCATAACCAAAAAGAAAAAAAACTCTACTTACAGTTTAATGAGGATAGCAAAATTAATTTAGCTTGGAAAAAAATCTGGACCACCCAAAAATATTTATGAAACTCCCTCTCCCAGCATAATTATATGACCTCCATCCCTACCATCCTTCTTTTCCTTACTGTGTCCCTCTTCCTAACTAGTTCACTCACTGACAGAACAGAATTCCAGGTTCCTCCCTGACCAGGGTCTTCTCTGTTTTCCTGTCTACTACCCCTTGCTGTAGTGGCCCTTGGGACCTATAGACCCACTTCATTTTTATCTAAGTCCTCTGTGCAATTGCTGCCTTCATCCTATTCTTCAAAATTCATTTTCTTCAGTGGTAGTCTGTCCCCTGAGTCCTTGTCAAGGAAACCACTTCCATGATGTGCTAAACTATAAATGGTACTTTCCCAACAATGCCAGTGCCTGGTGGAAAATAAAATTGGCTTTATTGTCTGCCATTTTTCCAGTTCCTGGACCTCTATTTTTCTAACCCCATACTTACCCCATGAGATCAATTTGGACAGTAGCTATTCCAGTGGGATATGTGGAGGCATTTGTCAATAGTTCCCATCCTTTTCTAGGTCAGAAATAAGGAAGGGGTAGGGGGATGGTATTTGGAATGCTTGTACCTTTTTCAGACATTTTCTATAAAAGCAAAAATAAACCATACCATCCTTCTTCCTTCACTTCCTCCAAATGCTTTCATGGAAATAACAGGATTTTCCTTATTCCAACATGCCAAATGGAAACACTCTTGAGACATTCAAGAGGGACTTGGAGGTTTGCTGAAGATCCAAGAACTGAGAGGAGCAAGTCATAAAAGTGTTTTCTTGAACAGTCATTAAGGAATCAAAGTCAGCTTTTGTGACTAAATTTTCATATCTCTACTTCTATCCCTGGGCTACTTTAATCATCAATTAATATACATTAATCCTGATACCATAATTGATTGATCTTCAAATCATTTCTCATTCTTTTTGGTTCATATAGATTCCCATCAGGGAAGAAATAGTAGCTAATCGCCTCACCCATCATCTCCCTTTCTGAATCCCAATACCTATCTGTAAAATGGGATGTTTGGTTTAGGCAATCTTGAATATTCTTTCTGACTCCAACCTTCTGTCTAATTATGAATATCAAAAAGGACTAAGTCAAACTCTCCATATGGTACTGACCAAATCACTTAACCTCATGATGACTGAGTTTCCTTATTTATCTGTTAAATGGGGATTGTGTGCAGACATCTAATGAATGAATAAATTAATGAATGATTGAAAGGGGCTTTCTGAGCCCTGTGCAAATGACAGGCTTCACTGAGCAGACTGCAGGCGTCAGAGATAAAGCTGGGAGATGGGTCAGTATTGCAGCCAGGGATAGAATGACAGCATTTTGGAATGTGGAAAAAACTATTAATATTCCTTAATGCGGTCCCTTTGCTTTCCTAATCCAGACCAAGAGGTGAAGAAATTATTAAAAATGTGTGTATTCAGTCTAAACAACCAGGCGAGACCAGCTGTTCTTTAAGTGGTTACACTCCAGCAACCTTCCCTGAACGTTAACTGCAGAATCAAAAGCATGAACCACATGGGTAGTGAAAGTGAAGCAGGTGTGTGAAGCAAGCACGGAAAGCTCACGTGTGAGCACAAACAATTAGCTGAGGCCATGGAAGTCACAGGATTCACATTTGTGCATGTCGTTGAAGTTCAAAAGAAAGAAAAACCCCCTTGAACAGACCTCATTTTAATATTACACTCATTAAAGCAACAAAACCCTCTGGGGAACTCTGGCTCATAGAAGGCCTCTCACTAGGCTCCATTCCCCTAGGAATGGGCCCTCCCTTTGTAGAGAGGAGCTCTAGGGCAGCCACTGATCCCTGTAATTACAAACCAAAAGGTGATATTAATTCGTCCTTTAAAAAAAAGCATTCAAATGAAACTATTGGGATAAGAGTATATCTCAGCCATAGCTATCTTTGAGCAAAAGTAAATTAGAGAGCAACCCAAACATTACAACTTCATCTTGGATAACAATGGGACAATGAATTTGAAATTTGCAAAAGCAGTTTTCACAGACTTAATTTATTTATTACATGAAGAGAAACAGTCCTTACTAGTGTTCAGTGTCTGAAACAGAATATAAAAGTTACACAAACACACCTATATATATGTAAATCATTCCAGAAAAGCCTCATATTACTGTAAAATAAAGTATTTGCTCTGTAAACAAAATGAAATAAATGTTTAATGCTTGCATTTTTCTTGTTTTCTCTTTTGTAAATATTCTGAACCAATCAAGGTTTAGCACAGTACCTGGTACTTTTTTGTTGTTCAATAATTTCATTCGCATCAACTCTTCATGAGTCCTTTTGGGGTTTTCTTAGCAAAGATATTAAAGTGATTTGCTATTTCCTGCTTCAGAAGGTTTGTCATATAGTAAATGTTTAATAAATCCCTTATCTATTTACTATAATCATATTTGTATTGGTATTACCAAGAAGCAGCATGGTCTTAGCCACTCTGATCAATACAATGATCCAAGACAATTCCAAAGGACTCATGATAAAAAAAAAAAAAAAATACCAACTACTTCCAGAGAGAGAACTACAGAAATATACTGAAATATATTTCTTCCTTTTCTTTTTCTTTAGTTTCTTGTCACATGGTTAATACAGAAATAAATTTTGCATTATTTCACATGTATAAGTAATACCACATTGTTTGCCTTTTCAGGTAAGAGATGGGTTGGAGGGAGGGAACTTGAAATTAAATTTTAAAAAAGAAATGTAAAAATAAATAAATAGTAATTTTTAAAGGCAGTATGATAAATTATAGTGAGCTAACCTTCAGAGATAGGAAGACCTGGATTCAAATACTATTTCTGACATATATTAGCTTAGCAAGTCACTTAACCCCTCAAATGTACTGAAAAGATCATGAAGGTTCTGATCTGCATTGATTTAGGTTACTCAACCAGAACCCCCATGTTAACATTCCTAAAAGATTTAGTGACAAAAATACTGTGACTATCAATCATTATTTAACAAAGTCCTGAAAAACCATAATTGTTTTTTCTACATTTACACCATTTTTTTCTTTTTTAGAAAAGTTGGGGATTTGTTGACTATCAAGACTGAACTTTTGATTTTGGATTTTGTTTGTTAGTTTATTCAATTTTTTAAGGGAAAATATGTTAATAGAAGCAAAAAGAATTGGCAGTCTCTTCCTAAGTCTCAGGATACTTGGAGCATAATGTTTTATTCTGGAATCTACATTTAAGGGATATGGGTGGCACACTGGATACAGCAACAGACCTAAAGTCAGAAAGACTCAAGTTCAAATCCAGTCTCAGACAGAAACTTAATTCCAGTTTTCTCAAATGGAGATGACAGTAGCACCTTAATCACTGTGTGACCCTGGACAAGTCACTTAATCTGTCTTCCTCAGTTTCCTCAACTGTAAAATGGGAATAATAATCCTACTTCCCAGAATTGCTGTGATGATCAAATGAGATATTTGTAAAACAATCTATAAGTCTTCAAGCATTATAAAATACAGTTACTACTATACTACTGCTTCTGGTGCTGAATGAAGTTAGAGCATTGTACACAGCAACAAGAAGATTATGTGATGATCAACTGTGATGGACTTGGCTCTTTTCAGCAATGTAGTGATTCAAGGCAATTCTAATAGACTTGGGATGGAAAAGAGCCATCCACATGCAGAAAGTCTTCTCATCCAGAAAGAGAACTATGGAGATTGAATGTGGATCAAAGCATAGCATGTTAACCTTTCATTGCTGTTGTTTGTTTGCTTGTTATTTTTCTTCTTTCTTATGGTTTTTTCCATTTTGATCTGATTTTTCTTGCACAGCATGACAAATAGGGAAATATGGTTAGAAGAAATGTACATGTTTAACCTATATCAAATTGCTTGCTGTCTTGGGAAGAGTGAAGTTGGGGGAGGGAGGGAGAAAAATTTGGAACACAAGATTTTGTAAAGATGAATGTTGAAAACTACTTTTGCATGTATTTAGAAAAAATAATATAGTATTGGAAAAAATAAAACATAAAAGAGGAAGAAGAGACAAAAAAAAAAGATAAGTAAATCAATTTAAAAACTATTACTTGGGGGGAGGATTCTGGAAAGATGGGGGAGTACACTGGTAAATTTCAGGCTTTCCTGATTTCTGCCACAAATAGAACAAATTTCTCTGGGCCATCCATAGACTCATGAAAAATCAAGACTTGGAGCGGAACTAGGTTCCTCCTGAAAACAACTTGAGAAGATCTAAAGAAAGGCATCTGGATGGAGATTAACCTGTCTGAAGCTCAAACACCTCTATGTTAGCTCCACAGAAACTAAAAAAGGGACTCCACTGGGTAGCTGGACATTCCTGAAACATCAGCAGGAATCTCAGAGACTTTCACTTCCTGAAATGTTTGTGAGTTGGGGTTTGAGTCCAGGAAGACTGAGTGAATCTCAGCTGATTGAGAACAACAGGCTCAGGTATGCTGCTGAGATACAGCCATTGGTGAGAAGGATCCATACCCAGGTGAGTGCAGAATCAGTGGGGTAGGGGCACTGCTAGCTTTGGACACTTGCAGGAGGGGGAAGCTCTTGGTTTATTGTTCCTAGTCAGAACGGAGGGCTGAAGGGAAGCTTGAGGCACCATCTCCTCACCCCAAGATTAGAAGTGCTTACACTAATACCTCTTATTAAAACAAAATGAACAGTCAAAAAAGAAAGAACCCCACCACTGAACATATTGTGGGAACAGGGAAGATTAGGATTCATCTTCAGAGGAAAACATTTTAGTTTAAGAAAAAAAAAGCTCCTACAACAAAGAGTAGTATGAAATGACTGCCTACTCAGAAAGAACTTATAGAACTCAAAAAAGAATTCAAAATCAATTGAGGAAAAACTAAAGAAAAAAATTTAAAACCATCTAAGAAAAATGAGAAGCTTATGAAAAAAAAGCTAACCAACTAGAAAAGGAGGTATAGAGTCTCAAAGATGAAAATAATGCTTTGAAAATTAGAATTGAGCAAGGGGAAGCCAGTGAAACTATGAGAGACCAAGAAATAATAAAACAGAGTATAAAGAATGAGAAAAATAGAATAAAATGTGAAACATCTTATAAGAAAAATGACAGATCTGGAGAACAGAACAAAAAGAGAAAATATGAGAATAATTGGACTGCGAAAAAGTTGTGACTAAAAATAGGACTTTGACAAAATAATGCGGGAAATAATCTAAGAAAACTGTCCCAGAGTGATAGAACATGAAGGGAAAGTAGAAATAGAAAAAATCCACCGATCACTACCTCAAAGAGATCCTGTGTGGAAAACACAAAGGAATATTATTGCCAAATTTCAAAAACCCTAGATCAAAGAGAAAACTTTGCAAGAAACAGGAAAAAAAAATAACTTAAATATGTTGGAGCTACAATTAGAATTGTACAAGACTTATAAGCAGCTCTAATAAAAGACCACAGATCCTGGAATCATATCTACCTACAATCAAAAGAACTAGGCCTGCAGCCAAAAATATCATATACAAGAAAATTATCTATAATCCTGAATAAGAAAAAAATGGACATTCAACAAACTTGCAGATTTTCACACCTTTCTAGTAACTAAACTTGAACTTAACAGAAAATTTAACATATAAGAGCCTATATGAAAGATTAATTTTTAAGAAATTTAACATGGACAAACTACACAAATATGAACACATTATTTATTTTTTCTATATGTATATGTGTGTATGTGTAGTGCTCTCTTCTTTTTCTAAAGTATGATCGTTCTCTGGGAGGAGGTTTCTCAGGGAGCTTTTCTGGAGGCAGCCTTAGTTTCAGTTCCAAGTAATAATCACGTCAAATGCAATCAGGAGTTAAGGTATAGTCCTTTATTGTCTCTTCCAAAATAGCCCAGTTAGTTTTCTTAGGCCTGTCCCCCTCCTTGGTTCTAAGAACTCTTCCAGCTTCTGCCTCTAGCTCAACTCCGACTCCTGGCTTCTCAATCTCACAACTGAATTCTGGTTCTGTCAGTCTTTTCAACTGATTTACTTCGGACTCCAGGAGCTCCTTATATATGATTTCTTAAAGGTGTGAACCCAAAGGTTGACTCCTCCTCTGAGAGAGTGGGATTGTAGATCTCTGACTTGTGAATCTCCTGAACTTGTGAACTCTAATGTGTGAGCTAATGTGTGAACTCTCAAAGGTGTAAACTTAAGCATTGTTTCTATCAATTCTCATGACTTAACACCTTGTTTCAAGTTCTGGCTCATAATATGTATGTATATAAGATTCATATCACCAATAGGGTAGCTCAAAAGAAAGATTAGGGAAGAGTTAAGATAAAAATAACAATCATGTTATACAAATGAGGTAAAAAGGAATAGACACAGAGGCATTAAAGGGGGTAAGAATGTGGGGAGCTGGCACTAATCTATGGCCACATAAGGCCACATTCCAAAAGACTGCCCTAACCTTGAATAGGAATCTCCTAATCACATCATGGAGGAAATTGCCCTGGCAGAAGTAGTATTATAAAATAGGTGTGGTTTGGATCTTCTCACTGCAGAACAAGGAGGTTTAGCCCTCCAAGAATGCTGTTGCTTCTATGTAAACAAATCCGGTAATGTTGGGGACAAGATTAGGAGATTCCTATTCAAGTTTAGGGCAGTCTTTTGGAATGTGGCCTTATATGGCCGTAGATTAGTGCCGGCTCCCCACATAAGAGAGCTTATAGTTCTGAAAACTACTCACATCAGAAATGGATTCAATAGATAACACTACATATATACCATAAAGGGTATAGCACCCTTCAGAATCTATAAAGAAATAAGAGGAGGGATGAGTGGATGGGGAAGCAAAGGGTCAGGAAAGAAGACAAGAGACGGATCCTTGGATGGGGGGAGGTTAAGTAATAGCAAGGCAAGTTATGGAGCAGAATTTAATTAAAGAGGCAGCAAGAACAGGAAAGATATGTGTGTATATGGGATGGGTGTGGGTGTGAATGTGTGTACGTTTATATATATATATATATATATATGTACATAAATATATCTTTTCTTAAATGTAGCTTGTTTGGGAGTGGTGGGGGGGGAAGAAAGGGAAAAAATAAAGAAAATAAAGTGAGCAGAGACAATCAAAGAACAATTTACAAGGAAGTAAAGAAAATGGTCATTCATGAATATAATTTCTTCTATTAATATATATACTTTCTTGATATGGTAATTTGTTGTTATATATTTTGAATCCTCCTGGATGTTGTGCAGGGCACAAGACAATGTTGTCTTATATTTTGCTTTATTTTGTTTTATGTTTCTTTTCTGTTTTCCTTTTTTTTCTTACTCTGTTTTTTCAAATAAAAAAATTTTTTTTTAAAACTACTACTACATTATTGAAAGGATATTAACAAGCTCAGATGCATTCAAAGGAGGGTAACTCTGATGTGAGAGGACTTGAAACCATGAAATAAAATGATAGACTGGGAAAAAAGGTAATTAACTTGAATTTAAACTAGAGTTTAAAGGGACTTTAGTAAAAAATCATAATTGTCTTCTAATATCCAAAGGTTTGCTACATGGAAAAGCAATTTTTAGACTGACTCTACTTAGCTACAGAAGGCAAAAAAGTATGAGCAATGTTGGCAAAATACAAAGAGATAGCATCAGCTCAATATGAAGAAAAAACTTCTTAATAATGAGATCTGCCCCAAAGTGGAAAGGCCTAGCTTGAAAGTTGATATTTCTTCTATCTCTAGAAATCTAGAGGTTGAATAACTGTTTTTTAGGTCTTTGAAAACTGCTTTTCCAAATTTCAAATACACTATTTCATTATTACTGAAGAAAAGATTTCTGCTTTAGGTATGGGCTGTGCTAAGTAGTCACTGGAATTACTTTCTAGGACTTCTGTGATACTAGGCACACATGCAGTATATCAGGAAGCTCTTTGGCTAAAAGGAATTCAGCATTTTCTGCTTACCTCAGTATTTGACTTGTGGGTATCAAGGTTAACACTCAGATTTTTATAGATGAGAAATCTAAAGTCCACAAGTTGAAATGGTTTACCCATATACATAGATATCACAGATAGGAAATGGCAGAACTTCAATTCAACTCAGTTCTTCTGACTTGAAATTCAGCATTTTCTCCACTATACCATACTGTCTTTCTTTATATACTCCAGAATCAGCAGAAGACTATCCATCGGCTTTTAAAGCAGAATTATTTGAAAGCAATTAATTAATTCATATATTCAAACGCTATAATTTTGTAATCTTCAAACCATCAAACTTGGAGCCTCCAATAATAATAACTAACATTTCTATGAAGAGTCCTTTGTTTGTTCCATTATACTATAGCAAACACAGCTATCTCTTTTGAATCTGAACCTGACATCCTAGCTTTCCTGCTGCAGTTCTCAGATAGAATGCTGGAACAAATATCACAATCGTAATCCAAGTCTGCTACCCCAAGAGAAATGAGATATCCTTCCTGTTGCTCTCTTACTCTATTAGTGCTCAGAAATAGAAGCTAATAGACATGTCACTGGCAGTCTCACTAAGCTTCATTCTTCTTCCTAAGCAAAGACTTTTGGGAAGGTACATAATGGTTGGCTATGCAGTGATCTATGGTCCTGCCATTAGACCAAAATCCAGGGCCCTTTTAAGGTTAATGAAGAAGAGCTCTCAGCAGCATTACCAAAAGCATCTTTAAGAGATTTCTAAAAACGTATTCTTCAGATTTTCTGCAGTGGCAAAGGAGGACAGGAAAACATTCATTGTTCCCTCATAAGATATACCTCCCCAGGGTTTCTAGCAAGCAGAGATCTTATTTTCCTACAATTTCTGCATATAAAACTTTATTCAATAAAAACAAAACTGGGTTTTGTTATTCAATTTTTTGTTTTCCCATTTTGCTGATATATACAAGACTAAAATCAACAGCATGAAATTGCTTCAGTTTGATTTCAGCATAAACAAACCTCCCAGCAATTGATATTCGATTACTTATAAAATAATTTTGGGGAAAGAATTAGTCTAACATATGAAAGCAAGCTGAAATTTCAGTTATGTGGCCTTGATTTCATTCCCTTTATTTTTACTGTTCCTTTCTCTAACCTTCCTCTATCTTTAAAAGGTTTTTTTGGTGTCTTTTGATTTTACATCACATCTATTTTCAGATATACCCCATACCAGCACTGAATCCTCCCTGATAACAAGAAAAAACAATTCAGCAAAAGCTAGCAATAATATGGCCACATTTGCCAGTCATTATTTTGTCTCCAAAGTCTTCTATCTCTCTGCTGAGAGGAAGGAAGAATACTTAATTATCCATTATTCCAGATTAAGGTTGTCATTACAGTTAGAGTTTGGCTTCCTTTTACCATTTTTATTTACATTATTATAATCATTGTGTTTAGGGTTTCCCTGGATCTGCTTACTTCATTTTGCATTGATTCATGCAAAACTTCGCACATTTTCCTGAATCTTTTATATTCAATATATTCGTCATGATAATATCCTATTGATTCCTCAAATATTCTAATGAAAATGTTATTCCATTACATAGGTATTTCCTCAGGAAATGCAGATCACAGCCCATTCTTTCATGTCGGTCTGTACTGTGCAATTCTTCCTTAGGTCCACCATAGTACAGAGAAAAGCTTGCTGAATTTGTAATCAGAGAACTTAAATTCAAATTCCTGCTCTCACTTTCTATCTGGGCAATTTTCAATAAGTCATTTAGTTTCCCTAGACCTGTTTCTTCTGCCATATAGTGAGATAGTTGAACTAGAAAACCTTTAAGATTCAGATTTAAATCTGTGATCCTCCCATAAAATGAGTAATATTGGCAATGCTATCCAGTATCCCATTAAATCTACTGTGTACCATGATTTTGTTTTGTTTCTAGCTGTTTGACCCCAACCAAAAAAAATTATTATTATTATATAGATATATATCAATACATATAATTATGTATGTAATTATATAATAAATACATATACATCCATGTGTATATTGTATATGTATAAATTGCTACGAATATTTTCTTCCCCTCTAATTTCAAAATTTCAAGATATTACTGAATATTATAGGGCATTGTACCATAAAATCAATCAAGAAAATACATTTATTAAGTGCTTGCTGTGTGCCTGCTGCTATCCTAAGCACATGAGATATAATAATCTTCCTTCAGGGAGATTAGAACCACCAGAGAATATAGGAGGGCAGACATTAGCAACTGAAGAGATGAGGAAAGGTCTCATTTCAGAGATAGAACTTGGGATGAATTTTTGAAGGCAACTAGAAATTATAAGAGACAGAGATAAGAAAGGAATACATTCCAAGCACAGGGGAACCGCCTATGCACACGTGTGGAGGTGGAAGATAGAGTTCCATACTTAAAGAACAGTGAAACGACTAGTTTGACTGGAGTATGGAGTGAAGAATGTGTAACTAAACTATCCAAAGAGTTATCTGATCAGTCCAAATATATATATATAGATTTTTAGATTTTTATTAATTTACTGGTAAGGTAAAACCTCTTACCAGTAAAAGCTCTGATGTCCCAAGGTGACCAAACATACTCCATTTTTAATAAATTGGAAATTCTCCTGCACAAAGTAAAGTTTTGCCTTCATTGGTAGGCCATACCACTCAGCCAAAGGCATTAGGGGGTCACTATCACTCTTACTAAGAATTCTACATAGAAATCATTCTGACTTTGCTTTCCTATTTGAGGGGGAAGCCAGAATGGAGCATTCTTTCATTCTGTTGTCTCATACAGAATCAAAAGAAATTCAAAGCTTGCCAACCTCAAAGTAAAATAAAAATAATAAGCTTACTTTCTGCTACCCAGTGTCAGGGAAACAGAAGATTTTACTTAGTAAAGATCTTCAGGTGATGTAACAGTATAATGCATTATTATTACCTTCTTATTTATTAATAATAAGCTTTGATTTCAATAACAGCAAGTAGGTCACTCAGCCAGCAGGTAAAGAAAACCAAGGCTTTTTTTTTTTCCTTATGACAAATTCATGCTGGGATGGCCTCTCTTTTCCAACTACTCTACCTCTTTATATAAAAAACCAGCTGGGAAGTCAGAAGAGGGGCAGAGTTCAGGAGGCCCTCCCAGAAATCCTATAGCTGCTCTAGTCATTAGAAGGTCTGTCACTAAGAAGAAGGGGAAAAAGTCAAAGAAACTTCAAATATAGGAAATAATTGGGAAGGAGATACTCTAGCTCTAGGTACTAGAGACACAGCCCCCATAACAAAGGATCACAGTACTTTATAAACCTTAAAGAGTTATATAAATACAGGGATTTTTCAAGCAATCTCTAGGAAAATGTCAGTGCTGAGATTTTATATATATATATATATTTATCTTCCTAAGAGTACCTGTTAATATTTGTCCTTCGTAGTTTAAATGTTCATAGACAAAGAATTGGTAGAGCATCTTAGAAGGAATATTGGCTAACCTCTTCATTTTACAAATAAGGAAACTGAGACTCAAGGATTTTAAATGATTCACCAATGATCACATAGAGGTAGCAAGCAGATCTTCCTGACCTCCAGATCAGCACATTAACCCCCTTTCAGCTGGACTCTCAATGAATGGGCTTGCTTCTTTTGCAAAATAATAGAGGTAGCTGTGAATCAGTTACTACAAGTCCCTTCTACACAAATTAGACTTATTCATACAACTATTAAGTGTTTGTGGTAGAATATGAACTCAGCAATTTCTGACTTTACCTTAAGGATTGTATTCACTTAGTCACCTTGCAGCTTTCCCAGCTCCTTCCAAGTTTCTGCATCTTCCCTCAAACTCCTATCAGAGTAACCACTACTTAAAGCTACCAAGCCTGGGGCAAAATTCACATTTTCATAACCAATTTGGAAAGAAGGAAGGAAGGAAGGAAGGAAGGAAAGAAGGAAGGAAAGAAGGAAGGAAGGAAGGAAGGAAGGAAGGAAGGAAGGAAGGAAGGAAGGAAGGAAGGAAGGAGTACAGAAAGGGAAATAGTAGTGAAATAAAAACCATTTAATTCACAACTCTTCAATAAGAAAAACAATGTGGTATAGTGAATAGAATACTGGACATGGTGTCAAGAAATACCTAGATTTTCATCCCAGCTATAACTCTTCCTAGCTATTTGGTCTAGAGTAATTCTCTTAAAGGCTTTGAGCTTTAATTTCTACATTTTTTAAGTCAGGATAATCATACCTGAACTTTCTTCTTCATAGGATTGTTTTAAATGTTTCAACATAAATGAGAACCTCTAAAAAGCCTTTCAATGCAATGTAAATGTCAGTTATTCATATTAATAATAACAGTGCTCTTCCCTTGTAATAACCCTATGAGGTAAACAGGGAAATATTTTCTCCATTTTATAGATGAGGAAAATGAGTTTGACCTTGGCTGTCATTTTACCTGCCTTAACCTCAACTTCAACATTGGAAAATGTTCCTCCCACTCGTATCCTTACCACATAAGGTTTTGAGTGGCTAGGAAACTCCTTTCTTATCTCAGCTTTTTAGATTGCCAAACTTCCTTCAATTTTCTGCTACAGTAGCCCTTTCTGCAAGAAGCCTTGTCTGATCTCCATAATGCTACTGTTTCCCTTCTGCCAATTACCTTCCATTTATCCTGTATATATGTTGCTTGTGCATAGTCATTAGCATGTTATCTACCTCCAATAGATTATAAACCCCTTAAGAGCAGGGATTTTGTTGTTATTGTTTTTGGTTTTTTTGTCTTACCTTTTTCTCCCAGAGCTGATTACAATGCCTGATACATACCAGTAGATACCAGTAGATTCAATACCATCTAAGGACCTTGGAGAGCATTTCATCCAGTTTTCTCATTTTATAGATCAAGCTGACTGCAGCATGTTGCTAGTGATCACTTGCTTATCACATAAAAGACATTAACAGAGACTCTATGGACCAGAAAAGAAGATAGTCACCCATCAGGAAATGAAAATGAGGGATAATAGATCCTGACAGGTGAAGGTCTTGTTTAATACCCCAAAGTCCTGTCACTTTATTACTGGGGGAACTTCCTCCACCCATCTGGAACTTGGTAAATAAAGCATATAGAGTTACCTGACCTCAAAATGATTAACCAACTTAGCCCTAGTTATATGCCAGGTAAGCTGGTAAATATCAGGAGCTCGATTTTAAACTCAGGCATTATTGACCCCAACCTATAGAATTCTAGACCAAGAAATGGAACAGACTTTAGAAGTTATTAAATCTAACCTCTATGAACTATACAGACTGAAGTAGATCAAAAAATACTATTTTCACTTTTTTTGTTCTATTTCCTTTCAAGTGGCTTTCCCTTTTATTCTGAGTTTTTCTTTCACAAGATGACTAATGTGGAGATATGATTAAAATGATTGTACATGTATAATCTATATCAGATTTCTTGCTGTGTTGGTGAAGGAGGAGATGAGGGAAAGAGGGGGAAATTTGGGGGAACTCAAAATCTTGCAAAAATGAATATTGAAAACTATCTTTACATGTAACTGGAAAAAATAAAATACTATTAATGAATAAAGAACTGATATTGTCTGAATACAGATGGAAACATATTATTTTTCATTTTCTTCCTTTTTTGAGTCTTCTTATACAAAATGACTAATGTGGAAATATTTTACATGATTGCAATCTATAATCTAAATCAGATTGCTTACTGCCTCAGGAAATGAGGAGGAGAGGGAGGAATAGAATATGGAATTCACAACTTTAAAGAAATGTTAAAAATTGTTTCTACATATAATGGCAAGAAATATTATTTTAAAAATATTCAAGGGCAGTGGGTATATCTTCTATGAGTTATATATAGACAAGAATCTCTGTGTTTGAAGAGATATTGATGGATTGCATTTTCTCTTTCTTTCTATCCTCAATGTTTAGCATAATGCCTCAAACCTTGTAAGTTATTAATAAATGTTTGTTGGCTGATTAATGGATTTTGTGCTATCAGTATGAGTACCCACAACAATGATATCACATAACCACTGAAGCATTACCTTTCAAAATAGGTGTTAATTTGTTACTGTACCAAAAAGGATAGGACCAATATTTATGACTTTACCTCTTTTCCTTCCCCCTCACCAACATGGATTAGGAAAAGGCAACAAAGCTAGAGTCTGATTGATGGGGGTAGAGCAAGGTTCAAAATGTATCTCCTAGACATTGCTTCCTGGTGGCTTTTGAATGTACTGACATGATTTCCTGATCATCTAGAGGAACAAAAGGTCTCATCCACATGAGTGTGGAGCTCTTCCAACTTGGTCAACATCAGAAGCTAGAATCTTCACACCTTATCTTGATGAATTAGCATTCTTTTCATATGGAAACAAGAAAGTTAAGCATCACTGAACCCTTGTTGCAAATCTTTGCTATGTTTAAGCTAAGTGAAGCTATTTAATTGTTCAATGACTCTGGAAATCCTAATTCTGTCCCAGAATGATATAGTTCTATGATAGAAGCTATTTAGTTAAGCATCCTTAGTTTACAGATGAAGAAACTGAGATTAAGAATGTTGAAGTGACTTACTCACATTCTCATTTTACTAAGGGATTGAGGCAGAATTTCGACCTAGGTCTTCCTAACTATATATCCATCATGCTTGATCCTGCACCAGATGGCCTCCCTCATCATCCCATCCTCTGAGTATAGCATACAGAATCTTTCTTTACCCAGATGAACACTCTAGGGGTTAATTTTTCCAATTAGGACTTTTAACAATCTATCATAGCCTCCTACTGATCCACAAAGAACCCCGTACTGTGCTATAGGAATAACAAAGAAGCTACATTAACACCTTCTGCACAGAAAAAATGAACATGTGTTAACTATGATAGACAGAAAGACCTGCAGAGAAAAAGGAAATGTTATTCCTATTTTGTGCTAGAGTCATCCCTTAAGGAATAGTAATTCATAAAACATCACAATTTAGTTCATTTAACAAAAAATTGTAAAAAATCTCCTCAAACGTATTAGTTTTATTTTAAAAGGGTGTAGGGGTTTGTTGTGCAAATGACTTTATTATTAGACTGTGGAGATGCATTTTATTATGTTTTGACTTCTTTTAAAAATTTATTATTATTATCCTAGCTGACTGTGTTTTTATAGGTCTGCAAACATTTCTGTATAGAACATACAAGCATTAAAATATAGAAGCCAAAATATATTACCTACTATGTTCCAGAAAGGAAAACAAAATGAACAAGTTCTATTCTAATTATAAAATATACAAAGCAAAATAACTTTTTTTTTTGCTTTATTAAGCTACAAAATGGATTCTTAGAGAGGATGGTAATATTTAAAGAAGGAAGAGATATTAGATAGAGATTATCTGATCAAACCTTTCCTAATCTCCCTGAGCCTGTTTTATCATCTATAAAATGAAGGGGCTGGTCTACACAATCTGTGAGGTTTCTTGCAACTCTAAGGCTTATGATTTTCTCACCTTATAAATGAGGATATTGAGATAAGAAACATAAAATAACTTGGACCAGATCATAGAAGATTTGGTAGTCAGTAAACATTTAAATGCCTACTGTGTGCCAGGGATTGTGCTAAGCAACAAGGATATAAAGAAAGGCAAAAGACACCTCTACTCTCAAAGACCTTACAGTCTAATGAGGGAGTCAGCATGTGGACAACAATATACATAAGACAGAGACAGAGATAGAGAGGGAGGGACAGAGAGGGAAGTAGGAAGAAGGGAAGGAGAAAGAGAGACAGAGACAGAGAGACAGAGAGAGAGACAGAGAGAAAGGGAGAGAGAAGAGAGAGAGAGAGAGAGAGAGAGAGAGAGAGAGAGAGAGAGAGAGAGAGGGAGGGGGGGAAGAGGAGAGAGAGAGAGAGAGGGAGAGAGAGAAGAGAGAAGAGAGAAGAGAGGGAGAGGAGAGAAAGAGAGAAGAGAGAGAGAAAGGAAAGAGAAAAAGGAGAGAGAGAGAGAGAGAGAGAGAGAGAAAGGAAAGAGAAAAGGAGAGAGAGAGGAGAGAGGGGGGAGAGGGAGAGAGAGAGAAAAGAAAGAGAAAAAGGAGAGAGAGAGGAGAGAGAGAGAGAGAGAGAGAGAGAGAGGAGAGGGAAAGAGAGAGAGAAGAGAGAGAGAGAGAGAGAAAGGAAAGAGAAAAGAGAGAGAGAGAGAGAGAGAGAGAGAAAATAGAGAGAAAGGAAAGAGAAAAAGGAGAGAGAGAGGAGAGAGAGAAGAGAGAGAGAGAAAGGAAAGAGAAAAGGAGAGAGAGGAGAGAGAGAGAGAGAGAGAGAGAGAGAGAGAGAGAGAGAGAGAGAGAAGAGAGAGAAGGAAGGAGAGAGAGAGAAGATAGAGATAGCCAAGAGAGGAGAGGCATTAGCATTAAAGGGAGTTGATTCGACTTTTTATAAGTTGGAGTCTTAGCTGAGATTTAAAGCAAGATAGAGAAGCCAGAAGGCAAAAATGAGGAGAAAGAAATCCAAGCATACAGATAAACAATGAAAATGCACGAGTGTCCAGAGATAGAGTGGATTATATGAAGAACAACAAAGAGACTGGTGTCTGTAGATAATAGAGGAATGGAGGTAGGAGGGAAATAAGGTGTAAGAAGACTGGAAAGGTTGGAGAGAACAGGTTGAAAAGGGTTTTGAAAATCAAACAGAGGATTTTATATTTGATCTTGGAGATAATAGGTAGCCTCAGACCTCCACCTTAGGAAAATCATTCTGACAGTTGAGTGGCATATATATTAGAGTTGGAAGACCCTTGTGGTAGGCAAATTAACCAACAGTTTATTGCAATATCCAAGTGATGTCATGATGAAGTGATGAGCACCTGCACCAAGATAGTGGCAAGAGTCAGCAGAGAAAACTGAGCATATAAGAGATTTTCAAAGGTAAAATCAACAAGACGTGGTAACAGGAAATGGAAGTCATCTGTTGTAGATGATCTTCACAAGGATTTTAGACACAAAAAACAGGACAGCTACTGGGATTATAAATCTACTCCTGGAAAAGACCTCAAAAGCCAACTAATTGAACCATCTCATTTTACAGTTGAGGAATTCATATCCAGAGAGATTAAATTCTTTGAACAAAGTCATGCAAGTAAAAAGTAGCAGATCCAGGATTCAAACCCAGGTCCTCTGGCTCCAAACCCATTGCTTTCTAATATACCACCAAGAAACTAAGACCCAGACAGGCAGAATGATACTGACAGAGATAGTAAGCTTCTAAGGCAGAATTTGAATCTAGGTCTTTCCATTCTTTCCACTGTCCCATTTTGCTTTCTTTTGACATTAGCTCCAGTGTTCTTTCTATTATAGAATTCTTATCTGCTTTCTCCCATCTGAACTTTCACCTTGGTGGGTGAGGAAACAGGATCAACAGTACAAACTATTTTAAGACAGCATATGAGAATGAATAATTTTCACATGTTTTTCTCTTCACAAACAACCAGCACACCATCAAGTAGAATGTATCTCCCTGCTCCACCTCCTTGCCTGGCATAGGAGCTGATCTTCCCAGTCATAAGCCAGCTTCATTCTGGACTGGAGAATTCAGGCTGTGAATCAGTGACACAGAAGTATCATTTGTCTTAACAGAGAAAGGTCCAGAATGTCCAGTGTCTCTTTTCTTAGGTGTCATTGCCTGAATAGTTAGGAGTCAGAGTCCAAATCAGCTTCATTAATCTTTCATTCTCAGAAAACCAATGAAGCTTGCCACACTCTTAAAAAGAAGTGGAAAAATCAATCTTAAAAAAAAGCAGCAAAACAGCAAGGGGGATACAGGAACACATTGGTGCTATATGCCAACATCTTGGTCCACTGCCTAATTTGTTTTTATGAAGATACCAGGCAGAAGTCAAATGTCAAAAAAAATGACAAATGGATATTCTGCAGTATCAGAAAAAAAATAATCTACAAGTTTATGGATAAAAATGAAACTAAAAGAAAATATAAAACAGAAAACTTTAAATATTCTTTAGTTCCAAAAATCTATAATCCTCTAGAACCCAGTATTAGAGTTCTAAGAATCTTCAGTTTTCTTTCCCCTGCTGCTCTCTGCAGGGTGGAAAAAATCTCTTCTTCATCACCTTCCCATATGTTTGTCTCTATTTCTGTCTTCTGTTTTCTTCTCTCTCTCTCTCTCTCTCTCTCTCTCTCTCTCTCTCTCTCTCTCTCTCTCCTCTCCCACTCCCTCTGTATGTGTATATATGTGAAATCATTATTCTTATAAGAATAAGAGACATTTCAATTCCAATAGACATGATTGAAAGTGCCATCCACATCTAGAGAGAGAACTATGAAGACTGAATGTGGATCAAAGCATAATATTTTCATTTTTTAATTGTTTTTCTTTGTTTCCTTCATTTCTTCCCTTTCTCTTTTTTCCCTTTTGATCTGACTTTTTTTGCTCAGTATAATAGATATGGAAAGATGTTTAGAAAAATTACACACATTTAACCTATGTTAGATTGCTTACTGTCAGGGAGAGGGAGGGAAGAAAAATCTGGAATACAAAATCTTGTGAAGATGAATGTTAAAAGCTACTTTTGAATATATTTGGAAAAATAAAATAGTATTTTTAAAAAGATGAAGAATAAGAACTGTTCCCCAATCAATCATATCCAGAATCCTTTGGTACTTAAAGTCCTTCATAACTCACATGCACCTGACACCTTTCTAGTTCTCTTACATCTAACTCCCTGCCACTTACTTACTCTTCAATCCACTGGCTTCTTTGATGTTTCACAAGAGAGATACTCCATCTCTGAGAGGTGTAAAGTGGTACCTCATAGTTGTTTTAATTTGCATTTCTCTAATCAATAGTGATTTAAAGCACTTTTTCATATGATTGTAGATAGCTTTGGTTTCTTTGTCTGATAATTGCCTCCTCATATCCTTTAACCATTTATCAGTTGGAGAATGACTTTTATTGTTATAAATTCGACTTTATTCTCTATATATTTGAGAAATTAGGCCTTTGTCAGAAATACTGGTTATAAAAATTGTTTCCCAGCTTTAAAAGGCCAAGGTCTCCCACTGCGTCCAGGGCCATCTCCAATCATCCTGATCTATATCTTACCACTGGACTCATGGGGCTCCAGAGGAGAAGGTAAGGCTGGTGATTTTGTATAGTCCTCCCTTACTTAAATCTAGTTCACTTGTATATCATGGCATCACCTCCCTGATGTCATAGTTCTCTTCAGGAATGAAGGACAAACAAAAACAACTCCATCTCTCGGCTCCAGGCATTTTCTCTGGCCAGCTCCCAGTGCTTGGGAATGATCTCCTTCCTTATCTCTAGCTACTGGTTTCCCCGGATTTCTTCAACTTTCAACTAAAATCCAAACTTCTTCAGGAAGCCTTTTTCAACCTTTTTAAATTCTTGTGCCTTCCCTTTTTTATTTCCTATGTTCCTGTATACAGCTCATTTTTATGGATGTGTTTATTTATTGTCTCCTTAATTAGATTGTAAGATCCTTGAGGACAAAGACTTTTTGCCTCTTTTTATATTGAAGAAAAGTGTGGGAAAGAAGTATTAGACTGCCTACCAAACTTAAGGTCTAGGGAGCCATTGTGCTGACCTCATTGTTGTATGTCTATGAAACCTGGACAATGTACGAGCACCATAATAAGAAACTGAATCACTTCCATTTGAATTGTACTGAGAAGATTTCAAAGATCATATGGCAGGATAAGATAACAGATATGTGATCCTTTCTAAAACTAAACTGCCAAGCATTCAAATTCTACTGCAGAGAATAAATTGCAACTCAGTTGGGCTGGCTACATTGTTTGAATGACAATATACACTTCCTAAAAGACTCTTTGATGGAGAATCACAGGGCAAGTACTTACATGGTGGCCAGAAAAAACAATATGAGGACACTCTTAAAGTCCTCTTTAAAATTTGAATCTCTCTCTCTCTCTCTCTCTCTCTTAAAAATTTGAATTGAACTATATGATGATCAATTCTGATAGATGTGGACATCTTCAACAATGAGATGAACCAAATCAGTTCAAATAGAGCAATAATGAATTGAACCAGCTACACTCAGCGAAAGAACTCTGGGAGATTATTATGAACCACTACATAGAGTTCCCAATCCCTCTATTTTTGTCCACCTGCATTTTGGATTTCCTTCACAGGCTAATTGCACAATATTTCAAAGTCCGATTCTTTTTGTACAACAAACTATTTGGACATATATACATATATTGTATTTAATTTGTACTTTAACATTTTTAACACGTATTGGTCAACCTGCCATCTGGGGGAAGGGGTGGGAAGAAAGAGGAGAAAAGTTGGAACAAAAGGTTTTGCAATTGTCAATGCTGAAAAATCACTCATGCATATATCTTGTAAATAAAAAGCTATAATAAAAAAATAAAATTTGAATTGATTGCATGACATGGGAGCCACTAGCATAGGACTATACAGCATAGCATGCCCTCATAAGAGATGTTGCACTCAATGAACAAAACAGAAGTAAAGTAATTTAAAAGAAATGTGAGATAGCCAAAGTTAGAGAATTCACCCAAATATTCATCTGGACTCTTTGTGCCTGACCTGTTGTAGAACATTCTGAGTTCACACTGATCTGATTGTCGTAGTCAGACACACTTTAACTTGACTCTAACATACAGTTTTGGTCCTTTTCAAGAATCCATTAGATTATCAACTCTTTAAGGGAAGAGACTGTCTTTTGCCCCTAAGCACTTAGCATAGTGTTGCATATAGTTAACTAACTTATTAGCTTTAATATAATTTATCAAAATCATATGATAGGTTCGAAATCAGCAATAATTAAAGAAATGAAAAATATGTCAACTCTGAAGCTTCACTTCACACCCATCAGATTAACAAAGCTGACCAAAACTGAAAATGACCAATAATGGAATGTCTACAGGGAGAATAAAAACAATGATTCCCTGTTTGTATATTTGATATATTTGTGGCTTGATATTCTGGAAAGAAATTTGGAATTATGCCCCATAATTTGCCACCTAAATCATCCATAATTTTTTACTCAGTCCAGACTCTGGTGAACTCAGAGAAAGAAGAAGGGACTCATATGTACAAAACTCTACAGTACCTCTTTTGAGGTTACAAAGAACTAGAAACAAAAGTTTCTAGTTGAAGAATGCCAAAAAAAAAAAAAAAAAAACTATGGTATATGAATATAATGGTATGTCTTAATTATGAAAGAGATTTCATATTTTCAGAGAAGTCTACAAAGTCTGACATGAATTTGGAGTGAAATGAGCAGAACTAAGACTAACTTATTTTTGGAATAATAACATTGTAAATGCAAATAGTTTGTAAGACTTAAGAACTCTGATCATTCAATGATCAACCGTGATTCTAGAGGATCAATGATGATCAATGCTACTCACTTCCTGACAGAAAAGTGATGGAATGTTATGCAAAATGAGGCATATATTTTTGCACATGCTCAATATAGGAATTTGTTTTATTGGACTATGCATATTTGCTGCAATGGTTTTGTTTTTTCTTTTTTTTCTGGTAGAGATAGAGGAGGTGGAAGAGAGAAAAAATAAATGTTTGATAATTGTGAGAAAAAATAAAATTTAATTTCAGAAATAAAGATCTGTCACATGAAAAGGAGATTAGAATTTTTCCATTTCATTGGTTTTGAACTTAGTTGACCAAATACATGATGGGGTCTTCAAAAGAAATAAGGAGATTAAGAGGAAAGGGGGAAGAGGAGATGTTTAGGAGAAAATAATGACTTCTCTTTTTGATACGTTAGATTTAAGATATCTATGTGAATATTGAACAGGAAGTGTTTAACAAGCATAATTGATAATACAGACTTGTACATCAACTAGGTTATATGAAATTGAAGGTCAAGTGGTTCTCAGAGTGTGGTGTAGTGAATCCTGGAGGGTCTCTGAAATCCTTTCAGAGGGTCTACAAATTCAAAATTATTTTTTTTCTATTTATGATAAATATCTATTATGTAACCCATATAAACAAAAACTCTTTGGACATATTCTCAATAGTTGTTAATACCATAAGGATACTGGAAAAAAGAGTTTGAGAACCACTGGTATAGATATATGGATTTGGATGAATATGAGGATGGGATTCATTCCTGCAAAGAGATGGTAGTTGGACCTCCAAGGGTTCATGAAGTCACCAAGAAAAAACAAAAAGGTTCTCTAGAAAGAGGAAGAAAAAAATGTTTCTTTTTACTGAGCTCATGGGATACAACCACACAAAAGGGTAAGACTTGTATGATAATACAACAAAAGAGACTGAAAAGGAGCAGTAAGTCACATAGGAAGATACCCAAGAGAAGTAGCCATTAAAAGAATATGCCGTGAGGTATGAATATGCCTTTGACCAGCTGGCTAAATCCACAGAGTAGTTTAGCAGACTAATCAGAATTAATTATATTAAGGAGAAAGATGCCATTAAAGGGAAGATGCTATGAGAAGGAAGAGAGTATCTCATAGGGGGCTGAGATCTTCATCATGAGGACATCTTTTATTGGGGAAATATAATCTGGGGGTTTCTTGGGAAAGGAGAGGAAGGACCAAGGAAGAATTGGGGAGATAAAAGGTGTGTATTGGTATTGACTGTCTTAAAGATATTTTGGGAAAACTTGGTTCCCATCAGATCTTAGTAAAGCAGTCTGGGAAGTCCCCCCCCCCAAAAAAAAGGAAGATACCTAAGAGAAAATAATGTCATGAAAATCTAGGGAGAAGATGATGTCTAGAGGGGAAAGGTGATAAATTGCTTAATCCTGTGGAAGGTCAAGAAGAGGGCAGTGGATCTGGCAGTTAAGAGATCACTGGTAATCTGAGGGGAAGTAGTTTCAGACCAGTGATGAGGTCAGAAGCTAAATTGTAAAAGGATGAGAAGTGAGAAAAAAGAGAAGTGACATCAACAGATGCAGACAAATTTTTTAGGCAGGTAACTGAGAAAGGGAGAAGAGATCCAGAATGAAATTTTGGGAGGATGGCAGGATCTAATGAATCCCTCTTATAAGGACTTTGACTTTTGATTTGAAAGAACCATGCAAGTTAATTGTCCTACATGCATATCCCTCTATGTTCCCATATCACATATAGTAATACTAGTAATAATAATAATAATAATTTATATTTATGTAGTGCTTTCAGGTTTGCAAAGTGTTTTCTTTACACAAGTTAATTCATTAAATCTTCACAAAACCTTCTAAGTACCATTAGTATTCCCATTTGATGGATAATAAAACTGAGAGAAAATTAAATAATTTGGCCAGAGTCATACTGCTACTCATTGCCTAAAGCAAGATTTGAACTTTCTAACTTCTACTCCTTAACTCTATCTATTGTGTCATCTAGCTGCTTCTAGATGCTTTTTCATGCATGTTACCCAGTGATGCATGTTCCTAGAATTCATAATCTTTCCCAATGATGAAATGATAAACTATGTAAGAATGTACCCCTATATGTATAGAAAGTATTTTGTCACTTATTTTATTATACTCTTTAATTGAATATCCTTTCCTTTGAACTAATGTGTCCTCTGCTTGTTGATAATAAAATTACATCAGTTGGGACTTGTGAACTATGATTAGATGGTGTTGATCTATGACATGCTTGAAACTTAGGATAACTTTCAAGGGACCTATAGATCAGAGTGGTTTCAGATACTATATATTAATTGCAATAAGCATTTCTTAAATGTCTAGAACATGTGGAACACATATATGTTGCACCAATGCAAACATAACGATAAATAATATAGTCACTGCCTTGAAGTATCTTTGCTTAATGAATTAATCCTTATGACAACCCTGCAAGGCAAATAACATAAGTAATATGACTTCCTCAATCTCTTTGCAGATGGGACAGCAAAATTATTGACCTATGGTTAAATAGCTTAGATGTAGCATATGAAAACATCTGAACCTTTCTTCTGTCTCTTAATCTAGTTCTTCTTATTCCCCTATGCCATATTGCCTTTAAAAAAAAAAGAAAGAAAGAAAGAAAAACATTTTAAAATATGAGAAGTTGAAAGCACAGGATTGCTGGAGATTCTGGGTTCAAATCCCAGCCTCACTAACTGGTGACCTCTCTGAACTTCAGCTTCCTCATCATAAAAGAAAAAAGCTAGATTATGATCTCTATGTTGCACCTCAGCTCTAAATCCTATAATCCTATGATTATAAACATTTTGTTCTTTTCCTACTTCAAAATATTGTTAAAGCATTGTAAGAGGGTCAGTTTTTCATTTTTACAGTTAAAGATTCTGATAAAGGCCTCATTTCCAAAATATGTAATTGACTCTAATTTATAAGAAATAAAGCCATTCTCCAATTGATAAATGGTCAAAGGATATGAACAGACAATTTTCAGATGATGAAATTGAAACTATTTCTACTCATACGAAAGTGTTCCAAATAACTATCGATCAGAGAAATGCAAATTAAGACAACTACACACCTGTCAGATTGGCTTAGATGAAAGGAAAAAATAATGATGAATGTTGGAGGGGATGCGGGAAAACTGGGACATTGATGCATTGTTGGTGGAGTTGTGAATGAATCCAACTGTTCTGGATAGCAATCTGGAATTATGCCCAAAAAGTTATCAAACTGTGCATACCTTTTGATCCAGCAGTGTTACTACTGGGTTTATATCCCAAAGAGATACTAAAGAAGGGAAAGGGACCTGTATGTGACAAAATGTTTGTAGCGGCCCTGTTTGTAGTGTCTAGAAATTGGAAAATGAATGGATGCCCATCAATTGGAGAATGGTTGGGTCAATTGTGGTATATGAATATTATGGAATATTATTGTTGTGTAAGAAATGATCAGCAGGATGAATACAGAGAGGCTTGGAGAGACTTACATGACCTGATGCTTAGTGAAATGAACAGAACTAGGAGATCATTTTAGACTTCAACAACAATACTGTATGAGGATGTATTCTGATGGAAGTGGATTATCTTCGACAAAGAGAAGAGCTAATTCAGTTCCAATTGATCAATGATGGACAGAATCAGCTACATCCAGCTGGGAAATGAATGTGGACTATTTGCCATTTTGTTTTTCTTCCCAAGTTATTTTTATCTTCTGAATCCAATTCTTCCTGTGCAACAAGAGAACTGTATGCTTCTGCACACATATATTGTATCTAGGATATATTATAACATATTTAACATGTATAAGACTGCCTGCCATCTAGGGGAGGGGGTGGAGGGAGGGAAGGGAAAAGTTGGAACAGAAGTGAGTGCAAGGGATAATGTTGTAAAAAATTACCCATGCATATGTTCTGTCAATAAAAAGCTATAATAAAAAAAGAATGTCAGTTTTTAGTACCATAATTATCACTAATCATTTATGCCAATCATTAAATCTGTGGTAATTCATTCTATGTTTTGGACAATAATAATCTTCCCCAAGGAATAGAAACAGATTAATGGAGTTTATTCATTTTGTGTTGCCCCGCCTTAGCATGAAAAAAATATCATCAAAGATCCAAGTTTCTGCAAGACTTTGTTGATGAGACAATTTCTACTTTAATTTCAAACAAGATGATGTCTTAAACAAGGAAGCTTTCCCTCTAAAATAAAACAGTTTTTCAAGTTTCTTCTAACCACAATGAGTAATCCTTTATACTGGAGGAGTAGGAAGAAATGCAGAATGTATTTCTGTTATTATGTATCTCCTGTCTAAAGGGTAGGCAGTCTGCCTAAAAAACATACTAACTAAATAAAAGTCGTGGGTGGTTAAATGTGTCTATTTCTTTGCAAAACTGATAAGAAGAGGCCTAACCCATGCACATTTTAGCAATAATATACCCCATGTCCAAAAATAAAATTATTAAACTAAAAGTAAAGGTCTTTTGTATGTTATCCAGAACCATTACTACAACAGAGATACTACACTTTTGCTGTTATGTCGCTCTAAGTTAAAAAGTAGCTGAGCCTAGTAGCCAAGAACAATAAATTAAATTAAAACTATTAGATGATGAACAAGGATAAGCAAAGATTTTACACTGAAGACACTGAGTTGAGTCTTGAAGGACCCTAGTGAGTATAAAAGGTTAATATGAAAAAGAATTGCATTGTGGTATGGGGGACAACTTGTGCATAGGCAATAGATGTTTGGAGAACAGCGAGTAGGGTAATTTGTCTATGACAGGGTGCCTGAAGGGGAATAATGTGAAATAAGTTTGTAAATTTAGTTTAGTAGACTGTACAGAATTTTAAATGAGATTCTAAGGAATCTGGATTTTGTCTTAGAGACAGGACATAAGGAACCCTTAAAGATAATAGAAGAGCAACATGTCCAGGAATTTTGTCTCATGAATATCAGTTTAAAGAAGAAATCTTCACAGAGGAGGCAGAATTTTAAAGAAAATAAATTGATTTTTCAAGATAACTCAAGGAGGGTAGAATATCAAAAGAATTGAGGAAGAAAGACACATTGAGAGTATTATAACTGGGAGGGATGAAATTGATAAGATAGATAGTAAATACCAATCTATGCCTACTTTCTCATGTCTAAAATTAGTCTTTATAGGAATTATTTGTGCTTGTGTCAATAGTATCACTTAAAAAATGAAAAACAGTTTTTCACAATTTTCTAAATGGAGTAGAGGGGGTCTCCAGATATACTTTTTGGTAGATTACATTGAGCTGATTACATCATCTCCAAGATACAATATTTGCTTGGTTGGATTTTCTTTTTCTTTTCATTCCCTTGCATTGTAAACATTCTGAAGGTACAAAAGGGATGAACTATGTATGACATGAGTGGCTTCAAGGAATTAATGCAAATAGAATTGACTCAAGTTGTTCAGTGTTATATTATATCAATACCTTAAACAAAACAAAAAATTTTTTAAATGTTTCTGTGGCAAACACATCAAAAAACATCAGAGAAAAACCATGGATAGAAACACATTGGAAACACCTGAATTGTAGCATAAATGGTAGTTAATTTGCTGGGGGGAAAACATCTCCATATTGTCATTGGGTTCATTACATCAGGGAATCCTAACCCAAGGTAACTCTGGATAGTGTTAGAAATATCAGAGAAATTTTGCTTGATGATCAAAAGTGATGATATCACTCTGATATCAGAGTAGAAACTCAAATGGTGGGATGATTCCCTTTCCCTAATTTGTGTGATTTGTGTGATGAAGAAAAGCAAAGGATTGTTTTATTAACATGTCCTATAAATTTCTCCTAGATCTCTCTTTTGCTGAACATGAAGTTGGAAATGCAATTTTGACAGAAGCAACTGCAATCATAGAAAAGTTGAAGCTTCAAACCTTTCCACAAATACCTGATCCAGCCACCACATTGTTATGTCCTTTATTTTCATTTCTATTTAATGAATATACTCTAATCTATACAGTGATTATATTTCCCTTTTGGGTCATGAAAAGTTGGAAAAAAAGATTAGACTCATCATGGGATAAGAATATATCCACATCATTTTCATTAATTTTCTCTTACTGACAATGCTCACTCCTTAAACTAGTTTTTTTTTTTTTGGAGTAAATAGACCCCTTTGGCTATCTGGGGCTTTTATGGATCTCTTATAAAAATAGCTATTTCTAGGTAATTGAAAAAAATGCTAAATAGATGTTACAAATTAGTGAAAATAAAGTTGTAATTTCCTATCCAAGGTCACAGTTCTCCTTCAATCTATCCATGTTTCCGTTTGGGGACTTTCAACCCCAAGGACTTCTGTCATAGATGGAAAATCTGAGCAAAACATTAAAAAGGAAGATGGAGGCTATAAAGATGTGGGCAGACCACATCTATGCATGTACAAAAAGATTTGGGCTGGTACTTTAGGATTTGTGATGATATTTAATTGATCAATAAGAAACCATACTCTGAGTCCTGCCCCAGGAGGATCATTAGGCATTCCAGGTGGATAAGGATTGCATGTTGTATAGGCTATGGTAGCTGAGTGGCCAATTCACTGAGTTAGTCCAAAGGTACATTTACTTTGGCCAGGCATTACAAATGAACAGTAAGCTAGGCCTAGAATCTTTAGTGATATGCTACTAGATATATTTCTAAAAGAAAGCCCATCTTGAATCTCAAGGAAGATAGATGTGAAATAGAAGTAAATAGATTGATAGACAAACAGAGACAGACAATAGATACACAAACAAAAGATAGATACACAGTTAGATAAAGCATTTGTTAAGCACCTACTCCATACCAAATATTTTTCTAAGTGCCGAGGATATAAGTATAAGCAAGTAAAATAATCCCAACTAGATGGTGGGGTCCCAACTACCTTCAAGGAGCTTACATTCTAATAAAAGATAACACATAAAAGGAATGTAGAAAGGAGGAGGGAGAGTATGAGGTTACATGATGAAGGGATTAAAAAAGTCAAATGACCTAAATTAATCATGGAATATTAGAGCTGGACCTCAGAAATCATCTAGCCTATCATCCTCAGTTTACAAATGGAAAAAACTGTAGCCCAGAAAGAAATGACTTGTTTAATTTCTTACACAGCTAATTTGGGGATTGGGTTAGAACTAGAATCTAGAATTCAAATTTCCTTTCTCTTAATTGAAAGCTCTTTCTACTCTTATATTTTCCAAAGTGCTGTAAAGTGGGGAAGATTGAAGCAGGGGGCTAGAGGACTAATCCCAGAAGAAGGAAGACCCAGATTCATGTTCTGTCTCTGATATATACTACTGTGAGGCTATGAGCAAATCCTGAAGACCCTAAATTACAGAGGTGTTGCCTATTTGCATCAGTGCAGAGGGAATTCCCCTACACTCAATGACCTCACAGTTCTAAGCCAAAAAAGAAAAGTCAAAATAACCATTGGGTAGTAGATTTAATATTTCAAAGCTCTCCACACTATAAATGAAACTCCAGGGGAATTACACATATTTGACTCTTTTTCCCCCTGCTATGTGGCTGAAAGAACAAGCTGTGTGTGATTTTTATAACCTGGCTAGTGATGTGTCCCTTCAGGGAGCTATTAACTCTATTGATGTCTACGGTATATGTTCCCCCCCTCAAAATCAGAAATTGCTTAAAACCAAAGGGAGAAGGGAGGGGAAACCATTCCATTCTTAAATAGGTCATTAGTGATATCGGATAGTTTGTTATACTGTAATATAATATTGAAATTCCTAGAGGCAATAGATTTTCAAATGTGAATTAAAGAAACTGAATCTGAGCTACTAAGTTTAAGGCATGTTGGGAAAGAATCTTAGAGAATTAACTGTTTCACAGATTGCATAGAAATGCTGATTTTTAAAAAGAATAACAATAATCCCTCTAAAATAAGTATTGGCATATAAACCATGAGGTCAGAAACCCTCATCTAGTAATAGCCCTGTGAAGCTAAGACACTAAATTCTAGTTTAAGTTTGGGGGAGGGGGGATATGTATATGGAAAACAAGAGAGCTATAATAACCAACAGTAAATTAAGTGGTCTGGAATTCACAAAAGATGAAATTTTAGCCTCTAAAAATTATAGTAAGCCACTGATCCATAAGCTAATGGGAACAGACATGCATGGTTGGGTATTTACTATGAGCATGTGCCTGGGCTACTGTCACTGTCTTGATGCATGGCTAATGCAACCTTTAGACCAGTCTTTTCACATGAACACAGTATTCAGGGACTATAACACATAATGCCTTAGCAAAATAGCATCATTCCAAGTCTTACAGTGACAGGAAAACTGATTTACAGACCACAGTTAGCAATAAAAACCTCAATATAATTCTACTTGTACCTGCAAAAATCAGCAGGAAAAATGCAAATGCCTACTTAAAGAACTAGAGAAATATCAGTTATAATACTAGAGATATTAGCCAACAGTTCTAATTATGTACATATAAAGCCATATTGCTGAAAGGCATACAATTGATAACTGGTATTTTTCACCATCTGTACCGAGAAGTCCAAGTAATTTTCCCTTGCCTGAATGTGGGGGCCAAATTACTTAAAAGAGACATAAGGATAGCCTCTTGGGGAGTAATAGTCTCATACAATCAGCAATGAATTTTCTCTTCAAAAATACTGTAGTCATGTTTTCAGAAGTTGAACAATTTCCCCCAACTCTCCTCACAAAAAATAGCAAATACTTCCAGTTGTGATCAAAATATTCTCTGAGAGTATGCTATATACAATATGTCTCCTAGCTAACACACTGGGGCATTGTCAAAATGAAAGTGGCAATATGAGACTATGGAATTTATTCTTCAAGATATATAGAAATGTGTTAATTTAAAGAGATTATAGATTTAGATTGTCATCCTTACCTTTGTATTGAATGCATACAAAAGTAAAGCTCATTCATGTTATGTTAAATTAATTCAACATACCATATAAATTACATCAATCCCTGTTTCCTAGACTGCTGGGTACTATGTCCCCAATAAAATTATTCATTTGCTCCCTAATATGGATAATATATAATTCAAAGTTGAAATCTAGTCCCCAGAGTATATTCAGATTGGATATGTGTCTCAAAAGATCAGCAAATCTACCAGAAGTGAAATAGCAATCTATAAACCACCTTGATGACTTGTCAATAGGAAGAGGAAGATAGGATGAGATTGTAAACCAAATAACCTTTTCATGACCTCAATCCTCCCCCACCCCTTGCCAAGTAATAAGGGTCATTTATGAGTTCCTTTGTTTGAAGAAGCCGACTTGGAAGAGTTGGAAGAGATCTGACTCTTCTGAATTTACATTCAGAGGTGAGATGACCCCAAACCACATTAATTCAAGATATTTTCACATCTTTCCTCTGAATTTCAAAATAGATAAAGCTTTTTACCATGCCTAAGAAGCCAAAAGGGATATACTGTTAGAAGATTTTTGTTCAAGTAGCCCCTGTCATGATGAGGGGACCTTTAAAAGGAAAGGAGGTCCTTCCCTTCACTCTTCACCCTCCAATATAGAGAGAAGTCATATATAGACGTTAGAGTCTTCAAAAAACTTAAGATCATAAGGCAAGTCTCATCCTTCTCATCAACAAATTGAAAGAAATAAATTCAATTTTTTAAAAACAATAGACATGCATAGCATGTTTTGAAAGAAGCTAAATTTTCTAAAAGGCAAAGATGAAGGAGTTAATTCTAAACATGGGAGGCAATTTCCACGAAGGAAGGAGGGGGAGATGGGATGTCATTGGAAAAGAGAGTGTGAGAGTGATATGAAATGATTGAAAAGGTAGATAGGACCCAGATTGTGATGACACACAAAATACCAGATTGAAGATCATATATTTTGTCATAGAAGCAATAGTCATGAAGATTTTCAAGTAGGAAGATGACATGGTAAGAGTACTGTTTTAATGTCTTTGCAGTCCTCAGCTCAAATATTCTACAATCCTATAAATGTGCTAATGATTCCTTAAATGTGTGAGAAAATAGCATATACTCAAATTAACTGTAAATGGTCAAATGGATTTCTTTTTTAGTAGAGGAGGATTCTGGGAAGATGGCAAAGTAGGCTGATAAATTTCAAGCTGTCCAGATTTCCCAAACAAATAGAACAAATTTGCCCTTCTGGGCCAACATAGACTGGTTAAAAAATCAAGATTTAGGGTAGAACAGGGGTCTTCCAGGTACAAGCCAAGAAGATCTAAAGAAAGACCCCCTAGGGTTAGTGATTAACCCTAGTGAAATGCAAACTCCAGGCTAGCTCCACAGAAACACAAAGGGGAGAGCCCTGGAACTAACTGGGTGTGGCTGGAACCTCAACAGGAACCACAGAAACTTTCACCTTCAGGACAAACCCTGTGAGAAGTGGGGGGGGGTCTGAGTCTGGGAAGACTGAGGGAAGCTCATCTAATTAGGGCCAGCTGTGCTGCAGAGAAGCAGCCCTGAGTGAGAAGAAACCAGCACTTCATGATTGCTGAGGGGTCAAGGACCATGCTGGTTGTAGGCATTTGCTAAAGGGTGGACCTCTTGGTTTGGGGTCCCAGGTCAGAGGAGAGAACTGAAGGGAAGCTTGAGGTACCATCACCACCCCACAGTTAGAGATGTTCACACTAATATTCCTATTGAAAAAAATGAATCAGCAAAGAAAAAAGAACCCCATCATAGAAACTTATTATGGGAACAGGGAAGACTGAGGTTCATCTTCAGAGGAGGACACTGAAGTAACAAAACAAACAAAAACAAAAAAACTTTCTACCCCAAAGAGAAATGTAAAATGGTTCCCTGCCCAGAGAGAATTTATAGAAGTCAAAAAAGATTTTCAGAAATCAAATGAAAGACATTGAGGAAAAACAGAAAGAGAGAGAGAGAGAGAGAGAGAGAGAGAGAGAGAGAGAGAGAGAGAAGAAAGAAAGAAAGAAAGAAAGAAAGAAAGAAAGAAAGAAAGAAAGAAAGAAAGAAAGAAAGGAAGGAAGGAAGGAAGGAAGGAAGGAAGGAAGGAAGGAAGGAAGGAAGGAAGAAAGGAAGGAAGGAAGGAAGGAAGGAAGGAAGGAAGGAAGGAAGGAAGGAAGGAAGGAAATAAACCATCCAAGAAAAACAAGAAGATTATTAGGGAAAAAAAAAGTTAGCCCTCTAGAAAAGGAGATACAGAGTATCAGAAATGAAAACAACTCTTTGAAACTTAGAATTGGGCAAGGGGAAGCCAGTGAAGCTATGAGAGACCAAAAAATAACAAAACAGAATATAAAGAATGAAAAAAATAGAACAGAATGTAAAACATTTTATAAGAAAAGTGACAGATCTGGAGAACATATCAAGAAGAAAAAATATAAGAATAGTTGGATTGTCTGAAAGCTGAGACCAAAAAAAAAAAGAAAAGAAAGAACCTTAACACAATACTGCAAGAAATAATTCAAGAAAATTGTCCTGCAGTGATAGGAAAAGTAGAAATAGAAAAATTCCACTGATCACCAACTCAAAGAGATCCTTTGTAGAATACATATAGGAATATTATTGCCAAATTTCAAAACCCCCAGAATAAAGAGAAAATTTTGCAAGAAACAAGAAAAAAAATCAAATATGTTAGAGCTACAATTAGAATTGTACAGGACTTATCAGTAGCCACAATAAAAGACCACAGATCCTGTAATCATATCTACTGGCAATTAAAAGAACTAGGCCCATGGCCAAAAATATAATATCCAGCAAAATTATTTATAATATTGAATGAGAAAAAATGGACATTCAAAGAACTTGCAATTTCAGGACTTTCAATCAACCAAACACAAACTTAATAGAAAATTTAGAATATAAGAGCCAATAGTAAGGCTGAATTTCAGGAGCTCATCATGGACAGATTGTTTATAGTTATTTACATGGGGAACGTATACCATATGTTTAAGATTCACATCAACAATACGGTAGCTCAAAAGAAAGAATAGAGCAAAGTTAAGGTAAAAATACTAAACATGTTATACGTATGAGGTATAAAGGAAGAATAGACATAGAGGCATTAGGAGGAAGTAGAGAGCTCATAGTTCTGAAAACCTACTCATGAAGGAGAATGGGTTAAATAAGCAACTATATACATATATATATATATATATATATATATATATATATATATATACCATGAAGGGTATAGCACGCTCCAAAACCTAGTTTAAAAAAATAAGGCAGAAAGGATGGGCAGACAGGAAGTAAAGGTTAGGGGGATAAGACAAGGGAGGAATCCATAGGTGTGGAAAGCGTAAGTAATAGCAAGGCAAGTTAAGGAGCAGAATTAAAGAAAAGAGTTAGCAGGGATAGGAAAGATGTGTGAAAGGCAGAAGGGGATGAGTAGAGTATGTGTATAATATGCATACATATATATATATACTTTCTTACCTATAACCTTCTAGGGAATGGGGGTGGAAATGAAAGGGGAAAAAAAGAATAAAGTAAAAAAGGTGCATAGCAGAGAACAAAAGAACAATTTACAAGGAAGTAAAGAAAAAATAAACATCATGAATATAATTTCTTCTAATTATATTATATATCATTTTTTTGAACTAGTAATCTGTTGTTATATATTTTGAATCCTCTTCTAATGTGCTGCTGGGTACAGGACAATGTCCTCTTTTGTTTTGTTTTATGTTATTTTATATTCCTTTTCTGTTTTTCTTTTGTTTTATTCTATTTTTAAAATTTAAAAAATTTTAGATAAAGAAATACTACCAGTTTTTATTGAAAAAAAATGAATCAGCAAAGAAAAAAGAACCCCATCATAGAAACTTATTATGGGAACAGGGAAGACTGAGGTTCATCTTCAGAGGAGGACACTGAAGTAACAAAACAAACAAACAAACCAAAAAACCCATCCCAAAGAGTAATGTAAAATGGTTCCCTGCCCAGAGAGAATTTATAGAAGTCAAAAAAGATTTTCAGAAATCAAATGAAAGACATAGAGGAAAAACAGAAAGAGAGAGACAGAGAGAGGGAGAGAGGGAGGGAGAGAGAGAGAGAGAGAGAGAGAGAGAGAGAGAGAGAGAGAGAAAGAAACAAAGAAAGAAACGGCTGACCATTCACTAAGAATCTATGAGGTACTTACACAGCATCAGAATTAAAATTGCCTAAGTGAAAGTTAAGAGATTAGCTTGTTTGCTCTTGAAAGAATTTGGAACAATGAGAAAAAAGTTATTAAAACAGTTAGGTCCTTTTGACCTAACAATCCCATTCCCTTTTGGACAAGGAGTTTGGCCACACAAAGGGCATTTGTGGCAGCATTCTTTGTGGTTAAAATTAACCCAAAAACAAAGAAGATGCATGTTGAATGAGGCATAGTGGAACAAATTGTGGTATACAAATGTGATAGAATATTTGGTGCTCCATAAAAAAGACAACTACCAGGAATCCTTGGTATGGGGATTATGGAAATACGGACATTTAAAATATTTATCTAAATTATTTTAATTTAAATTTTTGTAAATTTTATTTTTAAATTTAATTTTAAGTTTATTTTTAATTTTTTTAGATTTTAATTTTTTAATTTTAAATTTAAATTTAAAAAATTAAAGAAATATGGAAAGAGTTTTATGAATTGATGCAGACTAAATAAACAGAACCAAGAGGTCAATATGTACAATAACCACAATAATATAAAGGAAAACAACACTAAACCACCTATCTTAGGCAACCATTTCCAATGTCTTTCAATATTGCTTTCTGACATTAATTTCCTTTTTTGTTGTTGTTGTTTTTTGTTTGTTTTGCTGAGGCAAGCGGGGTTAAGTGACTTGCCCAGGGTAGTGGTAAGTGTCTGAGGTCAAATTTGACCTTATGACTTCAGGGTTGGTGTCCTATCCACTACAATTGGCTGCCCCTAATTTCCTAAATTTTTTTTTTACCATCAGTGATTTGTTATATAAGATTTTACTTCATCATTTTATGGTTCATTCATTAAAATGACTCTCTGAGATCATGAACTGTTTTTGCTTTTCTTCAATAAATTTCTTGGAGGCACAGGTGAGAATAAGGTGACTGTGAACACCAAAGATAAATAAGCAGCCCTGAAAAATTCTCTGCAAGCCTTCACACTAGAGATGCTAGTGCTCACTGAACGTCCCATTTCCCCCGGAGGATATCATAAGCACTTAAGAAATCTTTGTTACCTAACAGCTAGTAGAACTAAATTCTCTATCTCTTCCTGGCTCCTGGATACCCCAACCCCCAAGTTTTCTAGCAACAGGGCTTAGTTTTCCCTAAAAGGCAACAAAGCTGTCCCTGGGATCTGATTGACCTCTGTTTCCCTTAATAAAGCTTCCTGGTCACGTAATGGTTTGAAAATTGGAATCAGAATCTCTTTTACTTGGTAGATGCCTGGGGAATCAGAGTCAAAAATCAATAAACTTTTATTAAGCACATGCTATGTACTAGGTACTGTGCTAAATACTGGGGATACAAAAGAAGACATTAAATAATCCTTACCCTCAATGAACTCACAATCTAAAGGGAGAAGACAATACACAAAAGGACTTGAAAAGGGATGGGGATGTTGCCTGGTTAGGGATATAATGAAGTCCTGTAGCCATAGCTGAGAAAGTGTGAGTTACAGAGTTGATTTAACTTACAGAATGAGCTTCTGGAGATCATGAAATCCCCCCCAACAACTGAATGAGAAATGATGAAATGAATTCTTTGCATGCCCTCCTTAAATGGTGGAGAATTTGAGAGAAACTGCCCAATGTCTAACTTCCAACTTCTCCAATCAGAGGGAAGTAGGAGGTACTGAGGAAATATGGGTTTCAGAGTTAATTTCATTTTATGGAATGAAGAACTTGAAATCTAAGAGATCATCTGAGTATGAAATGATGAACTGAATTTCCTGGGTGTCCTCCTTAAATGGTGGAGGAGTTTCTACATTGTCTAACTTTTTTGAACTATATAGAAACTCATACTCATTTTCTTATGAAGACCCCAGGGCAGGAGGAGTATATTGAAAGAACCTACACATCCTTGTATCCATATTTTTTCTCTTTGTTGTTTTAGGGCAAAGTAAACTTTTTGTTTACTATTCAGTGACTCATATGTGCCTCCTTTCATCCCCAAATAGAATCTGAAATATCAGGATTCATACATCAGTCTGTCCCTGACACTATGTATATACATTTTTTATCCTCTAGTTGAATGTAGATATTTTAGTAAGTACTTAATAAATGCTTGTTGGTTAATAAATTATTTGAATAACACAGTTTCTGATGTACTTTTACAGAAAACACAAAGAATATCATGAAAAAGATGGAGAAAACAGGATTCAGCCAAATATTTATACAGAGGAAGTCTGTGCTAGAGGAAATACATATTAAGGGCATTGAGATACTGATTTTCGAGATATTAAAGCAGGAAATTTAACAAAGTCATAATCAGAATTTAGGGCCTTATAACACAAAAAAAGATGACCAAGAAAAAAAGGATAAAGAACTACTGGAATTTATTGAGTAAGGGATAGCATGATTAGTTTAACTTGTGCTTTAGGAAAATCACTTTGGCAACTGCAGAGAAAATGGATTAGGATGGAAAGAGACCTGAGGCCAGAAACAAGAGATCCAAAAGTCATGAATGAAAATGATAGCTATTTGAAGAAAAAGAAGAGTCTAAATGTGAGAAATGGTATAGAAGGAGAATTGACAAGATTTAGCAATTGATTGAATATATGTGGGTCAAAGACAGTGAGGTGTTAAGGATAGCAGAATATGAAACTGAATGCCTATAAAAATTCTTGTGTCCTTGATAGAAATTGGAAAGGTCAGAGGAATGGGTTTCTGAAGGAAGATAATGAGTTACATTTTAGATATGTTAAATTTGAGATACCAACAAGATATCCAGTTCAAAATATACAATAGACTGTATAACTGGAGTTCAAGACTAAAATTAGAGTAAAATATACAAATCTGGGAGTTGTGCCCATAGATAGGTGATAACTGAGCCAAAAGGAATTGATGAGATTACCTAATGCAACTTGGAGAGTTAGTTTGGAGTACACATCTTTGAAGGGAAGGGGATGCTACAGGAATGATGAAACAGCAAAGCAAACTAAAAAGGATCAGTTAGACAAATAGAAGTAAAATCAAGAAATAGCAATATGAAGAAGAAGAAGAAGAAGAAGAAGAAGAAGAAGAAGAAGAAGAAGAAGAAGAAGAAGAAGAAGCAGCTAACGTAATCAGAAAGAGAGAATGGTCAATAGTATGAAAAAACTACAGAGAGGTCAATAAGTACAAGACTGAGAAGAAACTGTTAGATCTGGAAATTAAGAAATCTTTGCTGACTAGATAATAGCTTCAGTTGAGTGATGAGCTAAGAAAACAGATTACAAGGTGTTAAGAAAAGTGACAGATAAAATGAATACAATGAGTAGATTTTTCTAGGAGATTAGCTGAGTAGCAAAGCTATATTAGAACTTTTAGAAAATTGCAAGATTTTTTTTAAGAATGGGAGAAAGTTGGGAATACTTATTAGCAATAGGAAATAAACCAGTATGTAGGAAAAGATTAAAGATTAGGGAAAAAAAGGTGGATAATAATTGGGTAATAATCTTCCACAGTAAAAAAAAAAGTGTAGATGAAATCAATGCGACATGTAGGGGGAATAAACTTGATGAGGCGAAGGGTCCCTGATTCACCAGAGACTAAAGTAAGAGATAAATTGTGTGTATTGAAGTGGGAGGAAATAAGATGGGAGAAATTGTAAGATATAAAGACTGGAAGAAGAGGGACTCATATAAATGACTTGATTTTCATATCTTCCTTTATTCTAAAGAATCTATTGTCAATAATATTACAGAAATTTATCAGAGTCAAACTAAGAGAAATAGATAAAGTTTCCAAATTGAGGGACCTTTGTCAAGGAACAATCAAAATTCAAAGTCTGATTCAGTTAATGCCCAATCATTCTTGATCAGATGCAAGATCTAGTTCTTTGTTCATATGTTCCATGATTTCTGGGCTATTTCTCCCAAGTTCCCATCATTTAACTCCAGAACTGTCTTGCTCTTTCCTTGGCATTTCTATTTTCATCATGATCACAGAGAGAACTCAAAAAGCCCAAAGGTCTAAGAAGCTAGTATGCTTTTTCAGTAAGAGCAATTTTAAGGTCTCTTACATGATGGGATTATAAAATGTCTCTGCATGCACTTCTTGAAAGATCTATGTGCATAAATTATTTTCACATGGTTCAATAGAGAGCTAATTATTTTTTAATTTATACAAATACATGAAATTAAAGTGCAATTACAATGCAATTAAAATGCCAACATAATTTAAATGCAGAAAGAAGAAAGTTTATAAATCTGTTCATGAATCCTCTTGATTCTCTTTGGGTTCAATTATTTCTCTTATGATTTACAGGATGTGAAAAAAACGTTGTTTCTGTTAGTACACCCCTGCTAGTCATCTATCTACCAATGTCTCCTGTATAACTATGCTATGTATTCATTTTAATGGATGCTAGCCTGGAACTAGACAAAGCAGACTTAGTTGACAAGATTAATGGAAGAGAATTGAGGATGCCTGGCCTTGGGTCAATGGAAACAAGCTTGGTAAATTCAGGTCTTCCATTATTTCTTAGATGTTGAGACTTAGGCTTACATATGTTTTCTAAATAGCACCTCTGCCTCTTACCCCCATCTCAGTTTCTCTGTAAAATGTTCAACTGATATGGACAGCTTTACAAAATCAGTACAATGTGGACTAACAAATCTGAATAAGAACGACTATTGAACTAGGTTTCAGGAGACTTGATTTTTAGGATCAGAAATTTTAAGCTGGCAGGAATTTTAGAGAACGTTTCATATTATTAAAATAGTAAACTGTATCCTGGATCAGTGAAAGAAATTGTTAAAAATCAAAGGAGTGGTGACAGTTAAGTGTCACAGTAGATAGAATACTGGCCCTAGAATCAGGAGGACCTGAGTTCAAATCAAGCCTCAGATACTACCTAATAACTAGCTGTATGACCCCAGGCAGGTCCCTTAACCCCAATTGCCTCCGAGAAAAAAATCAAAAGAGGCAGAGCCAAGATTTGAATCCTAAATTCTTTTGATTTTAAATACAAGACTCTTTTAGCCACAGAAACACATCCTAATTCTGCCAATTACTTCTGGGACCTTGGTCATTTCACTTCTCTGTGCCTCAGTTTTTTCATTTTAAACCAAGAGAGTAATGAAGTGAAGCGGTTTCTGTCTAATGTTTCTACCAGCTCTGAAGTCAAGGAGAGGAGTAAATAATCTGAGTTATCCCTGACAGCTCTAAATCTATAATCCTATGTATCTATGCAGTTTAGTTCATTCACTAGCAAAATGCAGGAATATTCTACTCAGAAACATATCTGTCTTAAAACAAAATGTACATATCTATCATTTACTATTATAACTCATTTGTTTTTTTCTTTTTAAAAATTTTATATTATTTTATTTAATTACATGTAAAGACAACTTTTAACATTTTAAAAAATTTTTATCTTCAAAATTATTTCTCCTTTCATTTTCACTTTCCCTGAGACAATAAGTAATTTGATATAGATAACTCCCGTTTCAAAAGACTCTTTTACAGAGATTATAGAACCTTTTACTGTCTTTTTAAGAAGAAGAAAAACTAAAATAGCTATGTCATCCAATAAAGTGTTTCTCCCTATGGAGTGAGGGAAAGTATGTGAAATTTTAACTAAGATCTCTAAGGACCTAAGAGATAAACTACCGAGAAGACAGAGAGAAAGAAAGTGAGGAGAAATGTTTTGTTTTTTTTTGTTTTTTTGGGTTTTTTTTGGTTAGGAGTTTTTGCATAGTGCCTAGCACAGAATGGGTGCTTAATGAATGTCTATTGAATTGAATTGTAAATTAGCTGTTACATTATGAAGAAATATTATAAAGAGAATTTTGTGAGGATGAGTCATGAAAGAGATGATTAAGAGGGAAGGCTTTAGAAAATCTGAAAAGACTGCTTTGCTGTAAAGTCTGGGTTATAACTAGAGAAAACAGAAAAAATAAGGTGGAGATATTGTTCTTCCTTCATGAAACTATTACATATAAATGCATGAAACTATTATATATAAGTGCATTCTTGCAAATAAACTATTTTTTAATCCTGAATAAATTGTGTAGGCCTGTGTTTTCAGAAATAAAAAGTCATCCGCATTTGTATGGAGGATTTGAAATGACTCAAACTCTGTTCTTTCTCACAATTAAAGTATTATAAATAATTGTTATGGCTTATTTTTATTATTGATTTTATTAAATTTATCAGATATATGATTTTCTAGCAAACATGTTCTTTGACTTTAAAATGTATTTAAATCTGGAAGATTAAAGGATTTAATGTAGAGAAAGATATAGCTAACTACTATTGAGAAAGAAGGTTTCTCCAATTTATTAAATAAATCATTTTTGAGGATGTAGGATGGAGGCTCTGAGTTAAATTGAGAAATATGTTGAAGTTGTATTAGTTAATGAAAAAATATAGAAATATAAATTATATCTCCCTAGATTCAGAAAGATAAGATTAGCAGTCTGAGAAAAAGGGAATTATAAGTGAGAGTGAAAGATCCTTTGGTAAATTATTACATGGGAGGGGTCATTTTTCTGACCTAGTTTTGTTCTTATTATAATATGTAGAAGATACTCATTAGCAATTTAAAGATTAAGACTTTCAAATAATTTAACTACCTAGGGAATACATATGCAAGCCAAATACTGATTGAAAAAGAATTAAAAACCAATTAAAGATTGATAAAAAATGACCTTTGAAAAGATAGCATATAGCATCAGACTCTATTACTACTCAAGTAAATTGCAAGTCAAGTCAAGGCTACTAACTTGAGCAAGTTATTTCATGTTTTTTATCTCAGTTTCCCTATCCTGTAAAACAGGGTGGTGACATGAGGTGATCTCCATGGTCCCTCCCAACCATACATCCTATGATCCTATAACATGTAATCAAGCTGCAAAATAAAGGGCCAAAGTAATTTTCAGTTCAGTTCAACAAATATTAAACACTATTGGGTGTAAGACAGTGTTAGGACAATAGTTTCAGAGCTCAAGGACCTTATAAACTATTACAAGGAATGTAGCAAGTAAACAGATAAGTATACTTCCCACTATCCAATCTGATCAGAGAAATTGGTCTTCTGGTTGTTCCTTGAACAAGGCACTCTTATCTCTCAACTCCAGGCATTCTCTGCTTGTTCTCATCCTTGGAAGGCTCTCCTTCCTCAATTCTGTCTATTGACTTCCCTGACTTCCTTTAAGACCCAATTAAAATCTTATCTTTTACAAGAAGGCTTTCCTACATCCTCTTAATTCTTCCTTCTATTAATTATTTCTTGTATATAGCTTGTTTGTATATATCTGCTTGCACGTTGTCTTTACCATTAGATGAGAAGCACCTTGAGAGCAGAAGCTGTTTTTTGTCCCTTTTTGAACCCCAGTGCTTAGGTTTATTGATTAATTGGTTGGTATGCTGGAGAAAGGGAGTAAGGAGGCAAAAAAGAGATTAAGGTGTTCTAGAAATATTTGAGAAGGGAAAGAGCATTAACAACCTGAACAAGCACAGGTTTTGCAATGTAGGCAGCATCCATAATAAGACTGGGAGAAAAATGAAGATTCTTAAAGTGAAAGATGAGAAGAGAATGAATCCCAGACAGGAGCAATAGCAAGTGCATTTGTTATTGTTCAGTTATTTTTAATTGTGTCCAGTTCTTCATGAGCTCATTCAGGGTTTTCTTGGTCAAGATTCTAGAGTTTCTGTGCTTTATTTTACAGAGGAGGAAACTGAGGCAATGAAGGTTAAGTGACTTTCCCCATTGTACCATCTCTCTATGAGATTGCCACAATGTGAGGTGTCAGTGATATACATTTCTGTTTATAGAGACAAACCTGCATAATGAACTAAGGTCCTATGTAGGCTTTGATCCATCTATTTTTATCATATGGTAGGGAGATTTCCTCACTCGGTAGAGCAAATGTCGATATTAAATGAAACATACTATAACCCTTTCTATTTGTATGCTAAGGGAGGAGGATGGGAAAGAGAACAGAGTCAGAAGTGCTTAGGTTATTGCTTGTTCTCTTGGGAAAGGGGGGAAATAGAAAAAAAATTAGAACTCAAATTTACAAAAGTGAATGTTGAAAACTATTTTTGCATGTAATTAGTAAAAAATAAATAGATAAAATACTGTTAAGGAAGTGGGGAAGAAATACCTAAATTTAAAACCCAGTTCTACCACTTAATGGTTACCAGGCCAATCATCTGAACTTTCAGGACCTGTTTTCTCATATGTAAAATGAAGAAGTGGAATTAATCTAATAACTTTTAAGGTCCCTCCTAATTCTGAAGATGTCACCCTCAAAGGTGATAGTTTTTTCTTGAAATATAACTACTTTTGGCATCATATCTTGCATGTTAATAATTGTGAGTTCTAAAAGATTGACCATGAGTTCAACCACTTGTATTTTGAAAAATCAGCCATGCCCCAAACGATCAAAGTCATATAAAAATGAGATTTTATTCATTAACTAAGTGAGAAATAAGGAGTTTTCCCCATATAAGCAAGAACAAGATTAAATACCCTCCACAAATGGATGCCATGGATTACAACAGATGCAAAATCATAAAGATTTGTTATAAGTCTAGAAGGAAAGTAGTGAGTGTTTCTACATGACTCTCTATTGGAATTTGGTCAGACATGCTAAAAAAAAGTCAACAAATTCCACCTGAATATATCAGTTGTGTATATATAGGTTTTGCTTTTTTCCTTTCTGTGACATATGTAATGTATAATATATCATGTATTTATCCATATTATCATGTAATTATCCATTTGAGAGCCTTTGCTACTAAGTGTTGGAGAATGAAGGAAACTGATTTCTTCACCCTCTGAAATTAACCTCTAAAACTCATAATACTAGGAGAACAAAGTTCAAGTTCCACAGATAGATAATAGTTCCTCTTTTTTGGAATGTAGGTATGTTTAAGCAGTTAAATGTAGGAATGTTTAAGCAGGTAAATGTCATAGTTCAAACTGCTCAAGAAAGCTTATTTTTGCCAGTAGTATGCAAATTGAATTGGAGAAGGGAGAGTCTAGGGGCTGATAGATCATTGAGGAGGACTTATGATAATAGAAGTGAGACATGACCAAATTTAGATGATGACTATAGAGTAGAAAAAAGAGGGTGATTGTATTGTTACTGAAGTAAAATCTGACCATCTGGTTGTAAACTTCTTTTTAACGTCATATTCTGATTTTAAAAGGAATATATATAAACTATGTGGAGCATGACATTGTGAATAGACCTAATATTGGAGTCAGGAAGAGCTGGATTCAAATCTTGCTTATGAAATTTGTTGATTATGTGATTCTGAGTCAGTCATGTAATCTCTATATAGTTCATGTATATACTTAAGATTTATCTGTGAACCCATAGATGAATTGTATCCTGGAGGGAATTTCCAGAGCAAGAACTCTTCACACTGACAGAATTATAGATCCTTTCTGTATTCCTGTTTACATGCCCTATTGAATATTTACTTCAGACATTACCTGTATGATCCTGGGCAAGTCACTTAACCCTGTTTGCCTCTCAAAAAATTTATGTGTGTGAATCCACTATTTAGCACATCATCTAGCACATAGTCAGTGCTAAATAATAATTTAGTTCATTTAATACTTGTTTGAAATTATAGCAAGTAAAAGGTTTCAGGATAGTTTGTAAATCTTGAGGAGGAGGCAAAATCATCCTTTTGGTCACTATAATGTGACTTGTAACATCATATTGATGGCCTTAAGTGATATGAATTATTATAAGATGATTTGCTAATCTTTTTTTAGTGACTCATGATTCCTTCCCTACTTTTTGGAGGCAACATCTACATATGTTGAGGTCAAGAATGAAACTAAACAAGGTGTAGAGACAAGTATTTTGTCCCTTGGGCTTAATTTGCTTCTATTCACTCTTTTTTTCATGCCAATACCAGAAATAATGTTCAGAAACTAAAGGTTCGCAATCCCCAGAGAAATATAATAATTATTAGGCAAATAATGAGTAACTGGTCGATAGACTGTCAAAAGATGAAATTTACATTATAAGCTAGAGTAAGGTTTATAAGAAAGGCATCTGAGCTAGGGGCCATCTAAATCATCCTATACCAGGAAAAGCTAATAGAAAATTTGCTCTTTGTTCTAGAGTTTGAACTTCTGTGACTGAGGAGTTAAACTACTTAGTTGTAGCTCAAGCTCTGAAGGTACATTACAGAGTAGAATTTCAGTTAATTCTAAGGCAAGGACTTGTTTTATTTTGTTTTATTTGTTTTGGGAAAGGAAATAGAGGGATGTCTTTTCTCTAAAAGTGGGAAAAGGGCCTGTGGGTTTTAAGCTTGGCTGCACTCTGTATGAGTATTTTAGCTGAGTCAGAAATTGTGGCAACGAAAAACAGCCATACACAGAGACTATATGAACAACAGAATGGTGTCCAATGGTAATCTTCTTCTATGTCCACCAGGGGAGTATCTGGCAGCATCCAGAATAGCAGTATAATTGCAGAAATCAGTGGAGTTCCATCCAGGGCAGACTATAAGACCTGGGGAGCAGATACACTTAAGACTAATTGACTCATTAGTTGGAGTAGTATGATGATGTGACTTAAAAACATTACCAGACCTGTGTTGTCAAAGGTATAAATTATCCCTCCATGTATACGTCCTGCCCATTTATGTTCTCCACATGTATGCTTATTTATAGCATTTAAGTCCCTCCATGTACATTTCTTGGCCATACATATTTCTAGCATGTATGCCTTTTAAGAGTGTTCCCTGTATGTGTATATAGATAGACAATAGATAGATAGATAGACAAGACAGACAGACAGATAGATAGATGAGGGAGAGAAAAAGAGAGAGAGAGATGGGGGGAAAGGGAGGGAAGAGGGAGAGGTATTTATAGGTTAAGTACACTCCAAGTTAATGGGAGAAATGAGTTGTTACTTTTCCTACTATTCCATTTCATTAAATTCCTTTACTGTGAATTGGCTCAGACATTCTGGAAAACACTTTGGAACTGTGCTCATAAAATCACTAAATTGCTCATATTCTTTGACACAATGATACCACTCTTAGACCTATACTGGAAAAGGTCAAAGAACAAAGAGAAGGACCCATTTGTACAAAAATATTCATAGCAATTTTTTCAAAAAAAACTATAAGTTGAAGGTTGTCTACTATTGGGAAATGACTAAAAATTAGAGTATATGCATATTATAAATAATGATTTCAGTACACTAGGAAATAATGAAATGGACCATTTCTGAATAAACTGGGATCTCAATTAACTGATAGAAAGTGAAATGAGTAGAAACAGGAAAACAATTTATACAATGACAACAATATTAGAAAGGAAAACAACTTTTTAAGACTTTACAACCCTAATAAGTGAAATGACAAACCATTATTCCAGAGAACCAAAGGTAAAGCATACTATTCATCTCCTGCCAGAGGACTGGTTGATTTAAAATGAAGAGTGAAGCAGCTAGGTAGCACAACACATAGGGCATGAGTTCAAGAGTTAGAAAGACCTGAATTCAAATCCAGACTCAGATATTTACCAGCTCTGTGACCCTGGGCAAATCATTTAACCTTAGTTACCTCATATGTAAAATGGGAATAATAGCAGCACTTAGCATAGTTCTTGTACATAGTAAGCACTACATAAATGTTGTGTATTATTATTACATTTTTTTGATATGACAATGCAGGAATTTTTTTACTATACATATTTTAATGAGTTTTTATCTTTAGTTATTCTTGTTCAAATGATGGAGGAAAGTGGAAGAGAAATAAAGTAAATATTAATTTAAAAAATAATAAAATTACTACTTTAAAGGAATTTTAATAGAAACTATTAGCTTGTTTCTCCTTTGCCCAATCTTTGCTGTCCTCCTTACCACCTGACTTGTGTCCTGGTATCTTCTGATCCACTCCTTATTCAGATGATTGTTTCTTTAAGTATGTATTTTACACTTGTTACCCTGGGCATCATCATTTCTAGAACAGGTCCTGCTATGCTCATTTAGTAGGAATGTGGCAAAAAACTCCCATCTCTTAGTCTGATACTCTGTGCAATTATGGGATTTTACTGATCTCCATCTTAGCTCTTTTGTGTATAAGAGCCCTTAGTAGCACTTCCGTCCTTTGTACTTCATACAAAGGGGGCTCTCAGCCTAGCAAGCCCAAGCACATTTTTTCTATTTAGCCTCTTGGAGCTTGAAAGATTGGTCCTAGATTCTTATCTAGTGATATTCTGTTTTTAAAATTCAACTATATTATTATATAGCCTTAAAAACCATGTTCATTTCTTCCCAATCAATAAATCAAAGTGACTTCTTTACAATGGAATATTTCTGCACAGAATTCTTGTGGGGATCCAATGAAAAAAAGGAATCTTGTGCTTCATAAATCATAAAGCTATATAAACATCAGCTATTGTTGTTGTTGGTATTATTATCATACTGTTTTATATTCAGAAATATAGAGGTGGATGCCCCTAACTACTGTAATTATTATTTTAATGGAATAAAATGATTTAGTAGAATAATGATAAAATTCCATTTTTGAAGGTTGCCTGGTGACCTTAATGGTACATTGGGCACAGTGAGGGTCCAGGGGATAAGGTAAAGTTTGTTTCAGTTGCTGACGCTTAGCTGTTAATCTCAAGATGCAAGCTGCATTTAATTCAACAAATGTTTATCAAATACTAACTATAAGCAAAAAAAAAAAAAAAAAAAGACACTATATGGAGAATTTAATGACAAAAACTAAAGCATTTCTCAACTTCAAGGAGCTCATATTCTACTGAAGATATACGCAGATGATATATAAAAAGACATACAAAGAAAATAGAAAGTCAACAGTTGGGGAGATAACAAAACAAAAGAAAAAAGGTCTCATTTGGAAGGTAAAACTCAAACTGAGCTTTGAAGTATGACATACAAAGCTTGAATTTCTGGATAATTAATAATTTTATGAATTATCTCAACATAATTGATAAATTAAAAAATCCCAACATAATAATAATAAAAGGGGTCAATGGTACTCTTGGGTGCCAAAAACTCTTCATGGAGCCAGCTCAACACTTATATGTGCTTGGAAGAGTGGGTATTTCTGAGAATAGCAATCAACTCTGGTTAACAAAGAGAAGAATGAATATTATAATAGGTGGGTTTATTCTAATGAAGGGCTAAGGGAGCTAATCACTCAATCTTGAACAAAGAGACAACTCTTTTCCAGACTAGTTCCAAATAGGGCAATCTAAACAAAAGGAAGATATACCTCTATTCAGACCACACTGGTTAATACACAATGGGCCAGATTTCAACTGGACTCTTTGTAAGGTTTTTCTAATTCTAAGTTTTTTCTAATTTTCAACAACTCTAAAGTAAGTCTAAGTAAGACTAAGTAAGTCTAGGTAAGGTGAATTTGGGGGTAAGATCAGAAATCTCCCTAATAATTTGTTATTTAACAATCTTTTCTCATAGAAGTGAAAAAGACATGCTGGTTATAGTTTGATATTGAAACAAAATGAGGCACTGTTAAGTCAATGAATATTTAGCAAAAGGAAATCTGAGTTGCCCTAACAGAGCAAGAATACAGTAACACAAGTTCTTTATATATCACTCATTCTCCCCTTATCTTCACATGGAAACATATCTGACCATCAGGACAAAGGAGACTCATGTGGATTTTATAAATGCATCTGAGGGACTTTCACTCCCTGTGACTGGGATTTTTATGCCAATTAGATGGCCAAGAAGTAGCATCTGGAAAGCCAGGGCCACTGAGGCAAGGGGTAAAACCTCCCCATGGCTCAGGTGGGATAAAGGAAGTTTTATCAAGAAAATGACTCTGCTATCACGATGAAGAACAGCAATTAGGCAAAGTTAACTGAACTGTGTGGGGAAAAAATAGTCTGGAATCAAAGCCAAAGGGCTTTTAAATGCTAAACAGAAAATTTTATTTTATTCTAGAGACAAAAGGGAACCATTGAAGCTCTTTGATCAAGGTAGTGACATGGAATATCAGTTTGGCAGCTGTATGGAGAATTATTTGAAGAGGAAAAATACTGAGAGCAGAAAAACCAATTAGAAAGTTATTACAATAGTCTAAGCATAAGGTTGAGCTTAGGATAGTAACTGCATGAATGGACAACACCAGACAGAAGCAAAGGATATTGTGGGGGAAGAAAGGATACAGCAATTCATTTGATACAAGGGTAGGGGTAGAAAAAGAATAAAGAAGCAAGGACAGGTACTAAGGCAAAACCCAGAAAAATGAAAGAATGGTGACATCTTAGACCAAAATTGGGAATTTAGGAGGAGGAATAGCAGGGAAAAGAAAATGAATTCTATTTTGGACACACAGATGATGAACCATTAAAAAAAACTGAGAAGGATATATTAAACAGATAGGAGGAAAACCAGAAAAGAACAAAAACCCATAGAAGAGAGCATTCAAGGGAAGATGGCAATCAATAAAGTCAAACAATGAGATTTCAAGAGAGAAAGTGAAAGTTAGATGGCATAATTTATAGAGCACTGAAATTGGAGTTAGGAAGATCAGCATTCAAATCCTATTGCTTACTAACTGTGGGACCCTGAGCAAATCACTTAAACCTCTGTTTATCTCAGTTTCTCTAACTATAAAATGGGGTCATAATAGCACCTTTTTCAAAGGGTTGTTGTGAAAATCAAATGAGATATTTGTACAATGATTAACACAATGCCTGGAATGTACTAAGTACTTAAAAATGCATATTCCTTTCTCCTTCCTTTACCCTAGATGAGGAAAGAGAAAAAAAGTCATTGGAGTTAGCAACTGAGATTGTCTTAACTTTGGATAGAGCAATTGCATTCATTCATTTATCCATCTATCAAGTCTCAATTATTCATTTGTCCAACAAACAATGGAGTGTACTCTACACTTTGTATTATAGGTAATGAGGGACTGGAAAACAGGAACCCAATCTTTAGAGAATGTGTAGTGTGCTCTGCCCACTGTCAATCCATAAGAGGCTTAGTAAACCTAAAAATATGTGATAAAATGTAATGAAAGTGTTTTGCTTTCAATTCAAAGCAACAAGGTATTCTGTGATAGACAGTCTTCTTGTTTGGGTGTTAAAAAAAAAAAAAAGAAACTTTTCTATGGCTGCCTATCCAGAAATGAATATGCTAGCAAAAAGCACAAAAAACATCAAATAGTGTTCTCTTTCTATCTTGCTGGCAACTAAGGGGAAGAAATATTTTAAATTTTCAGGTGAGTAGAGAAAGACCTCATGCTTTTATTTCCTTACCCAAGCCATTATATAACTGTGAAAACATAATCCTATTGTTGTTTTTTTTCAGACTATTTTGTTTATTCTTTCTAGAACTTAGGTGAATAACAGATATAGAAAAAGTTTGAAAGCTTTAAGTCAGAAATGTCATTAAAGGTTCAATGGCCAAGTCCAAAAAGGACACAGCCCTAAAGAATAACCTGTTTGAGCCAGGGAGGTGGTGGATTGACCTGGGAGCTAAGTTACTATGTCCAGTGTTTCTGGAGCACTAAGAAGGTGAACTCAGTGGTGAAAAGATTTGGCAACCACCATGAGAAGTTTGAGTCTGCTCTCCCCAAGAACTGAAAGAACACGTGGAGAAGAGATGACACTTGTTTCAAAGGTAATTATTTTTGCTTCTTACTATGTCTTATAACTAAATATCCCTTTGTAAAAGATAATTGTTGTTAATTGGTTGATTGGTCATTGTACTTCATTCTCAAAGATCACAATAATATTATGTTAGAGTCAAGTTACATTATGTCCACTGACTAATCAGACCAGTGCAAGCTCAGAATACTCTACCACAAATCAGGAAGAAATAGTCCATGTGGACTTCTGAGGTGGATGCTCTAAAATTTGTGCATCTCACATTTCTTTTTGAGTTAACTTCAGTTCTTCTTTGACTATTGACTATCAATAATATCAAAGTGATATCAGTGAGTAAAAAGACAATAGGACATTTATCACAGACAGTGATATTATGAATTGGTCACACAGTGGTTCAAACAGGTAGTGTTGAAGATAACTGCTCTGAGAACCCAATCTGTTAGTGCCAGCCAGGAAAGTCTTGTTACTCCTGAAATAATGAATGCAAAGCATTTTGTAAATTTTAAATAGCTGTGGAAATATCTTTATTACTTTTGCTTTGCTCAAGGAAATTATAGTCTATCTCGAAAAATAAAATACACACATAAAGTCTCAAAATTCGGAACAATCACTTTCCTATAATTTTTTTGTCTCCCTTGTTTCTCCTGCCTTGTTTCTCCTTCTTCATGTCCACCCTCCACTTATCTGCCAAGTGATATTCCTAAAATGAAGGAATGACCATGCAACACACATACTTCCATAAAAGCGGCTTCCTTCTTACCTCCAGGATCAAATATAAAATCCTCTGGGTTTTAAATCCCCTCACAATTTGGCCCCTCATGGTTTATCTAGCCTTCTTTTCTTTCAAACTTTCAAACTTTCAAACTTTCCTGTGGCCTTGGCACCCAGTGGCCAGCATACTTTGCTGAAAGCATACTTTGATATACTATCAGAATGTAGATAGATGCATAGAGATAGAATCATAAACCCTCTAAGTTAAAAAGAACTTAGTCCTCATGGAGACCTGGCTCCCCTCTAGTAATACTGCATCCTCAGCTTTTCTCTCCAGCTCTCTCTGGGTAGGCTTTGGTTCTGAAGGGAGGATCAGAATATTCTCATTCTTCATTGTCACTTCTATTCTTCCTCCTTCCCTCCTCCTTATTCTTTCTTCTTTCTTCTTCTTCTTCTTCTTCTTCTTTTTCTTCTTCTTCTTCTCTCTTTCTCTCTCTCCCCCCTTTGTCATTTTGTCTGTCTCTTTTTCGGTCTCTCCTTCTCTGTGTGTGTCTCCCTATGTGTCTGTCTCTGTCTCTGTCTCTGTCTGTCTGTCTCTCTCTCTCTCTCTCTCTGTCTCTCATCCATATTTTCTCCTTTGAAGTCTACTCAGAAAAAATTTTCCACTCAATCCAAAACGTGGTAGTTCTAGTATACTGATCCCTATGTCATTCTCATTCCTTTCTTAAGGAATCCAGTACCTGACTTACCATCCTCTTTTGTGGCTCTTATTGTACAGAACTTCAATATTCACATAGATGTTCCCTCAACCACCAAATCTTCATTCTCCTTAAATCCCATGACCTCCTCTTATATTCCTACTTTTACATTTTATCCATGTATAGGGATGGTCACTTAGTTAATTTCAATATTATCTGTGAGCTCCTCTTTGTTAGTTAGTAAATGTGTCATTTTCCTATCTGACTATATAATTTTTATCTTTCCATCTCTCCTTATATTCTTAAATATATTCATTATATTCAATTCTCCCTCTGGTTCCTCTACCACTTTGTACTTTTCCAGGCCACCACCCCTGTTCTGACTTAGCTTTTCTTCCTCATCTGTAAAATGAGATGGTTGGACTATATGATCTCTAAATTTTCTCATTCCAAACCCTAGAAGGCCATGAACTCTTACCCTTGATACTATGGGAATTCACCACAAGGATTAAGCACATAAACTTGTATTTAAAAAAAAAAGTATAAAACAATAAGATAAGACTAATGTAGTTCAGAATGTATGAGAGCATTCAGAATAAAGGGAAAAAATGAGTTGGATTATTTAGATGTAGCTTCTAGGAAGTAGATTTTCTGCCCCTATTTTGAAGGATGTAATAATCACGAACTGATATTTCAAGCATGGGGCAAGGGAGAGGATGGGGAGTCAGGGAATAGGGAATTACAGTGACTTCATTATTTCAAAGATTTACAGTTTCATCAGAATGGACAAGGTCTTCACCCGTTCTTATTATAATACCTTCATCCCTTAATACCTATTTTCTGAGTTATTATAGCCCAAAATTTTATCATTCTACTGCCTTCTACCAATAATCAGCCTCTCAAATTTAGCTAGTCTGGTCTTTCCATGATAGACATACAAGCATATTGGCAAAGCCTGTTCAGCTTGGTAGAAATGTAATATCCTTGATGGTAGAGCTTGTCTCATTTTTGTATTTGTATCTCAACACCTACCTCACAGTCAGCCATTAATGAATGTTTATTGAACAATTGATTGGACCAATCCTATTATATTGTCTTCCTTTTGGAACATTATGGTCAGCATACTTTGCTAGAAAAGTTTCATACTATAATACTATATAGTGATAATACAGAGAGAAGTAAGTTCTTAAATTTTACAAATAGAAAACTTTAAGAATCCGATTATTTCAGGGATGATTTTGGAAAGATGGCAGAGTAGATCAGTAAATCTCAAGCTCTCCAGATTTCTCCTATTAACAGAACAAATTTTCACCCCAGGATGAACATAGACAGGTGAAAAAGCAAGAACACTTGGGGCAGAATTTGAGTCCTGGTACAATCCAAGAAGATCAAAAAAAAAACCAAAAACCCAAAAACCCAAGTTGGGGATTAACCCATGTGAAGTGCACACACCTCCAGGCTAGTTACACAGAAACACCAAAGGGAAAGCTCTGGGGCCAGCTGGGTGTGGCTGGAGCTTCAGCAGGAACCACAGGAACTTTCATCACCTGGATAGCATGAGGAGTTGGGGATCTAAGTCCTTGAAGACTGAGTGAAACTTGACTGATTTGGAATGCCAGGTTCAGCTGTGCTGCAGACAGGCAGCTCTGGTGAAAAGGAACCAGAATTGGGGAAGGTGGTGAAACTATGAGAGACCAAGAAATGACAAAACATATTATAAAGAATGAGAAAATAAAACAAAATGTGAAACATCTTATAAGAAAAACCACAGATCTGAAGAACAGATGAAGAAGAGCAAGAAAATATAAGATTTATACTTGAACTGGTAATTCAAGGTTATATATTTTGAATCGTTCTTGATGTGCTACTGAGCGCATGACAATGTTCTCTTTTGTTTTGTTTTATTTTGTTTTGTATTCCTTTTTCTTATCCTGTTTTTTAAACAAAATAAAATTTTTAAAAGTTAATTTTTAAAAGATTTAAAAAGAAAGACAAAAATGTAATAATTCTTGCTCTCAAAAAAAAAAATCCAATCACTTCCATGTTGCAATGAGACAATCGAGTAGGACCTTAGTAGAGATTAATGCTGCAAATAAACCATAAATTTTTTAAAATTGGCTTTCATTTGTGCAGAGAGTAGAATGCACTGCTGAGACCCGACAATTACCACTAATGGTGTAATCTTTAACATGAAGGGGGAAAGCAGAACAAACTAAAGATCCTTAACATTTACCTAAGGTTACCTCATGCATTTGCTTCCTTGTTTAACTATTGATACTGTAATGAACTTTCTGTTTGTTTATAGACAGATAAATGTGAATGAGTAATAAAAGTGACAAACTTTCACAGAAGCTTTTGAGAAAAGGATTATCACCTTCCCAGGCACAGGACTACAGGCCTGAGCTTGGAGACCCTGTCTCTGGTTAGAGAGGTTAGCACCCCTCTTTCAGATCACTTGCCTCTAGGATCCAGCTCACTAATATTCTCTACTGATTTTATACTGACACCATTTTCCTTGGCTTTCTCCAACTCTCTAATTTTCAATTACTTAGTGACCCTATCAGGGAAGCAAGCAGGTCCTTTTTCTACTCTCAAATGGGGACCTCCAAGGTGTTTTTAGACAAGATTTCCTATAGACATTACAGAAACATGTGAGATAAAGAAAGGACAATGGACAAACTACAAAAAATTAATCCTTCTCTTCTTGATTTCCTCTTTGCTCTTATCTAACCTCCTTCTGCTAAATCTTGTTCCCTAAAGGATGTTTGCTCAGTTCTAATCTCTTGAAATGGATTTGGCTGGCAAGATTGTGGGCATTTTGGCCCCCCAATATATGTTTCCTCACCTCTTGATTAGATGGTTCTAGGGTCTAGAAGAAGTACTTTGCTCATACAGCTCCTCAATTTAGTCATTATGGGGAAGATATTTTACCCTAGAAACATTGCCTATCTCCTAGGAAAGGGTCTTCTGTTCACTGTTCTCATTTCCTGGTGTGAGAGCTAACCTGCCTTTCATACTAGAATGTAAGCTTGAGTTTAGGAACTATCTTTTATTTCCTTTTGTATCCCTAGGACTTAATAGTATCTGGCACATAGTAGGTATTTAATAAATGGGTCCCTTAGCCCTATTTGCTTCTTCATCTGCAAAATGAACTGGAGAAGGAAATAATGAACCACTCTAATGTCTGCCAAGAAAATTCCATATGGAGTTATAAAGAGTCAGACATGACTAAAAAACAATTCAACACAATACTAAGCTAAGCACTTTACAAATATCTCATTTGACCCTCATACCGACTCTATAAAGTTTTACACTTGAGAAAATTGAAGCAAACAGAAGTTAAATTATTTTCCCAGAGTTATATAATTATTGAGTGCTTGCAGTTGAATTTGAACTCAGACCTTTCTGATTCCAGGCCTAATGCCTGAAAAAATGTGACCCAAAGGATCTTGGGAACCATAAATAACAACTACAAGTTTCTTCCTGTATAGTGTAGAACTACATACACTTATGATCTGACAGAGAGTTCCTAAAATAGCAGAAAACCTCCTTGCCAACTGCTTTTAGCTTCAATTTGGGTTTTTTTTTTTTATCTTCCTAAACTCTTTTACTTGCTTTTACCTGAGAATATAAGAAGTTGTTTGTTTGTTTGTTTGTTTCCAAAGAGATGCATAGTACTTTGGTAAAAGGGCTGTTTGTTTGAATTCTCAGATTCTGAGTAACCCATCAAACTAGAGGAGAAAACGAACAAAATGTAAAGGGGTAAGTGGTCCCCTGGCCCTCATTTATCACCCTCAGGCAGTCATGAGGACAATGACATTTGGATAGAATCTATAGCAGTGAGATAATGAGGAAAGCAATGATTCCCAGCCTGTGGGCTAATAGTTTCTGTAGCAGTAAAAACTCCAGCAATAATAGGATAATGGGTAAACAGGAACAACTGGCACCTGTGAGTGAGACAATGACCTTGGCAGTGACATCCAATCTACAGGCAGCAGCTCTGGATAGCATCTGCAATAAGATAGTAAGGGGGGGGGGGGGGCCAATAACCAGCTCTGAGATTGTAGAGTAGACTGCAGTCAGCTATAGGTCAATGGACTGAAAGACCCAGTAGGGATCCAGAGAACAGTGGGAAGGCTCTAGCTAGATGTGCAACCTCAAAAAGTTTGAGCCTTCTCCAACTGGGTGGACCAGTAACAGTGGTAGACCCTTGTAAAGCCTTTTTGTTGTTTTGAAGGGTTTTGGCTTTGTGGGAGCATGAAAAAGTTAAGCTGTAGAAAGCTGAATTTTATGGCCATCTATATCATTGGTGGCCATAACATCACATCACAACATCAGTCAGGGCTGGTTTAAGAAAGAAATTATGATACAGATTGGGGACATTTTGGGTTAACTATGTGCCCAGGGAGATTAAATTGGGACCCAGGTATGGACCCTTTGGACAAAAATTATAAAAACAGTTTTTAGAACTTTGGAGGTTGTCTAAAATCTAGTTTCTTAAACTGTGGTTTGTCACCCAATGTGGGGATTTCATAACTGAATATGAGGAAAATGAAATTATGATTTATTATCAGTAAATGTTTGACTGGTATACTTATCTTATATATCCAAGGTCACATAAATATTTCTCAGGCAAAAAGGGGCCTCAAGTGGGAAAAGTTTAAGAAGCTCTGGTCTAAATAATCTGGAAAATCCTTGGGCTGTTCTAATAAGGCACCTTGTTTTATACCAGTAAGTACTACATAAATGTTAGCTATTATTGCTAAGAGGGTTCTATCTGATTTTTATCTTTCTAAACTGCTTTACCTGGGGATATTTGAATAGGTTTTTATTGAATGGATTCTTTGCTTCAACCAGGCTTTGAGTAATCCACTGCATGCAAAATGTGAAACAATAGCCCAGACATCATTTGTCAACATGACGTGAACACTTTGGAGCAATGTTATCTTTTGGGGGACATGCATTTGGGATGTACCAAAGAATATCCAGAGACTTGACCCTGAAAGACAGAATGCCTCCCTATTGTAGGTGAGTTTGAACACCTTTTCCACTCTTAGTGATTTGGGCCACACAGGATAATATTATAAGAAGGAATTAAGAAACAAACCATTGCTGGAATAGTGACATCTTGAGGAAAAACCTGAAGATTTTAGAGACACAGACTTTTTATCATAGTTGCCAGGTAAAGGTAGGAACTTGGATGAAAAGAAGATTTAAAAAGTGAGTAAAGAATCTGAAATGGAATGGGGATTTCTGAACCACAATTTAAAAAATGGAAATGATGGGTCCTTGATTGGGAATGGAATTCATCTCACAAAGACTGGCAAAAATAGATTTGTTTAAAGCCTTGCAAGTATAGCCAAAAGGACTTTATATTAAAAATGGAATGGAAGGAAGAAACTTCCCCAGATATATCCACCAAGTCAAATACCTGTGAAACTAGTAAGTATAGAAGAAAAAGAAGAATATCACTGAAGAGGATTTTCAGGAGCTAGTATCCAATAAGAAGAGATTAATAATATTCATAATCTCAGATATAGATGTAGATATAGTTTATTTCTATATTATATATTTCTATATCTATCTATATGGGAACTAAACAAGAGGATCTTAGTTCACAGAGATAAATTTAACCTTCAAAGTACCTGACACTTGGTAAAGGGTGACTCTTGACAAGAATATGATTATGTAAAAAACACATCCTTTATTTAAAAAGACTATATTGTTTTAAAGGGGCAGTAAAATAATATGTTGGGAGTGAGTAATGAATCATATAACAAGTTCACCCTTTCATATATAATCCTCCTTTTTTCATCTATATATTGAAATATTGGCAGTTATAAAAATTTACCCCCTCCTTTTATGGATATGTAAACTGAGATACAAAGAAATGAAGTGACTTGAGCAGAGTCATACGTTAAGAAAGAATCTGAGGCAAAATTTGAACTCAATTTTTTCTCATTCCAAATCCAAATCTACACGCTGTGCCCCCAGTTGTCTTAAAGTTCATAAAAACTTTTTTAAAAATTCACAGGAGAAAATTCATAAACTAGGGAGAACAAGTATGATAGAGAACATTTAATTCAAGACCCACAGAAGGAGGAATAGAGATAAAATTATGATTTTTCTTGTAATACTTATTTGTTTTTTATAGAGTATACTGACAAAAAGCACATTTATATAGGAAGCTCAAGCTAACTCTCTAGAAACCAGACCTTCATGAGCCTGTAACGTTGCCTACTGTGCTATAGCTCATCTGGGTTGCATGTCCGGTATATTTCTCAAGATTGAGCAAATGAACCAGAGAAACAATTCCATAACCAACACAGAACTGCCAGCAGTTATTATCCTGGAGTTCTGTAGCCTTCTGGGAGACCTTTGTGTACATTATTATGGGCTGAATGTTATTACTGCATATTGCAAGTTCTGACCTGGGGCTCCTTTTTCAGCCTGGTGACTCACTCTTTTCCCTAGTACCAGCCATGTTGGATACCATAGATTGATCACAATTTCAATAACATGTCTCACTTGCCAGTTCTGATCCAGGAGCTGGAAAGGGGTAGAGGGAGCAGCTTACCAAACAGAGAGAGGAAACTGGTCTGATAAAAGACAGAAGGAAATTTTATGGTCTAAGCAGAAAATCATTAGGAAAACTATTATTCTTTTCCACATAAACAGTACACAGCCCTCTGTGATTGTGATTACTCCCTATTGGGTAGCTATACCACCAATGCTTTGTGATAACAAATTATTGTTTAGTGGCTTGGTATGTCAAAGACCCTGAAGGAGAGAATTTTTTCCATATCTATACAAATCTAAAAACCTTTGCCCTAAAGATCACTGGTTGCATTTGATTCTCTATTTAATCAAAACTGTTTGCAATTGCTCCTGCAAGGAGACTTCTACAATTTTCAGCCTCCCCTCAGCTTGTCCCTTGGATCTTGCCATAATATCATGATTAATTGATTGATTCAAAGATTTGAGAGTCGATAAACTCAGTATTTGTTAGTATTAATAATTTATCATTTAGCTACCCCTAGTGTGCTAACTGGCATTCAGAATCTATAGGAAAATACAGTGTTAGCTCTCACAGGGCTTACCAAGGAATTAATTATACAAAGAAAACCTTTCCTGCTTCAGAAGATGAATATTGATAGTTTGGGGGAATCATACAAAAAGATGTGATAGTCCATATTTGGTTTTTGTTTGAACTCTTTTGGCAGGACTTGTGATGCTGAGTTTTTCTTTTCCTTCCTTTCTTGTTTCTCTTTTTTCCCTTTCTCCTTGTGTCCCTCCTTTCTTTCTTTTTTTCTCCCTTTCTCCTTTTCTTTCCTCCTTTCTTTCTTTCTTTCTTTCTTGCTTGCTTGCTTGCTTCCTTACTTCTTTCCTTCCTTTCTTTCTTTTTTCATTTTAATTGTTTTCATACACCTAAGCTCAACTGAAAGCTGAGTAGAGATGACCCTGGATTCCTGAAGGCTAGGCCCACATTGGAAACAATGCAGAAAAGTTTACAATTTGTATTGTTAAAAGAAAGACTTCTGATGAATGAAACTTAAAAATTGTATTTTAGCTTTATTAATGTTTACATCTATTTATACCAATAATTCCAGATGCAAAATTGACATTAAGGGTGGCAAGTTAGTTGAGGAAACCTACATAGTCTGAGGATATAAAGGTAATAAGATAATTTATTTCAAAGAAAATGGAGAGAGGAACACATAAGCTTAGAGGTATTTGGTTGGATGCACAAGAACTATAGCTAACAATTTTGACACCTGGGCCATATATTGCTCCCTAAAATCAACTTTGTAATTTATGATGTTAAAATGATGTACGAATAATGAAAGATCCATGTTTTTTTTAGCATGAGGAACTAATTACCACTGTTGGAACTTCCTTCAGCAGTTCAGGTTGCAAGTTGTCTTTGACTCAATAGTATAACCTAGAGAATTGCCTGAGGAATGTAAAAGTTAAATAACTTGATCAGGGTCACACAGTAAATAAGGGTCAGAGGCAAGAAATCCCAAGTTTTCCTGACTCCAAAAACCAACACTCTATCCATGATGCCATTTACTGTCTACACATAAAAGTTATATAAGAAGCAATTAAAATAAATTGAGTTGGGCTAGAGGAAGAATTAACGACAATAGTGGATTCTTGTATGCATGTATTAAATTTTTGTACAATCTAAAATTCCTGTACCTGGAACAAGTCCCTTGTGATCTTTAGTCTATATATCTTTGGAAATCTAGCTAGGCTTCTTAGTTTAGGAACTAAGGCTGCATTCTCCCTTCCAACATATCATGGAATGGGAAGTCACTACAGCTGACTAAAATATCTCCTCCTCCTCCTCCTCCTCCTCCTCCTCCACCTCCTTCTCCTCTTCCTCTTCCTCCTCTTCCTCCTCCTTTTTCTTCTTCTTCTTTTTCTTCTTCTTCTTCTTCCTCTTTTTTCCTCCTCCCCCTCCTCTTTCTTCTTCTTCTTGTTCAAAAAAGGGTCACATACCTAGTAAGTGTTAAGTACATAACTAGTTAGCGTCTTCCTGACTCTATCTACTGCCCCTCAAACATCTTGTTTGCAGACTATATGGATCATAGCTCCCCAGAACAGCATATCCTCCCTGTGTTACCATGTTAATTCTCAGAAATGCAGACAAGGAACAAGAGGCAAAAATTGTCAAAATGAGTGGTAGTGATGAGAACTAAATAAACATGTTATTAAACATGCTGACTCTAAAATCACAAATCACAGAGTGGTAAGTAAATCATAATTAAAAGAGAGACGGCAAAGTAAGGAAGTTTCTTTTCTAAAGAAGAACATGGATATATTGTGCATCTTTTATTGGAGCAGCTTAGCATTTTCTAAGACAACTTGTAGGGTCACTATATTTTAGCATTATTTTACTAGAAAAGAATCAGGGCCAAGAGAATTCAATGGACTTTTCCAAGTCAACACAGGATGTCAATAGTCAATTTGTGGTACAGAAAACATAATTCATGGATACCAGTGAACTGCCTAATTCTGGGCATTAATACTGAGCCTAAACCATAATATTTTCATGACAAATTAGATCTGGATGTTGTACTATGCAGAATTACTATTTGTACTTGAGCCTCCATAAAAGATGTGTGCAGGAAGAAATGACTGAATTTCATAAAACATAGAAATAATCTTAGAGATTATTTAGTCTATCACCACCATTATCACCACACTCCTATTTTACAAATTAGGAAATTGAAACCAGAAAGTACCTCATACAAGGTCATAGAGTAATAGGTAGCAGTTAATTTTTATTGTCCAATTTAAGCCTGATAGTTTCTTCAAGATTATAGAAGCTGTGTGGTGTGGTGGATGGAATGCAGGACTTGGAATCAGGAAGAACTGAGTTCAAATCTCACTTTGGAAAAGTTTCTTACCCTCTTTGAGTCTCAGTTTCCTCATCTGTAAAATAAAGCGTTTGGACTAGATGGCCTTTGTGGTCCCTCCTAGCTCTGATCTGATGATCTCCTATAATCTCTGAGATTGTTTAGCTCTAGACAAGTCTTGGATATCTCCCTAAGAGTTATCTTCTAAATCATAAATAGAGTTGAAATCTGTGCTGAGAAAATCACAGATCCAGAGCATTAGTGCATGCTTTGCTAAATGTGCCAGCTGTTTGAAATAAAAAACCATCCCATGCCGTAATTCAGAATGCTTCCATGCCATGAACTTGATGAGAGGCAGGTACAGTAACCACATGTCCTGTAGAATATACGAAAAAACAATGATGGCTCCAGATGTTCTCTTTTTGTCTTGTGTATCTGGCTAAGACATATGGTATCTGGGTAAAATGAAGTCATCGCTTGAGCAAAGATATGAGTGATTTGAAATCTAATTGTCTCAAATCACAGACCACAACTTTGTTGTGGGTTAATGGTGTCGAACCCTTACAAATAAACATGTTAAGTATAACCTAAATGCCTTATGTCACACAGAATTTGCTATGCCTTATTGCACAGTTGCAATCTCTATAATAAATCAAGCCGGTTTGCATCATCTGGGCTTGCAGTTTTATTTAGAGGAAAAGTTTAATTTCTTTAGACTTGAGAGAATTTCAACAGTTGCAATAGTTTAACAGTTACCTTGGATGAAAAAATTAGCCAAAAAAAATCCCAACATGTCATTTTAAACACATAGGAAGGAGCCAGCCAACCCAGCTCCAGCTTGTGGCTCCAGATTCTCTGTCTGGAAATCGAGGGAGAATTCCTGGTGATGATAGCATGTGGTACACAAATAAAAGTCAATCAGCTGGGACTCAGCCAGACTGGGAATTCCCAGGGATCCTGGTACTCTTTCCTTGGGGATGTGAAGTGGATCAGAGAAAAAGAAACTCTTTCTTCCTGCAACATAGTTGATTCCTTAAGAAAGAAATTTACCTCCTTTGTGATTTCAATACAGCTTGTAACTCTTTGGCAGCTCTCCTGAAACTGATGTAATGACAACCCCTTTTCCATGTGTAGAGTTAACGCTACAAGCCTTCATTAAAAGAGTCCATCATTCTTTAAAAAATGTAATTCATTTTGATGAAGTGTCCTTTGGCATAATTTATCACATAATCACATCTCAAAGAGAGCATATGTCATTGTCAGGTGTCTCTGGTGATCAGTATCTAACTCAATTCAGCAATAAGTACCAGATCTATCGACCAAACACTCATCCCCAACAGCCAGGTGTACCATCTGCCATCAAAGGATACTCTGGAGTAGCATCCAAGCTCTCTTAAACTCTTGTTAGTTCTCTTCCTCAGCCTTATGGGAGGTGCCATTTCTCTCATTAGTCTGAAACAATTTTCATCACGAGGAATCACAGCATATTGAACATAAAAGTTGGCAACACAGAAGGGCTACCAGGCATTTGGGCTTTCAGATCCATTACCCAAGCCTTGAAATTATTCCATCTTTCCTTCCCTTTCCTGATCTCATCTTCTTCCTCATTTACTTTCCATAAATCAGAAGCAGAGAAGACAACTTTGTACTTTCACAGATCGAGCTACCATTATGATCCTATTTTGGTCTCAAAGAGTCAGAAATAATTAACAACAACATATCCTACAAGGAAGACTTCTCATTCATCATAATACTTTGTGTATCATTACATCACATCGAGTCACTTCTAATTTAAAACATAATGTGTAAAACTTTATTAGAATAATAGAAATTAATAAAATAAATTACAACACTTCTAACATTAGAATTATTTATTTCCAGACTATGTGATCCTCTTCAGACTGGAAGAAGCTCCCATTTAATAAGCAAGCCAAAACATGGAAACTCTATTGCCCTCTCATTTACTTCCATGTGGAGTTGGCAAACTCTTCATATCCGTGGCTTTTCCATTCAGGCTCCTGATATGGTACAGGAATTCAAAGCATATCTGCTTCTTTCTCCCAAGGCAACAAAAATGGCAACTACTAAGTCTATTCCTCAATTCCCAGATATTTCAGGTACATTTATTTAGTTATATCCCTCCTCTTTTCATATTCACCACATGTTGAATATATGTGTGGGATGTGTACATGCCATTATGTGTGTTTTACTAGGTTTCCAAGTCCCACCCAAGGAATCAGAGTGGAAGAACGTTTCATAACTCTCCTCCTCATTTCCTCTACTTCCAGCTCCAATTTATCTCTATAATCTGCCCCATCTTCACCCTTGTAAAGTTAAAAAGAATCCAAGCCCCTTGTTAACCATCATGTATCTAGTATCTACAGTGGTAGAAAAGGTGATTATAGCTTGCTCACTATTACATTCCTCCTCCCTTTCTCCTTTAAAACTCCATGTTCCCTACCTAATCTGCTTAAACTCCCTAGATAAAAACGTCTTGTAAGTACACTTCCAGATTAGATGAGTTTTTTCCTGCTGTCTAAACTATCCTTCTTCCACTCTTCTGCATGGATGCATACATACATACATACATTTCTCAAATAGAGGATTCTATATCTGGAAGTGACCTTAAAAGTTATTAAAGCCAACCCCTTAATTTTGCAAATAATGAAACTGAATCCCAAAGAGTTAGTAACTTGACCAAGTTATTAACTTGGTCACCGGTTGTGAGTAGAAGAACCAAGATTCTTCTGGTTTCAAAGCTAGTAGGTATCAGGAATATCTGATACTCCTTGCCCACTGGGATAAGGTGATAGAAAAAAGTCAGTAAAAGTAAACTAAACTATGTAAGAAAGAAGAAATGAAAGTCCACATAACAATGTATACTTAAGGACTTTCCCCTCATGCTTTTATCATAAATATCTTCTGGATATGTCCAATACTTATGAAGCGTTAGACCACACTTCCAGTAACAGTTGCCATGTAATTAGGGATGTAATCTCCATTGCCTAATTGACAGTATTGACTATGAACTTGACACTGGCACTGCTCAATGCTAACTGCCCATGAGCAATCTGAATTTATACAACCAGATATCAAAGAGATATAAGAATCAATAAATATCTCAAGCAAACCAAGAAGGGAGGGAAGGCAATTTCTGTTTACACCCAGCATAAATAAACACTATAATCCAAAGTAAGAAAGTTTGTCCAACAGTCAATTCTGGGAACTGTGACTCCATGCATCTCCCTCTGCTGGTTTTTGATCAGCTTTGGCTTTTGATGCTCATGATTTTGCCTATTTGTAACTCTTTTCTCTTGCTGTACCTTCCTTCCCTTTTCTGATCTGCACTCAAATTGCCTCAATGTTTGACTGAAGTTCAAGATATTTCTGCATGTCCTGGTCAGCTGCCTCACTCTCCATTCTCCTTTTCCCCCTCTCTTCCAGGTACTAGCTAGTTATATTGACCCACACTGTATTGGAATCCAGAAGAAAATGCCATGAATTTGATGAGAGGTAATAAGCCTCAGAACAGATAACACTATTTCTACTCTGGCTCAGGGTTTACCAGTCCCTCATTCCCAGATCACAAAGACCTTGCCATCCATGGGTACATTTCCCCCCATCCCCAAAGTAAGGAGAGCTAGAGTAGCATTAGTATCCAAATTGCTACACATACACAATGCTGAACCAGATTTTGAATTAAGCAAGGGGTGGGGTATGGAAAAGAGCATATTAGAAGTAGAAAAGACCTAGCTTTGGTTCCCCTTCCCAACTCTGAGATTCTATGAATCTCCTCCTGACTTTTACTGTGAGTTTGAGAAAGTCTCATTGAGCATCTCACCATCTCACTGAACATCAGTTTTTTTTAATCTGAATTATCTATCCCCACAAAATTATTGTGCATACAAAATGAGATAATACATGGAAAGCACTTTGCAAATCTTGAGAAATTATATGAATATCATCTATTATTATCATTTGTCTTTGAGCATCCCCCTATCTACAAGGGTCTTCATACTGCTTCCTAGCAGCATCCCATCTCTCCTTCACCTCCCCATCCTAGCCTACCAAAACCTCTCTGGAATCTTAGAATATTAGAACCAACAGGAACTTTAGAGTTCATATTATCCAACTTCTACATTTTACAAATGAAGAAATTGCCTCATCTCAACCCTCTGCTTTCCAGTGTAATAATTAGTCATTTAATAAAACAGATTTTTCTTTAACAAAGATCATTGACCCACAGAAAAATCAATCAAGGATCATATAAGCAAAAAATTGATTTCATGCTCCATTTGTCTATTTTTTAAAAAAATTAAGAACAAGAGACACAACATTCTGTCCAATAAATAATTGTTTAAAAACAATAACTAGCATCTCTGCAAGCTGACCAGTTGAAGAAAGAAAAAAGAGTTTAGGAAAGGGGGACAGGAATAAAAAGAGATAAGTATCAAAAGGTATTGGTAACCTTAATGTTTGCCAAAACCCTAATCACAGCTTGTAGAATGTCAGAAGAAAGGATCTTAGAGATCATAGGATCACACATTTGGAACTAGAAAATATCTTAGAACTATCTAGTGCAACCTCTCAATTTATAGATGAGGAAACTGGGATCCAGAGAAGTAAAATGATTCGTCCAATGTCACATAGTCTATAAATGACAAGCCAGGAGTCAAATTCAGGTTATCTGATTCCAAACAGAGTGTTATTGCTATTAGACCACACTGTCTAAAAGACAAAGATCTAACTTTTATTTTTTGACGTAAAAAATTACCATATTTGTTAGGAAGAGTGTTTTTATTTTTAACTATAGTTCCAGAAAATGAATGTTCTTTTTCCTTATTTTTTAACAGATCCTCTAATTTCCTTGTAAAGAAACCATGGAGTAGAAATGATCTTTTTTGCACTGAAATATTATTTTTTTAAAGTTTGATTTTTCACTTATTTTTTTAAAAATCTATTTTTACATAATGGCATTACAATCTTGTGGCCTTTCAGAGTATTGTCACTAAAACTTTAAAACCATGTTGACTTTTCACAACTATAGTCAAAAATGAGATTATCTCTTGATATTTGATACAGAAGCAAAATGAAATTAAGCCAATATATGAGTCATTCCATAGGCCACAGATCCTCCACATTAAACTAATTCAGTGTTAAGGTGCTGCTGTCTGCTAAAGGTTTAAGTATTTACATTTTAACAGGGATTCAGGCACTTAATGAATCTCTATCAATTGACATTTCTCTTTCTGTAAAAGGTTGGTGGGGAAATATAGGGTTGATGAGGCAAGGAAATCTTTTGACAATCCTCCTTATAAAAGTCATCACTAGGTGGATGACACCTACATGTAAGGTATCGTGATAGCACAAAGATGCGGGGAATGGATGCCTAATGGTCAAAGATTGGCTAGGTAGAAAAATTCTAAGAACTCCTTGGGAAATGGGGGTGAATAGAAAGGACTTTTGTGGAGATGAGTTAATGAGTAATGAAATAGAAAAAAAGCTTAATACTCAGGAGAAGGGAGAATAACAAGGGACGTGGATAATTTCTCCAAATGAGCAAATCTATTGTAAAACAAGGTCTGACTTCTAAGGCAATTTCTACAGAAAGCTCCATAGTTTATAAGGTAATAATGAATCCTTTCCACACATCTTTCCCCTTTTGACTGCCACCTCCAGCTTCTAAGAATTCATTACAAGGAGACTTTCTTGATTGTACTTACCCTGTTGTGAATATTAGTGAGCAACAATTTATGTTACAAAATTATGGCATGCTTACATTTTCAGTTCTTCTCTCTGTTGTTTCTCTAGATTTATACACCTAAGAGAGCCCACCAGACACAACCTGCAGGAGAGCAGATTTACAGAGCTGGGTCATAAATTTGCAATTAAACCAAAATTTTTTAGAGAAAGAGGCTTCAAACTGAGAGCAAAGTCTTCTGAAGATATTTCTTATCTTTCTCAGGGTATCCAAGGGTGATATGAGTGATATCAAAAGTCATGCTAAGAGGAACTAAGAGGATGCAAGAAAAAGGGAATTTGCATTAATAGAAAAAAAGAAGATTAGATATTGTCCATCATGAAATATTTTCCCAATTTTTTTAATCCCTTTTTAATTTTTACCCTGTAGCCCAGGACTCAGATTTTTCCTAAAGACCTGATACCATAGGGACAGCTTCTTTTAGGTTTGGTTCTTAAAGGGAAAAAAGCACTCTAAAACAAAACTTTGGTATAATTCATATTTAGGATCTCTAAAACAAAATAGGAAATAAGGTTCTCTTGGATATTGGATAGCTTTTTTGTATTTTCCACACTATCAAAAAGGCATAAAATACAAAACATTAACAAGTATTCGTGATCAAAATAGTAAATATAAAATATTCAAATCACTGATTGCATTCATACTTCTACTTTGTAGAACTGATGAAAAGATATTTCTAATTTCAAAGATCTGTATTGTCCAAACCATACATAAGAAATATAATGGATAGTTGGCAAGATCTATATCTTTTGGCCAGCTGTGACAAGGTGTTAATTTAGCCACAGAAGTCTCTTGTTGGTGACTCTTTCCTCCACAGTTAAAGAAATCTTCTTCTGAGCAGTTAGTGTCAGAAACAGGCATGCAGGATCACCCATGAGGTAATTCCTAAGGCCAGAAACATTGATTTTTCAGGTCCAATAGGTACTGACCTGTTCTTAGAAAGGAAAACAGAAAGACCGCAGGCAGCCAGAAATCATGAAGTCCAAGAAATATGAGCTTACCAGAGTGAGCCAATCTCATGCTGCTTCTGCTATAAGTTATCATCACTGATGGGGGAGAGCTGAGAGACAAAGTAGGGCAAAACCTTCCTCCTTGGTCTTGTCCTATCCCCTAGAAATCTAAGTGGGAACAAATATTTTTTAAAAGGAAGTATCCAAATAGTCTAAAATGTTAATAGAAGTTTTTTTCCATGTTCTTAAAAACTACAGAGGGAACATCTTACAAGGATCCATGGCCCTGGGCCTCCACACAATTGCCAAAATTATTTTTTAAGACACATAATTAAGCATCCTCAAAAACATCAGGGGCTTCTAATCATCTCTAATATAAAACACAAACTTCCTGGCCTTTTCCCTAAGGCTAATTCCAAAGTCACTTTCTACATTTATTTCCTATTATACATTATTATGCATTCAATATTTCAGCCAAACTAGAATACTTGTTCCAAAACTCAATGTCATCTACTAATTTTGTTCATCCTCACAAATCATTCTCAGTATTTCAAATCCCACCTCCTGTCTTATCTATCTTTCAAACATCTCTTCTTCCTTAAAAAAAAAAGAAAAGAAAAGAAAAGAAAGATTAATTTCATGCATCTTCCATGGAGCCTCTCCTAGTGTCCCCAATTTCTAATGTCCTTCCCCTCCTCAAATTACTTTATATTTGTAAATCTGTGCACATATGATATGTATCAATGGAATAGAAGCTTTTTGAGAAGAATAACTTTTATTTTTATCTTTAAATCCCCAGAATATAATGAGTGTGCTTTGCACATTGCACACCTCAGGTCTCATTCCTCTCTTGACTAGTTTTTCTTAGTCTTCCTTTGCTGCATCATATTCATCCATATCCTGACCCCTAACTGTGGATACTACCTAAAGCCCTGCCCTGGACCCTTTTCTCTTCTTTCTCTACACACTTAATGGCCTTATGAGTTCCCATGGATTCAGTTATCATTTCTATGCAGAATACTCTTTGATCTAAGTATCCATTCTTACTCTTAAGCACTATTCCAACATTATCAACTGTGTATTGAACATTTTAAACTGGATTACCCAAGAGATTCTCAAATTCAAAAAGAGGGTTTGTCCAAAGGACATGTCATTATCCAAGATATTTCAAATGTCCAAATGGTATTTCATTATCTCTATCCCCCTAACCCACTCTTATTCTGAATTTTCCTTTTTCTATTAAAGGTGCCACCATCCTCAGAGCTATATTCACTTTTGAGCTATTTCTTACTTGCCTCACATTCCAATCAGTTGCTAAATTTTCTCAGCTCTACTTCTATAACATCTTGTTTCCATATTCTTCTGTTCACTCCCGTAATTCAGTCACTCATCACTTCTCACTTTGGCTATTGCAATGTCTCTCAATGAATTATTCAAGTTTCTCTCCATCTCTAATTCATCCTCCATACAACTGTCAAGTCAATAGTCCCAAAGCACAATCCAAACCATATGATTCCTTTATTCAAAAAATTCCAGTGGCTCCCTCTATTGCCTCTAGAATCATAAATAAACTCATTTATTTGGTATTTAAAGCCCTTTACAACCTTGATCCAATTATTTGAATTGAATTGAAGTTCATTTAATAGATCATAGTAACCATGATTGAAGCAAGATATTTTTAAATGTGTTCAGAAATTCTCTACTGTTAGCCAAATCCTTCAGATGAGTTATCCTGGCTTTGATAGATATATGTTATAGGATAGACATGCACCCTATGTTGGGCAAGTTTCCCAAGATTTCAATCACAGAGATCATAACACTGAGCCCTTCCTCAAAATCTTCAATAGCTTAGGCTAGCATTATATTTCCCCAATGGCCCTTCATGGATAACTCCACTGATTATTCAGACAGTACACTTGAATCCCTTTACTCTTGGCAATATCAGCACTCAAAGAACAAGGAAGCTGTTCATAGGATCATAGATTTAGAACTGGAAGGTATATTAGAAGCCCAAAGTCCAAACTACTTATTTTGCAGCAATGAAAATTCAGGCCAAGGTCACATTGATAGTAGGCATTGTAGGTAGAATATGAACTCAGGTCATCAGAATCCAGATTCAGTACTCTTTTCATAGGATTGTACTGCAGGAATATTTGTTATACATACTGCCTATGACTAAAATCACCCTCTTACAGCTTCTAGGAATACCTCCTTTGTTTTTGCAACCAAATTAAAGTTCATGACCAGTGAATATATTCTGTTCATTTTAGTTCAGTTCAACATATATTTAGTGAGAGACTACTTTGTGCTACCTAGCTAGCTAAGTTATATCATGGATAGAGTACTGGATCTAGAATCATGAATACTTGAGTTCAAATCCAGCCTCAGATATTAGCTATATAATCCTGGGCAAATCACTTAAACCCTATTTGACTCAGTTCCTCATCTGTAAAATGAGCCACAGAAGGAAATGGAAAACCACTCCACTATCTTTGCCCAAAAAACCTCAATGGGGCTCAAAGAATTAGACATGACTGAAATGACTGAACAACAAGTGGTCAGCAATGTCAAATCAAATGGTCTGCAGAGTAGTCAAGAAAGATGAAGGCTAAAAATAAAGGTCATTGATTTTAGCAATTAGGTGAGAACTGATTACTTTAAAAATAGCAGTTTACAAAGGTTTGAGACATGCATGGGAGGTGAGGAAGTGGAGACAATTAGAGTAGAAAGCCTTCCCTGTACTTTGGCAATGAAAGGTTGAAGCAATATAAGACAATAATGATGGAGATAAAAAAAGTCAAGTGAAAGTCTAATGAAGTTTTTCTAAGTATGAAGCCAATGAATAAAAAGAGGTTGAAGGTTATAAAGAGAGAAGGTTTTTAACTGAAGGATTAAACTCTTGACATAAGTAAGAACAGATGGCATCAGGAGTCTAGTCAAAAAGAAAGAGGCATTCTCTTTCTCTGAGACTACTCTTTCTCTAAAACTGGAGCAAGGGAAAAGAGAGTGAAAGATAATGGGCTAGAATATTGAAGCTTTGAGATCTGCAACTAGGGAAAAGACTAAATTCCTAAAAGATGATCTCAATTTTGTAATAAAATATGAGCCATTATTTTTAAGTGAGTAGGAGAGAAAATGGAGTGGTGTAGGTGGCCTTAGAGAGAAGATAAATTTGGAAGAGATGCCATAGAAAATATGACAAGGAACTAATCAGGAAAGAATAAAGCATTGCCACAGAGTGGTAAGAGCCCAGTTGAAATTAAATAACACAAATTTATGGTGAATCTCATAAGCAGCATTATGTGATTTTCTCCAATATCATTAAGCCATTCACAAAAAGTAATACGAAGGGAAGTAGTAAAGATGATTTTCATCTGGGATTTGAAAGAGGGATGAACATGGAAGAGATATAGGAGAAATTAAGCCAAGTATCAAAGACAATGATTTCTAAGAAATCAAGGAGTAGGAATATTGGTCTGGAAAGGGGGAAATCAAAAACGCTTAAAGAGAGTAAAAATTGCAATGAAAATAAAGAATAGATATAAGAAAAATGAGGTACAAGGAAAGATAGACTAACAAGAGGTTTGTATGATCATCCTTTCATATGTCTGAGGTAGAACAATAGGCAAAGAAGAAGTCCTACAAAATTCTTTTTACAACCCAAATATAGTGCTGATACCTAAACCAGGAAGAGTCAAAACAGAGAAAGAAAATTATGAACCAGTTTCCTTATGAAAGATTGATGCAAAAAAAGTTGAATAAAGCAGTTGAATAAAACAGTATAGCAGCAAAGAGATTATAGGAATATATCATAAGAATCATACATTTGATCAAATGAAATTTATACTAGGAATGCGGGGCTGATTCAATCAGCATACTTTGAAACTATCAGCATAATAGACTGTATCAATAACAAAACCAACAGAAATCATATGATTATCTCAATAAAAGAAAGAAAAGGTTATGACAAAACACAATGCCCATTCCTATTTAAAATGTTAGAGAGCAAAAGAATAAATGGAGCTTACCTTAATATAGCTATTAATATTTATCTAAAACCAACAGCAAGCATTATCTATAAGAGAGATAAGCTAGAAGTTTCCTCAACACAATCTTAATACAATACAAGCAAGGATGCCTATTATCACTTCTTATTATTCAATATTGTGCTAGAAATGCTAGCTATAGCAATAAGAGAAGAAAAAGAAACTGAAGAAATGGGAATAGGCACTCTTTACAAATAATATGATGTTAGAACAACTAAAGAACTAGTGGAAATAATTAGTAAATTTAACAAAGTTGCAGGATACAAAATAAACCACATAAATCATCAGGATTTCTATATATTACCAACAAAGGTCAGTGGCAAATAATAGAAAGAGAAAGTCCATTTAAAATAACTATAGACAATATAAAATACTTGGGAGTCTGCCTGGACTTTATGTACACATTTATTTACAAAACATTTTTCATACAAATAAAGTCAGTTCTAAAAAATTTGAAAAATATTAATTGTTCATGAGTAAACTGAGGCAATATATTTAAAATGACAATTCTACTTAAATTAATCTATTTATTCAATATGAATAAAATTGCCAAAAGAATATTTTATAGAACTAGAAAAAAATAATAAAATTTAGGTGGAAGAACAAAAATTCAAAGTTATCAAGGGAATCAATGAAAAAAATGTGATGGAAGGTGATATAGTCATACCAGATCTCAAACTATATTATAAAGCGACAATCATCAAAATAATCTAGTACTGACTAAATAAAAGAGTCATGGATCAGTGGAATAGATTAGGTACACAATACATTTGTGTATATATTACATAATAATCAGGTATAGTATAAATTCAAAGACCCAACCATTTGGGACAAAAACTCACTATTTGACAAAGATTGCTATAAAACAGTATGGCAGAAACTAGGTGTTTGTTGAGTTTCTAAATCTCTTACATATCATACCAAGAGTCAAAAGGGGTACATGATTTACACATAAAGGGTGATATCATAAGCAAATTAAGAAATAATGGAATGGGTTTTGTGTCAGATCTATGGATAAGAGATGAATTTAGGACCAAATAAGATATAGAGAGCATTACAAAATGTATATTAGATACTTTGGATTATGTGGGAAAAAGAATTTTGCACAAACAAAAGTAATGCAACCAAAATTATAAGAAAAATAGAAAACTGAGAAGGGTGGATTTTTTGCAACAAATATTTCTGATAAAGGCCTCAGTTCTCAACTATATAGAGAACTGAGTCAAATTTAGAAGAATACAAGTTATACCCCAATTGATAAGTGATCAAAAAATATGAACAACTAGTTTTCAGACAAAGAAATTAAAGCTATATGTAGTCATTTGAAAAAAATGCTCCAAATCACTATTGATTAGAAAAATAAGAATTAGAGCAATTTTGAGTTATTACTTCACACCTATAAGACTAACTAATATGACCAAAAAAAGAAGAAAATAATAAATGTTGGAGGGGTTGTGATAAAAGAGACACTGTTGGTGGAATTATGAAGTGATCCAACAATTCTGGAGAGTGATTTGGAACTGTGTCCAAAAGGCTATAAAATTGTGCATACCCTTTGATCCAGCAATACTACTACTAGGTCTATATCCTAAAGAGATAAAAAAAGAAAGAAAGAAAGAAAGAAAGAAGGACCTATTTGTACAAAGATATTTATAGCAGCTCTTTTTGTGGTGGCTAATAATTGGAAATCAGGGGGAGACTGTAAACTATGAATCTGTTCTTAGAATAATATTTTAAATACATATTATAAAATATATAGAATAATCAAGTAAAACATTTATATTGAAATATGTGTGCATGTGTGTATTATTATATAATGTGTATATATACAATATAACTAGGTATACATGTAAAACTATATATGTGTATGTATAGTTATTCATATATGTATGTATAGTTTATAATAGATACATATATAATTAATTTAATGTATATATGTTTATATATAATTTAATATATGTATAATATATAACTATTTCAATATCATTTGTTTCCTTGGTCATCTTATATATTTTATTTTATGTATCTAAACACATGGTTCTGAGGAGTTCAAAGACTTTATCAGGCTTTAAAGTTTCCATGATACAAAATGCTCAAGATGCCCAGCTGTTGTGAGATTTGGGGGAGTTGAAAGTTGATGTATTAGGAAGGAAAATCAAAGCCAAGCCATCATCCAATCCCTTCCTTCAAAGTGTTTTTTGCTCTTCTCTCTCCTTTTCCAAGCATGCTTCCCTCTTTCCTTCCCTCCTGTCCTCCTATTATAAGCTTGCCAAGAAAAATAGGCTTCTGTTAGCAGCAAGACATTTAGAACAACAGGTTTTTTGAGGTATTTTTTTTCTATCAGTGCTCTGGTGTCTGTGCACATTGCAAATTTCCAGCGGATGGTTCCCTGCCAAAAGTTCTTTGGGTCTTTACAGCTGTGATATACAATCTTTCAAAGAAGACACATTCCCCTTCTTGTTCCCACTCTGATTCTAGCAGTTCTGTGTTCCTGACAAAAAAAAAAATTCATCATAACAATAATGCAATAGCAAGACTATTTATTGGTGTTTATGCTGCACTCTTCACCTGAAGGCCCCTGGGTACTTTCAAACAGTGCTGATGTGTTTCCAAATTGGATCCCTCTCCAACTCTGATGCTGAAACAGATCCAGTCTGCTCTATGTCATTCTCTGTAAGTCATATCATAAGCTCCCCCATACGTGAAAGGTATGAGACATAACTTACAGTCTACCATTTTTCTTCCCCTGTAAATTTTGTCCCCTCGTTGGTAAGACAAACTTTAGCCAAAGCCAGGATGACTCTTAAAAATTTTGAGATCCTTTTCAGGTCACTGCTCAATAAATGCTATCTTTTTACTATGTTGTATGAAATACATTTAAACATCCATGAATTGTGATACTTTAGTATTTTGTTGTTTTATCACTAGAGGTAATTGGAGCTTATAGTAAAGAGAGTCTGAATTCAAATTCCACTTCAGACAATTACCAGGTGTGTGATTTTGGGCAAACAACTTAACATTTGTCTGCCTCAGTTTCCTCAACTATAGAAAAAGATAATGGCATCACCCTTGCAGGATTGTTGTGAGGACCAAATTATATAAGATTTGTAAAAGTGCTTAACACAGCACCTGGCACAAAGCAGGAGCCATGTAAATGCTTACTCCTTTCTCTTTTCCCTCATCCTGATTATTTCATATTTCCTGTTAAGATCTTTCCCCAAGATACATTATTAAAAAATTTTGTAAAATGTATTACTCCACTTTTCTTTTTCAACTAAATCACTGATTATAATTTGTTTTCTTCTTCTTTTCCTCTTTTCCCTAAAAGTGGAATGAAGAAATATTTCCATTTAATTGAGAATACCTCTCAACCAAGGTTTCACCATATTAGTTTTTGTTATTTAATTTAATCTTTATTAAGTACCTTCCATGTACAAGGTATTGTGCTATACAACATTATACTATATAATGCCTGTACTTAAATCATCTGAATTCTACTTATTTCTAATTATATTAGACCACTTCTCCAATATTTGCTTTTTCAACAAACAACCAAATTAGTAAGTCTTGTTTTTAAGGTCCTCGCAAATATTTAAATTGAAAATATTGAGGGGAATCTAGTTTTTTGTTTTTTTTTTTTCTGGTTAGAGTTTAGAAAGAGAACTCATTCTCAGATTCCATCTAAGTTATAGAAAATATGGTGTTTGCTGACATCCATTTAGAGCAATACAGGACTAGCCAGTCCCAGGCCAGGCAATATTATAAGGAAAACACATATTTACAATTCTCTAAAATCAGAAAAAGAGGTGTCTACTCTCCCCAGGTAGTTGTATTCAATCTAAGAAACAAGAAAACAATAACTGTTTGACCAGTATAAGACCAGTTTTCAGATAAGATATATGGGTTGCTCAAGATATATAATTTTGAGAAAACTCTTTATATCAATCTTTGGATCTGATTGGATTTGCAATTATTATAATTTAGGTCCTTAGTTAAGGGTCTTTTAAGTATCAGGTAGAAGTAGTTTCTCAGCTACCCAGGACTAAGTTCAAACAATGCAATAAAGTGCTCTCATTTTTTTGACAACTGAATAAAGTTTTTTCACAAGGCAGAAATGGATTCGATTCATAATTAAACAGAAAGGGAACTGAGCTAGCTCCAGATTTGAATCACAAGATGGAGTTCGTGTGATTTACTCAATTCCCACTACTACTTGCTGTTCTAATCACTTCAATTCCCTCACCCTTCTACTCAAGAAAATGTTATATTATTCTTGCTGTCATGGAACAAAACAATCTTTTATGAAACAAACAGTAATCAATGCAGATCCAATACTAATACTCAATCTCTGCCAGTCCTAATGATATTTTGAATCCATCATCAAACTGAAAGTTGTCCAAAGCAATTTTACTATATAGGCAATGCTAGAAAGACTTTAAAATAAAATATCCAATTAACTCCTGCCCACGAACAGAATGATCCTGGACTTAACATCCCACAAGACCTCTGGTGCAAGTGATATTTGGCTAAGGAACAGTTAAAAACAATGAAATGAAGTGGGCAGAACATAGAATTCTGATGGCAATCTTGAGTTCCAGTCTTATGAATGAATTAATGACTTAATGAATTAATTTTTTAAAAAGCATTCATCAAGCACTTACTGTGTGAGAAATAATGGAGATACAAATGGAACAGCAACTTACTCTGAAGGAACTCAAATTCTAATAAAGGAAAGCAATATACAGGGAAGGTTTCAGCTAAGTCAAATGGAAACACCCAGTAGTCCCAGGACTCAGTAGCAAAACAGAGATTAATATATTTTCTTAAATGTCAATTCCAGGGATAAAATCATATTTGTTTCTGATATAGTTTCATTGTCAGTGTCAAGGACTTTGATAATAAGAACTGTTCTGAGATCTTCTCATATTAGCATGTTTTTTGCTAGTAAAATATGGATTAATGCAAGGAACTATGTTTTTATCAATGCCGTCAGGAGTATGTCTGTAACTTGTAATCATGAAGACTTGTAAGAATGACATGTACCAGGGGCAGAACTTGAACTGAAGCCTTTCTCACTGCAAGGCTGCCTCTTCTTCCTGAGCCCACTTATCACAAATTTCATGCTCTTAAGAACAGAAGAGTGGTTCAACTACAATGACAGGTTTACCGAGATGGGGAAAGGATCTTTTAGGAAAGAATAAGGGAACTTTCATATTTGTGGCCATATGGAACCTGCCTTACTTGTATAGTCAACTGTCCATTTGTTGTTATTGTTTTCCCTCCTGGGAAGATAACTGAGTCTGTGATAAATAAGGACATTCAGACTATCCATAGTCTTTTGTTTTACATGGATGTAAAAACATACTGATCCTGACTTTCATTGACAGAGACATGCCCATTTTCAATGACTTCTTTGGGTTTCTTCTATGACTTACACAGGGACCCACAACTAAAAAAGTGTCTGAGGCTGGATTTGTACCCATGAAAATGAATCTGCCTAATTCCTAGCCCAATACTCTATCCATTGTGCCACCTAGTTGTCCTTATACCTACTAAATGTACACAGTTTTTCTGTTAATAAGTTTCTCACCCTACCTGCAGTCTATACCATTCTCCCCTCCACTGTAACAGTTCTTTCATTCTTTTATATATATATTTGTATAATTCATTCCATGTTACCTCTCCCAACCCAATTTTATTTTTTAGGATCATCCCTTCATAATCAATTAAATCCCAAGCCTTCTATTTAAGTATACTCTTTCAAACTACTCTAGTAATAATATTCGTAAAAATTACAAATATCATTTTCCTATTTAAGAAGTAAACAGTTTATTTCTAGCTATATGAAAATATGCTCCAAATCATTATTAATTAGAGAAATGCAAATTAAAACAACTCTGAGATACCACTACACACCTGTCAGATTGGCTAGAATGACAGGGAAAGATAATGCGAAATGGTGGAGGGGATGTGGGAAAACAGGGACACTGATACATTGTTGGTGGAATTGTGAATACAGCCAGCCATTCTGGAGAGCAATTTGGAACTATGCTCAAAAAGTTATCAAACTGTGCATACCCTTTGACCCAGCAGTGTTTCTATTGGGCTTATACCCCAAAGAGATCATAAAGAAGGGAAAGGGACCTGTATGTGCCAAAATGTTTGTGGTAGCCCTATTTGTAGTGGCTAGAAGCTGGAAAATGAATGGATGCCCATCAATTGGAGAATGGCTGAATAAATTGTGGTATATGAATGTTACGGAATATTACTGTTCTGTAAAAAATGACCAGCAGGATGAATACAGAGAGGCTTGGAGAGACTTACATGAACTGATGCTAAGTGAAATGAGCAGAACCAGGAGATCATTATATACCTCAACAACAATACTGTATGAGGATGTATTCTGATGAAAATGGATTTCTTTGACAAAGAGATCTAACTCAGTTTCAATTGATCAAGGATGGACAGAAACACCCAAAAAAAGAACACTGGGAAATGAATGTAAACTGCTTGTATTTTTGTCTTTCTTCCCAGGTTATTTTTACCTTCTGAATCCAATTCTTCCTATGCAACAAGAGAACTGTTTGGTTCTGCACACATATATTATATCTAGGATATACTGTGACGTATTTAACTTGTATAGAACTGCTTGCCATCTGGGGGAGGAGGTGAAGGGAGGGAGGGGAGAAGTCAGAACAGAAGTGAGTACAAAGGATAATGTTGTAAAAAAAAAAAAAAATTACCCAGGCATGGGCTCTGTCAATAAAAAGTTAAAAAAAAAAAAAGAAGAAGAAGAAGTAAACAGTTTAACCTTATTAAAACCATTATAATTAGTCTTTCATATGTTTCTTATGTTTCTCCTGATTCTTATAAGCCAAATTGTCTATTCAGTTCTGGTCTTTTCTTCAAGAAAACCTGAAAATTCATTAATTCATAAAGTATCCATTTTCTCTGCAGGAATATGCTCAGCTTTCATGATTATGCTGTTCTTGACTGAAAACTCAGCTCCTTTGGTCTTTGGAATGTTATATTTCAGACCATTCAATTTTGCTTGTTTGTTTGTTTGTTTTCTGAGGCAATTGGGGTTAAGTGACTTGCCCAGAGTCACACAGCTAGGAAGTGTTAAGTGTCTAAGACCAAATTTGAATTCAAGTCCTCCTGACTTCCGGGCTGGTGCTCTATCCACTGCACCACCTAGCTGCCCCTCATTCAGTCTTTTAATTTAGAAGGTGCTAAATCTTGTGTTATCCTAATTGTAGCTCCACAATATTTAGTTTCTTGTAAAAGTTTCTCCTTGACCTGGAAGCTTTAAAACTTAGCTATACTGTTAATATTAGCTTTCATTCTGGGATCTCTTTCAGATGGTGATGAGTGGATTTTTTCAATTTCTATTTTACTCCCTAATTCTAAAACTTAAGGACAATTTTCCTTAATAATTTAAAGCATAATGTCTAGACTCTTCTTGATAATAACTTTCAGGTGGTCCAATAATTCTTCTATTATTTATTCTTGATTTATTTCCAGGTAAATTGTTTTGTCTAATAGGTATTTCACATGCTCTTCTTTTTTTATTCTTTTGATTTTGTTTTTATTGTTTCTTAATGTCTAATGACACCATTAGCTTTCCTTCCCCCAATTCTAGTTTTTAAAGTATTATTTGCTTTGATAAGATTTTGGATCTCTTCTTCCAATTAATTGACTTTCTTTTCATAATATTCTTGATTTCCTTGCATTACCAAATGGAATAGCAATCAAATTTTTAAAGAAAAAAGATAAATAAATTACACATGGCAATAGATAAAAAAGCCATAATCGTACTTAATTCCCTACTATTATTCCAAAGTCCTTCCTCCTAATGGGGGAAGAAGGAGAAGAAATATCATGAGGACACAATATGTACTTAGTCATATTAACTACTCTTGTGATTGTGTCTTGTTTTCATTAGTCTTACTATTATGAAGTAACTTATTAAAAGGAAAATATGGAAATCTCATGTATATATTTTTTCAAGCATTCAATATTTTCTGCCCATGCTTTGCTACTATCTCACACTTATCAGATCAGGCCGAATGATAGAAAAGGATGTTGAAAGGAATGTAGACAAATTGGACCACTAATATGGAAATAGTAGGTTAATAGAACTATGAACTGATAGACAGTTAACTAATAAATAGATAGATAACAAATAAAACTGTGAAAAGTAATTTGGAATTATGCCCCAAAAGTTATAAAACTGTATAATTTTTGTCCCAACAATACCACTATTAGATCTGTTTCCAAGGATGATCAAGGACAAAGAGGAAAAAAGCTTTATGTTCTAAATTATTTATAGTAGCTCTCTTTGTGGAGGCAAAGAACTGGACATTGAGGGAATACCCATCCATTGAAGAATGGCTAAATAAATTGTGGCATATGAATGTGATAGAATATTACTGTGCTATAAGAAATGATGAGCAGGTTGATTTTAGGGGAAAAAATAAGAAAAATCTTGCATGTAATAATAAAGAATGAAACGAGCAGAATCAAAAAAACATTGTGTACACTAAGCAATATTGTTTGAAAACTAACTGTGAACAACTAAGCTATTCTGAGTTGTGTGAATATTCAAATAAACTACAAAGGCTCTATGAAGGAACATGCCTTCACCTTCAGAAAAAGAACTGATATATGGAAGTATGTGTTGCATGGTTTTATAGATTGATTGATAAATACATATAAATAGATATGGATATAGTATATATATATATATATACATATGTATTATGTATGTGTGTATGTCAAATGTTGGCCTTCTCTAGGAAGGAACTAGGAGGGAAAGATGGAGACAGCTTGGAACTCAAAAGGTAACTTTTAATACAAGTGCACTAAGAAATGTTAAGATTTTGAAGAGAATGAATTTAAAACTGGATGTGATACTGAAGTCTGCTAATCCAATATTTTCTTTTTAAAAGGGAGGAAATGAGGCACAAAAGAATTAAATAACTTGCCCAGGAGGGTCACACATAAAAATAAAAATCTGAGGAGGAGATATGAGCCCAAAGGATTATAATCATAAATTCATAGATTTAGAGCTGTAAGGCTCTTTAGAGTCCCTCATGAACAACCCCCTCATTTTATAGATGAAGAAACAGAACCAGAAAGGTTAAGGAGTCACACAGTAACAAGGATCTGAAAGGGAGTTGAACCCCAATATTACTGAATCAAAATCCAACATCTTATCTACTCCACTATGCTTCCTCTCAGATCCCCTGACTTTAAATGTAATGCCCTTTCCATTTCATCCCTGCTTCTTTTACTCAGAATGTGATTCTCAATGTGATTTCAAAAATGTTTCAACTGTAGCCTTTATCACCAGGGTAGCCTGGGTGCATCATGACTAAATTTTTAACATCCTCTCTTTTTAATGTTGCATGACTTTCCCTGGCAAAGTCATTCCAAAAACAACAGCCACTTAATAAACATTTGAGGTTGGGGACTTGCTATTTGCAATGGTGCTGTCCATTAAATGTAGGTTATGCAGAATAAAATATTTTATGGAGACTAGTATATCTCTGGTGCCATCTCATTAAATATGCGGCTGCTTTTATCATCCCATCAGCATGAAAAACAAACAAAATAATTCCTCAGCTATCGGGAGACATCTCTGGTCCTCAAATCTGCTTACAGTTTTCCTCTCAGTTAGATAAAGTGCCTGGGGCTGGTTTTACAAAATGCCACTGTGTGATCAGTTCCCTCCCTGCTCACCAGAAGCCTGAGAAACAAATGAAGAGGAATATGATTTTATTTAATAAAAGCAGAGCAACAAATGATGGCCTGTGCCACAGCTTCTGCACATAAAACATACATTCTTAGCTTGCCTGCCTACCTCCACTTCCATAAAGACTGGAGCAATATCTCCAAGCAGTCACCCTTATTGCAGATTGGGGTGAAGTAGGTATATGAGAAATCTGCAGATGAAATCTTTGAAGAGAATAAGTTAGGTTCACAACAGCCTAGGGAGATAGTGTCCAAAAGCTAGGACTTCTGAAAGGAGATACCTATTTCTCTTTTGAAAAACAGAAATCATGATCTATTTTTTTTCTAGATGCTATAAATTCATGGGAAATATGAAGTTTTGACAGAGAAATGGGGAAGTGATCTCAGATTGGAAAAGTTCCACCCACCAAACACACCATTTTATTTGTGGTTGTTGAGTATGCTCTGGTAACCAAAATGAAGGAGAACTGGGAATTGAAGGTCATTAGTACTCTTAAAACTATAAAGAATTTTCTTCTAACACTTTTATGCAATAAAGCTAAGTACTATAATCTCCAGGGTGACCCATAGAATTTTCCCCGATTCTGATATTTCCTGTTGAACTGGATTAGGTAAGCAATTAGCAATGCCATTGGATGTTTAAACACAAATTTTTTCAGCTTGAAATTTAATTGCTTTTCCATGGTTCCTCTCATTTTCCTGCCTTTAAAGCTTCCAAGTGTATCTCACTATCTCTTAGCATTCTTATCCACTTCTCCAACTTCAATTATGACTTCTTTGTAGATGCTCTATAAATCTCTATCTGCAACAGTGACATCTCTTCTAAGCCTCATTTCTCTATTTCCAACTGACTACTAAATATGTCCTCCTAGATATCCCAACTGACATGTCAATCCCATCATATCCAAAAACAAACACCTAATCTTCCCTCAAAACACTGCCTTCCCTGCTGATTTTATTATTTCTTTTGAGATGTCCAGATTCAATATCTTGAAATTTTCTTGGCTTCTTTCTTCCTCTCTCCTGCCCCACTCACAATTCTGATCAATTTTACCTAAAACACCTATCTCTGATGATACAGATGCCCCTCCAATTCAGATCCAAACTGGCTCTCCCTCCCTTAATCTTTCCCCATCTCTCATCCAACTTTATTCCACTGCCAAAGTAATCTTTTTAACTAACACTTTGGTCATGTCATTTCTAAATGCAAAGACTTTTCTTTCTTTATAGAATAAAAAAAAACAGACAACTTATAACATTCAAAGTCTCCTGCACCTGGCCCCAAACTACCTTTCCTACTTTATTTCATACTATTCTTTTTCACACAGTTTGTCCTAGCTCAAATAAATACTTAGCCATCTTTCAATCTCATATTGCCTTTTCCCACATTTACTCAATGCTCTCTATTCCTGAAATGGATTTTCTCTATACCTTTACTGCTGAAATCATTTTTCTCCTTCAATAGATAATTCAGTTGTCTTCTCCTCTATAAAATCTTCCCTAATCTCCTTAGCTAGAAATATCCTTCCCTCCTTAACCTCTCATCTCCTTCTATTTGACCTCAAATACACATTTATCTCATTCTAACTTGCATTACTAGTTATTTGTATGTACCTATTCTATTGTAAACTAGGGAATATATTCTATTTTAAGGTAGGGACTAGATTATTTTTCATCTTTTTATCTTTAGCATTTATCACTATGCTATGTACAAAGTAAGAATTTAATAAATGTTTTCCAAGTAGATGTAGAATATTGCATATATAATCCAACTCAGTTGATTTATCAGTTCATTTTACTGAACTGCTTTTTTTTCTTTGTCACAAGTAACGACTTACTGAATAAGGAGAGGAAAGGTAGGTATTTGAAAAAATATATAAAATCAATATAAATGTTTTTAAACAATAATTTGATAAAACAAAAATTGTTTCATCAACAGTATTTTAGTTTCTAAAATCAATGTTTACTGAATTGGATTGATATGTCAATAAACTATAAGCTTCTGGAGAGCAAGTATGTTTCATTGTCTTTATGTGGTCAGTGCCTGATACACAGTATAGTTTAATAAATACTGGTTGGTGGTTTACTGAATTCATTATTGCTTCAAGGATTTCACATTAAGTCTCAAAGAGTCACATGTGGCCTTAACATTATGTGTTGGCTAACAGATAGGTTCTTCTCAGGGTAAATAACAAGACTTCTTTCTTTCTGACTAATAATAATCAGCTTTAAAAAAAAAAAAAAAAAAAAAAAGGAAAAATGAGCTTTCCAAGTTAAAGTTTCCAATGGCTTCCATGGCAAGACAAATGGAACCAAAGCAGCTGTCTTAGTTAATGATAAATTATTTCAAAATATAAAAATTATTTCTTTTCTTCAAAAATGCAAATGTGTGATTGAAGTTGTCACATTTCAGATGTATAAACTGGAAAACCATAGGCAATCATCCCAAATCAGTCATCTCCAGGTATTTAGGAGCAATAAGAAGAAAGAAAAGCCGAAAACATTTTTTAAAGCACAGTGCAGAAAAGATTTACAGTAGCTCATAAAAAATCTAAATTGCTGCATTTATTCAGTTCATAGGAACTGATTATTGTTTGGGAGTTATTTACCCTAAGTCTCAGAACTCTAAGAAGATGGTAAAAGAAAATGCTGCTAAAATACAGGGTTTAGCCATACTTGTGAGGAATATGCAACTGTCACAACTAACAGAAAGAACTTCAATCAGCACACTAGTAATCTGGGAAAATTAGAAATACCTACAAACATAAGTGGGTGACCACAGGTAATAAAGACCAAGCACCAATCGCATGCATGCTGTCCCCAGAAGGAGCCCAGACAGATCAAGAGAATTGGGGCGAAGCTGGAAATTCCAAGGCATAACTTTTAATGAGGTTGTTCCCTCCAACTTAAATGGTTTAGCAGGGAGCAAGTTCTTCTTATAATTGTTTTATGCCCTAAGTGGAATGAAGTGGTCTTGTTCCTATTGCAAGCAACCTGAGTGGGCATCCAGTTCCTCATTGCTAGGCATTTCCTAATGATCATCTCTGTAGGAAAGCCAAAAGGTGAATCAATCACAATTCCCAATGGCCCTCCTTCTGCTCTAAGAAGAGGACATACTTAGTAATCAGATGCTCCTTAGTTAATATCCAATAACTCATCAAATCAAAATGAAGTGCCTTTTCACAACCCCAGGCATCCAAAGTGCTACCAGAGAGGAGGAAATTGGATTGTTGTGTTTAGTGTGTTGTTTTCCCTTAGGAGGATAAAGCAGAGAAGTGTGATATAAAATCAGATGCTGAAGTTCTGGGAAAAGTCTAAACTTGCATGGTAGAAAAAGATATCAAGAATAACATCTTTAAGAAGGGATATACCCCCAACAAAGACACGGGAAAAAATAAGATTTTGAAATGGAAAGGCATGTTTACAGGTACAGACATGTAATTTTCAAAGCTTATTGTGATTCTACTATCACTTCCAAATGAACTAAAACTTGCCTGCATTATTAGAGTGTGTTTGGTGATAAATGAAGGTCAAAACATAAACGCACTCATGGGTTATCCAAGGGCATGACAATTTTCCAGTATTGCCAAGGGACCAGTTTCCCTTCTTCATTACTCGTTTATGGTTCCAACAAAATTTGATAAGACTCTAAAGAGAATCTGAGAAGAGCAAGACTCACTTGGAAAAAAAATCCCTAGATGATGGGCATTCATAGAAACACCCCCTGTAATGTTCAGTATTTGCTCTAGTGAGAACAAGTGTGTTATCCCAGCTAGAGGAAGCAGAAAGAACATCACTAGAGAGAATAAACCAGTCTGCTGAACTTCAGTTCCTGGGAAGCCACTAAAATAAATCAAGAAAGAAATCTATATTACGTCAGTCATATTATTATTTTTAGAAGCATCTTTAAATACAGGTAAATGCATATACATACATATATGTGTACACATACATTTGGGGAAAGAGACAGAGAGAGAGAGAGAGAGAGAGAGAGAGAGAGAGTATATGCACATATAAATATATCTGTGCTTAACTGTAGCCTGCTTGGGGGAGGTGAGGAGGAATGAGTAAAAAGTAAAAAGTGCTCAGCAGAGAACAAAAAGAACAAAGAAAAGGTAGACACTTATGAATATATTTTTTCTATTATTTTTAAATGGAAATTTATTATTATTTATTTTGAATTCTCCCTCATGTTCTGTTGGGCATAACAATGTTTTTTTGGGTTTTTTTATTTGTTTTTCTTTTTTCTATTTTCTTTTTTTCTTATTTTGTACTTAGTTTAATAAATTTTGTTAAAAAGAAAGAAAGAAAGAAAGAAAAGGAAAAAAAACAATGAAAAATATGATTATCAATAACTAATAATTTGAGGAGATCCAGATTACCTTTTTTTCTATAATCCTCATTTCAAAGTTCAGTCTCTTGAAAGACATTACTGATAGTGAAAATGAATTAACTCTCCTCAATTTGTCAGATTGCAACCAACCTCATAAGTAATTTAATCTAAAATGGGAAAGTCCATTGTGTTATTAATTGGGTTTGGATGGGGATAAATTCTTTGATTACATTGCCTAAATCTGGGGGAGATCTTGATGCAGAGATAATCTCTTTGTCCAAGAGTGAAATGATTTCATTCAGCGGGGAGAGGAAGGGGGCTCATTAAAGTGAAACCACTTTTCATTGTAATATTCATTTTTTCACTAATTGTTACTCAATCAAAGTTGATTGCTATTGTCAGGATCACCCATTTTTCCAATGATATATAAACTATGAGCTCACCACCACCACCATGAGGGGCCTTTGGCATTGGCATTCAAGAGTACCACTGACCTATTTTATTAAATATTAGTATTGTTAATGAAATCATTAATTACCCAGAAATTATATCTTTCAAACTTTTTCAACATCACAACACTAATAATGTGATGATGACAGCTAGAATTTATGGAGTGCCTACCATCTTCCAGGAATTGTGACACAGTGTTTTATAGATATTTATCTCATTTTATCCTCAAAATGACCCTGAGAGGTCAGTGCATATTACAACTGAGAAAAATGAGGCAAACAGAGTTGAAGCAGCTTGTCCCAGGTCACACAGTTAGTAAGTGTCTGAAGCCAGATGTGAACTCAGTTTTTTCTGATTCCAAGCACAGAGCTCTATTTACTGTGCGACCTCACAACCCCTAATTGAAGGAAATGTGAAATTGTAGTTAGACATTAATGAAAATAAAGATAAAATGTTTTTCTTATTTTAAGTTCAGTTTCCCTGAAATCTATTCACATACCTGTAAGAGGTTCATGGATTCCAGGTAAGAATCCATGTTTTAGAAAATACAAACAATGCCATTTCATGAAGTATCATTACTGCTGAAGTAATTCAATGAATAAATGTTTTTTAGTTATAGTGAGAAGCTATAGAGACAAAGATTTTTGTATTATATTGTAGGTTAAAAACAACCAAATTAATCCATTTCTAACCAGGAAATTTGCATACATTAAGTTCAGAAATGGAACAAAATGAAACTCATAGTCCATTTGAGAATTAACAAAAGTGAATTACTTGGATGCAGCAGAAAAGGGACATTTTAGAGCTAGGAAAGGATGCTCTTTAAATTAGTTGATTCAAGTGAGCAAAGTTTTCATGTAGCACTGATGGTCATACTGATAGGCTGTGATCTGAAGTCCAAAGGAAGAACTTTAGTTCTTTGTATGCTGGATATTTAATACTTAAGCAACCAAGTAGTAGTTAATATCCCAATCCTTAGTTTCCTAAGCCAATTAAATTTAGAGGAGAGTTGCAATACCTCTTGAGAAAACAAAAAAACAAATAACAAAAACTAACATAACTTTCCTGAAATGGCTTTGAGATATTGTTCCCACAATAAGAAGAAAGCAATAGATCTCATTTTTAGTAATAATGTTGATTCTATATTACATGCTATTAGCTTCAGGTATTGTACTTTAGCATGTCAAGAACTCATGGTTATTGGTTCCATGTCTTTTCTATTCATGAAAATAACCTTTCAAGTTGCTAGGGTCAAAGAAATCATCCCTCTATGTCTATTATAGAGACATGATTCTTCAAATTCAGTTAGGTCAGTCCTTGAATGACTGTCCATCATTGAGCCCATATTTAAAGCTTTTTCATTATGGTAGGACCTGCCAAAAGTGATACTTTATTGGATACTTTATTGAGAAACCATCACTTTCATGATATGATATCCTATTGAAGGAGAATTTCAGTGAGAATTCTACAAGACATTCTCATTAATAATTTAAGAAGACATGTGATGAACTCAAGGTGCAGGAGATAGTTTTTGATACGGGCAATGAAGAAATTTGCTTGACTATGGATATTTTTTACAAATGTTTTCTTTTTCTAATGGGTGAAGGGATGAGGAGATAGTTTGGGGTTGATGTACACAGAGACTCTGGAAATCTTTCCAAAGATATTCATTCATTCACTTCAAGATTTCAAGCTTTATTTACTCTTCATAGTTTCACAGGATTAGGGAATCATAGATTTAGAACCAGATGAGACACTAGAAGCTATTGAGTCATTGCCCTCATTTACACATCAGAAAAGAGAAGTAAAAAGAGGTTAAGTAACTTTCCCAAGGTAACAAACTAATAAGTATCTAAGCTGGAATTTAAATTCAGGTCTGGTACCCTATCTATTACATGGTATTTATTGCCTCCCTTCATTCTTAGTCAACAAAGGAATGATTATTTGTATAGATACCTCCATAAGAAACCTACTTAAACTATTCAACTATGCCTATTTATGGAGGTATGGCCAAAAACAACTGGAAAAGGAATGCCTAGGGTATCTGATTGTTCAAACTTCTAACAGCCAGTAGTTGAAGGAGGAGAATTAGGATGTGTGCAAGAGAGTGACTTGAAGTAAAATTCCCAAAAGAATCAGTTCTATGGTCTTAAAGTTTCTCATTGAACTTAATTATATAATGAAGACCATGATTATTAATGTTTTAAATGATGCCAACTTGAATGTGATGATTTTGAAGTTAGGAATAGAATTCAAAGCAACCATGACACATTAAAGAAACTGACCATCAATACAGAATGAAGTTCAAGAGAGAAAACTAAAAGATCTCAAATATTTGAAACAAAAAGCAAAGTATAGACAAGATGGACTATGCATAAGTATGGCAGAAAGAAACAGAATCATGTTGGACCACAAGCTAAATGTGAATAAACCATGTATTGCTTTTCCAATATGCTATAATTTGATCATTTAAAGATTATGTGTTCTTTTTGATATAGGAGAAATCTAATCCTAGAGCTATGATGTTGAAATATAGCAATAGGATATTGCCATATAAGATTAAAAGTATATGGTTAGCATCTATATATATAGACTTATAAAAGATGGGCCAGAACAAGCAACACAGAAAAATGTTATCTGTGAAAAAGAATTAAAGGAATCAGGAGGAGAAGGAAGAAGAAGAAGGAGGAGGAGGAGGAGGAGGAGGAGAAGGAGAAGGAGAAGAAGGAGGAGAAGCAAGGAGAAGGAGGAAGAAGAAGAAGAAGAAGGAGAAGGAGGAAGAAGAAGAAGAAGGAGAAGGAGGAAGAAGAAGAAGAAGAAAAAGGAAAAAAGAAGAAATCATAAAATATCATAGGCAAATAGCTGTCCTGATCTGAAATATTTCTTCACAAAACATGCCCAAACTCTGCAGAAATCTTTGGTCAAACCCTATCCCAGCAATAAAACATCTACATGCTGAGCCAGAATATTGTAATAATATTTACAGCATCCTTGAGTTATATTTCTAGAAAGAAAGAAGGAGAAGTAAAAAGGATTTTCCCATAAGGCAATTAAGGTGTAACATGGATTAGGAAGAAAATAAAATGCCTCTTTATCATCTCTATGTAAATAGTTCTACTAATGTACCACCTGCTAGAAGCCTCCGGCAGGAGGTGATAGAAAGAATGTAACTTTTATGATATAGTTATCTGAATTTGTACACAATTCAAGGGGGGAAACAGAATGCTTCCTGAATTATCTCAACTTCTGCTTAAAATCAGCTTTTCAGGGAACATCTTGCCCAGTCCCTTCATTCAATAGACAAAGAAACTAAAATGAAAAAATTGGTCCAATGTTACACAACAGCTGTAGATTAGCTCCATTCCTTTTCTGTTTTAATTCTATCTGCATCCTTTCAATATTTTACTAAATTCATGATTTTATCATCTCAGCTATTCCCTTCCCTCACACAGATCACAAACCCTCTATACCATCTCAAATGGATTGTTGTATATATCTTAATCTTCCATATTGGATTATCGGTATTCTATCCAGCACACTATAGGATTTCATCTAAATATCTTAATATTTCTCAGATATTAAATATACCACAGAGCTGTCTATGTTTTACTTCATTTTTGTATAGGACCAGTCAATTTCCTTTTCTGTTCAAATAAGAATTTAACTAAGGCTTCCATGCCAACATTATACCATACCCACTATGAAACGTTGTACTATTGTTTGGTTCACCTACTACAAAGAAAAAAAAAGAAGTATTTATTAAGCACCTACTATATGCTAAACATTGTACAAATATTACCTGATTTTGATCCTCATAACAGCCCTGTGAGGTAATTGTTATTATTATCTTTATTTTACCACTTCCCAGCCTCTGAATATTTTTAGAGGTAAAAAGGAATTAATGATCATCTTATCCAATAATTCCCTTTATTCATTAATAGGTTTATAGATTTAGAATCATACAGGATTTGGAGTTCATTTAAATTCAAAGATTCTCCCCATTTTTTGTCATAGATCTCTTTGACAGAGTTTTCTTAAAGCCCTTTTCAGGATAATTTTTTTAAATTAATAACTGATGAAAATTCTAAATTTCATCTTGAAATTAGTGAAAATAAAGATGCAATTATTTTCCCTTCCAAGTGCAAGGAATCTGTGAAATCTATCCACAAACCTCTTGGGGTTCCATGGACCCCAGATTAAAAACTCCTTATCCCATTCCAGCTTTACATTTTACAAATGTAGAAACTGGATTTTGTGCCTATAGTCACAAAAGTAATAAATAAATGTCAGTATTTGAATCCAGGTCCTGTGATTTGAGAACTAGTGTATTTTCTACTGCTACTTATACTATGGCCCTATAAGGAAACTGAATCCAAAAAAAGTAGAATTACTTGACTAAGGTCATATAAATAGTAACTAACAGAACAGGAATTAAACTCATGACATTTGACTTCAAATCCAATGATCTTCCCACTGTTACTACTTCTATCTTTTGAATATTGTTCCTTTGAATTTTTCTTGAAATGATTTAGCTATCAATTAGCTCAATAAAGAAATCAAAAATAGGGGCAGCTAGACAGTACAATGGATAGAGTACCAGCCCTGAAGTTAGGAGGATCTGAGTTCAAATTAGGGCTCAGACATTTAACACTTCCTAGCTGTATGATCCTGAACAAGCCACTTAACCCCAATTGCCTCAGCAAAAAAAAAAAAAAAAAAAAAAAATCATCATCATAATATTAATAATAATTTAATTTTCAAAAATAAAAAAAGAAATCAAAAATAGAACTTATTTTTCTCTGTAAATTCATGCCCACTCTTAATCAACTTATTTGTGCCGAGTGCTCCCCAAGGATCCAGTTACTCAGGTTCACAATATCAAAGCAAATCCTTGACTTTTTACCATCTCTTAACAAGCGTTGACTTCTAACCAGTTTTCAAATATTAATTCTACCACCATAACTTCTCTTGCATCCATCCTTTTTTCTCCACTTATATGATTCCCCTACACATTCTCCTGACTCTCAAATTCAGTTCCTAATCCTCTAGTTACTAGACTATTGTTATTAAACTCCTAATTGGCCTTCAGATCTCTAGTCTCTCCATTCTCTAATCCATCCTCCACTGAACTGCCAAAATATTCTTCCTAAAGCACCAATCTGATCACATCTGCTTTAGAAGCTAGAATAGGTTCTTATTCTCTAAGATAAAATACAAAACCCACTTTTCTTCATTTAAAGCATTTTGCAATCTGGCTCCATCTTGTTTTTCCAGTTTTTTTTTTTTGTTTGTTTGTTTTTTTTACCATTATGCTCTTCATGCACTCTGTATTGCAGCTAAGCAGATCTGCTTGTTATTGTCTGTACACAAGTCTTTTTTTTCACCTCCAAACTTTTGCATAGGCTATATTCTCTTCCTGGAATACTCGTTTCACCTTCCCCTTGAATACTTAGCTCTCTTCTAGGTGAATGTAAATACCACTACCACATGAGGTCTTTTTCAAAATCCCACCCATGTTTCTGTATTCTCCCCACCTGAAGTCTGGAAATTATTTTGTATTAACTTTGGATTTATCTACATAAAGTGTATGTTTTATCCTTCAATAGACTGTAAGCACTATTAGTACATGAGATCTTTTTCTTTCTTTCTTTTTTCTTTTTTCTTTCTTTCTTTCTTTTTCTTTTCTTTTCCTTGCTGAAACATTTAGGGTTAAGTGACTTGCCTAGGGTCACACAGCTAGGAAGTATTAACTATCTGAGAACTTAGGTCCTCCTGACTTCAGGGCTGGTGTTCTAATCACTGTACCACCTAACTGCCCCTCTTCCTTCCTTCCTTTCTTTTTTTCTTTTTTCTTTCTTTCCTTCTTTCTTTCCTTTTTTTCTTTCTTTCTTTCTTTCTTTCTCTGTTAGGCTTGTCTAATATGCAACACAATACCTCAGATATAATAGGCATTTAATAACTGCCTATTGAATTGAATTAAATTTATCAGAATCAAAAGGTCAGATATCCTTCTTCTAATTCTTTTATATTGCCTCTTATCCTCCTTCCATTCCAAGCATTCAACATATATTAAAACCTATGTTCAAGACACTGTGCTAGATGTGGAGGATACAGAGGTAAATAAAATATTCCAGTTCACAATCCAGTATAGGAGAGCTCTGTACATAGGTAAAAAAAAATAATTAGAATACAATCATATCAGAGAGAGATAAAAGAGTTCTGAGAGACACTAGAAAAGAGTTTACCCTTGGCTTCTGACACAATAAACATTGAATAAATGTATTCTCATTAATTAATTGAGATTTTTGTTTGTTTTTAAAGTGGCTAGAGGCATACAAAAATCCAAAGGAGGTCAGGGTGCCAAAATGTTTAGGAACAACTAACAGCTAACAATTTTATTTTCTTCTTGATCCATGATAATATCTGTTATTCTGTTTCTGAATTATTTACTCAGTATAGTAAAAGTGTTAGATTTGGAGTAAAAAAAAAAAATCTGAATTTGATTCCCAGTTCTTATATACTACCCATGTAGCCACAGGCTTCTCCTCTCTGGATCTCAGTTTTGTTACCTATAAAATAAAAGGGTTGGACGAGAAAATATCTGAGATTCGGGATTGCTAGGTGGCACAGTGGATAGAGCATCAGTCCTGAAGTCAGGAGGACTTGAGTTCACATTTGATCTCAGACACTTAACACTTCTTAGCTGTGTGACCCTGGGCAAGTTAACCCCAAGTGCCTCAGAAAAAAAAGAAAAAGAAAATATCTAAGATTCCTTCTATATCTAAAGTTATAAAATAGAAATACATACAAGTTGAAGTAATTCTCATTATAGTTTGTATATGTGTGTGTACATATATATATATATATATATATGTACACATACACACATATATAGAGATAGTCACAGTTGCCAAGAAAGTACTGAAAACCTCAATATCCAATCCATAGTTTTAGCCTATTCACCATTCTCTTTATTAACAATAATTTACATTCAAAACAGTTAACTTACATTGCAACTAATTCATTATGTTATTTGAACTTCACAACCTCATAATGTAGGTCATGCAAGTATTTTTACCGCAGTTTTGCTAGTGAAAAAACAGGTTCCAAATAACTAAATTGGCTGGTCCAAGGCCACACAACTAGGAAATGAAAGCATGTCATTGTTATGATTCTAATTCAGGTTTACTGAATTCTTTCCACTATTCCACACTGCCTCCTTTTGTGAGTATATTCAAGCTCACAACAAAAGTTCCTTTTTTTTTTTGCAAACATAGCAAGTATCTCTAAGTACTTGAGTGCTGTGACTATTTCCTTTGGGGAAAAATGCAACAAAAAATGGCCTCCACATTTCAGATATATAATAAATAGTTGTAGAATGAATGATTCAATGAATGAATAAGTAGATGAATTCACCTTTATATAGTTGTAATATTCATGTACTAATTTTATAGATATTATATGATAGAAAAAGCCAAGGTTAAAAGGATTCAAAAAGAACTATGAAGAAGGAAGTTGAAACAAATGGTGACCCACTTCCATAAGTCAGTTTTCTCTCTCCAATTTTCTAGGGGAGATCAAGATAAATTAAGTGGTAGGAGCAGTGTCTAACAAGTTCCCAGTCACAGACTGAGCTAGCTTTTTCCTAAAAAAAGAGGAAATCCCATCTAAATATTTGATTGATCCAAGGGACAAGATTTCAAACTAGCTTCCCAATTGTCTAGAGCACAAAAACACCTAAACCATAAGACTTGATGGATGATGGCACTACTAAGCTTCTCAATACACCATTTTTTTAATAGCTTTTTATTTACAAGTTATATGCATGGGTAATTTTACAGCATTAACAATTGCCAAACCTTTTGTTCCAATTTTCCCTTCCTTCCTCCCACCCCCTCCCCAGATGGCAGGATGACCAATATATGTTAAATATATTAAAGTATAAATTAAATACAAAATAAGTATACATGTCCAAACCGTTATTTTGCTATACAAAAAGAATTGGACTCTGAAATATTGTAAAATTAGCCTGTGAAGGAAATCCAAAATGCAGGCAGGAAAAAATATAGGGATTGGGAATTCAATGTAATGGTTTTTAGTCATCTCCCAGAATTCTTTCACTGGGCATAGCTGGTTCAGTTCATTACTGCTCCATTGAAACTAATTTGGTTCCTCTCATTGCTGAAGATGGCCACGTCCATCAGAATTGATCAACATATAGTATTGTTGTTGAAGTATATAATGATCTCCTGGTCCTGCTCACTTCACTCAGCATCAGTTCATGTAAGTCTCTCCAGGCCTTTCTGAAATCATCTCAATATACCATTCTAACCAGATATATTTCTTTTTCAGTATAGAGTTGAAATGAGATGCTTCTACTTAAACTGGTACTATATGCTTGTTAAATTTCTTTTGTCTACTTCTGTTAACTTCTTTTTTGTTATATGTTAGGTGCCATTTCATTTTAAACCTAGGTGTGATTGCATTGGCCTGAATTAGATCTGGCTCAGAATAGAATTGAATTCCAATTTCTGATTCTGAGGCCATTCTTGCCTTTGATATGAATGAGGTGGGGGGAGGCAGTTAGAGACAGAAGAAGAGAGAGAGAGGAAAGTAAAAGAAAGAAAAGAACAAGAAGAAAAGGACAAAAATAAGAAGAACAAAAAGAAAAAAAGAAGAGAAAGAGAGAGTGACAGAGAAGTCAGACAAAGGAAGAGAAGCAAATAGACAGAAGCAGAGGGACAGAGTCAGAGATCGGAGATCTTAAGCCATAGCCAGTGACATTCAGAGTAGATTAGCTGGTTTTAAAAGGTAGCTCATATTTAAAAGGCTACAAATATAAGGTACATTAAATGGCAATGTGGGACAAAGTCAATGAGTCTAAAGTAATTACAGAATGCTAAGCAGAATGGACAGTGATATTGCTGTTTGGGTCATGAATCCATAAGCACATGGTATCCTTTCTGATTGCCTATCCAGGCACATACTTGCTCCTCTGCAAACAGGCCAAGTTTTAGAACTATATTTCCTCCAAAGCTGTCAAATTGGTCTTATCTTACTTTCTCTTACCTCCAAAAAGTATCTTACAAGTTGTATTTTTCAAAGAGAAGATAAGGAACAGAAAAATCTACCACCATGGAGTTAGAAAAAGATAAGAAAAATAAGCTGTCTGGTTTCAGGCTTAGAGACAGAAAGAGGAATTAAGGACACTGATATATTTTATAAGGGGAAAGATGAATAAAGAGGATAAAGAAAATGGAAAAGTTTCCTTAGGGCCAAAGTACGCATGGAGAATAAATATATAAAAGATAGTAAAATATTCAAAGCTATGGTAAAATATTCTTTCACAGGGACAATACATTTTATGGACTCACCAATCAAATATATGCATTAAATAGGTCCATCTTTACTAATTCTCCAGATACAAGCTTTCTGGTTAGTAAGCTTGTTGTCCCAACCAGCATCCTTTAGAGTAGTATTGACTGAACCCGCTCTTGGAATTCAAAGGCAGAAAATTTTAAATAGATTAAAGGAAATGGTATTTAGAAAGCATAAATAATTAATCTACAGAACTCATTGCCTCAGGATGCCACTAAAATATAGCTCACTATTTAATTCAATTCAGCAAACGTTTAACAAATGACCTAAAAGCACTATTCTAGGCACTAGGGGAAATGCAATATTTAAATGAAGTAAGATATATATATATATATATATATATATATATATAGAGAGAGAGAGAGAGAGAGAGAGAGAGAGAGAGAGAGAGAAAACAGACTTGTAAAAAGAAAAGATACAAACATATAACTTATACACGGATATTACATGATAAATACATCAAATTAAGAAAAGCAGGATCGAGGACAATCTGTATAATATCTACCTTAGTGTAAAGAAAAATAATTTTGAAGGACTTCAAAACTCCAATCAATGCAGTGACCAAATATGATTTCAAGAGGCTAATGGTGGAGCAAGGCTCCATTCTCTTAGAAGAAAGGTGGTAAAGGAGAGATAAAGAATGGAACATATATTATCAGAAAAGGCCAACACATTGGTTTGTTTTGCTTCATTATACTTGTGTGACATGAAGAAGTATAAACAGAGGGACTGGCCAAGGAGGGCCCAGTTCTGGGCATATGTATGTGGAAGCCACGGAAATATTTGATAAACTACTCCTGGAAGGTTATTTTCATATAGAACAGAGGAATCTAACTCTTTACTTCAAAGCATTAACAAATATTATTTATTTCCTGAGTACTAACTTTGTAGTGGAGAAAAGGTCTTTGGATTTGCTGCTGCTTTAGAACTGAAAGTGCACACAAAAAGCCCCAATGGAGATACTTATTCCTTTTCCTTGCTACTTATCACAAGTTCTAAGGATGACTCATTGAGTGTGTAAGACTTTTAAGTGTGCAAGACTTTTAAGGTTAGAGTCATAGAACTACAGCAAATAGATCAAAAGTCCAGCCCAGTATGAACTCCCATCAGTAGATTAAGCTCTGTACCAAAGGAAAGAATATTTAACAAAAGAAAAAGCTTTCTTCCAGATAGAGGTTCACCTAGGAGGCCACATTGTCATAGATAAACATGGGGTGGGGGTGGGGGAGAGGGGGGGAAGGAGGAGAGGGAGGAATGAGGGAATGAAGGACAACCCTCTCCAAAATCTCCAGAGCTCAAAGAATAAACCTTATACCTCACAACCAGCCACAAAGAAAAAATATGAGATTCACCATTGGGACCTTTAGTATGCACTTTTGATTCTAATTCAATCTCTCTAAGCAAATAGTTTCTTCTTCCTCATCCATTAAATGTACAAGAAATAGAGAGTTTCTGAATATGCTCTGTAGTAGAGATTATGCATTTTATATAATCATGAACCTCTCAAAGCAGGCTTAACAAAACACTCACATAGGTCCTCTGTGCATATTTTAAGGTTTGAGCTCTGATTGGCCAATCAATATATTTAATAGTTCTATATTAATGAAGAGAAAATTTGTTAGAAGAAAGGTCATTGGGAAGTGACAATGGTACTAGAAAAAAAGCATCAACAAGTCATTTCATTTTGTAAAATAAAAATAAATACCTGAAAAGATGCAAAACAATGTGCTATAAAAGACCTAAGAGAAAAAGTAATTATCCCCAGGAGAATTTGAAAAAGCTTCTTAAGGGAGGTAGCATTTTAGCACTTTGAAGACTGAAGAGTAATAATAATAGGTAAAGAGGGCATACAAGGCATAGTGGAAAGCATGAACAAAGGAACAGTTACAGGAAAATATTGGATTTGGCTACAGCATAGAAGAGAGAGGGAAATTATATAAATGAACTTATAAATGAATGAAATATGTTTATTAAATGCTTACTATGTGCCAGGTCCTGTGGTAAACTCTAGGGATACAACTACAAAAGTGGGAAGTCCCTGACTTCAAGGAGTTTACATTATAATAAGAGATGAAGACTGGAATGGTAGGATAGTGCTGGATTGTGGAGGACCAGATAAGAATTTCCCTTGCTAGGGAGCAGAGAGATATTAAAGATATTTAAGTAAAGAACTATTTATAAAGAAGATTGGATTTATGGATTGATGAAGTGGATGAAGGGATGTATGTAGGTGCTGTGGGTTTATGGATAGGTGGATGAATGGATGAATGGATTAGAGAAGAGAAGAAGAAAATTTCTTAGAAGTTTGTTTCAGTGGTCAAGCCAGGTGGTTAATTATAAAGACACCCTCCCTACCTATTAGAGTAGTGGTGATAGGAATAGAAAAGAGAAGATGACAAATGCTGAAGAGGTAGAATTGACAGGACTTGTTCTGACATAGAAATGTCAGATGATGAAGAGGAAATAGTCAAAGATAAATACAGTGTTTAAAAATTGGAATATTAGATAAATGCAGTACCTCTGACTAAAATAACAAAGCCATGAGGAAGGGCAGGATTAAAGTAGAAAGATGTTTCTTTTTTTATATTTTTAGTTTGATGTTCCCTAAGAATATCCAACTAGAGATGTTTCCTCACCAGTTTGGAATATGGGTTTAGAACTCAAAAGAGAAATCAGAACTAGAAACAGAAATTTGGCACTTAGATTGCCAAGGAGAAGTATAGACCAAAAAGAAAAAGTGGTCAAGAAGTTTAAAGAGCATTCACTTTTAGTTGTTGGAAAGAGGAAGGGAAGCCATCAAAGCAGCTGAAGAGAAGAAGAGCAAACAGAGACCTTTGGACCAAAAATGAAGACTATATAATTTTCTGAAGTCATAAACTAGGTACACATTCAATAAGAGGGGGGAAGGAGAGAGAGAGGGAGAGGGAGAGAGACAGAAACAGAGAGACAGAGATAGACAAAAACAGACAGAGAGAGTAAAGGAGACAGAAAGAGACAGAAACGCAGAAAAAGAGACAGAGGCAGCCAGAGAGACAGAGACAGAGAGAGATTGTGAGACAGGAACAAAGACAGAGAGACAGACATAGAGAAATGAAGAGAGGCAGAGATAGAGACAGAGACAGAGACAGAGGCAGAGACAGAGGTAAAGACAGAGAAAAACAGTGACAAAGATAGACCAAAAGACAAAGAGAGATGGACAGAGAGACAGAGATAGAAGCAGACAAACAGACAGTGACAGACATAGACAAACAGAGAGACAGAGAAATTCCAGATACGTGGTAACCACTCTAAAAGTATTTGGAAGCATTCCCCTTCTAGTGACACTAGTTAATTATAAGAGGATAGGAAAAATACCAAGTGTATGATGAAATACGATTATGCTGTCAGAAATGATGAGCAGGTTGGCTTTAGAAAAATATGGAAAGACTTGCTTGAAATAACAAAGAGTGAAATGAGCAGAACCAAGAGAACATTGAAAAAGTAGCAGCAATATTGTTTAAAGAATAACTGAATGTTATTGGTGCTCAACTAAAAGGACCTATGAAGGGAGATGTTATTCACATCCAGAGAAAGAACTGATAAATAGAAGTATGCATAGTATGGTTTTTACATATACATATATACATATGCATGTATGTGGCAAATGGTGGCTTTCTCTAGTGAGGATTGGGGAGGGAGGAAGACTGTTGGGAAATTAAAATGTAACTAAATAAATAAAGTAACATTTTTTTAAAAGAAAAATACTAAGTAGCAATTTGAGGATTTGATTTTTAGTGTCTGCTTCCTATTCCTCACATTACTACATTTGACCTTCTTTCTGTACTAAACCAACATCCAGCATCTTGTGTTCTCTGTTCCTGACTAGATGGGCTGCTAATCAGTATTAAATGAATCTATGATGTTATCCTTCTGAAGACTTCTTTTCCTGAACATGTGCCCATTCTGATGGGCTTGGCTTCTGACATCAGGATAGACAAGGAACTCAGCCAACAGCAGCTAGTTGTCCATTCCCTCAAATGTTTTGAGTACTTTTGAGACATCCTCTAAAAATCATTATGCTGCCATATACTAACCCAAGGAGAGAAGCTTTGACTTATACCAAAACATAACCAAACAGCCTGTTTTTAAAAGGGACCAGCAAACTTTCCAAGCAGAAGTAGCACCACCGTGGCAGACTTTCCAGTTCCTTGGCTAAAATACCTACATGTGATCCTAGATAAGGGGTGGGAAACACCTGGCTTGTGGGCCACAAAATCATTTGGGCTGGCCCTGCCAAGCCCGCTACAGGTGATGAGGAGCTGAAAGCGAGGTACAATAATCTCCCAGCCTTGAGTTTTTAAGTTGATAATTTGGTATGGCTTGCTAATGATGTTGTAAAAATCCAAATGGCCTTTGGCAGAGTGGCTCCCCACTCTGACCTAGATGATCTGCTCTTGAGAAGAGCTTAGAGACAGTAGTGATGGCAGTACAATTTACAGGAAAGAGCAATCTCCTCATGAAATCATTAAAAAGTGAGCCATCAACAGCAACCCATTAAGGAAGAACATCCGGTCCAAGGGCGATTTAAATGGAAAAGCACATAGAATAACTGAATTTAGGATCTGTTCTTGGTAAACCTGTACTCACTGGAGCAGTAATTAACTATTTGATGTAATTAAGTATTGATTATTGTTAATTAACTTATTAATTGGTACTGTTACTATTTAAAATAACAATTTTAAAACTATTTTAAAACAGGCTTTAGTGTCTCTAAGTTACTGGTGTTAGAAAACTATATCACTCATAGCAATTGAGAGAAGTAAACTCTGATATTTCTTTTATTCTAAGATTTGATGATCCTATGTGTGAAAGTAAGAGTTGGAAGGTATCCTTGATTCAAATGAGGTGACATAGTCATGGTGGTCCTCCAAGATCCTGAGTACCCTCCTTTTTTTTTTAGGCTTCAAGCCTTTCTGTGGCTTCCATCAGTACAAAAGGGATGCTCAAAGGGTGTTTTCTGTGTTATGTGTGGTTTCCTGAGCAGTCAGCACAGAAGCTTCCTTTGGCCTCTCGTGCATTGAGGCAAATAGCTTTAGAAAATGAACAGAGCAAATACCTAGAGAAATTAGTTAGCAATGAGATAAATAACCAGAGATTCATGTTTCTTCTATTTGACTAAGGCTTCCTACTAAAAACATCTTCCTTCCCTGAAGATCTAGGCTTCTAACCTAGAAGACCAAGAGAGACATGGTGTTCAGCCACCAGCTCCTGGTTAGCCATCCCCTCAAATATTTTGAATATTTTAGGAGTATTTTCTGCTTGAACTTATATCATCTACAGATCATCCTATTACCATACACCATAGCAAGAGGAAAAACAATGAATTGTGCCAAAATATGTACAAAAAGCTTATTTTTAAAGAACCAGCAAGTTTTCCAAGAAAAAGTACCTGGTTAGCACCACTGTGTGCTTGTGTTCTTTGTCATCACAAAAGGCTACTAAGTACCTTTATTATCAAGTATTGTTATTTCTTTATTTTATTATTATTAAGTAACTGAAGAAGTCTAAGTTATAATTGTGACTTTTTTGCAGCTAAATTTGAGCCTCCATGTTATCTCTTACATAAAGGACCATGTCCAAGTCTGAGATAACACCTCATTGATAGATTTTGAAGAATTGACAAGTGTATATGGAAGTGAAAAGACTACCTTCCCCCTTTAAGGTTATAAGAGAGCATTTCATTAGAATATTCTTGTGGTTGACCCTGGTGAAGTTAATTTGCTTAGGAAATGGCCCCTGGATATTGATGATGAAGCATATTTAAAAAGCAGAAAAACCACACAAAATGGAATGAATATTAGTGTCAACACAATTTTTGTTATAAATTAGAGGTAGAGCACAAAAAGAAAATACAAGAGATCTAGGACCCAGGTATGACATTCTATGTAAGCAGGTCCATTGATAGAGGTAACTATTTGGTAGGATGGTGCATAGAGAAATGGATAGATCTGAAGTCAGGAAAACCTGAATTAAAATCTAGCTTCAGATATTTAATAACTATGTGACACTGGGCAAGTTATTCACTTCTGTTTGTCTCAGTTTCCTCAACTGTAAAATGGGGATCATAATAGCACTTGCCTCACAAGGTAATGGTGAAGCAAAGATAATAATTTGTGCGCATGTGTGTATGTTTTCTAATGCTAGATTTTATTTTATTTTATTAATAATGGCCCTTTATTTTCAAAATACATGCAAAATTAATTTTCCGCATTCACCCTTGCAAAACCTTGTGTTCCAAATTCCCCCTACAACTTCTAGACAGTAAGTAATCCATATTAAGTTAAACATGCGCAATAAAGATTGTACTTTGTAAAGTGCTAAGCATAGTGCCTGACACATAATAGGTATTATATAAATTTTTATTCCTTTCTACCTTGCTTTTTTGAGTGCTTGAAACAAGATTAAACTCTGTAATGCTCTAGCATTTATTATCTACTCCACTCGTCTAGCATTTAAGTTATATGCTTCTTAGAACTATTAGTTACTTGCTTTTTTCATGTGTGCTGATTTTATTTGGTATCTCCTCAACTCCTTGAGAGCAAGAAATATAAGTTTCACTGTTTTGTACACACCACAGTACTTTGTACATAATGAGCACTCAAGAGGTTTTACTCATTGACTTGAGTCCACAAGGGGTAAAAACACAAGAGTTGCTATTTACCTTCTAATAGAGGACTAGAACATTGGGTAAACATTAGATTGGCTTCTTAATATGTCTCTAAAAATATTGCTTTTAAATTATTCTTTGGCTGTCCATAAGAATTGAAGGAGAAAAAAAGAAGACAACTCATTCTCTTTCAATGTCTTCCTTCAAAATTCAGGCTAGGAACCCAGAAGGTTGGTAGCCATAAGCTCCAGGAATATCATCCCTGTATAATATTTGTAAAACACTGGATTCTAAAGTGCCCTATTGCAAGAAAAAATCACTATCCTAAAATCACCTTACTATATTATGTTTCCCTTGGTGAAGGATTTCTTCTAATTCTCCCTGACATCCTCTTTTAATGTTTTACTATTGCATAATGGTGACCCTCTCTTCTCAAGAACTATGCTACTAGAATATTTATGCCCACCTGCATTTTTGATTTCCTTCGCAAGCTAATTGTACAATATTTCAGAGTCTGAATCTTTTTGTACAGCAAAATAACGTTTTGGTCATGTATACTTATTGTGTATCTAATTTATATTTTAATGTATTTAACATCTACTGGTCATCTTGCCATCTAGGGGAGGGGGTGGGGGGTAAGAGGTGAAAAATTGGAACAAGAGGTTTGGCAATTGTTAATGCTGTAAAGTTACCCATGCATATAACCTGTAAATAAAAGGCTATTAAATAAAAAATAAAATAAAAAAAAAAAAGAACTATGCAACTAGAGCACAATCTTCATAAGATCTACTCCAGGGGAAAGACTTTCATTATGGGCCTGGTGATAAAGAGCAGACTCCTTGATCAGACAAACTCTCTGGATTGTTAAGAGAAGAAAATGTTGTTGTTATTCAATCATTTCAGTCATGTCCAACTCTTTGTAACCTCATTGGGGTTTTCTTGGCAAAGATACTAGAGTGATTTGCCATTTCCTTCACCAGTTCATTTACAGATGAGACCACTGAAATATATATATATGGTTAAATGACTTGCCCAGAGTCACACAGTTAATTAGGAAGTGAATGTCTAAGGCCAAATTTGAACTCATAAAGATTTCCTGATTCCAGAATTTCTCTGAATTCAGCTATGCTGCTCCTCAGGCAAATACTTTGTTGTTGGAGACCAGCCTGATTAAATGCAGATAAACCCATCACTAAGTTGGCCACAGGGGTTGTAAATTTTCCAGCTGCCCCAACTCTGAGAGACAATCTATTAAATTATAAAGGAGTTACAATCTATATCACAAGTAGGAACAACCCCACACCAATAAAATTAAAGATCATGGATGATAAAAGGTAAGTCTCCTTTTGACCTACATTCCAGGGAATTTTGAACCAAAATTAACACTTTGAAAAGCTATTTTTGTGAAGAGAGAAGTCTTGGGATAAAATCTATTATAGAAAGATAGCTTGTGGGAGTAGCTAGGTGACACAATGGATAGAGTACCAGCCTTGAAGTCAGGAGGACCTTAGTTCAAATCTGGCCTCAGACACTTAACACGTCCTAGCTGTGTGACCCTGGGCAAGTCACTTAACCCCAATTGCCTTAGCAAAAAAAAAAAAAAAAAAAAAAAAAAGGAGGATAGCTTATGCACATTTTTTTTTTCCCCTTAGAGAACTAGTTGTTAAACATTTATGATAACACTCCTGTTTAGCACCTTTCTTTTTAAGGAAGCACCTTTAGGGTTTAATTGAAAGGGTTTATAAGGACAAAATGGAAAAGTTTAAGTTATAGAAGTCTGAAAAACTACTGCTGACTTTTCATGCTAATAACATGATATTTTTATAATACATTAAGGTTTACAAAGAGTTTTCATGGGGCAGCTAGGTGGTAAAGTAGATAGTTTAATATATATGATTAACATTTTCTTCATTACTTTCTTGAGTTTAGACAATCAACAAAACTATAAACTTTGGACAGAAAATGCCATCTGCATCCAGAAAAAGAACTAAGGAAATTGAATGTAAATCAACACATGCTATATTCACTTCCTTTTTCTGGGTTTTATTTTTTAAATCTTTCCCATGGTTTTTCCCTTTTGCTCTGAGTTTTCTCTCCCAACATGAATCATAAAGCAATGTGTATTAAAAAATAAACTTACAATAAAAAAAACTATATAGTAATGATTTGTGTCATTTTTTCACTTCTGAGTTTAAATAAAGGTGGATACTGAAAATTTCACAATAGACCCCTATAATCTGGCTTCTGCATGTCTCTGGTCCTAGAACAATTTCAGAGCCAATCTTTAAAGATGAGATTTGAAGAAAGTCACTAAACTGATTTTCAGTAAAGTTTTATTAAAATATTAATGATGATAATATTCAAATGTTAAAAATAATTATATAATACTAATATACTAATAGCTATCATCTATAAAATGGTTTACAAAGCACTTTCAGATTCATCATCTCACTTAATCCTTACAAAGACCTCATGAGGCAAATAGTACACAACATTCTAAGATCCATTTTCTATTTGAGGAAATCAAGTCCTAAGAAAATAAATGGGCTTGTTGAGAATACACTCTGAGAAAGTGGTCAAGCTGGAATGGAACCCAATTATCTTGATTCAAGGACTCTTCTATTATACATTGACCGCCCCTCAATGCAGCATAAAATCCATCTTTATTACTGCTCTTGGGTTGATTTCAGGCTTGAGTCATGTAAATTGTCACCTTTGTGATTTGCCAAATGTCAATGATTATCTTCCTTCTTCTTTGTGTATATAAATTGAGGTTGGTTTGGGAAAAGAGTTTTAGTGTGTCTAAATAGAATATAAAAGAGAATGATATTGAGAGAGGTTAAAGATTCTGTGGGGAGATTGAGTATATGCCCATCTAAAAAATACTAGATGATTTCAATTTCCTAGTGATCAAGAAGAGTGAAACCAAAGAAACAAAAAGATTTTTTGATTAATCTCCCTTGTGGGTCCAAGAGAAAGAATAACTTGGCTCATCATTTCAGACACAATAGAAAGTGACTCATGGCTCACAGTCTGGTTTATGCAGATAATTTTTCTCTATAATAGTGAAGAAGGCAACTGTTAGCTGGCCTAAAGAAAGAAAGAAAGAAAGAAAGAATGTACTACAAGGCAGACTCTCAATTGTAAATTCCCTGCAATTGAGCAGCACACTTGTTTCTAAATCTTCCAGCCTACAGATAGGGTTGAAAATGTCTTTAATGCTCCAGAGACTTCTATACCTGGTGGTTGTCGGCTCCTGCCAGACCTGCCTTTTCTTGGAAGTATTCTGTCTTACAGAAGCTTCCTCTTCTGCAGACCTCACTAAACATGCAAGTCCACTGAGTTGTTGACAAGCCTTTGATGGCTAGACATTCAGGTGGGAGGGGGTGAGGAGGAAGAGTCAGGAACCCTCTGCCCTTTGACTCAAGCTGAATTAACACTATTTGGATGATACAATTAATCACAGAAAAAGGCAGCAGACGTTGGAGCCCAGGTCTTCCAGACAAACCTGCTGCTTCTCTTTACTGTATGACTGCCTATTTTGAGATTCATTGGGCTTTTTATCTGGAACTCCCAGTTGTGTGACCCTTCTGCTCACTTGTGTGATGAGCATACCCAAAGCCAATTATTCCCCTGGAAGGTCAGGTCTGTAACAGAGGTACACGTGGATATTTGAAAATCATTTATCATTAGGCATTAAGGAAAAAGAAAGAGAGAAAATAAAAAAGACAGGCAGACAGACAGAGACAGATTAAAACAGGCAGACAGAGTCAGAGACAGAGAGAGACAGAGAGAAGCATCCAATCTCCTCCTTCATTCTCTCTTCAAAATCTGCTTTGTTTTAGAATAACTGAAAGTACTGTAGTTAATAGAAAAGGTTCAAAAACACTGAATTTTTTATTTGATCTTGGTCATAATACTAAGTTAAAATACAGCACAGTTTTGGATGTGGTTAGTGTTCTTTCAGTTACAATAAAGATGAATAATATTTTATATCATATAGTGAGATCTCAGAAAAAAGTTTCCCCACCCCAGTCTAAGATAGATAGAAGATAGAAATGCTTGGTCTGTGGGTATCTGCCCTCAGTGATCCAACTGTTCAAGCCATAGACTCACAGATTCATAGATTTAGAAGATGAGGGGGGGCTCATATAGGTCACTTCAAATAGTCCCTTCATTTTACACATGAGAATATTGAGACCTTGAGTGGTGAGCTAACTTGCATAAGATTATATAGAATGGAAGTGGAACAGCTGGCTTTCCTATACCCCAGATCTGCTTTCAGATTCATTCATCTTTTCATAGCATTGGTACAAATACTCAAGTCAACAAATATTTATTAAGCACTGAGTCTGTGCAAGAACAATTAAGCTGAGAACAGGGATGACATTCTAAGCTAGCTGAAAAATAGGATTGTAAATTCCTAGAACTAGAGCTGAAAGGGATTTTTAAAAATCATCCCATCCAATTCCTTCCTTTTATAGACGAGAAAATGGAGAACTAAAGTCACACAGTTAGCAAGAGGAAGAACCAAGATTTGAGCACAGATATCCTAATTCAGCCTCAGATACTTATCTGTGTGATCACTTACTCTTGTTTGCCTCAGTTTCTTCATCTGTAAAATGAACTGGAGAAAGAAATGGCAAACCACTCCAGTATCTTTATCAAAAAAACTCCATAAGTATTATGAAACTGGATAACATCTCTGACTCCAGATACAATATGCCATACATTATGATAGACTGTGTAAGAGGAAGTTTTTCATTTGTTATTCATGAACTCCCAATGACTTTATAGAGAAAATCTTTTATGGGATCTCCAATAGATAATGCTGAGTTTTTATTCTTGTTGAGTCATTTCAGTCATGTCCAACTCATGACTCTCTTTGGGGTATTCTTGGCAAAGATACTGGAGTGGTTTGCCATTTTCTTCTCCAGATTGTTTTACAGATGAGGAATTTACAGGCTAGGAAACTGAGGCAAAGTTAAATGCCTTACCCATAGTCACACAATTAGTAAATATCTGAAGCCAGATCTCCATCCGTTGTGCCATCTAGCTCCACTAATGCTCAATACCTTTTTTAAATATACTACTCAGTAAGATTGTGCAATCCTCACTATTTAAAAAAAAAAAGGTGCCCTCATCACCAACCAATTTTTGAATGCCTGCTATGTACAAGCATTGCATTAAGAACTAGGAATTCAAAAAGCTGTAAGTTAATGAAAAGCAAGCTCATAAAGACATGACTATTTATGTGTCATAATAGATCATGTTGGACTTGGGATCAGGAAGCTTAAATCAAAGCTAAAATGTGTCAGTGGTAAGACTTCAATCCAGGTCTTTGAAGCCTAAAGGGCCTTCTGTAATGCTAGGATGCCTTTCATTTGGATAAAGTAAATATCTAATATTTGTTGAATTTGACTCATCAAAACCTAAGCCCTTAAGTAATGGGAAGACAGAGTATATACACAGAATAAAATTGACTGTAAAATAATGAAAATGGCTTCCATAAACTGCATATACCTTTTAAAAAAATGTTAAAGCAATCTTCATATACAATAATATATATCAATACTATATACAGCATACATTGTCAGATTTTTTTTCCCAATATCTTTTCACTTTGCTTATTTTTTTCCTCTTTTTTTCTTTATTTTAAGGAATGTCTCTCAGGGAGGAGTAGAGAAAAGGGACTAGTGGAAAATATGCATAAAATTAAAAGGTATATCAAAAATTATACCAGGTAGTTATGTACTTCATACCAAATGAGGCAAATAATCCTTACAGGTGATAACTAAAACAGTGAGACAGTTCATCACAAAAGAAATAGTATGAATCAGAAAAAGGAACTTGTACAAGCAAAATTGTATAGATGAGAAATGCATGCATCATTTTTAGTAATGATGATGATGATGATGATGATGATGATGATGATGACAAGTAACTAGTTTGGTGGTAAAAGAAAGTTCATGTCAAAAAGGTAGGAAAACAAAACTAGAAAGACGGATTGCATTCAGATAGTGAAGGGTTATTAAAATGATATCTATGGAGTTTGGTCTTTTTCCCATAGTCAACAGGGACTTATTAAAAAATATCTTGACCAAAAGATCAAAGTGACATGTTGGAAAGATTGATTCAGCAGTCTTCCACAAAAATTCTCTTCTAATGACATAACAGGACATGAAGGGAACCCTGAATTCTCAGAGTCCATAACAACAGTGTAATACAGAGCCTGGTAGGTTCTATCTAATAGAAAGGTCTCAAAGAGGGGTGTAATGATAGGCTGTACATCTGTGATTCGAGGTCTAATGAGAGACATCTCTAGAGAGAAAGAACAGAGGTAGAGCAGAAAAAGGGGGGGTGAATTACATAATAGCTTTATTATATATTTAAAAGGTTTTTTTTAAGTCCATCAAAGTTCAAAGAGAGTCATCACCATGTTGGCTTCCTAGTAATGAAATTTTTGGCCATAACAGCGTGGCACAATGGAAGAAGTGCTGGCTGGATCCAGAGTCAGAGAAACTAGATTCAAAGCCTAGCTCTGGCATTTCCTTTAATCAATCAATTAACAAGTAATTATGCCTACAATGTACCAAATGCTAGATATTGGAAATACATGTACAATGAATGAATACCTACTTGTAATAATTAGCTTATACTCTGATAAGTATATATATGCATAAATACATATGTATATATAAATATACATGTACATGTATATATAACTATATATAGTGTTTATATATGTGTACATGTATATATATAATAATATATAGTGCTTATATATGTACATATATATAACAATATACAGTGTTTACGTGTATACATATGTATATATATATATATTTTTTCCTTTGGCAAGGCAACTGGAGTTAAATGACTTTCCCAGAGTCACACATCTAGTAAGTGTTAAGTGTTTGAAGCCAAATTTGAACTCAGAGACTAGTACTCTATCCCCCATACCATCTAGCTGCCCCTGTTTTTTATTTATGTACATACACGTATACACACACATACACACAGAATAATTTCAAGTGACCTAACCAGATTCTCTGGTTCATTTTTAAAATAAGGGGTTGGAATAGTTGAATGAATAAATGAATGAAGGAATGAATATTAAGCACTTACTAACTTATTATGTGTCAGTCACCGGTTATACAAATGCAGACGTGAAATAGTCCCTGACCACAAGGAGCTTGACATGTTAATAGAGGAAGACAACACATACATGGGAGAGGCAGCCAGATCAAGGAGTGTTTCTGGGAGGACAAGGATGTTGGTTTGATCCATGTGGCAGCTATAGCAAGATTGTCGCAGTGGATTAGACATAGATTAGATATGAAATATTACTTGTTGGGTTTTTGTTTGTTTTTTTAAAAGACTAATCCTTTCCATACCAGCTAGGCTAGAAGTGCTGGAAATACTTTCAGACTTGTTGACAGTATTGATTGACATCTGTTGTTCCCCCCTTCTTCAGCTTTATAGCCTCCCCACTGCAAAGGGCTCACCATATTGCTGTCAAAATTAGTCCAGTCCCCTGATCAGCATAGCATACTAGAACTCATAAGATCACCATCTTCAGCTTCCCAGTAGCTGAAATTAAAGGCATGTCCTACCATGCCCTATGTGAACCAAGGTCTGATGGTTTGGTCTGGAGCCTGATCTAGATTGGCTAAGTAAAATGAACTAGCAGAATTCATACTTAATCAAAATGAAAGCAGCATTAAGGTTACTTACTTCCCCTCTAAATAGGGGATCCTTTTATCATTCTAGCTCTAAATCTATGTTTTCACAAAGCTATTCATTCTCCATTTGGGCATTTCGGGGAAAAAAAGATTGCTTGGCTTGATAATTTAAATATATACTAAAAATGTCTACTAAATCAACTCCACTCAACAAACTATAATTACAAGACATTCATAGAAGACTGGCCATTTGAATCAGTGGAAGTAGTATTCACACCATCAAAACACAAATTCTTGAAGCATTATATTAGCTTGACAATGTGTTTCAAGAAGCTCAGAAAGAAAACTTAAAAGTTATTATTATGTTCCAGGCAAAGGAAGATTCAAAGGGACTTGAGTGGACTTGGGGAGTAAGAGGAAAAGAGCAATCAGAGGTGACTAAAACCAGTGGAATGACTATGGCAGCTATAAATTAGGTAGAAGTTCATAGCCAGTTTATTGACCTCACCAGGTTGGATGGCTGCATCTAGGAATGATTCATCTAGCCTTATCTCAATTAACTCAGCTCTTCTTAAATTGCAGGATTATATTACAGTTTGAGCCCAGCCCCAAGAACTTGTCATTGAGCAGACAGGGCTCCTGAACTGTGCTCCTGGGCCAGTCCTACTTCTGTATCATTTACTGATAAGAGAATCTGAAGCAGCTGGTTAGCACCTTAAATGCCGGTTTGTTAGGAAATCTATCACAGTTGCCTAGTCAGAGTTCGTTAAGGATAACTGGTAGATACTACTGATTCTGACTCAGGTTTGCATAATGTCTCTCCTACCTGGAAATGTATTGAAACATTCAATAACACAAGAGTTTTGAGCTATTGTCAAAATAGAAGCACCAACCTGTTTCATATTATATATTAACCTATAAAGTTGAGAATAGAAGTTGAATAAAAGTGAGTATTGGGGGTTTACCAATTCATTCATCTTAACTAGCAAAGGTATTGGGAAGGGGAGAAGCACTGGCTATGGAATCAGAGGCCTGAGTTCAAATCCAGATGCTGCTACTTATTACTTCTGTGCCCTTTAGCAAGTTAATTTTTCTCTCTCAGCCTGAGTTTTCTCTTTCTTTGAGGGGAAGGGGGGAAAGTGAGAAACCAGGATCAACATACAAAAATGAGGCATATCATTAGAGATGGTCAATATAAGAATTTGTTTTTCTGGATTATCCATATTTGTTATCAAAAACTTTTATATTGCTTTTGGTTTTGTCTTGTTTTCCCTTTTCAATAAGATAGACAGAATCTTGTCCATTGGGAGGAAAAATGAGAGTTGGACTTGATCATCTTCTAACCTTGACTCAATGTTCTCAGATTTCTCCCTCAAAGGGGATCAGTATGGTTTAAAATTCATTACTCTTTAAATTATCATTCCAAGCAGTGTCCTTTTTCCCAAATGCTCAGATAGAGAATGGAGAATGAATAGCTTTGTGGAAATATATCAAAACAAAAAACACCCTAAGATAAGCTTAATAACTAAAAAAATTACATAAGGCAAAAAATGGGGGGTGGGAGATTATGCCCACTGTCACTGCCCTATCCCCTTTTCCAAAACATGGACATCCTTCTCTTTCCCTGCAAGAATAAATACTCCCTTTCCCAACTAGTGGGTAAGAATACTCTACTTATTCATTTGCTTATTCATTCATTCAGTGTGTACTTTTTTAAATCATAGATTGGGTTCCAGGAACTGTGCTTGGTACTGGAGAAAAAATGACAAAAACAAAGCAGCCTTCCCCTCAGAGAGTTGTTTACTAAAGGGAAAACATCAGATCCAAAGATACAAAACTACAAAATAAATATAAAGGGCTAACATCTGGGGAATCTTAGAAAGGCCTCTTGAAGGAGGCAACCAACTCTCAATCCCAGCCTTAAAAGAAAAAACTTGCTCAGTTTCTTCGGCATTACATTAAAAGCAGAGGATAGTAGAGAGTGCTTTGACATAGAGGTCAGAGATGGGATGTTAGAACAAGAAGGCTAATTTGACTGAAATTAAAAGTATATAAGTGCCAGTAATGTGAAATTAGTCTGGGAGGATAATTAAGAGCCAGATTATGAAGGGCTATAAATACAAATTTTTTGAATATTTTTATCCTAGAGGAGATAGGAAGTTTAGTTCATCAAAACACCTTCCTCTGACATCATCACTTCTCCTTTGTGAAGATTCATTTTGTTCCTACATTGCCTATGCAAAACCTAATGTCATCTATGAGCTAGATAGTACAGGGGATAGAGGACAGAGAGTCAAAAAGACCTATATGGCTATAGACACTACCTGTGTGACTCTGGGTAAGTCATATATATCTGTTTGCCTCAGCTTCCTCGATTGTAAAATGGGAATCACAAAAGCAATCACTTCCCAGAGCTGCTGCAAAAATCAAATAAGATAATATTTATAAAGTGCCTGGTTCATAGTGGGTGCCTAATAAATGTTTGTTCCTTCTCTTTTTTGCTTATGTGTATTTATGTGGGTATATTTAATATATAAAGAAAGAGAAAGAGGAGAGGAGGAAAAAGGGGAAGGAAGGAGAAAGGAGGGAAGGAGAAGAAAAAAGAGGGAGATAGAGAGCTCTATATTGAGTATACTAATAGATCTTGTCTTTATATAGTTACATCTGGGTTTCATGATTTAAGAGAAGTATAACAAGTTTGGATAGTTTTCAAAAGAGAGCCTCAAAGATAATGAAAGTAATATCAAATAAGAACTAGTGAGGAAAGAAAAAAGAACATTTTTTTTTTTTTAACAAGAGCAGGCTGAGTAGACTTTCAGTTTACAATAAATGAGCAGTGGTGTCAGACACATAGGAGGTGCTCAATAAATACTTGGTTATAAAACAAGGTAAATCATTGATATGAAAGTTCATTGGGCAGATGTAAGAATATGTTGTTACTTATTATCACCAAAGTGATCATTTCCACTGGTAACCACTTAGGAACAGCATGAGATAGTGGTTAGAGAGCTAACCTCAGAATTAGCAAGTTCTAGGTTTAAGTCCTCTTTCTGACCTTCAAAAAACCACTTACTATCTCAGGGCCCCAGATAATTTTCTAAAACAATAAGCTGCAAAGCAGGTGCTAAATGGGGAATTTCCTTATGAAAATTTCCCTTAATTCATGAAATTACAGTTCTGGTATAAAAATCTTTTTTTAAAAACCATAGAATAACAGATAGCAAATTCTACTGCAAAATGAGGCATTCAAGATAAAGATAAGGAATTATCTGATGGAAAATATACACAATGACTATAACAATGTAAAGTTGAAAAAAACAATCACAAATATTGCAGAATTACAAAGAACAAAAATGGTTTTCTTTTTAATTTCTGTATTATCGGGATGAGTTCTCTGAGTAGGGAGAGACAGAAATACACTGGGAAACTTAAAATGTATAAAAACAAAGGTTATCAACAAGAATTTATTTTTTAAAAAGAAGAAATGAAGAAAGTATAGCTTTAAGTATGAAGGATGACTTGGAATAGGTTTCTCGGGGAAGTTATGAAATCATTCTTCTTGGGTCATTCAAAATGGGTTAGTTTTTCAGCTCCAAATCATGATACTTCGACTACCCCACTAGAAATGTTGGCCCCATCCCGTAAAACTTGTGCTCTGAGATGTATATATAGTCCAGAACCAGCTACCTCCTCATCCACTAAATCATGCCATCATGAATGTAAGCTCATCCCATCTTTCTTGTTATCCTTTTAAGGCTTGTCTTTCCCCATTAGAATGTAAGCTTCTTGAAGGTAGAAATGATCTTGCTTTCTTTTATTTGTATGTCCAGTAATTAACATAAGGCATGGCACATAGTAAGAACTTAATGTTCTCCCTCCCTCTCTTTCTCCTCTCTCTCTGTCTTTGTCTCTCTGTCTCTCTCTCTCTCTCCCTCCTTCATGCCTTCCCTCCCTCACCCTCTCCCTCTGTCTCTCTTTGTCTGTCTCTGTCTCTCTATAAATCCCTTACTTTCTTTCTCTCTTTCTTCCTCTCTCTCTCTCTGTCACTCTGTGTCTCTATCTCTGTCTCTTCCTCTCTCCCTCTCTCCCTTTCTCTTTCTCTCTCTCTCCCTCCCTCCCTCATCTCTCACTCTCTGTCTCTCTGTCTCTGTCTCTGTCTCTCTGTCTCTCTCTCTCTCTCTGTGTCTCTCTCTCTGTCTCTCTGTCTCTCTTTCTCTCTCTCTCTCCTTCTCCATCCCTCTCTCTCCCCCTCTCTCCCTCTTTCTTTCTCTCTCCCTTCCCTCCTCTGTCTCTCTCTGTTTGTCTACCTCTCTCTGTGTGTCTCTGTGTCTGTTTGTTTGTCTCTGCCTCTGTCTGTCTCTCTGTCTTTGTCTCTCTATCTCTGTCTCTGTGTGTCTCTCTCTGTCTTCCTCTCTCTCTTTCTCTCTCTCCCTCTCTCTTTTTCTCCCTCTCCCCCTCATCTCTCTCTGTCTCTCTCTCTCTGTCTCTTTCTCTGTCTGTCTGTGTGTGTGTGTCTCTGTCTCTGTCTGGTGTCTTTCTCTCTCTCTCTCTCTCTCTCTCTCACACACACACACACACACACACACACACACATAATCTTGTTTCAGGAAAAAAAAAAAGTAGACAGCACAGCCTCTTAAAGTCCTTTGCTGGCCCCAGGATTCTATGAGCTTATGAACAACAATTAATCAGCCAAGAAGCACAGTGTCTTCATGGAACAGTACAAAGAGAGCTATATATGGAGTCAAAGGCCCTAGGTTTAATTTCATTTCAGATTCTATCTCTTACCACCTATGTGATTGCAATGAAATCTTTCAATTTCTCTGGGCCTCAGTATTCACATCTGCAAAATGAGAGGATTGGACTGGATGGCCTCTGAGATCCCTTCTAGTTTTAAATCTATATTGCTAGTACATCAGCCTTTTAAGAACGGTGTGTGTGTGTGTGTGTGTGTGTGTGTGTGTGTGTATGAATACAAATCCCTGCAGATTGTTTTCTTGCAAAATAAATTTAAATAATGGCCAGATGCATGAAATTTGAATTCCAGAAAACTGATCCAACTTTACCTAAGGTCATGAACTCCGGCCAACAAATAGCAGTCCCTTAGCACAAAGCAAGCTGGTTTTGCTTATTTTGGTATCTGAGCACCCAGTGAACTGATGAAATACATTTGGGAGACTGGGAAATCTGGGCTCCTTCCCTCCAGTGCTGTGCTAATTAGTCCCCACCGCATCTTCCAACCTATGCTCCAGTTCTCAGGAAAGCCTTTAGCTAGGTGACAGACAGGGTGTGGAGATTGATGAAGGAACAGCAATCTTGGTATTAGAGATTGGGGTCAGTAGTGTGATGTTTCCATTGGACGCACAATTTCCTAAAGGCCTCCTTTCCACTGGACCCATGTCCTGGTGCTAAAGGCAACGAAGGTACTTGACAAAGTAATTAATCCACATTTTGCCTGGAAACAGGATCATTTCTTTCTGTTCTCCTGAGACTCTTCCCTGGAAAAAGGCCCAAACTGCTTGTCAGACCAAACAATGCCCATCACCTCTTATTACATGGGATGAAACCTAAGACTTTCTGCTCCATTAACAGAAGGTTTCATTTTCACTTGGGGAAGATATTACAGCATCACAACGTGCTTGTCCTGTTCCTTCTTGTGTTTTTAATATACCAGCCTTTACAATTTCCCCCCCAGGTCATTCAAAAGCTGTATTTTTAGGTTTTTATTGTTGGAAATAATGTGCCATTGTGTGAGTCTGGATAGATATGTATTTTTTTTTTAAATAAAACTACAGCTTGATATAAAGAAGAAGTTTGCTCTCTAGTGGCTGACTTATAAAAGGCTCTGAGAACAACACAATAGACTCTTTTAGGGAGGAAATTTACCAGAAGTATTTGTATAACAAGGCTTGGTCAATGTTTTGGAAGATTATACATTTTAATTTTTTTTCAAGGTGAAAACTAAAAGTGATGTTGAGGTTTATATTAGGAATTGTTAAGAGGTATTCCCATTTAAAAATGTAGCCTCGTTAACTTAATTTTTATTTAATTTCTAGAATAAGAATTTGAACTCTAGTGTTTTATTAGCCTATTGTAGCTTTAGAAAGCTCTGTGGATAATTTTAATTCCATGCAATTAATATCCATTAAAGAAATATAACAATGAAATATCATTAAAGGTCTTTAAAATGTCTTTGCTCTTTTTCAGAAAAAGACCATCTAATGTTAATACAAAAGAATATTCTTGTTCTATGAATAAATGAAGAATATGAAGAATTCTGAGAAACAAGGAATATTTTTATGAATTAAGACTGAATTTAGAACTATGAAAACAGCATGCGCATTGACTATAATCATGCAAATTTTAAAATTGAATATTATATAATTAGAATGAATGATTATGATTAAAATTAATATCCAACCTCAGCCCTGAGAAGACCTAAGGAAATGAATTTTTCCTCTTTTGATTGGAGAGGTGGGGGATTATAGATGTGATATGTTGCAGATTGTTACATTGTTTGACTTCTTCCTTTGTTATAAGGAAAAGTAGGAGTGGATAAAACAAGAGACAAAGGTTATTCAGTGGGAGGAGTATATACAGAAATGAGTAGGATGTTTAAAAAAAAATTGGGAAGGGAAAGAGGAATCAATTTTTTAAATTTGCGGTATATTAATTCAACATTGCATTAACATAATCATTAATATGCTGGTGAGTGGTAATGTTAAATTAATAATAACAACAGCTAGCATTTATATAGCATTTAGTGTGTGCAGGGCACTGTGCTAAGCACCTTAAAATTATTAACTCATTCGATCCCACCAACTCTGAAAGGTAAGTACTTTTATTTTACAAATCTTCATTTTACAGATGAGGAAACTGAGGCAACCCTAGGTTAAATGTCCAGAATCACACAACTAGCAATGTCCTGGGCCAGATTGGAATTCAAATCTTTCTGATTCCTGGCACAGTGTTCTATCATTGTGTTTCCTATAGGCCCCTTATTATTCAGTATCTCAATATACAGATTTATACTATGAAATAAATAAGAAAATGAGGAATTTACTTTGTTAATATTAATCTATAAGTATATTTCTGCTCCTTGGCTCTCCCTATCTTGGTTTATCTCTAAATTGTGTCCTTCTGTCATTGATATTCCTGTTTTTTCCTCCTTCTTGTCCCTATTCTTCCCTTACCTCTTATCTTTTTGTTGGCTCAGATGGTCCAAAACCTAAAATCCAGCAAGTCCGTCTATTAATAAATGATAAGAAATTATAAGGAACTATTTCTTTCAAAAGGGCTTGGAAAAATTTGAAAGAAGACCAGCTGCTGGTCTCTGGAGTTCCAGCCCTTATATTTATAAGTAAAAAAGAAATACTCAGGAACTTTGATTGACTATATCCAGAAGGAGACATATTATGCTGTTGAATCCCTTTTTATATTCTTCAAGAAGTGTCAAATTCCCTTAAGAAAGTTAATTCTTTGATAAGGTATAAATTCATCTGGTCCAGGATACTCCTTTGTCCCCTAAACACATTAAGGATGATTGATTAAATCACTACCAACTAATACACCCTGGAATTGACCTTTAAAACATCCTTGAAGAAAGACTAAACAAATTGTAGTATATGGTTTCAATAAAATAGTGCTGCTGTTCCTTTAAGAAATCAAAAAATAAATAAATAAAAAGAATATAGAAAAGCATAGGAAGATAATATGAACTGAAGTAATTAATAAATTGAAGTAAACAGAATCAGGAAAGAAAGAAAGAAAGAAAGAAAGAAAGAAAGAAAGAAAGAAAGAAAGAAAGAAAAAGAGAGAGAGAGGGAAGGAAGGAGGAGGGGGGAAGGAAGGAAGGAAGGAAGGAGAGAGTGAGGAAAGGAAAGAAGGAGGAAGGAAGGAGGGAAAGAAGAAAGGAAAGGAGGGAGAGAAGGAGGAAGATTGCTTGACTTTAGCAACGTTTTCCCCTTGCTGCTGTGCCTCAAATTTAGAGGCAGCTCCTCAGCAGAGGCAAGGGTAAACTAGAGAAGGAAGGAGAATCTTCTTGACCGCTTATGAATTTGGGTGAGAGTTCTTTGGGATTTTTTTGTTTATTTTTTTTTTTAGGTTATGTAAATCCTGTCCTAGATTCAATGATTTATTAGTCTGAGTGTTTTTTGTGAGAGCAAAGGGCATTTTACCTTTTCCATAGGGACCTGAGCCTAAGACTAGCCAAATTCTGATGTTCCCAGAATAAACCATTGAGGTGGGAGTGGGGGGAAGGAAGAAATAAAATGAGCCAAAAAGAAGCTACTCTTACCACCCCAAGTTGAATCTGTTCTATGTAAATCCAGATCCTCATAACAAAGCCAGGGGTTATACCTAAAAATAGAGATGGGAACTGTGGTTTCATCTGTATAGGGAAATTTTAGATGAAGAAACTCCTACCAACACAAATCAGCACCTCATCTGCATTTGACATGGTAGAGAGGGTACTAAGAAATTAAAATAACTTGCCTGGATCATACAGCTAGTATCTGAGGTATTAAACCTTAGATCAATTCAAACTCCAGGATTTATTTTGTTTCTTTGTTTTGATTTGTTTGTTTGTTTTTGAAAATAGATCTCTCTATATCACCCAGGTTTGGAAGTACAACAACTATCTCAGAACTGATCAGCCCAGGAATTTTAAACTGTTTTATTTCCAACTTGGGTGATTTACCCCTTCTTAGGCAGTCTGGTGATGTCCAGTCCCTTTTTAGACTCCCGATGCCCAATTTAGTTTGGAATTTTGATCAGCTTTAGCTCATGACAATTCAGAACTCCTGGGCTCAAATGATCCACCATGGCCAGCACAAAATATGTTTCTAAAGGCCTCATTCATATTTTTCTACCCTTTGTGCAAATGAAAGGGATACAAATAGGGAAGGGTTAAGAGGCTTAAACTTTTATAATAGGTCAAAGTGGAACAGTGTCATGAAATAGCATGTTTTAATGAAAAGAAGATAGACATGAAAGGTAACCTGAGTTTTATTCTCATCTCTGCTTTTAAGTCATTTCATGAATTTTAGCCTCAAAGAATCATAGATTTAAGAGCTAGAAGGGACCTTAAAAATCATCAATCCACCTCCTTCAATTTATAGATGAGGAAACTGAGGCTGATAGAAATGAAATCATTTTCCTAGGGTTACATGTAATGATGAAATAAAGATTTAAAGCTAGGTCCTCTGATTTTTAAATGTAATGCTCATTTGCAAAGGATGGACTAAATGATCTCTAAGGCTCCTTTCAATTATAAAAACAATGAAAAAAAGCCAGAGAGAGAGAGAGAGAGAGAGAGAGAGAGAGTACTTTATTGAAATAGTAGGACAAGATTTGGTCCTATTTTATCTTGGGGTCACTAAGTTTAAGTGATAGCTGAAGTACAAGAGAAATTCCAGCAATTACCTTGGATCTAAAATTAGAACTAGAATATTGTTTAAATGTGTTTTAAAACTTAGCCAATTTGCCCAACAGTTACAAATGACCTTCACCCCTGATGTACCACCAATTCACAGGAAGATACCAAGGTTCTGCTATTTTCCCCTTCTGCATTTTCATTTTACTGCTTAGTTTTGAAGAATACTAGGAATATTTTATCATAATCCAATTGCTTTCCCTTTTAATATGTGCCTTTTAAAAGCCTGCTGTGTTTTTCTGTGGGATTGTATTAAGTCTGAAAACCAAAATTACTTTCCAACAGAAATAGTTTTCATTATACAGGGCTATGTTTTATAGCCAAATTTTCATTATTGAATCTGGGCTATGTAATGAGGAACACAGACAGTGTTGATAACATGTACCAAATAATCACTATAATTTTCTAATACAGCAATTTTTCCCATTTTATTTTCAAGGTCCTAGGAGGTACAGGTGATTTGATCTTTGCCTCTAAATTCGAATATAATAAGTCCAAAGAATCTTTCAATCAATGTAGGTAAAGAGGGGTTAGAGTTGGGAGTCCGGTTAGTGTAAAGTCTATAAAATTTGTCCATTTCTATCCTAATAAATAGGCCTCTGTACCAGTGATTTAAAAAAAAAAAAATCTACCTTTTTAGCAAGAGAAGGGATAAGGAGACAGTTTCTCAATTAAGCTCAACAAACACTGGTTGAGAACCAATTATACACAGTTTGCTGAACTTGAGGCTAAGGAATTTGGGAGGGGAAGGAGAAGTCACAAGATAAACACACAAATAACCATAATGCAAATTAGGAAATGAGAGTGCTGAGTAATAGTCAAACAAAATAGTCGAAGAGATTCAAGAAGAATCCTTTATAACTTAGGGGATCAGGAAGGCTTTATGGAAAAGGAGTAAGTGACATCTGAGTTGTGTTATAAAGGAAAGGAAAAATGTCATTTGGCAGACAGAAGATGGGCTGTACAAAATGGTACAGGCATGCAGGTGGTTGTGAGGGTAGAAAAAGATGATGAGACAAAAAAAAAAAAAAAAAAGGTCCAATGTAAGGTCCAATGAAGAAAAGTTGTACTATAAAAGAAGGCGGGAAAGAAATCCAACTAGTGGAGTTCATTAAATACCAAGAGAAAGTGCCAATCAATCAATGTGCATTTATTAAACACCTACTCCATGCTAGATAATGTGCTAAGCAATGAGAATAACTAGCAAAAAATTATATTCTAACTGGTAATTTTGCTTTTTATTTCTGAAGTGTCATGAATGGGTAGAGAGATTGTGTTGTTAGAGAGTAGTAAAATAGGAAATGGACAAGCAAGACTTCAGCAAGATAGTTTATTTTTGTAAAATGACTCTGGGGAAGTTCAGAAAGAACAGCAGAACGATTTTGGAAGTAACATTTAGAATTTATTATATACCTTTTTTAAAAAAACAAGCAGTAAAAAAGGAAGATTCATGATTTCAGACATAGTTCTCTTTTGTGTAATGCTGTATACATGGAAATGCTTATGGATAGGGATATATTTAAGTACAGAATTTTTTTTTTTTAATAGAAGGGAGAAGTAAAGACAACAAGAATTTATTAAATAACTACTATGTTCCAGGCATCATGCTAAGAACTTTACAAATATATTTTATCCCATCTAATTCAACAGTAACTCTGGCTGGTAGAAGCTATTATTATTCTCATTTTGTTTGAGGAAATTGAGGCTGAGGAAGAAGGTAGTGCTAGAAAATTTGATTTCACATTTCTGTCTTTTTTATTCATTTATTTAATTGCTTTATTATCTGTTATTACTGTATTCATTTATTTATTATTTTATTTATTTAATCCTGGGATGACCTCTAAGATTCCTTCAAATGCTAAGTCCTGTTACCTAACATATCCAAACAATGCAGGGCTTGCTTCCCAGATTTCTTCCTCAATTGATACCATCATTAAGACAGGTGAGAAATATATCACACCTAGAATCCTAGGAAATAAAGTGTTCATGAAGCATTGGGAAATTCCAGGGATATTATGCTGCAGGTGCTCAATTAATAATCCCCTTCCATGAACAATCGTTTGTTTTGGGGGAATTTATAATAACATTATTGACAATCAGCTGTTGATTGGTTTTAGACCCTATCAATTTTGTCAAGAAACTTTCTTGTCAATGGCAGTACAGAGACAATCTTTGAACAGTAAAAGTTGATCAAGAATAAACATTGGCTGTGGAGGTTACTTATGTAGTTTATTCACATTGTAGCTTTCATAAATTGTTGCTAGTACCAACCACTAGTATAATTGTCTGTAGTCCAGTACCTGGGAAAACTGGTTCAAAAACACTCTAATGATTAGATGCTCAAACTCTCTGATTTTTTTCTCCTTTGGACCAAATAAATGATTATTTTTATTTTTAAATATCTGAATCCAAATAAAAAGACCATATGGTGGAGTGGATAAGCCTTGAATTTGGAGTCAGGAAAGCATAGATTTCGAGTTTCATCTCAAATATTTGGTAGGTATGTAACTATGATATAAGCAAGTCAATTAACCTTTCTGGGCCCAAGTTCTCCATTTATAAAAGTAAGGAAGTCAGACTAAATAACCTTTAAGCTTCCTTCCAGTTCTAAATATAGGAGCTCTTTCTTATACGCAACTGCTCATTTCTTCAAAGAAATTGGGAAAACCTGAGACAACTTCCTATAAAATTGGGTTTTTCAAATTATAGGATTGTCTTTATATTATTTCAGTGTTCTTTCCACTGCTGAAACACTGCTGGAATAATGGTTGAAGAGGGGGAAGGTGCATGTACATTATTAAGAAAAAGCCATGGGCCAAATGTCACTGAGCAAACAAATTATGCCTGCTATTCAAAACCATGCCATTCCTTTATTCTCTATAGTTATATTCTCTGTGTCTGACTCCTTGGCTCCAATTTCCCAATATGGTTTCCTGCATCTCCTCCATCAGAAAATCTCTGTCTTTGCCCCTATTCCCACTGTCAATCAGGATCGATTTTTTTTTTGATATGTTTAACAATATCTGTTGATTGATTGATTTGACCTCTAGCAATAGACTTTTCCCCTCCCCCTCTAATTTGAATTATTGGCACCTTTAGGGAATTGCTAGCATAATACAGTCAGAATTCAAAAAGATTTCAACAAACTAGAATGATGGGCCAAATCTAATGGGATGAAATTTAATAGGGAGAAATGTCAAGATTTTTTTAAGCTTTTTAAAATCAACTTCAAAAATACAAAATGGTGGAGGCTTGGCTTTAGGAGTTCATCTGTAAAGGATCTGAGGGTTTTCATGGATTACAGACTTAGTATGCATAAAAAGCAAATTATGCTAATATAATCTTGGACTAAATTAATGGAGATATAATATTCTGACCATGGTAGGTTAGTTCTAAATTTCCTCTGTCCAATTCAAACCAAATTTGGAGTATTCTGTTTAATTCTGGTGCCATTGGGTTGCCCAGGATAGTGAGGAGTCTCAAGCCCCTGACATTTGAATATCAGCTGGAAGAACAACATCTATTTGTCTTATAATACAATACAAAAAAATAAGCCTTTCCCTGCATGACTTTGGAAATTGAATTTTAATATGTTTAATAATATTTGTTGATTGATTGACTTGACCTCCGGTAATAGATCTTTCTTCCCCCTCCCCCCAATTTGAATTATTGGCACCTTTAGGGAATAGCTAGCACAATACAATCAGAATTCAAAAAGACCTCAACAAAATAAAATGATGAGCCAAATCTAATGGCATGAAACATCAAGACTTACAATTGGTTTTCAAAATTAACTTCAAAAATAGAAGATGGTTGAGGAAGAAGATGGACTATCTTGTGTGAGAAACAGCAAAATCAGTGTCACTGGATTTCAGCATATGAGGAAGAAAGTAAAGTTTGACTGAGGGGCCAGATTGGGGCAGCTAAGTTGCTCAGTGGATAAAGTGCCAGACCTAGAGTGAAGGAAATTCTTCTTCATGAGTTCAAATGTGGACTCAGACACTACTTACTAGCTCTGTGACCATGGACAAATTACTACACCCTGTTTGCCTCAGTTTCCTCACCTGGAAAATGAACAGGAGAAGGAAATGATAAACCACTCCAGTATCTTTGCCAAGAAAATTCCAAATGGAGTCATAAAGAGTTAGACATGATTTAAACAACAGCAAAAGGGCCATTCTTGGAAGGGCTTTAAGGACAAGCAGAGGATTTGATATTTGACACTGGAGGTAATGTTTCAATGATAATATAATGATTGGAGCATATTGTACTTCACTTAAGCACTTAAGGATATCAAATTCACAAAACCTGTGGGGTCCATCCTTTACATATCACATAAGGGAACAAATCTGACTTCAGAGTGAAAAGAATAATATCCAGTCTCTCAGATAGGAAAAGCTGCAGAGTTGACCCCTGTTGGGGACAACAACTTCTAGTTTCTAAACAATCTCTCACCTTTGTCCCAGAAATTTGTTCTTTTGCCTCTGATAATTGAGAGTCTCTTAAAGTAGTTCTTAACCTGTGGCCTACAGACTCCTAAAAGCTCTATGTAAAAGTTTGTGAGAGTCTGTGAACTTGAATGGGGGTCAGAAGGACAATACATCTTTATTTTTATTAATTTATAACTGAAATTTAGCATTTTATTTGATTAATTAAAAACAATATTTTTCAAAGGGAGGCAATAGGCTTCACCAGACTGACAAAGAGTTCCTTGATACTAAAAAAAAAAAAGTTATGATCTAACTGTGTTAAAGAACTTTGAGTTTTAACTTAGTCCTAAACCTCACAAGTTGAAGGAATGTTATTACTCCCACAGTTGCCTGTCCCCCATGCAAGATTTCTTTCTGCTCTTTGAGATTTTCCATTATTTATTCCATTCCCATGGCACTTTAGAGACAAGCAAAAGCATAGGTTCAAATCTCAATCTATTTCTCTTTTTCTGATTCACCTCCATCTCCATTATGCTGGGATTGGGGGTTAAGGGTGGAGAAGTACAGACCAACAACAATATGTGAGTGTTAAAGGATGAAATGAAAATAATAACTTAAGAAAGGTCATTTTTTGTCCATTCTTGCTAGTGCAGGGGAGAAAGGAAGTAATAGAGTTGAGAAGAGATGATCTTGTTTGTTCTGCAATTCTCCCATCTCTAAAACAACTAGAGAATAGAAAACATTGTAAGGACTCATCCCAAGAGTTACATTTACCTACCTCATCCTGAATAAACTTTCAGGAATGTTTACAGTTACCTTTTTATGAAGACTTCTAAAATAAGAAGATGTAATAAGGTGACAACTGATCCTACAAAGTTCCTTCTTATTAAGTCTTTATTGAGAATAGGTGTATAAGAGGTATAAAATGCTAAAGAAAAAAATATTTATTTTTCAGTGGTGGGTATCTATGAAGGTTTCATGGAGAGGGCATTTAAAGTGGATCTCAAAAGATGGAAATTATCTCCATGAGCAGATGTGGAAGACATGGAAAGCAAGCAAGCATAGACTATATGACAAATACAGGAATGGTATGGGCAAAGGCACAAAGGTGGTGACTTTAGTAGCCCACAGGACTAATTAGTGAAATAGTGGATGGTTTGACTAGAACATGTTATTTAAGGGCTGAGTCAGGACTGGAAAGGTAATAATACCTTATTCCATATGTCTGGTAGCAGAGAATATAATAACCTCATTTAAAAGTAACTCATTCTTCCCTATCAACATTCTGGCACATTAAAAGAAGCTTTTGACTAATTCTATGCCTTAGCCTCCCTATAAAATCAATGGGGGTAATCTCTCTAAGAATTTCACTTTCATACCATGAACACCAAGCAGTTAGATCTGTGAAACAGGCTAAAAATAAAACCAACAAAAACTTGTATTTTTTAGCAAATACAGTAAGACCAACTTTGCCCTTCTTTAAGTAGAGCCTCCAGGGTGGAAGGAAAATATATATATATAGTATCCATCTTGATAATTTTGAAAAGATTTCCATAACCATTACTTCATTTGATCCATACAACAAATCTCTGAGATAAGTAATTTCTATCTTGGAATCATATAATTTAGAGCTGAAATGGACATCAAAGACTATCAAGTCCTATCCCAAGCACAAAAGCACATCATTTGCCACTACACACCTCTCAGATTGACTAAGATGACAGGAAAAGATAATAATGAATGTTGGAGGGGATGTGGGAAAACTGGGACACTGATGCATTGTTGGTGGAGTTGTGAATGAATCCAACCATTTTGGAGAGCAATTGGAACTATGCTCAAAAAGTTATCAAATTGTGCATACCCTTTGATCCAGCAGTGTTACTACTGGCCTTATATCCCAAAGAGATATTAAAGAAGGGAAAGGGTCCTGTATGTGCAAGAATGTTTGTGGCAGCCCTCTTTGTAGTGGCCAGAAACTGGAAACTGAGTGGATGCCCATCAATTAGAGAATGGCTGGGTAAATTGTGGTGTATGAATGCTATGGAATATTATTGTTCTGTAAGAAATCACCAGCAGGATGCATACAGAGAGGCTTGGAGAGACTTACATGAACTGATGCTAAGTGAAATGAGCAGAACCAGAAGATCATTATACACTTCAACAACAATACTATATAAGGATCAATTCTGATGGAAATGGATATTTTCGGCAATGAGAAGATCCAATTGTTCCAATGGACAGAATCAGCTACACCTAGAGAAGGAACATTGGAAAATGAATGTGGACTGTTTGCATTTTTGTTTTTCTTCCCAAGTTATTTTTACCTTTCTAAATTCAATTTTTCTTGTGCGACAAGAGAACTGTATAAATATGTACACATATATTGTATTTAAGATACATTAAAGTATATGTTGAACATGTATAAGACTGCCTGCTATCTAGGGGAGGAGGTGGAGGGAGAGAAGGGAAAAATTGGAACAGAAGTGATTGCAAGGGACAATGTTGAAAAATTACCCATGCATATGTTCTGTCAATAAAAAACTATATTTAAAAAAAAGCAAAAGGAACTGGGGGCTGAGGGGAAAGCACATCATTTTATTCCAGTCTTTTATTGAATTCTTACCTAATCTTTAAAGCAGGGGTTCTTAACATCAAGTCCATGAACTTGGATAGGGAAAAAATATACATCATTATTTAAGTATAATTAGTTTCCTATGTAATCCTATGTGTTTATTTCATACATTTAAAATATTATTCAAAGAAGAAGGTTCCCCAAACTTCATCATATTCAAAAGTGGTCCATGACGCAAAATTAAAAATCCCTATTTAACTTAAATATTATCGTTTCCAAGAATTCTTCCCTAATCGTCTAACTGATAACAACTTATTGTCTTTTTTGTATATATATAATATATATATATAGCATAACAACCTATTGTCTTGAGCAATGCATAGCACTTTGTTTCTAATAATTCTATATAACTTCATAATATTGTGTAATACTGTGATATTATGATATTCCATTTTTGTGTCTCATCAAGCAAATACATTATAAATTCCATGAGGTCAAGGAATATCCAGTTTCTAGTATAGTATTCTTTACCCAATAAACATTTAATAAATGTTTGTTAAATAAATTAAGTAACCAAAAATCTAAGGTTCTATGTCCTCTCCTTCTGCTGGGCTACTCAATAAACTAATGGGAAAAGATGGGATAATCTCCTTATTTCCTTCCAGAAAAAAAAAAAAAATTTTTATTTTGAACTTTTTCACTTAAGCTATGAGAGTACAAAAGAAGTATTAGGAAATCCGCCTATGACTAAATACTAAATGTAAGTCCTCATACATAGTGAAGAAAGATCATTTAGTAAGTTTCTGAACTATGTTTCTATTTGTAGCTTGAAGATTGATTTTTTTGATGCCAGCAGGAATGCAAGACAAAGACTGCCAAATCCACTTAGACCTTCTAATCTTGCTAAGTGAAATTCTGGGGCAATTTCCATAAAAAGCAGTGTTATTAGCCAAAAGAATGATGGGAATTTAAAGAAATTTTTTTCACTTCAACCCAAAAAAGTAGGCAGGTCTAAAATTGTGACTGAGAGTAAACAAAGAGCTTGGTTTTTTTTGTTTTGTTTTGTTTTGTTTTGTTTTTTGTTGAGGCTCAAAATGGATCAAAGACTTGATCATGCTATGAACAATCTTGGGAATAACAGAACCCACAAATATTTGGAGTGTAACAAATTTTCAGCAGAATGTGGCAAGTGGCAGCTTCAGAAATAAGATTTCATCTGGCACACAGCCCAAGGAATATGATTTACCCTGGCTACCTATGTTCTCTCTCCCATATGCATTACCTAGTCATGAATATGCCCTCCCCTACTGATAGCATAGGATTGAAAAAGTATGCAACTATGGGGGGTATAGATATATAGGATGAACTTCAGGAAAATTTTGTCTCAGTTGAGTTGTGGGGAGAAGGGGAGGAAGGAGGAGTACAGTCTCGTGCAGTGCAGTGCAAGGAGACCCAGGATGGAAGCTGGCAGCACAGGCCCCAGGGCAGCATGAAGCTGCTATTGCCTGTAGAGGAAGATTGGAACAATCTCCCCTTTTCCCTAAGAGCAGACCTCAGCCTTTAAAACTGAGCACAAAAGAGAAAAAAGCTTTGACTATAGATAGCTTTTATGGAGACAGGGAAGAATAGACCAAACTATAAGGACATTAAAGGCAAAACATCCCCAGAAGAAGCCTTAAAGGGTGATATGAGTTGGTTTACATCTCACAAGACTCTCTTGGAAGAATTCAAAAAGGATCTTAAAAGAGAGTAGAAGAAAAATGGGGAAATGAAATGAGAGCTCTGAGAAAGAAAATGTAGAAATTGTATGAAGAAAATCACTCCTTAAAAAATATTTTTGGCAAAATGACAAAAGAAAACAACTCGTTGACAAATAGAATTTATGAAATGAAAAAAAATCCAATGAACAAAACAACTCATTTAAAAGTTTAATTAGCCAAATAAAAAAGGAGATTTAAAAAAGGCAGCTGAAGAAAATAATTTACTAAAAATTAGAATTGAATAAATGGAAGTGAATAACTCAATAAGACATCAAGAATCAGTCAAACAAAAACCAAAAAAAGAAAGAAAGCAAAGTAAAGAAAAAAGGAAAAAATGGAAGAAAATGTAAAATACGTCATTGGAAAACCAACTGACTTGGAAAATAGATCCAGGAGAGAGAATCTAAGAATCATTGAACTACCTGAAAACCAGGATTTTAAAAAGAGCCTAGACAATGTCCTTCAAAAAATCATCAAGGAAAACTGCCCTGATGTCCTAGAAGCAGAGGGTAAAATGGCCATTGAATGAATTCACTGATCACCTCCAGAAAGAGAACCCAAAATGAAAACTTGTAGCTAAATTCCAAAATTATCAGATCAAGGAGAAAATACTGCTAATAGCCACAAAGAAAAAATTCAAATATCAAGGAGCCACACTCAGGACTTAGCAGCTTCCACTTTAAAGGATCAAAGGACCTGGAATATGATATTTTGGAGGGCAAAAAAATTTAGACTGCAGCCAAGAAATCAATTATCCAGCAAAATTAAGCATTGTCTTTCAGAGGAGAAATGGAGATTCAATTAAATAGAGGATTTTCATCTATTTTTGATAAAAAGACAGAGCTGAACAGAAAATTTGATCTTCAAATACAGAACTCAAGAGAAGCATAAAAAACTAAAAAGGGAAGAAAAAAACTATGTTTTTTTAAAGGTTGAAATGCTTATATCCATATATATATATATATATATATATATATATATATATATATCTTATATGATGTGTTTAACTCTTGGGAACTGTGTCTTTGTTGGTCATATACTTAAAGGGTGTAGGTATAATTTGATTTATTTGTAAAAAGGAAACTAGGGGTAGAAAAGTGATTGTACTGGAAGAAGAGGGAATGGAAGGTAAAATGGGGAAAATTATATCACTTGAAGAGGTAAAAAAGACTTATTACACTTGAGGGAAAGAAGGGAGGGAGAATGAGCATTGTATGAACCTTAATCTCATCAGATTTGGCTCAAAAAAAGAATATTGGATATATTTAGTTTAATATAGAAACCTGTCTCATCCTATAGGGAAATAGAAGGGGAAATGAAAAAGGGAGATAATAGAAGGGAGAAGAGAAGTAGAAGGAGAAAGGGATAAGAAAGGGAGAGGGGTTGTAAAAGGAGAGGGCAGATTGAGGGAGGTGGTAGTCAGAAGCAAAACACTGGTGAGGAGGGAAAGGGAGAAAGAGAAAAGTATAACTTGGGGAAAATAAGATGGTGGGAAATACAGAGTTAGTAATTTTAACTGGAAATGTGAATGGGATAAACTGTTCCATAAAATAGAAGTGAATAGCAAATGAATTAAAAGCCATATTATTAAATTATTATTAAAAATTATATCATTAAATTAAAATAATTTAAAAATTATATTATTATTAAAAGCCAACATGTTGTTTACAAGAAATACATTTAAAGCAGGGTGAAACATACAGAGTAAAGGTAAAAGGCTGGAGCAGAATCTATTATGCTTCAGATGACGTTTAAAAAAAAAAAGCAGGAGTAGCAATCCTGATTTCAGATTAAGCAAAAGCAAAATAAATTTAATTAAAAGAAATAAGAAAGGAAACTATACCTTGCTAAAGGATATCATAGATAATGAAGTAATATCAATACTAAACATACATGTACCAAGTGGTATAGCATCTAAGTTCCTAGAGGAAAACTTAAGAGAGCTACAAGAAGAAATAGACAGCAAAACTATACTAGTAAAAAAATCTCAATTTCACACTATCACAACTAGGTAAATTGGAACCACAAAATAAACAAGAAAGAGTTAAAAAGGTAAATAGAATTTTGGAAAAGTTAGGTATGAGTACCCTTTGAAGAAAACTGAATAGGGACAGGAAGGAATATAAGTACATGGAACCTACACAAAAAATTGACCATGTATTAAGGCATTAAAAATCTCAAAATCAAATGCAGAAAGGCAGAAATAGTAAATGCATCTTTTTCAGATCATGATGCAATTAAAAATATATGTAATAAAGGGCCAGGGAAAAAGACAAAAAATTCTTGGAAACTAGATAATCTAATCCTAAAAAATGAGTGGATTAACCAATAAATCATAGAAACTATTGATAATTTCATATAAAAGAATGACAATAATGAGACAACATACCAAAATCTATGGGATGCAGCCAAAAAAGTTCTTAGGGGAAATTTTATATCTTTAGCTGCTTAGTTGAGTAAAATAGAAGAAGAGAAGATTAATGAATTAGGCATGCAATTAAAAATAGCTAGAAAAAGAACAAATTAAAAACCCCCAATTAAATATCAAATTTGAAATTCTGAAAATAAAAGGGGAGATTAATAAAATGAAAGTAAGAAAACTATTGAACTAATAAACAAAACTAAGTGATGGTTTTATGAAAAACCAACAAAAATAACTAAACCTTTAGTTAATTTGATTAGAAATAGGAAACAAAAGCAAATTGTTAATATCAAAAATGAAAAAACTGAACTTTTCATCAATGAAGAGGAAATTAGAGCAATAATTAGGAACCATTTTACTCAACTATATGCCAATAAATCTTATAATCTAAGGGGAATGGGGAATATTTACAAAAATATAGATTGCCCAGATAAACAGAGAAGTAAATAAATTACTTAAATAGTCTTTTGGAAAAAGAAATTGAACAAGGTATTAATCAACTCCCTAAGGAAAAATCTATTGAGCCAGATGGATTTACAAGTGAATTCTGCCAAACATTTAAAAAGCAATTAATTCCAATACTATGCAAACTATTTGAAAAAAATAGGGAAAGAATGAGTTCTACCAAATTCCTTTTATGACACAAATATGATGCTGATACCTAAATCAGGTAGAGTCAAAACAAAGAAAGAAAATTGTAAACCAATTTACCTAATTGGAAGATCACTCTTTGCAGATAATATGATAGTATACTTAGAGAATCCTAGAGAATCAACTTTAAAACTACTAGAAACAATTAACAACTTTAGCAAAGTTTTAGGATACAAAATAAATTCACATAAATCATCAGCATTTCTATATATTACTAAAAAGAGATACAAAGAGAAATTCCATTTTAAATATAGATAATATAAAATATATGGGAGTCTACCTGCCAAGACAAAGCCAGGAACTATATGAACACAATTATAAAATACTTTCCAAAAAAATAAAATGCCCATGGGTAGGCCAAACTCATACAACAAAAATAACAATTCGACCTAAATTAGTCTACATATTCAGTGTAATATTACTCAAACTGCCAAGACACTACTTTACAAAGCTAGAAAAAATGATAACAAAGTTCATCTGGAAGAACAAAAAGTCAAGAATTTCAAGAAAATTAATTTTTAAAAATGCAAATAAAGGTAGCCTAGCTGTGCCAGATCTAAAATTATATTATAAAGCAGTCATCAAAACGATTTGGTACTGCTTAAGAAACAGAGTAGTTGATCAGTGGAACAGATTAGATTCACAACATACAATAGCTAATGACTATAGTAACTAGTATTTAATAAACCCAAAAAACTCAGTTTCTGGAATAAGAACTCATTATCTGACAAAAATAACTGAAAAAATTGGAAAATATTATAGCAGAAACTAGATATTGACCAATATCTAACACCTTATACCAAGATAAGGTCAAAATAGGTTCATGATTTAAACATAAAAAGTGATACTATAAACAAATTAGAAGAATTTCTCAGATCTGTAGAGAAGGAAGGAATTTATGACCAAACAAGAATACAAAATGGATAATTTTGATTATATCAAATTAAAAAGATTTTGTACAAACAAAACTAATGCTGGAAAGATTAGAAGGGTAGGAAAAAACTAAGGGAAAAATCTTTACATCCAAGGGTTCTGATAAAGGCCTCATTTCTAAACAATATAGAGAATTGACTCAAATTTATAAGAATGCAAGCCATTCTCCAACTGATAAATGGTCAAAGGATATGAATAGACAATTTTTAGACAAAGAAATTAAAACCATTTGTAGTCATATGAAAAAAATGTCCTAAATCACTATTTATTAGAGAAATGCACATTAAGACAATTCTGAAGTATCTCTACACACTTCTCAGATTGGCTAAAATAACAGGAAAAGATAATGACGAATGTTGGAGGATGTGGGAAAATGGAGATATTAATACATTGCTAATGAAGTTGTGAACTGATCCAATCATTCTGGAAAGTAATTTGGAACTATTCCCAAAGGGCTATGAAAATTTCCATACCCTTTGATCCAGCAATGTTTCTATTGGGCCTGAATCTCACAGAGATAATATAAAAGGGGAAAGGATCCACATGTACAAAAATGTTTGTGGCGGCCCTTTTATGTAGTGGCAAGGAGCTGGAAGCTGGGTTGATGCCCATCAGTTGGGGAATGGCTGAATAAGTCATAGTATATGAATGTTATGGAATATTATTGTTCAATAAGAAATGATCAGCAGGATGATTTCAGAGAGGTCTGGAGAAACTTACATGAACTGATGCTAAGTGAAGTGAGAAGAACCAAGAGAACATTGTACACAGCAACAAGATGCTATACTGATTAATTCTAATGGACAAGGCTCTTTGCAACAATGAGATTTTTCAGACCAATTCAGACAAATTCCAATAGACTTGTAATAGAGAGAGCCATTTGCATTCAGAGAGAGGATTAAGTATGGATCACAACATAGTTTTTTCACCTTTTTTGTTGCTATTTACTTGCTTTTTATTTTCTTTCTCATTTTTTTTTCTTTTTGATCTGATTTTTCTTGTGCAGCATGATAAATGTGGAAATATGTATAGAAGAATTGTACATGGTTAATATATATTGGATTACTTGCTGTCTAGGGGAGAAAGGAAGGGGGAAAGGGAGGGAGAAAAATTTGGAACACAAGATTTTGCAAGGGTGAATGTTGAAAACTATCTTTGCATGAATTTTGAAAATAAAAAGCTATTAATTTTTTAAAATAGTATCATGCCCCTCTTTTGCAGATAGAGATGTTGAGACTGAGAAGTTATAATTCCTAGAAAAGTCTGAAACAGAATTTGAATCTCATTTTGAAGCTTGAAAGCCAATGCAATGAGGATCAGCAGGGGAATAACAGAGAAGAGAATGATATTCAAAGTAAGTCCTTAGCAAGGGATGGGTAGGAAATGAATAGTATTCTAGAACCAAACAATGATAAGTACTGCTAAAGAAAGTCTTGGGCATTTTGGAAGCTAATCCTAGAATGGGCCTCAGAGATATCCAAGAGCTGAGGTCTAATTCTCTATTAGTCATGTTAAACATTAATTTCTCTCTGATGATAATATAATTACATGAAGCTAGAGAAAGGAGTATGCTTCTGGGGCCTAGTGTCACAAGATGACATATGTTATTCTTACAATAAATTTGCAAAAATACAGACTACAGTGTGATATGCTCATACTAAAGCCTTTTACTTACTGTATGGAAAGATAAACAATATGGCATTGTAACTGGTTTTGAATTCATGAAGAACTGGTTATAAGTAATGCATATTAACAAAATGATCTCAGACAACCCTCTAAAACTGAAAATTATAGACAAGCTGTGAATCTGCATGAGTTAAGTGAGTTTGCACAAGGAGAGATTCCTATACCTGCAAAATTAAAAGCCTCAACCAAAAAATAAAATAAAAAAGATCATTATTCACTGTTGGTCATGACAAAAAGATCTTTGGTAAACATTGAATCCTTTCTCAACCATGTATCAGCTCTGCCCCTAATGAACCATGTTGCCTTTGCCCTTTCTTAACAAACTTCTCTGTGTGGAAAGTGGGACAAAGAATGATCTAATGCAGAGAACTTGGGTGACTTAACTCATTAATGATATCTAAGTGCTTTGAAAATGTAAGAGCCACTCTATGAATGCCAAGGGTGTTGTTAGTGCTGAGAGGCCTTTGGATAAAAGACTCTATAGAAGTCCTATTTTCCCTAACAACCAATCACAAGCATTTCAAGAAGGAAAAAGGAGAACTTCCACTAGGAGGAGTATATAGAACAGCAGGGTGTGAAAGAAAAACATTCCATACCACCATTGTCATCTATAAAAGCCACTGGTCAGCAAGGGGTTACCCAGGCAGAGCTTAAACTGGATTTGGGGATCTTTCCAAGTATCCATTTCAAGGATTCCATAGAAAAATAAAGATCTTGTATAGAAGGAGATAATAAAATATTAAATGGATAGTTGAGAAAGAATTTTGAATTCCTTTAGAAAGAATTAAATGTCAATAAGCAAATAGGTTTCTTAAGCCAATGATAATGTGTTATGTGTATAAATCATGCTGACCCTGGAAAATTGAAAAGAAACTTAAATCTCCTCAGCAAATCCTGTCTTGGGCAATAGTCCCTTCTTTTTCCTCTATACCTTCTTTACATCTCAGCAGTTCATATGCATTTGGTTATCATCTCAGTGCTGATAACATTTCAAATTACATATTTATCCTTCTTCTCTCTCTTCCAAATTTGATTTTCAAGATAGTCTCCCCTCTAAACATTTCTACTCAATATATCTGAAATACAATCCATCATATTTCCCCCCAAATTTTCCCACAAATCATATTTTCCTTTTTCTATTCTTCCCTAATTTCTGTTAAAAGCTGCAACTTTCTTCAGGGCTTCCATGTTAATAATTTCTGAATCATCTATGAGTCTTTCTCAGCTTCATCCCTCACATTTGGCCATTTGGCCAATCTTGTTAAGTCTAGATCTACAATATCTCTTGTATCCAACCTTTTCTTTCCTAATTCAGGCCTTCATCACCTCTTATTTAGACTAGAATAATAACCACTTAATTGGTCTCCCTGCTTCCAATCCCTTCCCTCTCAAATCCACTATCCACAAGATTGCCAAATTAACATTCTTAAAACACTGATCTGACTACATCATTCTCCAGTTTAAGATACTTCAATGTTTCCCTAATACCTTAAAGATAAAATACAAACTTTTTTGTTCAGCATTTAAAACTATCAATAACCTGCTTTTATAGTTTTATTTAATGACTCCTTCTTGGATTTTTGTGGGTTTTTGTTTTGTTTTTTTGGTTTTTTTTTTTTTTTTTTTGCCGAGGTATTTGGGATTAAGTGACTTGCCTGGAGTCACACAGCTAAGAAATATTAAGCAATTGAGCCCACATTTGAACCCAGATCCTCCTGACTTCTGGGCTCATGGTCTATCCACTGCACTATCTAGCTACCCACCTTTTATCAACTCTTTATTACAGTCAAACTGTTCTCTGACACTAATGATATTCTTTCTCCCACCTCAATGGCTTTGCACAAGCTATCTTCTATATCTGGAATATGCTCCATCTTTGCTTCTGGCTCTTATGATTCCAAGCTTCCTTTAAAGCACACCTTCCATGCCACCTATATGATGCTTTTCTGTTACACTAAGTCATTAATGCTCTGAGGAAATTTTTTTTTGCATTACTTTGAAAGTTCATCTATGTAGCTACTTGATTTCCCCAGTCCACTGGAATGTAAGCTCCTTGAGATCAGGAACTGTTGAGTTGGACAAAGTAACTGAAGTGGCCCTCTAATTCTGAATCTGTAATATTGCATTCCTGTGTATTTTCAGCTCATCCCCTTAACACACAGTAAGTACCTAATAAAAGATTGATGGGTAGAATTGAAGAAACATTTAGAAATGTAGCTGGGATTGTGGAAAAGACTGTAGGAAATTATTGCTGCCTGGGCTGGTGGTGAATTGGCCCTGCTGAACTCATTTGAGAATTGTTGTCCAAAGGTCTTGGGTTCTGTCATAATAACATTTTAACCTATAACGGCTTGTTTTGTTTTGTTTTCATGTCAAATGTCTTGTGGAGTATAAATAAATAGTTTTAGGAAAATAATAGGACTGCAGAGCTAGAATTTTTTTTTCTAAATTAGCAATTTGGTAATCATAGAATATAAAGCCCAAACTGCTCTGATATTCTTGGCACGCAACTGTTCTCAATACCTTCAAGCTTACTTTAAAATCCCCCATAATCCTGCTGGAAATCATTAAGCAGTGAGTCATAGAGTTCTCTGATGGCCTTCTGTAATGATTTTACCATCCACATCAGAATCGTTATTTTTTTTTTAATCCAGTTTAACAAATTTAGAGTCAATTGCTGAAATAATTTCTTGGGAGAATCTCATTTTTTTTCTTCCAGCCTCTCCAAGAGGAAGCATAAGATCAGCAAGTCTCTGGCACCCAAGGCCCTCTAGGGACCAGCTGGCCTAGAGTGATAAAAGCTGAGTGTGTCCTAAAAACACTTATTGCTGTTACCTCTGCCCTCATTGGTAGCCTGGCAATTCATGGTAAAAAATTACAGACTTAATTTCTTCTATTTCCTATTTTCAGGACTGAAAGACACTATCTTTAACGCAAAGTCGCAAAATATATCCAGGAATTGACTTAGCTGAATGAACTAGGATCACTACATGTCTCCAAAGTATTCTGTGCCTAGCTTAGGAGTCAATACCTAGCACTGAGCTCAAGAACAGATTTTCAAGATTGTTACTCTAATTCTCTTACATTTTTATTATCAGATTCCTGCCTCAAACCTCTGCTTTTGTGGACTTTAGGCACTCTCCTTACCCATAGGCTAGTTCTACTTCCACTTTGAGCTCAGGCAGAGAAGGTTTATCCAGAATTTCTCTGGCAAGTAAACTTTGTCCTAAGTCCCTTCCTATGCTCCAATCATTGGAATCATTCTTTTGCTCTACCCCAAGAATTCTGAACCTAAGAACTGTGAACCTTTTAAAAACATGTTAATAACTGTATTCTAATATAATTGAAACCTTATATATTTTATCTTTTGCATTTAAAAATATGGTTCTGAGAAGGGGCCCATAGGCTTCAGCAGGTTACTAAAGGAATCTATTATACAAAATCCATCTTATACATTTAAAAAACTCCAAGCTACATGATAGCCTGGATTCTTGTCATTTCCTTGCTTAATTACTGAAGACTGACTTCCCTATTTTTTTTTTCTGCCTTGCCCTCTTGGCCTTCAAACCTCTGGTTATCCCCTGAATTCCAACATTTTTACCTTAACCCTCAGGTTCTTATTATCTTCTAGAGAATTACATCTTTAACAGCTGAGAAATCCTTAAAACCAGTTTATCTATCCCAGTTCTGAACTTTCTTGCAACTACAAATTAGTATAGTTCATCTGAGATGAGCTGCCCTTTTTATTTCTACATTTTTTCTTTTTTTCAATACCCAGCTTTCCCTCATGAAGCTTTGCCTGGTTTCTAAACCCTCAAATTTCCCCAGAACCGTTTGTCTGGATTGCTTCTTCATTCCATTTTCTATCACACTTATCTATTTGTAGCACCTGGAGGAACCCCCAAATTCACAAACTGGCTCCCCCTGGAAAAAACTTACTAAAGTTAAAGATATTAAATGGACTAGCATGCACTCAAATCATCATGAGCCCTGATCAATGTTTTTTGCTTTTTTCTAGACAGTGAACAAACGCAATTAGTTTAAAGCAAAAGTACTTAATGAAATAGCAAAATAAGAAAGTAACATTATTTTTCCATAAGCTTTGAGTACTTTCTCCCCAAAATACTCTATCAATGAGGGAAAATGTATATATATGGGGAGTTTGTGTAGTTAAGGAACATGTGTAGAAGGGCAACTCATGTCATTAATTCAAGTGGATCACTAATGTTTTCTGATGATGCTATCATGCTGTTTCAGCCTATTTCCTATTCAATGGGGGAAAATGTATATATATGGGGAGCTTGTATAGTCAGGGAACATGTACGGAAGAACAACTCATGTCATTAATTTGACTGGGACATTAATGTTTTCTGATGATGTTATCATGCTGTTTCAGCTTACTATCCATTTCCTGATGGTTTTTGCTGAATGCATCAGGTATATGTGTGCCAGACTTCTAGGCTAGTCTTTCTTGGAACTTACTTAAGGTTGTTCTACTGGTCCCCACTGTTGGTACCAGTCTCTACCAGATCCAGTCAATTGGGTCCAAGGTTATGACACTTCTCTACAATTTCAGCCTTTTCAATTAGAGTCCTCAAAGGAAGCATTACTTCTTCCTTATGAGAAGAAACATGGGCCTCATCTTACTTTATTTAGTAATAAAAAGGCATATTGCTATAGCTCCTCAAGAAAAACAGAGAATTCTTGTTTACCCAATCCTTAAAGTTAAGGGGAAAACCTACAATGCATTTTCCTCCCTTGACATGAGAGGTTTGTTTCTTCAAATTTTGACTAGAATGGATATTTCCTCCCTAGAAGGAGATTCTACACCCTCTAGCAGCAAGCTCTTTGGAACATAAAGCTGTTGCAGCTAACTAACACTTTTAAGATGAAATCTCTTTTCCAAACCTTATTTCTAATCACTTAGGTCAAGGTTTCAGTCAAAAGTCTCACTCTGATTTAGGATTAGACATTTCTGATTGCTTATCTGCATGCAATCAGCATCAATGTAGAGTAGCAGTTTTCAAACTAATTTTTCATAGCTTACCTTATTTTTTCCATGAAGAATTGTCACACACTGAACATTTAGCTGCTAACAAAGAAGGATTGTTAGGTAATCATATCTCCAGATTTGGGCCTTGGGATTCTTCAGCCTCTCCTTCCTTTTGCTACATCTTCCTCTTCTTTTTCCTTTATTTCTTCAGGACTTGAAGCAGAAGAAGTGACTTTAAGTCTGGAGATCTTGTATTAAAGAGGACCCAAATGACATCACAATACTAGGATCAATGTGCAGTGTATCCAGCAGTGGCTGATCACATCAATACATGCTTGGGAAGCTCTACTACAGGTCAGGCACAAATAGTTCACATCTTAGGGGGAAACTTCCCTTGCCAACCCAGGAAGAGCTGGAACAAACTGCTTGAAGAGGCGAGATTGTGGGCAACGTGGAGAATTTAGCATGTGGGGAGAAGTTTCACCCACCTAGATAAGACCAGATAAATCTAGATTTCAAAGCTAGATAAACTTGAACATGATTGAGAACCATTAGTTTGGAGTCTATGCTCATTACAGCAAATAGCCAAAAATTCTCAGCATTTGAGGATACCTAGTTTCTTAATCCCAAAATTCCTTTGATCTTTCCTGGAATTAAGTGGAAAGGCAAAAAAAAAGACTTTAAAACAAAACTAACTCCAGTTTACTCCTGTCTATCCACATTCTTGCCTTTAATAGGTAGATATTTTCAACAAAGAACTGGCTTACACACACACACACACACACACACACACACACAATCACTCCTTTTAAATTATAAATTATTAAATTATAAAGAGAAGGTCTATGTCATTTTTCAAATTTCTTCTTCGAGCACCTAGCATACTACTTTAGACAGAGTAATAAATTAATAAAATTTTCTTGAGTTGAATTTAATTTGCTGAAAGAACCAAGAAGACATCTTAGCCAGCTTTCAATCTAGGATGGATGAATAGAATAGTCCAGCACTAAAATAGTATTGTTCATAATTTGGGGAGAATAAGGAGTGGTTTTAGAAGTATGTCATCTTCCAAAAGAGTCTTTTGCTGAAAGGATAGAGAAAAGGAGCCCAGGATGGAGTAAAGGAAAGGGAGAAAAAAGAATTATCCAAAGGAAATAAGGAGGATTGTTCAAGACTACAATTCTATACTATGCAGTTAATTTCAAACCAGTTCTTGTTGTTGTTCAGTCATTTCTGATCCTTCATGACCCCTTTTGGGGTTTTCTTAGCAAAAATACTGATGTGATTTGCCATTTTTTTCTCCAGCTCATTTTCAGATGAACAAACTGAGGCAAACAGGATTAAGTGACTTGCCCAGGGTCATACAGCTAAGTTTCTGAGGTCAAATTTGAACTCAGGAAAAATGAGTCTTCTTGACATCAGGTCTGACACTATCTGCTGCTGTCTTACCCACCTGCCCCAATCCAATCCTAGCAATGTGATTTTTTCTAATTTGTACAAGACCTGATTAAAGTAAGGGCTTTAGATGAAAACTTAGGCCCAGTAGAAGAAAGTTCATACTGTTGAAAAGAATGAAAATAGATAAAAATGATTTTATTCTTCTAAATCAAAGGCACATACATTTAGATAACCAGGGTTCCCAAAACTGAAATCAGAAAACCCAAGATATACATTTCTACAATTCTGGAGAGAAACTGGACCTGTCATTTCAATGATATAGCAAACATTCAAATGAGTAAACTCCTACTAGTAATTCAGATTAGTGCCTTCTTTAGGGTTTATAGTCTTAATGTAATCTACAACAATTACGCCAAGGTCAAGCAGCCAGTATGTATCAAAGGTGAGATTCGAAGTCAGGTTTTCCTGATTCCAAGACCTCTTTCCCATCCCCATTCCCTACTCTCACCCCCTTCCATTGCATTATACCCATCTACTATAGCCTGATCAAGTTTAAATCACTTCACTTTTAGAGGACACTTGGTATATCCTTTCTTTCCAGGTCGAGGTACCCAACTGAGCAAGAGAATAAACTGTTACATTTCCCACCATTTTAGATCTGAGCATTTTTAAGTTATTTGCATTTTAAAACACATTCAAATTATCTAAATCTGAAAGACAAAAACTTGAAGAATAAAAGGAAAATTAGAACAAGCAAACATCACATTCAAAATGTAGATGTATCATCATTTGATCATAAACCTCTGGGTCAAAAACTTGTTGCTGCAATAAGACAAAGGATTCTGTCTTTTCCTCCCAATAGCTACAAGTTGAACTCAACTGGAAAAAGTTCAGAGAAGATGGACCACAGGCAGAAAGCACACGTGTTCCAATTCAAGAACTACTGATAGCCCCCTAGCACTTGGTTTTCTGGTTCAGTGGAGAGGATCATGTGACTTCAGTACATTCTGTTTTTTCAGAGAGGTCAACAGGTGGATAATCCAGAATTCTATACAGTGGTTACACTTATTCCCTGCACCACCACCCCAAATAATTTTATAATTATTATCTTTAATAAACAAGAGACCCTTCTATATGCCACTACTAGTATGTAACAATACCATTACTAAGTCTATACCCCCAATGAAAAAAAAAGAAATAGGAAAAAGAGCTGTGTGTACAGCTCAGTGTAATAAACACACTTACACACACACACATATATATATATAATATCTATGTAATATATACAGCTCAATATTATATTTATATGCACACTATGTAATATAATGTATGTAGCTCAGTATTATATCTATACACACATAATATAATATATACAATATATACAGCTCATATTATAATGTAATATACATACAACTAAATATTATATCTGTAATAGAGAGCTCAATATTATATCTATACACACAATGTAATATCTATAATATATGCATTTCAGTATCATATCTATATATACACAATGTAATATATACAATACACAGCTCAATATTATAATGTAATATACATAATATATATAGCTCAATATTACATCTATATACACAATTCAATATACATAATATTCATAACTTAATATATCTATACACAAATAATATAATGTATACAGCTCATATTATAATATAATATATACAGCTAAATATTATATCTGTAATAGAGAGCTCAATATTATATCTATACACACAATGTAATATCTATAATATATACATTTCAGTATCATATCTATACCTACACAATGTAATATATACAATACACAGCTCAATATTATAATGTAATATATATAATATATACAGCTCAATATTACATCTATACACACAATTCAATATACATAATATTTACAACTCAATATTATATCTATACATACTATGTATTATATATAATATATACAATATAATATATATATAAAGTATATCTCTACACACACATATACGTACATATACACATACATGCATATGTATAGCTCAGTGTAATAAGGCACAGAACTTAGGACAACCTAAGTTTGGATCCCGATTTCATACTAGCTGTGTGACCCTGGACAAGGGATTTAAACCCTCTGTGCCTCCATTTCCTCTTCCATAAATTGGAGATAGGCAGCCAGATGATATAATGGATAAAGCACCACGCCTAGAATCAGAAAGACTGATCTTCCCGAGTTCCAGTCTGGCCTCAGATACTACTAGCTATGCAAGCCAGACAAGTGATCCTAGGCAAGTCACTTAACCCTGTTTGCCTTATCTGTAAAATGAGCCAAAGAAATAGCAAACCATTCCAATATCTTTGCCAAGAAAACCCCAAATGAAGTCACAAAGTGACTTCAATCACAAGTGAAACAACTGACAAACAACAACAAATTAAACAATAACAAATTGGAGATAATAAATAGTACCTACTTTAGAGAATTATTGCAATTTCAAATGAGATAACATATGTAAAAGCACTTTACAAGCCTTAAAGTAACTTATAAATGCTAACCATAAATAAATTTTTAAAGCCTCATAGTAACTTTTAGTGATAGCCAAAAAGAAGAACCCAAGGGGATGTGCTCCTATTGAGGAATGGATAAATTAATTGTGGTATATGAATGTAATGGAATACTTCTGTACTGCAAGAAATGATGAAATGGACAATTTCAGAGGAAACTAGACTCCTGTGAATTGATGCAGAACAAAGTGAGCAGAACTTGGAGATGAATTTCTAAAATGATAGCATTGTGGGGAAAAACAACTTTGAAAGACTTTAGAATTCCGATCGATACAATGATAAGCCATAAAGTCAAAAGAATAAAGCTGAACCACTCACCTCCTGAAAGATAGGAAATGAACTTAAAAAGTTGAAAAAGACATACATTTTTCAGACATGGTAAATGAGGGAATGCTTTTTTTCCCCTCTGTTTTGCTGGACCTACATAGATATGTATTATTTATCAGTTTAGTTTTTGTTTTTCATTATCATAATGGAAAACAAAGGAATGGAGGGAAGATTAATTTTTTAAAAATATTTGTTACTTAATAAAATTTAAAATATGCTTTGTTTTAAAAAGAAAAGAAGGAAATTTAGTACCATGAGCTAATAAATATAGCTTGTAGGGTCTTTTTTGGTTGAAAACTAAACAGAAAATACTCATCGCAATAGCTCTGGTTATTTGTAGCAAGCAAATAACTTTAAAGAGACTGGGAATTTTTTAATATTTCTCTTGATACTATTTTATAAAGTTGCCAATGTTACTTTACCCAAGAAATCTTCTCTCTCTACCTGATTTAATATATTAGGAACAAGCCTCAGTTAGTGGTGTGGATTCTTTGAAATCTGCTCATAGCTCTAATTCATCTTCTTCCAGCTCCTTGCCTACTAAACCAGTTTTCAGAACATCATCTGGGAAACAGAAGTCCTAGAGTTAGTATGAAGATTGATCCTCAGAGAACACTCAGAATAATTTGGTTGTTCACATTTGTTCTCTGAAAAATATTGCTGTTACAGTACACAATGTCTATTGGTTCAATTTCATTCTTCATTATTTTATACAAGTCTTTCTATGTTTTTCTAAAATCAACCCACTCATCATTGTGGCATTCTGTGTAATGTTAGGTGAGCATCCTGTGGCAAACTTATGAGAGGGCATGGACAAAATCACATAGAATGGATAAGCATGGATATATTGCCAGCTTCATCATTGAAAGTAGAAGTCACATCATTGAGATTACAAATTCATCAGGGAAGCTTCCTATTGAAATAAAATTGAAGTTGGATTAAAAAAAATCTTTAATCATTAGAGAGGTTTTTTTTATTGTTCTGTGACTGTCACCCTGACTGATAAACTGAAAATGTATCACCTAGACTATAAACAGGGGAATCTTATAAAAGGACAACAACATTCCCTTTGAGAAATAAATTTCAGCAATAGATGACAGCTCTAATAAACTCAACATGTCTAAAGCTGAACTCATTCTTTTCCCCCCTAAGTCTTCTTCTCTTCCTAAGTTCCCTATTATTGTTGAGGATATTACCATCTTCCTAGTCATTGAGGTTTGCACCCCATCTTCATACCCAATCAAGTTAAAATCTTGTTATTTTTTCCTTTGTAACATTTCTCAGATATGTTCTTTTCTTTCCTTTGACTCTATCCTCCCAGTCATTGAGGTTTGCAACTAAGGCATCATCCTCAACTCCTCATTCTCTCTCACCCCACCTTCTTACCCAATCAAGTTAAAATTTTGTTATTTCTTCCTTTGTAACATTTCTCAAATATGTTTCTTTCTCTCCTTTGACTCTACTATTGCCAAGGTCAAAGCCCTCATCACCTTCTACAAAAGCCAGCTGATAAGCTTCCTGCTTCAAGTCTCTTTTCCTCCAGTCCATCTTCCACTCAGGGGTTTTCCTAAAACACAGGTCTAAACATATTACTCCCTTATTCAATAAACTCTAATGACTCCCAATTACCTTCAGGATTAAATATAAAATCATCTATTTGGTTCTTAATGTCCTTTCTAACCCAGCCCCTTCCTACTTGTGCAGACATCTTACATCTTATTCCACTCCACATATGCTATGATCTAGTTCTTTGCATATAACACTCCATCTCCTGACTCTTCCATGTGTGTAATGCTCTCCCCCTTTATCGCTGCCACTTGGCTTCCCTGCATTCCTTCAAATTTCAAAGTCCTATCTTCTGAAAATAATCTTTTCCATTCTCCCTTCTGACATTATCTCTGATTTATCATATACATATATATGTATTATATGCACATAGCATACATAGTATACCTACACATATTTATGTATGTATATGTATAATGTGTTTTGTGTGTATGCATACATTATATTAATAAATTATTGTATGATATGTTATTAATATATTAACTATATAGTATTGATATGTTAATTGATATAAATATATCTGAATGGATATTAATATAGAATAAATATAAATATATTATTAATATGATAGGTGTGTTAATATATTATGATGTGTTAATATACTATATGTTGATAGATTAATGGATTTTATTTATATATGAATATATTTTTAAGTTTTTTATAGAGGCAATGAAAAATTATACCAAGAACAGAACTGGCAAAAAATATTCCCATTCCTAGAAACAGTTTCCTTTATACCAAAATACAGTGAGCACTACCTTAGAACCTTTACTGTAAAGTATTTGCCACCCCCAAAAAAAAAAATTTCCCTGCATATCTGAATGAGGCAGAGCCAATGAATAGGTCATATTCTCCCTTTTGGGTATCTTCAGCCCACTGCTGTGCTGAATCAAGTTACTGGGGACTTCCCTCCACAGTGGGCTTGATTGTTTGCAAAATCTGGTATCCAGTTCCCATCTCTGGCATTTTATTCTTCTGACCTTTTAAAGCTCACAAGATCATAGCCACATCAGCTGCTGTTTCACAATTAATCAGGAGAAAGGGAATATGCCATGAGGTAGGAGGAAACCATTGATTGGCAGGCTAAATCTATAGAGGAGTTTAGCAGACTAATCCAAAAAAGGGGTTACCAAGGGAAGGGGGTTATACCATTGACTGGTGGGCTAACCTTAAAAGGGATTTAGCATCCTAAAGGAGTTAGCTGTAACAAGGAGAAAGACACCATGAAACACAGATGAAGGGAATGGGATAACAATAAAGATACCATAAGACAGGGTACCCCATAGAAGGATAAAATGAGATTTTAACTTATTTTTATATATTTTAGATAGATAGATTAGACAGACAGACAGATAGATAGATAATCTTATTTGTGGACAGTTGAGAACCAGGATTGTTTTTAGACCCCTTTTTTTTTATAGTCCTTCTATATGAGTGGTACATAGTAGGTGCTTAATAAATGATAGTTGACTGATTGACAATAAAAACTCTGCACAGAAACATCAAACAGTTGTTTTAAAAGGCAAAAGAAAATGACAGATGTCAAAATAGAGCCTAGCAACAGTGAACTGGTTGTCAGGAGCTACAACTGTGAGACATATTCCAGTTCTGATGCAATAAAGGGAATGTGAGCTGTCTGGGAGCATTTCTTCTTCCAGTAATGTGGTAATCTGTGTAAGAATGTACCCTTTCATTTATGAGGGGAAGAGAATAATTCTATTACTTCATTTCCCCTTTTATAGATCATAGATTTAGTCAAAAGAAACCATAGAGGTTATCTAGAATAGAACAACCCTCTAATCTTACAGATAAGGAAATATCTATTTTGATCTTTTGTCCTAATTGAAGGTTTTGCTCTACACTTTGCATCTCCTACCTGGTCTTTTTAAGAGGCCTGAAATGGGGGAGTGGGGGGAATTGCTTTCAGATTTCAACCTCAATTCCTCAGAATATTTATAAAATACAATTATTTCTTCTACATTGCAACTTTCCCCTTTACAGTGTCTATATACCATGAATCAGCACAAGAAATTTAATGGATTTGGGGAGAGTTTTGTGGAAGGCACAGATATCATATGAAGACCAGCAGATGATATAGAAAAAGTTTAGAAACTCAGAAATGCATAAAATATATGTATAATATTATATAATATCAATATATTTTCTTTTTTAATTTTTGTATTATTTATTTCAAACTTAAGTACAAAGTAAGAAAAAAACATTGTCAGGTACACAGCAGAATATGAGAGAATTCAATGTAAAGCAAATTTCCATTTCAAGAAAATCTGTATAATAAGTATTATACATTATTTTCATAGTTGTCCAGCTTTTCTTTGCTTCCTTGTAGGTTTTCTTTTGTTCTTTGCTATGCACTTTTTACTTTATTTTTTTCCCTCCCTCTCTCCCTCTCTCTTCCAAAGAAGGGTACAATTAGATACAGGCACATTTACAGAGAGAGAGAGACACAGAGAGAGAGAGTATGCATATGTATGTATGTGTGTATATCTGTAAATATACATATACATATATACACATATACAAATACATTGTTCTCTATAAACATACATATATACATACACACACACACACACACACACACACACACACTATGTTTGTTTCCACTTGTCATCTATTTCTCTGAAGGTAGATAACATAATTCTTTCATGTTTTTCTAAATCAACCAGCTCATTATTTGCTAGACCATAGCAATATTCCAACCTAATCACATTCTATCTGATATTGTCTATAAATTTTTTTTCTCATTTTCTGCATTCCTTCTATTCTTGGCTGCATAGGTTTTATTTATATAAGAAAATTTTAATTTAAATGAAAAATAACTAGTTTATACCTCAACATGTTCTCATCTTAAAATATGGTTACTGAACATCTTTTTTCCCTGTGTTTGGAAGTTCCTGACCTTTTGTTCTTCTAATTGAACTTCTAACTAAAGTATTAGTTCAATTGTTTAGATATAATTTTATTTTTATAAAAAGTATTTAATGTTTATATTCACATATGAGTAAATTCATCTTAGTCATCTTCTAAGCTATAATTACTTGTGTATTTTCCTCTTTTGGATTTTTTCCTTTTATAATACTATAATATTTCAGACTTCTTCTTTGCTACAAAGGGAGGGCCAAAAATGTTTACGTGGATTTTCCAGATAGTGGGAGCACTGAAATCCAAACCCCATGATGTACAAGGGATAATTATGTAAGGCTATATAAATGCTAGCCATTATTATAAGGCAAGAGCAAGTAGAGTTAGTTTAAGTAAAAGATTCAACAACCTTCCTTATGAATCCAGGATTATCTCCCATAAATATATTAAGCATCTGACTTTGGAAGTTCTCCCTACCTCAGAGTCAATGTTTTAAACAATCACAACTCTACAGATATGACTTGAAACCTCATCAATTCCATCATTGCTAACAGACTAGTTAAGAACCATAAATCAAACAGCAAAACTACAAAAGAAATAGTATTTAATTAGGACAGAATAGCAAAGAAAAGTAACAAAGTAAAATCAACTAGTAGAATCATTCTATACCACCATACATTATACAAAGATTAAAATCTACATAAATTCCCATGCTATGGAAGAAGGAACATTTCTTAGCCAACTCATATGCTATATGATCCATTATGGATGAAATACTTCTAATGGCTCTTTCTACAACAACCAAAAGTTTTCCACTACATCTTTACTCTTTCTCTATAATTGTTGTGTCCCTTTATCTATAACTTTGCCATTTTCAATTTCTCCATAGGTCTCCAGATGCTATATACTGTATCTTTTATAAGCTGCTGAGTCTTCTTATCCTTGTCTTTCTTCTCATCATCATCTTCCTGTTCCTCCTCTTTCTCTTTTTTTGTCTCCTCCTCATATCTTCTTTTCTTCCTTTTCCTCCTCCTTCTCTTTCTTCGTCTTCTCCTTCTTTTTCTTTAAAAGGAGTTCTTTTGTGAGGTTGTCCTAACCAACATATTGACAAGCTAATCAACATGATCCGCCCCAAAACATGCCATATCCACACATAGACAAGATTTTTTATTTACCAAAACCTTATTCTCCTTCTCCATAGAAAGTCTTCTAGGAACCCGGGCTAACATGATGAGTTAATTTTTTTTCAACTCTCACTATATTCTTGGAAACAAGTGCCAAGGCTATTCAAATTGACTTGAAACTTCAGCAAATTCCCAGGAGAAATTTAGCAATGTTCAAGTTAAGAGTACAAAAATGGTAACTTTTGCCCTCCATTCTTTCCATTCTGGGAAATTATTCCTTCTACCTAATAATTTAGTGAATGTGATTAATTTCTTAAAATACAGACTTTTTTTCCCCTCACAGGTAATGGATCAGTTAACACCCACCTGTTTAAAAAAATAAATTTAAAAAAAAAACTTTTCTTTCTGGTAAAGGTTAGATTTTTTTTCCCCTCTCATTGGAAGGAAAATGAATAATCATATTAACAGTATGTTATGGTTTAAAGCCTTAAATATGTGTGGTTAGATGATTTGAGATTTCTTTGCCCAGTTCAAATGATTCTCATACTAAAAAAGTTAGTGAAAAATAAATCTCATTCATCAATCACCATAATGAGTCTTTGGACTCTCTTCTCAAGTTAGCTTCACAATCTTTGCCAAAGTCCTATAGGAATAGGCACCCTGACTCCCATGAGTTGCTTTGCTGCTTCGACAGAAGCAAAATTTGTCATTCCTTGTCCGGTTGTTAATGTGTAGTGTTGCAAGACAGGATAAGGTTACCAGATGTCACTGATTTCAGAAGACAAACCCCTGATGTGTTCCTTCTGTGCTCAGAAGCAGCTTGTTCCCAGAACATTCTTAAGTTAGAGACGACAGGAAGAAGAAGCCAAGCCCCTGTGGTGCTAGTCACCCATAAAAAGAAATGAAGAACACAGCAAAAATTTTCTTTCCCCTCTGAGAAGGAAAATTTTGACCAGTAGGAGGGAATGGTCTCCCAACCATTACTTCTTATGCCCTATATCACATCTAAAATTTAAAAATCTTTTCCATTTTTGTTATGTGTCAAATTTATGAAAACTAATTCTTAATATCATTGCAAAAAGTAACAGTTACTTTGTATCTTTACAAAGTATCTTTAATGTTTTCTATGTATTTCTTCTGGGTCTTCTCTTAGAAATCATGAACTCATTTGGGGTCATATCTGGTAGATGGCTTTCACCAACTCTCCTGATCTGCTGCTTATTTTTTCAAAAGCATGAAAGTATTGAAAAAAAAAATGCTGCTTTCTAAGTTATAGATGCTCCAAAGTGGAAGGAGCTTCCTTGTGAAAGGTTAGGCTCCTTGTCAATGGTAGCATTAAAACAGAGGCTGGATAATCATTCATTGGGGATACAACATCCTTGGTTGTTGTCCTGGTCCTGGATAGGCAGCTTCAAACAGTGGGAAAAGCATTGATTATGGAATCAGAGGACCTTACTCTGATAGTTACTGTTTGTATGACCTTAAACAAGTCACTTAATCTCAATTTCCCTAAGAGGAAATAATTGGATTAAATTTAGGCTTTTGAAATACTGTTCAAACCTAGATCTGTGAGCTATTGGTATAACTCCTTTATAGGAGGCTGGATGAGAAGACCTTTATGGTTCTTTCCAATTATAAGATCTTATGTTTATATGAAAAGGTTAGGCACTCTTGAATTCAATTAGTAAATTAACACAACTAAAATGCCCAACCAGTTTTTCTCAGTTTCATGCTAATTAATGTATTCCCTACATTTCATTCCAGTGATGAAAAGAGAAAGATATGCAAACAGGAGGTGAGTTTATGTTTGGGGGGAATTAAGCCCTTTAAAATACCTGGTTGCAAGGCTATTTGAGCAGAAATCCATTATCATTAACTTGGCAGGCTCCCTTCTCTTACTTTGCTAAAAACTCCTAAGTGCCATGGAGGACATTTGAGTCACGATCCCTCTCCTCTGTAGCCATTACTTGAGATGAATGTGAGCTAATCAGTTCTATTTTGAAAAAGCACAATCAAGCCTCTAGGCCCAGCTAATGAATCTTTCAGAACTATGCTCACCACTCACAGAGAGCTGGGCGAGACCCACACATTTATGTATTGCATTGCATTTAATTTTCCTAAGATGCAAAGCTTATGAATACATGGGGCTTGGCTCTGAAAAAGCCACACAAATGGCATGAATGTTTCAACTAACTTTAATATTTAGCTTAAGTTTGGGAAAGAAAGGGCACCATGCAGGTGCCCAAAGGTTGCCTACCAAGTTGGAACCTCTGTATAATTCTCACCCCTTTCTTTGACATGATCTTTTTTGTAATGTTCTAACTGCTAAGACAACAAACAAGACCTCATTTAGTGGTTTCTGAAATCTGCAGGGCCGTGGGCACATACTACAATCAAACTGCTCACTCAAAAATCAGTTTTCATCCTCAATAGGATAATAACCCAGTCTGTGCAACTTCACTCGAGCAAAGTGCCCAAGGTGACCACTGCCCTGAAGTGATTATCCAGTGCCCTTAAGCTTTAATGAATTGAAATAGACAGTTTTCCATTTTTAATGTATGCAACATATAAAATGCAAGCCTCTTGAGACTCCCTAGAAACTGTCTTTACTTTTCTGTGCTTGACAGCTGTCACTCTTCAAGCATCTCAAATGTATTTCCCAAACCATCAGTGAATTGTGGAGTCTGCTATCATCCCAGGGCACCAATCCTGAGAAACCACTTCTGTATGATAATATACAATAGTGCGATGCTCACCAAGCCCATAGCCTGACTTAAGGCTTGTGAGGGGTACTGTGGAGGCTCAGCTACCAAATTCAAATGATACATACTTTCAGCCCCATCCAATCCCCCCAAATGCATTTGCTTCCAAGACTTCTGTGATACAGAGTCTGTATATTCTTTGAGGAATGGTTTCAGTCTCTAGGGTCATATCTTCCATTCAAGAAACCTAAGACCCTGAATACATAGTGCTAGCCCTCAGGATACTGAGTTCAGCTCTTCACTCGCAAACATATACATTACAAAATTACAAAAGGAAGTTTTATTTAAAGGGAAGAAAACAAAATAGAGAACTTTAAATGAGTCACTGTTAGTCCCTAAAATATATAAAAATGTCTGGGGCCACAGTTTTAGTATAAAAGAATGTCTTCAACTCAAATCTTAGCTAACTGTTTTTCTCTTCTCTTCTTTCCTCTTCTCTCTTTTCTCTCCTCTCCTTTTCTCCAATCTTCTTTAAGTCTCTCTATCTCTCTGCCTGAATCTGTCTCTGTCAATTCTGTATTAGTCAATCAATACGTATTTATTAAATAACTCCTATGTACCAGGCTCCCTCTCTCTCTCTCTCTCTCTCTCTCTCTCTCTCTCTCTTTCTCTTCCCTCCCCCCCATTTCCCTCTTTCTATGTGTGTGTGTGTTTGTGGATCTCTGTCTGTCTCTTGTTTCTGTCTATGTGTCTCTCTCTGTGTCTCTGTCTCTCACTTTCTCTTCTCTGTGAGCTCTGTTTCTTTGTTTTTGTCTATATCTCTCAAATCTCTGTCTCTTTGTCTATCTCTGTCTATGTGTGTGTGTTTCTCTTTCTGTCTCTCATTTTCTCTTCCTTTTTCTGTCTCTCTGTTTCTTTCTGTCTGTTTCTGTTTCTGTCTCTCTCTGCTGTCTCTTTGTCTATTTCTATGTGTCTATGTCTGTCTCTCAGTGCCTTTGTGTCTCCCTTTCTCTCTGTCTCTGTCTTTTTATCTCTTTTTTTCTATTTCTAAGTTTCTCTGTCTCTTTGTCTATCTCTGTCTGTCTCTGTATCTCTGTGTGTCTCTAATTCTCTGTCTCTTTCTGTCTCTCTCTTTCTGTGTCTCTCTGTTTCTGTCTGTCTGTGTGTCTCTGTCTCTGTTTCTGTCTATGTATCTTTATCTCTGTCTATATCTGTTTCTGTCTCTCTGTGTGTCTCTTTCTCTGTCTCTCACGTTCTCTCCTCTTCTCTGTCTCTCTATTTCTGTCTGTCTGTCTCTATCTCTCTGTGTGTATATCTCTTTCTCTCTGTCTCTCACTCTCTCCCCTTCTCTTTGTCTCTGGTTCTTTCTTTTTCTGTTTCTGTCTCTGTCTCTGTCTCTCTGTCAGTCTCTGTCTGTATCTGAACCTCTGTATGTCTCCCTTTTTTTCTGTCGCTGTCTTTCTGTCTGTCTGTCTCTGTGTGTATTTCTCTTTCTCTCTGTCTCTCACTTTTTCCTCTCTGTCTGTTTCTTTCTGTTATTCTCTGTCTTTGTCTCTCTGTGTCTGTCTGTCTGTCTGTCTCTCTCCCATTCTTAAGAGGTCCACAGTAGAGTCACATAATAGGGAAAGCCAGTTTCTAGAATTCTCCAGTCTTTGATACTAACCATGTAGTATAAAATTACTTGCTGACACATAGTTGACATTTAATAGATTACAATTATTGGATTACTAGCTAACTGACCTTCAGAGTCCTTTCCTCCCCTAATTACCATCATTGCAGGAACTAGCTTGATTGTTAAATTTTAAGCTTTACATCTCAGGAAATGTTAAAAATCAGGATTTAATGTATTGTTTTGATGATTGTCTAGACTTAAGTGATATAAAAATGTTAATAATGTAGATTAATTTTAATAAGGAGATAAAGGTCATAGTCTTCCTACAGATATGTGAAGTTTAATTTTTATCTGGGAGATTTGAATAGTTCATTTACTCATGGGTGCTAATGATATCAATAAACAAACTGAATATCTTACAAGGAAGAAAAAAGACCCATATTCACTAATTTGCTAATCATTCCCTCTTTGGTCTTTAGCTTTTTCAATTAACCTAGGAAGAATATTATTAACAAAATGCACGTTCATCATAGACATCCAATTATATTTGCTGACAGATTAAAGTCCTACCTGTATAGAAATATCACAGTTGTCAGAACTAGAAGGAGCTTGAATCTAGATCAGCCCCCTCATTTTTTTGGGGGTGGGGAGGAAGGGAAGTAAAAATATGCCCAAGGTCACATAACTGAATCCAGTTTCCTTTCTGATAAGGAATAGGTTGCAACAGGCTTATGTGATATATATATATATATGTATGTATATATATATATACATACATATATATATATATATTTCAAATTGTAAATTGTTTTTACTCTATCAGAATTATATTTTCCATACAGTGATCAGATATAATGTTAGCCCTGTAAAACAGCATGCTGCCCTCTCCTTTATTAATACCACTCATGCTACAGGACTTTAATCTTTATAAAACATTCTACAAAGTCTGGTATTTCTTTCTATTACTAACTGCCTGAATGAATTTTGTTTTAAAGCAGTTTCCCTCAAAGACACAAACTGAAATAAATTAGACAGAATTGTTTTTCTAGTGCTTCTTTTAGGGGAGATACAAACAGCTCCAAAAAATAATAATAGTTACAGCAGCAACAACCACAAAACTTGTTTTTAAAAATATTTTTAAATGTTTTAAGTATTATTTTTTTTTTAAATAGGGTTCATCACTCCATAATTGGTTGGACCCAGCTCTGGCTTACACAGCCCAGTTGTTCAGTTTTCAGTGTGAACATTGACACTTCAGAAATCAGCAAACAGGGCTTGATTTATTGTTTTATTGATTATCTAGACTTGAAAAAGTGTTAATAATATAAAAACCCTGTGCTTGCTTTTTTGTTTGTTTGTTTTTAGAGAATGTAGTTGTTAAATGTTTATGAACATACCCTTTTCTCTATCAGCATTGCTTGCTCATAATAGGAGTACATTAGAAAACTCAAAGAATGAAGTCATTATACCAGACTGGAAACCTGGTGACTATAAGCTAATAAGAATAAGAACTGGTATTTTTATAGTACTTTTAAGTTTTTCAGAGTGCTTTCTGTCTATTATTTCATTTTTATCTTCAACAACCCTGTCATTATCCCATGGCATCTAGACATGGGTTAACTCCAGATGGAGGTTATGAAATAATAAATATCCAAGACTAAAATCAAAAGGCCTTCCTTGGGTGATGTCAACATGAGTCCAGTCAAAAATACACTGACAGACAACTCTAAGATACCACTACACACCTGTCAGATTGGCTAAGATGACAGGAAAAAATAATTATGATTGTTGGAGGGGATGTGGGAAAACTGGGACATTGATGCATTGTTGGTGGAGTTGTGAACAAATCCAACCATTTTGGAGAGTAGTTTGGAACTATGCTCAAAAAGTTATCAAATTGTGCATACCCTTTGATCCAGCAGTGTTACTATTGGGCTTATATCCCAAAGAGATTATAAAGAAGGGAAAGGGACCTGTATGTGCACGAATGTTTGTGGCAGCCCTTTTTGTAGTGGCTAGAAACTGGAAACTGAATGGATGTCCATCAGTTGGAGAATAGCTGAATAAATTGTAGTATATACTATGGAATATTACTGTTCTGTAAGAAATGACCAATAGGATGATTTCAGAAAGGCCTGGAGAGACTTACACGAACTGATGCTGAGTGAAACGAGCAGAACCAGGAGATGATTATATACTTCAACAACAATATTATATGATGACCAGTTCTGATGGACCTGGCCATCCTCAGCAGCGAGATCAACCAAATCATTTCCAATGGAGCAGTAATGAACTGAACCAGCTACGCCCAGAGAAAGAACTCTGGGAGATGACTAAAAACCATTACATTGAATTCCCAATCCCTATATCTATGCCCACCTGCATTTTTGATTTCCTTCACAAGCTAATTGTACAATATTTCAAAGTCTGATTCTTTTTGTACAGTAAAATAACGTTTTGGTCATGTATACTTATTGTGTATCTAATTTATATTTTAATGTATTTAACATCTACTGGTCATCCTGCCATCTAGGGGAGGGGGTGGGGGGTAAGAGGTGAAAAATTGGAACAAGAGGTTTGGCAATTGTTAATGCTGTAAAGTTACCCATGCATATAACCTGTAAATAAAAGGCTATTAAATTAAAAAAAAATACACTGACAAAGAAGCTTCACATGGATGAATCATGCAGATTTGTTTATAAGAATGAATGAGTTTATGATGGCAATTCAGAATGTGCTAGAACTGACATATACCAATTTATATGGATCACAAAAGCTGGTTGTTAAATTTATAGTGTGAGCATTTACACCTTGGAAATTGGTAAATGCTTCTTTCCCTATTATATGACTGAACTATGGAGCTGTGAAGAATGGGGGGATGGGAGGGTGGAGTGGAGGGGTGGAAAAGAATTGGGTTTGGTGGAGTTTTTTGTTGTTTATTGTCTAGACAATCATCCACAATTTTAAACATTGATTTATGAAAACTCAAGAACAATGTTTTTTAATGGATGGTGTTGTCCTAAATGTTCATAATTTCCAAGCTACATGAACAAAGCTTTTAAAAGCTAGAGACCTGACAAAATCATGTGGGGATAGGATGTGATGTGTTATCATCTAGGATTATGTTAATTAATGTTTAATAACTGCCTATTCTGGAGAGGAAATGTCTGTAGGACATACTTTTAGGTTTAATATGCATTATTAACATTTTCTCCTTTTTTTAAACATTTTTTACAATTAACGAAACAATAAATCAAAGTGGGTGCAGCTTCAGTCAAATGATTTATAATATTTTTGATTTCTAATGCATAAATGCTCAAAATGAAAATTTAACAATCAGCTCAAGGGAACTGATATCATCCCTGTTGTTCTGTATGCTATTGGCTTCATACCAGAGATGCTTTCAGTGAGCCTACAGAGACTGAGTTAATATTCCAATTCTTTGATTCAACTGAAAAACATTTTTTTTTACCAACTATGTAATACTTCTTTGAATATTAATGACCATTTCTCTCAGAATTCTATTTTAAAAAACTGTGTTAACAATAACAATGATAGTACTTTCAATTTAATTTTAATTTTTCAAAACACTTTCACATCTATGATGGCATTTTATTTTATCCTAACAAAGCCTCCCTAGCTAACCAAAGACAGTAAAAATAATAATAATAAAGATTAAAAAAAACTTCTGAAATACTTTAGCTAACATTAAATTCCTAAATAGTAATATGTAGTGTTAAATTTTTCAAGATAAGGTCACTCCTCCTTTAAAATACCAGTTGCAATCAAATATTCCCATTTTGCAAATTAAGAAATTTATCTATTTTACAAAATAATGAACAAACAAATGAAACTACTTCTATTACAAGACTACAAACTCTTTGTGGCCAAGCACCCTGCCTTATTTTATTTGGGGATTCCTAGAACCACGCTTTACACAAGATAGGCATTTAATATTTGTGGAATTAAATCACTTCATTACACGAAAAGTTATATTATTTATCTTTTATTATATCAGTCACTAAATCTCTTTTCTAAATTGCCATTCATTGTCAATAATAACTGTCAAAAACTGTCAAATGAAGAATAAACTTTGCAGAAAACTAAAAAAAATTTTTTGATCCTTGTGAAAACCACAAATTCAATTCTATTAACTGTATACAACAAAATGAGTTGTGGATTAGCAAAATTTTTAGTATAATCAAAACATTATAAATGATGCCACATTGTGGGGAGTTTTTTAAATAGTGAAAATGGGGACCTTAGACAAAGTGATTCCCCTAGCTCTAAAAGACTTTGATTCTATGATATGCATATATAACCACCCACTGTTACCAATTCAACAAAGCAGCAACTAGGGGTCTCTGTGAAACCAGAATAGAAAGCAAAGATAGACTTCATCTCAGATATTAAAGGAAGATTACTGGTGATAAGGGATTTTATTTGCTCTTATGTGCCAAATGATGACCATCAAAGTTGGGAGGGATTTAAAGTGACCATAACTTAATATTTCTCTTTCTGGTATCATCTGTTATTTCTCTAACAACAAACCTAAGCTGCACCTGCTTTGAGCTATGTTCAAGAACAATTTTTATTTATTTTATTAATAACATTTTGACCACACAGATGCATCCCAACAGACTAAAAAGCCTTTAATGAAATAAATTGCCAGAGAACAATTGTGATCTAAAAGAGATTGCAAATTATAAAAATGGATTATTTCCTTATTATTGTTCTATAAGAAACGATCAGTGGGATGATTTCAAAAAGGCCTAGAGAGACTTACATGAACTGATGGTAAGTGAAGTGAGTAGAACCAAGAGAATGTTGTACATGGCAACAAGATTACACGAAGATCAATTCTGATGGACATGGCTCTTTTCAACAATGAGATGATTCAGGCCACTTCCAATAGTCTTATGATGAAGAAAACCATCTAAACCCAGAGAAAGAACTGTGGGGACTGAGTGTAGATCAAACATAGTATTTTCACCTTTTTTTTAGCTTTTGTTTGCTTTCTTTATTTTCTTTCTCATTTTTTTCCTTTTTGATCTGAATTTTCTTGTGCAGCATGATAAATATGGAAATATGTATAGAAGAACTGTACCTATTTAATATATATTGGATTACTTGCTATTTGGAGGAGGGGTAGAGGGAAGAGAAGGAGAAGGATTTGGAACACAGGGTTTTGTGGGAGTGAATGTTGAAAATTATCTTTGCATTTTTTTGAAAATAAAAGGTTATTATTAAAAAAAATTAATGGATCATTTCCCTCTATTGCCACTTACCAAGTATTAACAGAAAGGATGTATTTTTAACTTTTTTTTTCAGTTATTTCCAATGCTAATTACAGTTCTTGACCTTAATTTTGCTTTCTTTCTTTATAAACACAGTTTTACTTATGGAAGTAGCTGATGACACTGTGTCTGTAGTCAGGAATAGCTGAATTCAAATGCAAGCTGAGACATTTACTAATTATGTGACACTGGGCAAATCCCTTATAGAGATAATAATGGCATCTACCCCCAAGGTTGTTATGAGAATAAAATAAGATCATTTTTTTTTAAAGCACTTAGTAAGGGAATTGTGAGGAGATGGAGAAATAAAGCAGAAAACAATACAGATCTTCCAAATTTCCACAAAATAATTTAAAATAATATTTCAAAGCAAATTTAAGAATTAGAGGCATAATTAAAAGTTGGGATAAAGCAGTCGCCCAGCCTAAGGTAATTTGGAAGGAAAGATCACCTCCTGGGATGGTGGTCTGACTTCACTGAAATGATGAAACCTCTGGATAGATACCACCAAATGAACAAATAGCTAGCACTGGCAGCAGCCTTAAGTGATAGTGTGGGGATAAGATGGCTGACCAGGAGAAGATTGTGGGGCCTTCCCTTAGTTCTGGACATGAGGCATAGGCATGAGTAGAGAAGTCACAGGTTGTGATTATAGGTGAGGAGGATTAAGCAAACATGGTAAGCAAAGTCACAGGGCTGGGAGCAGGAGTAAAAGGAGGACAGTGGCTATTGCTAGTTGTGATCACTCCAGGGCAGAGGAGCAAATGGATTTGTAGTCACCTAAGGAATCCTAGAGGGAAAAAAGAGTGTTGTTTGTGGTGTCACTGGGGCTGTGGACTCTGGATCAGGCTCAGGAGCAGAGAGGAGTACCTAAAGGTCGCTTATGTACCAAAGTGTAAGCTGGAGGTGCAGTGACCATACATAACCTTGGATCATAGAACACTGGAAGAATCAAAAGGTCAAAGACATACAGATTGAAATCAGAAAAAAACAGCACAATAAACCTGAATTCTAAAACATTATTCCTCACATCCCAGCAGCAGAGTTAACAGTCAAGAAATAGGTAGAAGAAGAGGAAGAGGAAGAAGAAGAAGAAGAAGAAGAAGAAGAAGAAGAAGAAGAAGAAGAAGAAGAAGAAGAAGAAGAAGAAGAAGCAAAGAGCCAAACTATAGATAGCTATTATGATGATAGAGAATATAAGGGTTCAAACTCAGAAGATAAAACACCTCCTTGTAAAACTTCAATGATATATATAAAATGGGGTCAAAAGCCCTTTTTGGAAGAGCTTTAAAAGAACTTTAAAAATCAAATAAAAGAGGTTGAGGAAAAATTGAGAAAAAAATTAATGTAATTTATTAATGCAAGAAAAGCTAGAAATGCTGAACAGAAAGTCAACTAATGAGAAAAAAATCTCAAAAGTTATTAAAGAAAATAACTCTTAAAAATTAGAATTGGGTAAAAGGAAGCTTCATAAGACATGAAGAAATAATAGGACTGGGGCAGCTAGGTGGCACAGTGGATAGAGCACCAGCTCTGAAGTCAAGAGGCCTGAGTTAAAATATGACCTCAGACACTTAACATTTTCTAGCTATATACCATTTCTATGTATTACTAACATTTTTTAAAAAGCAAAAAAGGTAAAGTCACATATATATGTATATATATATATATATATATATTAAGAATAAAGTTCAAGAAGTGATAGAGAAATTCCATTTAAAAAGTTAAATGGAGGTGCAGTTAAAAAAAAGTTAAAGTGGGCTCTAACTTTAGATAGCTTCTATACTGGTAGAGAGCAGACTTCAAACTCTGAGGAGACTAAAAACAGATTGTCTCTAGATGAAATCCCAAAGGGGGATATGATCTGGTCCCCACCATTCAAGGATCTCATAGAAGAAATTTAAAAGGCTCTAACAAGAGAGCTAGAAGAAAAATGGGTAAAGGAAAGGGAAGCTTGGCAAGAGGATCTGGATAAGTCATCCAACTCATTAAAAGATACAGTGGATAAAGAAATCAACTCCCTGAAAATAAAATAAATCTAAACAATATAAAATACTTGGGAATCATCCTGATAAGACAAACACAAGACTTATATGAACAGAACTGTGAAATACTTTTCACATAAAGTCTGCTCAACAAGGAAACAAAGGATATGGGAAGAAGACAAGGGAGGGATCCATGGATGGGGGAGGAGAAGTAATAGTAAGGCAAATTAAGGACCAGAATTAAAGCAAAGAGTCAGAAGAAATAGGAAATATATGTGTTGTGGAGGGTGTGTGTGTGTGTGTGTAGCTACATATATATACATAAATATACCCTTTCATAACTATAGTAGACTTTAAGGTAGTGAGAAGGATGAAAGAGGAAAAAAAGAATAAAGTAAGAAAAACTGTGCAGCAGAGAACAAAAGAACAATTTCAAGGATATAAAGAAAAGATGGACACTCATGAATATAATTTCTTCTACTAACATGTATACTTTCTTGAGTTGGTAATTTGTTGTTATATAATTTGAATCCTCCCTCATGTTCTGCTGTGCACATGACAATGTTCTCTTTTGTTAAAAAATAAATAATTTAAATTTAAAAATTAAAAAAAAAATAAAGTCTGATCTAAGCAATTGGAAAAGTATTAAATGCTCATGAATAGGCCAAGCCACTATAATAAAAATGACAATTCTTCCTAAATTAATCTATTTATTTAGTGTGCTCCCAATCAAAGCATCAAAAAATTATTTTGTAGAGCTAGGAAAAAAATATCAGAATTCATCAGGAAAAACAAAAGCTCAAGTATATCAAGTGAATCAATGAAAAAAATGTATATATGAAAGCAGGTTGTCTAGCAGTACTAGATCTCAAACAGTGTTATAAAGTGTTAATTATCAAAACAACCTGGTACTGGCTAAGAAATAGAGTGGTGGATCAGTGAAATAGATTAGGTACACAATATAGTAAATGACCATTGTAATCTAAGATATGATAAACTCAAAGATCCAAGCTTTTGGAACAAAAATTCATTATTTGACAAAAACTGCTGGAAACACCAGAAAACAGTATGATAGAAAGAAGATATAGACTAACATCTCATGCAGTCTACCAAGATAAAATCAAAATGAGCACTTGATTTGTACATAAAGTATAATACCATTAGCAAATTAATAGTTTATCTGTCACACTCAACAGATAAGAAGAATTTAGGACCAAAGAATATATGGAAAGCATTACAAAATATAAAATAGATAATTGTGATTATAATTAAAAAGTTTTTGCACAAATGAAACCAAGCAATCATAATTACAAGAAAAGGAGAAAAGGGGGGGAGGGTTGCAACAAGTATTTTTAATAAAGGTCTATTTTCTCAAATATATAAAGAACTGAGTCAAATTTATAAAAATACAGATCATTCTTTAGTTGATAAGTGGTCAAAGGTACAAGCAGGTAGTTTTCAAATAAGAAAATCAAAGCTGGGCAGCTAGATTGTGCAGTGGATAGAGTACTAGTCCTGAAGTCAGGAGGACCTGAGTTCAAATATGTCCTCAAACACTTAACACTTCCTAGCTGTGTGACCCTGGCACAGCACTTAACCTGACCTCAGATACTTAACATTTTCTAGCTATATACCATTTCTATGTACTACCAACGTTTTTAAAAAAGCAAAACTCCAATTGCCTCAGAAAAAAAAGAAAGAAAGAAAGAAAGAAAGAAAGAAAGAAAGAAAGAAAGAAAGAAAGAAAGAAAGAAAGAAAGAAAGAAAGAAAAGTAAAGAAAAGAAAATCAAAGCTGTAATGTTCAGGCTAGCTTTCTGGAAGTCCTCTGGAAGGGCCTTGGTTTCAGTGGGATAGTCACCACAAGGATAGTCAGGAACAGAATCTAAAATTTTTATTCCCATATTCTGTCTCCTTCACAGTCTGTGTCTGTTACAGTCTGAGCCAGTCTTGATCTTAGTGAAGGAGTGCAGGAGGCAGGAAAGCCACCAGGAGGATGGTCAAAGATGGAATGTCTCATTTCCAGTTCTCACAGATCTTAAATACCTCCGTATGATTATGTCATTATTGCATACTGATTATGTGCAAATTAAAGAACCATTACATCACCATGCTAAGTACTAAGCATATGTGTACTGAAGAACCATCATCTCATCAATTCCACTGAGTTTACACCTTGTTGTAAGTATCCTTGTTTCAAGTATACTTCTCCAGAGTTCCAGCCCTCTACACAAAGTCATAGTTATGTGAAAAAAAAAATGCTCTAAATCACTATTGATTAAAGAAACGAAAATTAAAACAAATCTGAGGTACCACCTCACACCTATTAGAGACTGGCTAATATAACAAAAAAGGAAAATGTTGGTTATTGAAGGGAAATAACTGGGGAAAACTGGAACACTAATATACTGATCCAGTCATTCTGGAGAGCAATTCAAAACTATGCTCAAAGAGATGTCAAACTTTGCATACTCTTTGATCTAGCAATACCACTGCAAAGTTTATATCCCAAAGACATCAAGAAGGAAAGGAACTATTTGTACAAAAATATTTATAGCAGATCCTTTTGTGGCTGAACAATAAAAAGAATTCCACAGACCAAACAAGCTATAGTATATGATTTCAGAAAAAAAAAAAAAACCTGAAAACAGTTAGATGAACTGATATGTAGACAAGTATACAAGAACCAGGAAAACATTGTACAAAGTAATAGCAATATTATTCAATGAAGAATTGTGAATGACTTAAGCTATTCCCATCAATACAATGATCTAAGACAATCCCAAAGGACTAATGATAAAGTATCATCATTACTCAGATTCAATGAGGAAAATCTGAGTAAATTCTCCCTTAAACATTTATTATCTATATGATTTTAGGCTTAACCAAGTTCAACTTCAATTTTTTTATCTGTAAAATGGGAATAATAATTGTACCTACCTACAGGGTTGTTTTGCAAATTAAATGATATAGTGCATATAAAGTGTTTTACAAACTTTAAAATATTATATAAATTCTAGCTAGTATCATTATCAACATCATCATCATTAATCAAGAGGGAGAACAAATATAAGTGGGACACTCATTCTTGGTCTAAGAGACAGATAGAAGAAAAGTTCTTCCTTATGAAATGTCTACAAAACTATCTCTGTGGCTTAAAAATAAAGATAAGTTCCTTTGAATAAAAAAATTCCACAGACTAAATGTGTTTTTAAATACTCTTCTGTCTTCTCAGTAATTTCCAGTAGACTTCAAAGGTATCCCTCCGTGCTGCCTGAATTGCTCTAAGTGACAGAGGTCAACAAAAGGTCCTTTATCCCACCTTTCTAGGTCTGTTGGTTATAATGCTTAGGACCTTGGCATAATAAGGCAATGGTGACAGGAATAGATAGGAATGGGACTGGGAAGTGCCCTCCAGAGAAGATAATTGCTACAGGATAGTTCTACTGAGATCAAAAGCACACTGTCCAGAATCTTCATTTCAACATCCTATGAGACTGAACAGTTTGTCTGTCTCTTTTTTTCCCTAACTTTTGAGGTGACAAGACCTATGATTTCATTAGTTTAGGGAACTTCCTGCCTCAGAGAGTTGTTTTAAGAAAATTTTGTTAAACATTGAAGTATTATAGAAATGTGAAATATTATCAGAATTGACTCAGATTCCAGTTTTGTTCCTAGAATGTATTCCATCTAGTTGGATAGTACAGAGAAATAGGAATGATCTTGGCCTAGATTATTATCCAGTTTGTTCATCCTCATCCTCATTAATAACAACAATAGCAAAATAACAACAAATATTCTAATGATGTATAGAAATGTCTATATCTTTGTCAAACTGAGAGGAGGGAAAAGTACTGTTTCACTTTAAAGAAATGTTCCTAAATCCCAGGTCCCTCTAGGGTCAACTAAGGTTTATTAGAAAGAAAGCCTAGTTTTCTGTAATGCCTAATAAGATTTTTCAAATCTTTCCTAAGCCCTCAGGGTCTATTGGACTTGCAAAGCTTTGAGTGAGAATGAGTAAGAATAATTCATGCAGAGACCATATGTGTGATTAAGTGTCTCTTTCACTAATGTGGGCAGTAAGTAAAATTTTACAGACAGGGAAAGTGTCCTCTTAGGAGTCCATAATTCAAAAATTCAGCGCAAGATCAGAGTCTTTGAAAGGAAAGTTTTTTGTTTGTTTGTTTTTTTTTAATGAAAAATAAAAGTGTGTTTCCCAGCCTTTCTTGTCCTGTGGAGTCAAAGAAAGAGAGTTCCATGTATGAATTAAGTCCAGTTGTCTTTACTGACAGTTGTCATTGATCCATTTATTCATTCATCAAATATTTATTGAGAGATGAGAAATGCAAATTAAAGCATCTCTGGAGTTATTCAAGTTACACCCATGAAGTTGACAAAAATTACAAAATACAAAATTGGTAAATGTTGGAAAAATTCAAAGAAGACAGAAATACTGATATACTCTTGATGAAACTGAATTGACCAAACCATTCTGAAAAAAAAAAGTAAGTTATTTTTAATTAAACTTTAAAACTCACTAAATTAAAGATACCCTTTGACTGATACCATTATTAAAAGTAAACTACCACAAAGATAGAGAGAAAGTTCCCATCTATGTGTAACAATAATAAGTGATGTAGTCCTTGATCTGTTGGAATGAGACTCCTCCCATTCATCCAAAGTACATATGCCCTGCGGCCCAGGAGTCCACCATACAGTCAATGAATAAATATTTTTATGTGCTTACTATGTGGTCAGGCTTTGAATTAAGCAAGAAGGATACAAAGAAAGGCAGAAATAATCCTTACCTTCAAAGAGTACACATTCTACTGGAGAAAACAACATGTAAATAAATAGATTCATAGAAGACTCATTTAGAATAGTGAGAAATTACCACAGAAGAGTAGTTTTGGGGGCAACAATGAACTGGAAGGAAAGTGGGTGCCTACCAGTTAGGAAACGGATGAACAAATGGGGATATATACATGTAATGTCATATAATTGTACAGCAAGAAAGGGTGGAATCTGAAGGATTCTGAGAAGCATGGAAAGACTTGTAGAGACTTATACAGAACAAGATAAGAAAAATCTGGAGATTAGTTTGTAAAATGACCACTATAATTTAAAAGAGAATAGTTCTGGGAGCTTTAAGAGTTTCAATCAAATACAATGTCTAATAAAGACTTCAGATGACTTCATAAGGAAGCATTCCTATCTCTCAACAAATATGTAGCAGACTATAGGTTCAAAATGAGGCAAGTATTTTCAGACATAGACAATACATTCATTGAGGTTGCCTGTCTGTACCTGTGTAATAATAGAAAGATCTATTATAGTTGGGGTAGAAGTTACTGCGAAATAACAAAGATTGTTTAAAAAGAGTATCATGCAAATATTTGGAAACAAAGAAGTAGATTTATTAAAGTTATTCTCTGTGTAAGCCACTGTGCTGGGCCTTATTGGGGACTGATGGGGGAAGGAGTCAATAAAGGCAATTATTCCAGTTTTGCTGGACCAAGTTGTGATGGATACTTTTTTTTTAACTTTGTTGGTGCCAAAAAAATCTTTACAAGTGTTATAGATTCTTTCAGACCAGAAGAGGAGGCTATAGACCTGCTTAAAGACAAACAACCATCTCCTTCCTAATTGGAAATGCGTCCTTTTGGAGACAGATGCCCTGAAGGTTAGAGTAGCATTTGAAGCTGACTGCTAATGTATGACTGGAGGCATTTGCCTTCAAATTCTCCTTTCCCCATAGCTGTGATTTTTTAATTTTTTTTTCTTCCTAAGCTTTGCAGCATTGCCAAGGAAATAAATGCAAGGACTCAAAGTCCCTGAATCAAAATACTGAAGATCTATGGCATTAGCCTAACCAGAAAAGAAGGCCTAGAGGAAACCAGGTTGGGAGAAAAAAGCAAGGCCTTCAATGCTGGAGGTATATTTTAACATCGATTCATAAACATGCCATTTCTTGGTAAAATCCTTTCTTTGTAGAAATGAGTCAATCTACTTTTTTTTTAAAAAACTGCTAAATACAGACAATAGCATACTATAAACAGGAGAGCCAAGAATCAGCTTGAACCTTCCCAAAGGGCCAGGAATCAGGCTCTGTCAACTCCTTTCATGTGTGTTTGGGTGGGGGTGAGGGAGGCACCAGTGGCGGGGATCAGAGGCACAAGTGAGTTCGAGCTGCATTTTTGACTGCCAAGAAACCAGGAATTTATTGGTACAGTGTTGACAACATCTTAAAGAGTCAGGCTAAATTGTCATGTGCGGTGCCCCTGATGGGTATTCATTCCAGGGGATGGCGGTTGAGCTTTGTTACAGATCATGGCTTAGAGCCCTCTCTTTGAAATTCTCATTTCTTGGCTGAAGAGCAGCATGAGATCCAGCTAAAGGCAGAGACTCTTTCATTGTTGTTTCTGTATCCCTTCCTTCCCATCTCTTCAGCCCTTCTAGCATAGTGCTTAGCACATAGTAGGTGTTAAAATTAATTATTGAATGAATAAATGAACAAATGAATGAATGAATATAATATAAATGTGAGAAAACAGATAAAATTTACAAATCTTTAAGTTAGGAAGGACCTTGAAGACCAACAAGTTCCTGGGGGAGAGAGGGAGAAGAATTCTTTTTATAATATACCTGACAGTGACCTTTGGCAATTCCTTGAACATTTCCTGTGGCCCCCCTGAGGCACCCTAATCCAGTTCTGGAGAAGGTTGTTTAGGCAGTTTTTCATTACAACCTCTTTGCAATTCTCCCTTCCCTCTTGATTGCCCCACTCTCCCATATTTCTCCTAGTCTTGCCTTCCGAGTCTGAAACAAACTAATCCCTCTTTCACATTGCACACATTCACTTACTTGAAGACAATTCTGTAGTACCCCCAGTCTTGCCTCTCCCAAAAGTTCTGTAGCAGGGCCATACACAAAAAGATGTACACACCTAATCCCAAAGGGAAATGGAAAGAAGCCCAGACCACTAGTGCCAATTGAATCCAAACTTCCTGAATCCGTACCCATCCACTCCCACATTCTCATATGCTGTATCATGAATCCCACAAAAGATCAGCCATTTTGACAACTGAATATTAAGTGCCATTCAAGGAGTCCTTCACCTTTTCTCTCAGAAAATAAGATGGGGGCCAAAAGAACCTTAGTGAGATGTAAGAAGGGCACAGTGTGGTCTCTCCTCCAATCAATGTTCCTACTTAGGGAAAACATCATAATGAAGAGATGAAGCTCTCCTAATTCCCAGAATACTCAGCCCAGAAGGTCTAGGGAATACCCTAAAGACTGAATCTGGAACCCTGAGGCCAGTTTCCCTCAATTACCAGAAAGAACTGCACAGTGATGGGTTGGAAGGATAAGGCAAAAGCAGAAAGAAAAGTACTTAGCAAATGTTTCTTAGCATAGTTCCAGGCATTGTGCTAAGCACTTTACAAATATTATCTCATTTAATCTTCAAAACAACCTTAGGAGTAGAAATTATTATTATCCCCATTTCACAGTTTAGGAAAATGAAGCAAATAGAAGTTAAATGATTTTTCTGGAGTCACACAGTTAGTAACTGAGGTCATATTTGAATTAATATATTCCTGACTCTGTGTCCAGTACTCTATCTACTGTGCCACCTGGTTGCTTCTAGTAGAAATGGGGAAGGCATCTCTATTAATATCCTTCCCTCCAAGTCATTCCCTTTAGAACCCCTAAATTTCAAAACTCAAAACCAGCTTAAATGCTTCCTCTTTCCAGTATGGAAGCAGCTAAGTGCCTTAGTGAATAAGAGTGCAGAGCATGGAATCAAAAAGACTCATCTTTCTAAGTTCAGATTTTACCTCAGACACTGTGTGACACTGGGCAAGTCACTTAACTCTGCCACTTAACTTCATCTGTAAAATGAAGGAGAGAAGGAAATGGCAAATCAGTCCACTATCTTTAGCAAGAAAACCCCAAAAGGAGTCCTAACCCCTGAACAACAACAATTTCCATGTCTGAGATATAGGTGGAACCTCCAAAGTTCTTCCATGGCCCCTACCTGTAGGGTGTTACTCAGTGTTGTTAATATACATAGCCATAAAAACCTGGAAAGATTTACACAAACTGATGCTAAGTGAAACAAGCAGAACCAGGAATACATTGTACACAATAACAGCAATAACCCCAAATGGAGTCATTAAGAGCTGGACACAGCTTGAAGAACTAAGAAAGACTTAGTTCTTCTCAGAGATTCAGTGATCCAAAGCAATCCCAGTAAACTTTGGATAGAAAAGGCATCTGCATCCAGAAAAAGAATTAATGGAGATTGAATGTAAATCAGCATATGCTATGTTCACTTTTATTGTTTTGTTTGTTTCTTTTGTTTTTCTCTGACATGTTTTTTCTCTTTTGTTCTGATTTTTCTCTGCCAACATGATCCATCTTATCTGAATGTATAAAACACATTGCAAATGTTGCTTTCTCACCTTTTAGTTATCCAGGCCTGAAAATGTTCATTTCAATTCATTTGACTGCTTTTAAACATTGTAAATATTTGCATTATGTTTCTAAGTATGCAAATTGTTCACTTGCTGCTGCTTACTTCTCTCTGTATCATTTCATGCAAGTCTTCCTATGTTTCTCTGAAATCATCAAAAAAAAGTCATTTCTCATGCTGCAATAATATTCTGCTACATTCATATGCCACAATGTATTCAGCCATTCGCCAACAAATTAATTCATTAAAAAATATTTGAATGGTATGTTAGGCTGGTGTTGTTGTTCTAAGTGCTAGGGATACAAATAGAAAAGTAAAAATAATCCCTGTCCCTAAGGAGCTTACATTCTAATCAATACTATTACAGAAGGGGAGAGAACACATAATAGGAGAGTATTTTGTTTTTGAAAATTATTGAAACTACAAGTTGAATTTATTAAATATCTTAAAAGAAAAGCAAGCTTTACATAATAGAGACCTACAGTACATGTGTAATACTCTTTTTCTATTTTAGTATTTATGTGAAATTGTCCATTTTATTTGGCATTTGCAAAATTGAGAATGAAGATAATTTTTTTTAAGTTACAAGGATGGTTAATAGAGCCATAGAAAAAGAGATTAATATATCCTTTCTAGGAACAATGACAGAGTTATTATATGGTTCCAGAACTGGAAAGGAGGAGATAAGGTATATTAATTTTATAGCTAGTGGAAATGTCCAGGGACTGAAGTATGACTGGAGGCAAGACCTGGATGTAGAAGGTGGCTGAAACAATAACCACTCAGATTAGTGGGGTTTTAGACTGGTAGTTTCAGGTCTGAAAGGGGCTAACAAGGGTAAACTTTTTCCCCTAGTTCCGTCTAAGAGAGACAGAGTTAGATTGTATGCCTGATTTTATTCCTCCTAAGAAGGCAGATATGAATACATGGGAGCACAGTTAGAACTGAGCTCCAGGTGGACCTAAACAGTATAGGTTATAAAGACAAAAAATCACAAGAGTGTAGGGTGTACTTGCATAGTGGTTGATCAGGTTATCAAGACAAAAATCACAGGTCAGGGAGTGGAAGTAATCACATAATGATCTTATCAGGTTATCTCTGGGCTAGGCTGTTTTTCAGAAGACATATTATTACCATATCAGGTTTGAACTAGTTAAGTTGGTTCTGTGGCATAACGGGGGAGTTCCAGATTCAGCATATCAATACTTCAAGGAATTTCTGATGTGCCCAGTTTAAGGAATGCTCAGTTTATCTCCTGCTTCTGATTTCCAGGTCATTCTGGCCTTCTCTGCATAGTAAAAGGAGCTTAAGCAAATCAAAGTGGTTAATAAAAATCATTAACTGCCTCAGTTTCACACAAGTCTTGGTTTCTGATCCCAGAAATATGGTGGCTGAGGAGGAAATGACCAGTTTTTTGCTTCCACAAGACATGTTGCTATGAATTTTTTTCATACATATAGGAACTTTCTTTCGGCCATTGACCAATGGGTTTAAAAATGGGATCACTGAGAAAGAGAACATTAACACTTTCAACTATGGATATTTAAATAGATTGATAGATACACATATGTAATGTGAGTTTATTTATATTTGCATTATATGTGTATATACATATATATTAGATATGTAGATAATGTGTATATATTTACATATGTACATATAAATGTGTGTATGCATATAATATTCTGCTACATTCATATGCCACAATTTATTCAGCCATTCTCCAACAAATTAATTACTTAAAAACATTTGAGTAGTTTGTTAGGCTGTTGTTGTTGTTCTAAGTGCTAGGGATACAAATAGGAAAGTAAAAATAATTCCTGCCCCTAAGGAGCTTACATTCTAATTGATGCTATTAAATAAGGGTTTACATACATGTATGAGAGAGAGAGAGAGAGAGAGAGAGAGAGAAAGAGAGATGCTAGATGTACAGTAGAAGACATCTTTTTGTTCAAATATGACTGTTTCCTCATTTGCAAAATGAACTGGAAGAAGGAAATGGTAAACCACTAAAGTATCTCTGCCTAAAAACCCTAAAAGAAGTCATAGTCAGACATGACCGAAAAATTATGAAAAATAGCATATGTGTATATACATTCACATATATGATACAAAAATATTCTTTTTAAAACCATTTTTTAAAATCTGAGCCTATAATATTACATCTTAACTCAGTGAATGTATTTCTACAATGAAAATTGCTCTTGGATATCTAATTTAATACTTAAATTAGGGAGTTTAGAGAACTTATAGGAATGCATTAAGTGATGTTGACATTGAGTAGAACTAAGAAATATTAAAAATGACTTTGAGTGAATGTTATTTTGACTATTATAAATATAGAAATTAATAATAAAGGACATATGAAGTAAGACTATACATCTGGAAAAAGAACAGATAAATAGAAGTATGTATGGAATAAGTTTATACATATATACACATATATATTTATCTATTTGTATCTAATAGCAGCCATCTCTAGGGTGGAGAGAGGGGGAAAAGTAAGTGACATAATATACATATATACCTATTTGTATCTAATGGCAGTCATCTCTATGGTAGAGGGGGGAAGCAAGTAACATCATAACTTGTTGTACATTTGGAAAAAAGAGCTATTTGTACATGGGAATTTTGCAGTTTCATGTGTAATCATCTTTTTTATTATACTGTATTATGAAAATGATTGTTTTATTCTGTGAACTAAAAAATAAAATAAATTTATCATATTAAAAATAGGAAATGGGTGGGGGAAGAGTATAAGATATCCTCACACAGATGGAAGAATATTCTTCTTTTGATTGGAGAGGACAAAGAGTGCCAATTTCATTAATTCCTTTATTCAATCACTTGCTTATTCACAAAAACATATACAACTTACCATGCATCTTGTTACAAGGCATAAAAAGATAAGAGGTGATTCCCCATCATCAAGGACATTACATATAGTGCCTTTAAATATGTCTTAAAGTTAATGATGCAGATTCTCAGACCTCTCACTGCCTTTTCAGCTACATAATCTAATAGGATAAAGAAGGGTCTTATTACAGAGTCAGTAGATGAAGAAACCTCTCTGATTTCTGAAGAATTAAGCACCAACTATAGCTACCATACAGTAATACTTAGGAAGAGGGAAAATACAGCTCCTCTCATCATGGGTAACAGATGGGAGAAAGACATACATGCAAAAATTTCACATCAGGTAGGAAAGTCTTCCTTTTCTAAACAACATCATACCTCAGTGTGTTGATAATAAGGGAAATGGAAAAGAAAAGAGGGATAGAAGACATAAGTTAAAGAAAACCTCACTCTTGGTTTGATTATGGGAGGCAAGGGAGAAAAAAGGATGACTCTGAAGTTTGAAGACCAGAGTAGATTCCTGAGATGATGGTGTTGTCATTAAGAGAAAGAAGGAATTAAAGAGGAAGAACTGCTTTGGGGAAGGACAGGATGAGTTCAGTGACAGAAGGACATAATTATAATAATGATCATGATGATGGTAATATTGACATTTATGTAGCACTTTAATGTTTACATTAAAGTTCTATTCCAATACATTATTATGGCACAGAGGTAACCCAGCTTCTTGAATTCTGGGTGAGCAAAGTGCAAGTTCTAGCATGTCCTACCATCCTACGTAGGAAAGTCCTTGAATACATATAGTCCCAGCAACAAACTGTGGCTTTTTCTCTAAGTATAGAGAGGCTTGCTATCAATAGATTGACTAATAAATGATGAATTTGGTAACTTTGGCAATCTGTAAATCAAAGGAGAATGAGAAAGAGCTTTAAGTCTTGTGCAGTCCCTTCCAATTCTGCAGTAGCAATAGCAAAAAAGAGAAGGAGGAGATAAATATTACATCATTTTTTGATATTCTATAAAAAGTACTTCATCTATTTGGTATTATAAATGTTAGATACTTGTCCAAAATATGATATACAATTGAATAAACAATATATATAGGTCATCCATCTACGTAAGTATTTATAAATTATATATACAATATAAATGGATATATATGCATAAATATAACTATCTTCAACAAACACTATAAATTAGTTATGAGGTAAACTCAGGATTGAATGAGAGATGAAAAGATAGAATGGATTGACTTTGGTACACTGCCAATTACATTTATGACTTCAAACTTCTCCTTGAAACAAAGATCCATATTTTGCATGCCAGTATTCTCCCAATGTTGTTTTATAACTACATGTAGGAGTATACTGATAAATGTTTAACAATCAGCTTTCCAAGGGGGAAAAAATGTAAACATGACACACTTTTAAACTTAATCTGCACATTGTATAACAGCAATATTGTGAAATAATCAATTTAGACTGACTTAGCTCTTCTTGGCAATACAATGATCTAAGATAATTCCAAAAGACTCATGATGAAAAATACTGTCCATATCCAGAGAAAGAATTATGGAGTCTGGATGCCAATTAAAGCATACTATTTTTACTTTTTTTAATTGTGTTTTCTTTCTCCTGTTTTTTCTCATTTGTACTGATCCTTCTTTCACAATATAACTATTGTTGAAATGTATTTAATATGATTGTACATGTATAACATATCAGATTGCATGCTATTTTGTGGGGGTAGAGGCAGAAGGAAGGGAGGGAGAAAATGGAAATCATAATGTTATAAAATTAAACAGTGAAAACTATCTTTACATTTAATTGAAAAAATAAAATATTAAGTGGGGAAACTACGTAACCTACATTGTAAACATTTTTTCCAATATTTTCTTAATCTAGACAATTTTAAAAAACAACAAATCAAGTCTTATTTTGTAGGATTGGCCAATTTTCAGTATATAAATGCTCCCATGGAAAATTTAACAACTAATTCTCATAAACAAATCTGAGCTGGCTCCCACATACCCCTGAGTCTATAAATCATAGATGACTACAATCTATGAGAATGAAAATTGAGGATTATCCAAAGTGCAATGGAAAGATTCATGGTAGACAAGAATAGACTATAACATATTACAAAGAAAGTATTATGAAGGAGCAATGCAGTAAAAGATAAGCATCAGAGAAACATATGAGTGCAAAAGATGAGCTAGTCACATGGTAAGAACATGAGATAACATCAGGACATTCTACTTGCTCTACTGGATTAATGATCAGTGCATCAACAGACAATTAGACAAGGTTATCTCTGTTATATCTTTATGTAATTCTGTCTATTTTATAGGGCAGCAAGGAAGGTTCCAGAATACTGGATGAAACCTCATGCCATGTCTAAGGGAAGGAAAAAGGAAGGGAAGGAACAAAAGAAGGAAGGAAGGAAGGGAGGAAGGAAGGAAGGAAGGGAGGAAGGGAGGAAGAAAGGGAGGAAAAAAGGAAGGAAGGGAGGAAGGGGGGAAGAAAAGAAGGAGTGGGGGAGGGAGGGAAGGAGAGACAAATGAAAAGGAATGTTGACTCAAAGGACAGAGTCAAAGAAAGAGTGCTGTTTGTAATTTTTTTTAAGAACAAAGATTTTATAAGCAGAACAATGATTTTAAAACCAGTAGAAAAGGGCATCAAAGATGTGAGAGATAAATGTCCTATAAAAGATAGGTAGAAGATATATAGTAACAATATCTTTGGAAAAGAGAAAAAACAACTGTAGTTTTTAAGCAAAAAGGGAAAAAAATGCAAAAAAAAATCAAATACAGAAGATGATATGGTTACAGACCATTTGAAGAAAAGATGTAGGAAGTTGAGGGAGGTGTACAAAATCAGCTACTTGTGCAGTCAGCCTGAGTGACCTCATTAAAACACACACACATACAACCAAAATAAAAAACAATCTTCTTTAGATGTTGAGTATCTGGGCAACCAGCCTGCAGAAAATGGTGATCTGAAATACCCCTGTACATATATACTAACTAATCCTTTCTCTCTATGATAATGATTGAAGAAGAGCTGGGATGGTGACAAATCTCATTTTCATAAGATTACTTGCATCACTCAACATGCTTTTGCCTTTATATGAAAGTTGTGACTCTCCTATTGCTTGCTATGTTGTGCTAATAAAATCCTTTTTGCCTTTCTTTGAGTTTTGCCTGATTTATCAAGGTTTGAGCCAAACCAAGGTTTCTTTTAACAAAGGTCTATGTCAAATGGCTTCAGTCTCCTCGATTAAACCACCGAAGATCTTCACATTCATATTCCTGATAAGATTACATGAGAGGAAAGTGGTAGGCATTGGAGATATGGCAAGACAATCATTCTAATGCAGTATTGATAGAACTGTGATTTGGTCCAACTAGTCTGAATAATTATTTGGAATTACATTGAAAAAATATCACTAAACTGTCTACACTTTTTGACCCAATAAGTAATACCACTACTGGAAATAAAACTTTGTAGGGTATCAGAAACAGAGAAAAAGGTCTCATACATAAGAAATACCTTGCATTGATCTGGAATATATTTTGTATACATATATATGTCCATGCTGTCTCATTTCAATAGAATGTAAGTTCATTTAGTTCAGGAATTATTTTTATCTTTGTATTCTAAATCTGGCATGTAATAAGCACTTAAGCATGTATTAATTGATCAGAGTCCAATCTGCTCATTTTATGAATGAAACGATTGCGATCCAGAGAGGGAAAATGATTTGTTCAAAATCACCCAGATATATAGTAGCAAAGTCAAAATTCAAACTCAGTTCATGGCTTTCCTCAGATACTTGGGAAGTCAGTAAAGATACTTGGAAAAGCAAAATAGTGAGGACTAGAAAATCAGGTATGGGTTTAGAGGAAGATGAAATTAAGGGATTCAAGTGTGCTAATGAAGGCCTTGTTAACCAGAGTATCCAAAGTAGTCAAGCCATCAGGTAAAGTGAGGAGAAAACCACTGGAGTGTGCAATCTATTACCATGATCTTTAAGACCCTGGTTGGCCTCCGTGTCATGATGGGAAAGTACAGGATGCTCCAGCACAGGGAACCAAAGGTTGGACAGTGAAAAAGAGCAAGTTTAGTTCACATAAGGTGACAAGAAATAGATCACTTACTCTCTGATTAATTTGGTTTAACTCAAATAAGACACACAGGAACATCTAACAATAGAACACTAAGGCAAAGAAAACCCCAAATAGGGTCACAAAGAATTAGACATGACTGAACAACAACAAACCATACGTGAACACCCATGTTTGAAAAGTCCCCTTTAAGGTGATTAAAAACACTCGTTTGTATAAACATTCTATTCTATCCTTCAACTTAAGAAAGCTTTGCTGTGCCTGATGCAATTGCAAAGGCAAATTGCAAAGGAGACACTTTTACCTCTTCCAGTTTAAAAAAAAAAAAAATTAAAGCATAAAATTTTAAAAGAAACACATCTGTAAAGTTTCTGTTTCCTAGGAAAGTTTTCTTAGATAGTTCCATCCAAGGATCAGACAGAAAGCTCTGAAAGGGTCATGCAAATCTAGGCTTTGGTATTTTATTTGGTATATTAGGTAAGTGGCCCAAAGCAGGCTTTGACCAATTAAAAGATCAAGAAGTCCAAATCAAGGATTAGGAATTGGAAAGCAGCATTACCACCACAATCTGTGAAGTAGAGTAGTAGAACAATGCTAGCTTCAGGGTCAGGAAAATCTAAATTTAAATCTTGTCTCAGACACTAACTCTGAAGTCCTAACAGGTGACTTAACTTCTCTTACAGCCTCAGTTTCCCTGTCTATAAAATGGAACTAATAATAGCACCTATTTCACAGAGTTGTTGCAATCAAATGAAATTATATATGTGTGTGTGTCACTCTACAAGACTTAAGGCACTATTACATTAGTTATTACCATTATTATCTTTTCATAATGTTGTAAAACCCAAAGAAGACATTGAAAATTAAAGAACAAAGATAAACCTTCAAAAAATCATGGAAAATGAAAGATCTGGGTCATCTAAATTGTGCTTACATTTCAATAAGATGTAAGTTCATTCAGGACAGGAATTATTTCATTTTTATCTTTGTATTCTAAATCTGGCATGTTGCAAGCACTTAAGCATGTATTAAATGATATCAGTCCAATCTGCTCATTTTATAGATGAAACAATCATATGCATATGATCCTGAGAGATGTTCCTCCCAAGTAGCTGAACTGACACAATTCAGAGGCCACCATATCTTATTTTTCCTAGATTTCTTTGCACAAAAGTGGTAATATGGACACCCAAGTGTATGTACGTGTATGTGATATTTTTCCAGGCTCAGAGGAATACAACACCTTACTACCAAGCTTAATCACCCTACTAACTTTGACAGCACTTGACCTAGTTACCAATAGCCCAGGTCATTCATCTCAAGCTCAGAATGTGCAAACAAAACATTATCTTTCCCCTTAAGCCTTTTTCCTCTTTCTGACTTCATTATTCCAATCAATGTTACCATCCTTCACCCTTCTCTTATATTCAAAATCTTGGCAACATTTATGCATTTATGACTGCTTTCTGTCACCAGTCAAATCCAGGATGTCACCAATTCCTATCAGTTCCTTGTTAACTTCTCTTGGATCCATCTATTATTCTTTATTCTCGCTGCTACACCCTTAATACAACTCTCATTACTATCCATTCAGACCAGGAGTAGGAAATATGCAGCCAACATGCCTTATACCACTAGTAAAATCATTTGCAGGCAATGATGAGCTGAAAACTAGGTACAATCTCCTACTGCTTGAGTTCTATAAGTTGATATTTTGTAGGCCCATGAATTATAAATATCCAAATGACTGTTAGCAGAAAAAAGGTTCCCTACCCTAATCTAGACTATTATAAAAGCTTCCTAATATTTCTAACTTCCAGTCTCTATCCCTTTTCCCTCCATGGCCAGATCAAATTTCCTTATGCGTAGATCTATACTTTCTATCCTTCTCATTAATCTCCTATTACCTACTGAGTAAAGTTCAATTTTATCTCCCTACCATTCAAGTCCATCCACAGCCTTATGACAACCCTATTTACCCTTGCAGTATCAACACAATCATATCCCTCTCTTCTTTGTACACTATGGTCCATCCAAAACAGACTACTCTCTTTCCCTCAAACACTCTGTGTTTTCTATCTCCTCATCTTGGCTCATGCTTTTCCCTACTCCTAAAATAGCCTCACTTACTCTCTTTAACTGCAAAATTTCTACCCATCCTTTAAAGCCCACTTCTAATACCATATCTTCCTTTGAGTTTTCCCTGAATTTCCTTACAAGTAAAAGTAGTTATTTGATCTATGTATCAATAATGCACTGACTCAATTCAATAGTAATTCATTTAATTAAGCATTTATTAAACACCTACAATGGGCCAGGCACTGTGTGACAAAACAAAGACACAAATGAGAAGAATTTCACTTATCCTGTTTGCTTCAGTTTTCCCATCTGTCAAATGAACTGGAGAAGGAAATAGCAAACTACTCCAATATCTTTACCAAGAAAACCCTAAATGGAGTCAAGCATAACTGAAATGACTGAACAACAACATTCTCTCCTAGCACCTAACACAATGCTCTGAATACAATAAGAACTTAATAATTAATTTTTGAATGAATGAATGCTCTTAATAGGAAAGAATTTGATTAAGTATATGTTTTTCATCCCAGGGAATTTAGTCATTAAATTATCAACTAAACCACTTTATAAGGTCTTTGCAATAAAGCCATTCCCTAAAAGGTATTCTGAGAACAGCATCATAGAGTGATTTCTTTGGTTTTTAATTTTGTTGTGAGTTTGGGATTTTGCAACATGGAACTTAATTTATTTATAGGTGTAAATCAAATGGATCAAAGACCATCATAAATGTAATAGTACACAGCAAGTTTGCGGAGATCTGCATTCCTATCTTGCATTTGGAAGAAATTTCAAGAACATGGAGTTGTTTGCAATAGTCATTCATGGGTTAGAGAAAAGTACTGTTTAAATGCAGCTGGTGCTTTAAAAACAAAGCTATCAAATGTCAGAAAAACAAGTCAACCTGGAGAGAGAAGAATGGGAAGAAAAATTGAAATATTGAGGGAAAAAAGGTAGTTGCAGGACTACTGTGAGAAGGAACTGACCCAGTCTTGAAATTAATGAGAAAGAGAATTTAGATCAAGTAAAAGAAAGATTTTAAAGTTTTCTTAGTCTGAAATATACCAGTGGGGCCACAATTTCGTCTAATCCTGCTTTATATCACCACCCTCCCCCAAAATAACAACAAACTAAGAAGAATATACATATCACCTAGTGAGTGAATCAATCATTATTCGATTTGAACTGGAAGATAAAGACAATAATAAGATCAAGGACATTCCATTCTTTGAAGATTGGATGACTCCTCATTCTTCTTTGAAGAATGGAATAGCTAAGCATCTGTCACTTTATTGATATGGATCCTTTTTCTCCTCTTTCACTGAGGAGATAGTTTTCAAGAGGATCTATAGCCAAAATGTTCATTACTATGCAACCAACCTGAAAAAATAACTAGACTACCTATTCATTAGCAACAGACACAACCAATATGGAAGCTATTGAATATGCATAGTCTTCAAGAATCCAGGGTCACCTTCATGCTACCATGAGATATCAGAGTAAGGCTTCAGTGAAAGAATAATAAAATGTTCCACAAACAAAAGAATAAACTAAATCAAATAAGATGGACTTGAATAGAGATAAATGTGAAGTCTTCCATTTTGGTTCAAAAACTCAATTTCACAAGTATAAATGATGAGACAAGTCACTACAAAAAAAATTTTTTTTTCATGGAGAAGAGCTACTTTATGACAAATTCCATATGAGTCAACAATATGATATAGCATCACAAAAAATAATGGGAACTTGTGAGAATTTTAATAAATAGGACTAGGGAGAAGTCAGTCCCACTGTACTGTGTTCTAAAATCTAAAGAGATGATATAAGAGGATTGTGTTCAGTTTAGGATACCATGTTTTAAAAGGACACTGATAAGCTGGAACTTGTGCTAGCCAAAGAGATCACTAAGGATGATGAAAGGTCTTGAGAGTATACATGAGGATTTTTTTTAGGGTACAATAGGAAAAGAGAAAATGTTTCTGAAAAGTATAGAAGAGGGATTAAACTTCTATTTGACCCCAGAGAGTAGAATCAGTAGCCATGGGTGGAAGTATCAGAGAGAAAACTTTAGCTTTAATATAAAAATTTTTTTGTTGTTGTTGGAGCTATCCAACAATAGAACAGACTACCTCAGGAAATAATGGGTTCCTCCTCATTAGAAGTTTTCAAGCAAAGATTGGATGACTCCTCATTGGGTATAGATGTCTAGTAGCGCAAAGATGACATTCATCCCACAATGGTCCTGAATGAATCCGAACTATATATAAATGTAATTAGGATATACTTAACTAAATAAATAAAAAATTAAATAAAACATCAATAATATTAGGATGACTAGATAGTACAGTGAAGTGCCAGTCTAGAATCAGGAAGACTCATAAAACTGGCTTTAGATGTGTATAAGCTGTAGGACCTTAGATAAGTCATTTAACCCTGTTTACCTCAGTTTCCTCATCTGCTGAAAACAAGTTGAAGAAGGAAAAGGCAAACTACTCCAATATTTTTGCCAAGGAAACCCCAAAAGGAGTCATGAAGAGTCAGACATTATTGAAAAATGGATAACAGTACTTTTGGGGGTGGTTGGTGATAAGGCAATCAGGTTACACTTGCCCAGAGTCATATAATAAATGTCCATTGCCTAAGGTCATATTTGAATTCAGGTCCTTCTGACCAAGGCCAGTGTTCCATCCACTGCAATCCCTAGCTTCCCCAATAGTATTACATTATGTGCTCTCAAGGATACTTCTGTACAGATGAATAGTTCCCTTTCTATTTGAATTCAACAGGACTGGTGAATTCTTGTTCAGGCATTAGCTAGATTGAATGGCAATCCTTTCCAACTCTAGGATTGAAACCCTTCCTAGATAATCGCATATTAAAAGCAGTAAGACTACAAGAGATGAGCTCACCAACCACCCAATCAAGAGAAAGAAGTAGAATTTAGGGATAGGAGTAGGATCCTGGCCCAAATCCATTCTCCCAACTCAATAGGAGATTCATCTTCCTCTGCTTTCTCTCAGTATTAGCTCTCAGGGAATTAGTCTGAACAGGTTGAGCCACGGGGAAATGAAGATTAAAACTAAAAAGAAATTCGATCCTTTGGAAGGGAAAGAAAAAAAAAACAAAAAAACAAGTTGCAACCTAATTTTCCATAATATAACCTGGGCTCTGTGACAAGAAATAAAGTTAGGATTAGGGCTGAGTGAAACTGACAGTCACCCATGATTCAAACAACCCAATAATAAGCTAGTAACAAGCATTCCCATACTAAAGTTAATCTCAATACTCTCATCTACCCATCATTTTTATTATTAATCATGTGGGGTTTTCTTCTTTTAACTCTGCCAAGCTTTCTCACACCTAATGATAAAAAAATAATAATAAGCCTTAAGAAGCCACTCATCCAAATTTAGCTTTGGTTAGACATCCAAGAGAGCTAAAAAGGAATGAATATTAATTGGAAAGTAGAACAAAGAGCAAAGCAAACATCTGAAGTCCAAAATCTTCTTATTTATTGCAAACATAAATAATTCTCTTACATTTTTGTTTCTAGTTAAAGAGGTTGAAAAATGCAGTAGCGTTAGGTGATAAATGGATGTCATTTCTTTTGCTGGGAAAATAAAATAAACAATGGCTTGATGTCCAATTTGTTCCTCGTTGGCATTCAGTGAAAACAAAAGTGTAGAACTTGAAATCTCCCACCACATATCAGCAAATGCTGAAAAATCTGGGACAAATTACTAATTAATCTAAGTAACATGGAATAAAAAGATGAAGTAGAGAAAATATGGAGTCAGTGGAAAGCTGCTATGTAACTATTTAGATGAATTAAACACATTTAACAAAGCTGAAAGTAACCCTAGGGTATCTTTGGGATGTGAAAGGACAGTATGTACAATAGAAAGAACATTTGATTTTGAGTTGGAAGACCTGGGTTTGAATTGTTATTTTGCTATTTGCAACCTGTGTGCCTTTCTGCAATCACCTATTCTCAGTTTCTTCAAGTATGGGAGTTGGGAATTAGATTAAATGATCTCTGGCATCCCTATCCACTCTAAATCTGTAATTCTATAAAACTGACATACCTCCTCTCAAAGGGAGGCAGGGGAACACTAGGGCTGAATGGTGAATACACTGTCCAATGAAGAAAGTATATTGGTTGTTTTTGCTTAATGATTTTTCTTATTACAAATGAGGTTTCAACCGTAAAGGGAAAAGAAGGGAATAAGCATTATTAAGCACCCACTGTGTGCCAGGCACTTATACAAAGAGCTTTACAAATATTATCTCTTTTGATCCTCACAACCACCCTGGGAATTAGGTGCCATTACTATCCTTATTTTTTAATAAGTAAGAAAAGTGAGTCAGACAACAGTTAAGTGCCTTTTCCAGGATTACACAGCTGATAAATGTTTAAGGCAACTGACTCTAGGCCCAGCACTCTCTACCCATTGTGCCATCTAGCTGCCATAAACTTGAGAGAGACATAAAAAAGCTGGAAAATCAGGACTTATAGAGAAGGCTGAGATTGCCTCAGGCGGATGAGGTTAGGGTCGGCAATCCCAGGATTATATACAGAGTAATTATATGCAGAAATGATAGGTATTTTAAAAAATTGCATCAGTAAAACTTACTTTTATTTTTTTAAAAATCATAGTTATTGTTCTGCCCTCTCCAATAAAGAAAAATAAAAGGAGTTAAAGATAAATAGAATTTTCTATAGAATCTCAATGGCAGTTGTTTGGATCACCATTAATGATTAACAAAACATTTCTAATTGTTTAGTGTTTGGGGAAGGGGAGGAAAGAATCAATTGGAATACTTGTTTATTAAATAAGCTATTAATTAATTAACTATGGAATATTTAATGTTCAGGCTAGGACTATGGGAAAGTGAGAATTCTCAGAAAACTAGCCAGTATCTAATCATCCCTGTCCTTGATTGAACTAACATTTCTATCCCAAGATCTTCCACTATCACAAAGCTAGCCTTCCATACCTCTTCCAGAAATAATTTCCCAGCTCCCTTTGTAAACTCACACGCTAATCAGTGCTTTGTTAAGTCAGCTTAGCAGAAAGCTGTAGAAGAGCCAATGAAAGCCAGCAGCCAAAATGTGACTTCAAATGTTCCCTGCCTTGCATTGAGGGTTATTATCAATGCCTCCTTGAACCTCAGAAATGCTACAAGTACTGAGTAAAGTCAGGCAAGATTCCCAGCCAAGAGAGGGAAGCTCAACAAAAAAAAAATCCTCCCATGGCCTTGGGGCTGCCCACCTCATCCTCTGGCACTTGGGGCAATCTCAGCACTCCCTCTGCTTTCTTTGTTTACTTGCAACAGGATTTATTCAAGATATTTTGAAGTTCTATTCCTTGGTTTCCCTGCTTTTTTTTTTTTTTCTTTCTCTGGCAGGCCCCAAGTTTAGAGCTCCCCAAAGTATTCACATCACCTTTCTCCTACTGCAAACTTCATGTGGGGCCTTGCCTCCCTCCTGGATGCGACCCCATTTTTACAAGTTGCCACATGTGGGGAAACAGAGCCGATTGCCTAGCCGGGCTGTTTTGAAGTAATAAAATTAACCCCTCCCTCAGGAGGCTGAATCAGCCTTGCATGGCCCATCTCCTAATCGTGGGAAAGGGAAGCAGGAGTCTAGACTGGTTTGGGAGATATCCCAATTCATCACGTTACGCAACTGTCACAGATTCAGATGGAGTACGCAATGATGGAAGGTAGCCCTTTGATTTGGATGGAGTAAAGCATGAAAAATATCTCAGCCAGCTGTGCCAACAGTTGCACAAACATACTATTTTAACACCTCAGTGTATCTTCAATATACAACATTATCTCCACTTAATTAGACCCAGCACACACCCAAAGAGGTGGGCCAGGACAAACGCCCCCAATTTGCAGATGGTGGAGCTTAGTCACAGTGAGGTTAGATGAATTACCTAAAAAACACAAGAAGCCAGCAGGAGAATAACAGAGTTTATTCAGTGCCCTTTCTATGGGAAACACTTTGGAGAGATTCAAAAAAAAAGAAAACATAGTACTGGTCCTCAAGAGGGTTGGAGTTTCTTAGAGGAGACATTTATATTTACTCTTATAAATGCATAAGAACAAAAGAACAAAAAGCTATATAACCCCATCCATGGAAGTCCCTCCCAGCTTTTTCATATTTGTAAATAATCTCAGAAAACTTAGTCATATGTAAGGTATCTAAATGTCTCAACTGCAGCAAGTTGGTCCTGGGTTTTAATTTCCTGTTTTAACTAGGAATGCATCATCCAAAATGCCTTGGGCTGACATATGTCCTCCACTAAGCATTTTCTCCTTTTCTTTTTCTTTTTACAACTTTGCTCTAACTATCCCATAGATAGAAAACTGGCCATAAAGTCAGGAAAAGTTGGGTTCAAATTCCAATTCAGACACCTGCTACAAAGGGGAAACTGAGGCAGCTAGGTAATATAAAGGATAGAGGACCAGAACTGGAGTCAAGAAGGCTAATTTTGGTGAATTTGAATCTGGCTTCAGATATGTCCTAGCTTTGTGACCCTGTGACCCTTAACTCTGTTTACCTCAGTTTCCTCATCTGTAAAATGAGCTGCAGAAGGACATGAAGAGTCAAGCAGGACTGGAAAATGGCCCAACATCAGTAAAAAGAAGGGGAACTTTGGGCAAGCTACTTAACATTCTCTGAAAAACGAGACTTGATAGCTTCTATCTCACAAAGTTGTTAGGATCAAATAAGTTACATAAAGTACTTTGTCAAACAAAGAACTGTGTAAAGACCAACTGTAATTAGTACTGGTCTGTTTCTTAAGAGGCAACTAGTTCGTATGATGGATAAAATGAGGGGCTTGAAGTCAGAAAAGTCTGAGTTCAAATCCAATCTTAGAAACTTACTAGATCAAGAAACTTGATCTCTTTCTGCCTCTGTTTCCTTATCCATAAAATAGGAATATTAATCGCATCTTCATCCCAATTTGCAAGCCCCAAAACACTATATAAATGTTTGCTATTGTTGTTGTTGTTATTTTCCTCCTGCTCACTTCTTCTTATATGGCAGTGTTATTGTGATGTATTTTAACATAATTCCTAGCACATAATAAGTTTTTAATAAATGCTTACTTTCGAGAAATTGTGCAACTAGACAATGACAGCAGTCATCTTGTTTTCTCCTCAATCAGACACTTTACACCAGTGATGTCAAACTCAAAAGGGAAGTGGGGAGAAGGGAAAAAGAGGGGAAGACAAAGGGAGGAGGGGGGAGAGTCATTAAAATATACATAAGGATCCCCATAAGCCTCATATCGACAGTTTTAAAATGTAATATTATCTGTGTTTTTCTGTATTTTTATTTATTTTGTTGAATATTTCCCAATTACATTTGGATTTTATTTGGGCCCCATTCAAGTATTACTGTAACCAGAGGTGAAATGTTTGGCATTCTATTCACCAAACTCTCTCCTCTACATAGATACCTCTTTCAAACTTCACTTTAGTTCCCTTCTGGGATATTATTTCTCCCTTTTCTCTCTCCTTTTTAAACAAAATAAAAGGCAGATTTAGTATCAAAATGACCTGGGTTTAAATGCCACTTAAAAGATGTATGACATTGACCAAGTCATTAACCTCTTTGAGGTTCAGTTGCCTTATCTCTAAAATGAATATAATAACAACCAAAATCCCTCTCTCACAGGGTTGTTGTAAAGATCAAATGAGATGATGCATGTAAAATGTTTTGCAAACTTCAAAGCACAACATAAATATATTTTAAAATTATTATTGGAAGTAGCATTCACCAGTTACCTCCCTGTGTTCTGCCCTGGCTTATCTGAATTCCATTCCCTGAAATCTGTGCTATACATAGTACTAATATCAAACACTGTCATGTAGCCCACAATTTTCCTCTGTTCTTTACAAATTGCTATTTTTACCTCCCCTTGACCCTAAAAAACCTTCAATTGGAAGAAAGCAGAAAGGCATAAGAAAATTCCTTTTCATGTAAATACCAAATATCCTAGAACAGAAATCACAGGCAAAATACATTAGATTGGAATGGAGGAAAGGGTAAAGGTAAGGCTATCCAAGGCTATCCACACTTTCTCTAGATTCCTATAGAGATCCTAATCCAGTTGTTGTTCACATCAAATATATGAATATTTCATTCAATTAAAAATCAATTATTCAACACAGAACATAGCCTGGACACATACACTCACAAAAAGTCCCTATTCTGCCAAAAAAGATTCTGTGATAGAATAGATACATAAATACACATGCACATGTATACAAAGACACTTTACTCACAGGATGAGTCTTTATTCAAATCCTGTTTACTCTTTTCTTAGACACCATTCTAGAAATATTGGTGATCTGACTTCCAAGCTTATTGCAGACTAGAAGCGGCAAATTAGAATAGTGGGAGGTAAAAATACATAAGTATAGTAAAAGAACTAAGCATTGACATCAGGCCAACAGCCTGATAATAAAGGAGGAGACAGATGGTCCATAAAAAGCAGATTCAAGAACTTTAAAAAACCCAGGGGTCTCCTAGTATCCCAGCTTAGTCTAACAATGAATATTCATATGGATAGTATTCTTAATGATTAAGAAAAAGATTCAGTTGTAACAAGTCAGGGAAATGTGCTGCATACTTTAAACTATATGAAATTGCTTTAAAAAGCAGTTACTTAAGTTACTTAAGCTTCTCCTAACTGGAAAATTCACTTATGTGGAAAATCTCATGGATAGAATGCTAGAGAAAGGAGAAGTCATGGTCTTGTCTTATCTTCCTATTACTATTTCTTTAATTATCCACTCAGCCCTCTCTCTCCCCACTCAGCCCTTCCTCCCATCCCCACCCCCACCCCATCCTACCCCTGTCATTCAACCCCTTACTCCCACCCCCTTCTCCCCACTCAGCCCCTCTCCCCACTCAGTTTCTCCTTCTCCCTACTCAGCCCTCCTTCTCCCCACTGAGACCCCCCCACACTCATTTTCCCCTTTCCCTGCTCCCTCTATTCTCCCCAGGCCTCCCCAGCCAGACCACAAGAAGCATGAAGTTGCACCTCAGATAATCTGGTTAAGAGCTATGGCATTAGAACAGGTAGCTAGTCTCATGAGGTAATATAATGCTTCTTTTACTTGCCTGAAACCAGAATTCTCCTTATTCTGTTCATTGATGTGCCTATAGCTTTATGGCTAAGCATTTGGCCATATATTTAGGGTCAGGGTCCAGTCCCTGAAACCATTCTTCTGAAGGTGTTAATTTTGTTCCCACCTTCTGAGAAGGTACAGCCTGAACCATAGAAACTCACTTACTTATTTCTATTCCAAAGAACAGTAGGAATATACTCAAAGCTCAGTGGATGGAGGGTCAGGGCCAGAGAGAACAATTCAAGCTGCCTTTTTCCCCAGTTATTATTGCTGATACACATTTAATTCAATTCAGTAAACACCTATTATGTGCCAAGCAGTGTGCTAGATGCTGGGCATACAAATTAAAAATGAAAGAGTCTCTGACCTTGAGGAATTTGTTTTCTATTGATGGGAAGAGAGGGGGAGAGAGAAGAAGACAACATGTACATAGAAAATCAAGTATGAAGTCAAGGTCCAGAGGCTGAGCTTTTCTGTTTCAGGGGAGGAACTGCAGGTCCACACTCCTTTTTAGTCTCTGAGATAGAACCCTCAAGGAGCACCCTATGATGTGGGAAAGGGACATTCCCTACCTTCCTGGAGGCAATCAGCCAGGAAAGTTGCCGGCTGTTTGTTAGTGACACTGATTTGAAGACTCCCTTGTGCCCTTCTGAGAATAGGGACCCATTCCCCATTTTCCTGCCTTTATTTCCAGCACTTTGATGGGCTCAGTGGATAAAGTGCTGGACTGGAATCAAGAAGATCTCATTGCAAATGTGGCCTCCACTACTCCACTAAGTCCACAGACTTAGACTGGGCAAGTCTGTTTGTCTTAATTCACTTAAGAATGAAACAGTAAACCTCTCCATTTTCTTTACCAAGAAAACCCCATAGTCCATGGGGTCATAAAGAGTTGGACAAAACTGAACAACAACTTCTACTCTTTGTATTCGATAATCCTTCAAAGAGAAACAAAATAAAAGTGGAAGCAAGCTATTCTGCTGCTTTTCTGCAGGTTGTTAGCAGAGCAGGGAGGCCTTTAGAACTCTTAACTTTTTAAACACTAATTTCTTGCATGGGGGGGGGAGGGACTTTAGAAAGTGAATTAAGTTGGACTATGGAGACTGGTTGGAGTGTATTTCTTTAAATACATGCAGAGAGATGGAAATGGGGAGAGGTGATCAAAACAAATTACTGGGACTTTTGTAATCTACAGACTGTATCAGTGAAGTTGGCTAAGGGTTCTAGAGCCAAATATTTAATAGAGAGGAGAGTTAATTAGATTGTGCAAGAAATTATTCCTAATAAAAATTGAACTAACCTAAGCTATCAGGATAATTGAACATGGCAAGCAATTATGCTGGCATTCTGGGTTTGAAAAGCAAGCCTAGTCCTTGAGCTGCTAGAGAATTTCCACCCACCAAATGACATTTGGGTGTGAGTTGCTGGGAAAGAAAACCATATCACCATGAAGGGAGGGTGGAGTGAGTGCCCCCTCCCAGATGAGGCACAGACAAGTCTCTCGAGTTCCAAAGTAATTGGCAGTTCAGCCTTTCCTGGAGTGGTGAGAGACTTGTGGCAGGGAGATCAATTAGGAGGCTGTTGTAATAATCTAAGCAAGAAGAGATAAGGGCTTGAATCAGAGTGGTAGCTGTGATTATTGAGGGAAAGTCAATTCTGAGAAAGGTTGTGTAGGTAGTAACCTCAAGCTGAGAAGGCACAGCCTGAACCATAAAAAGAAGAAATAAAAAGGATAAATGGGGAAAAAAATCAAGGACAATGAAAAAGTTTATAAACCTCAGTTACTAGAAGAAGGGTGGTACCCAGAACAGAAAGAAAAAATACAAAAAAAGATATACAGTAGGGAACAAATAATGAGTTCAATGTTGGACAAGTTGAGTTTGAGATACTTATAGTGTAATCAATTTAAAATATCTAATAAATATTTGGAGATGTACAATTGTAATTCAAGAAAGGAACTAGAGACCTATAGATATAGATAATACATACATATATATATATGTATATATATACATATATATATATATACAGAGAGAGAGAGAGAGAGACTAGAGATATAAACTTGGGAGTCATCTGTATAGAGTTATAGAGAGTCTAGGAAAAAAGAATAGAAAAGAGCCCAGGAAAAATCTAGAATTACATCCACAATTAAGGAGTATGGTAGAGATGAAAAGAACCAAGAGGTGGTAGTTGTTGTTGCTGCTCCTGCTCCTGTTGTTATTGTGTGGTGTCCAAATCATTGTGACCCTTTGGGGATACCAAAGTGGTTTGCCATTTCCTTCTCCAGCTCATTTTACAGATGAGGAAACTGAGATAAACAGGATTAAGTGATTTGCTCAGGGTCACACAGCTAGTAAGTATCTGAGACAAGATTTGAACACAAGAAAATGACTCCAGGACCAGCTTTCTATCCACTGTGTCACTTAGCTGCCCAAGAGAGTAGACACATGAAAACTCAAAGAAAAGAGAGAACCCAGGAAGAGGAAGTGGTTAAGTGTCAAATGCAGAAAATAGATTAAAAAGGATGAGGATTAAGAAAAAGGAAATCAGATTTGGGAACTGAGAGATCACTACTAACTAGAGAGAACAGGTTCAGTTGAGGGATGAAATCAGAAGCCAGATTGCAAAGAATTGAAAAATTCACAAGAGAGAAAGTGGAGACAACAACTTGTAAACAGATTTTGTTTAGAAAATTGGCTGAGAAAGGAAAGATACAGAAACAACAGCTTCAAGAGATGGTAGAATTTAGGAAAAGTGTTTGTTGTTTTGGGTTTGTTTGGTTTTTTTAAGAATGGGAAAGGATGGAAAAGTTTCCAATGAGTTTGTAGCAATGAAAAACAGAGCTAGTAAATAATTAGAGATTAAAAAGAAAGAGGAAAAAACTGAATTTATAATTTACTGGATAAAAAACAGAAGGGATGAAATGAAAGGTACATGTAAAGAAGCTGGCCTTAGCAAGGAGAAATGTTGCCTATTCACCTGAAAGAAAGAAGAGAATGAAAAAATAGCAAAGGATTTTGAAGTGTAGGGAAAAGGGGAAAGAGAACTTCCAGAAATTTGTTTGTTTGTTTTTTTTTTTCCCCAGAAAAGTATAAGGTAAGGTCCTCAGCTGAATGAGAGTATGTTATGAGAGGCTTAAGAAAAGAAAAAAAGGTTTTTTTAAATCCTTTGTGGAAAACTGAATAAAACAAAGTTTCTTAAACTTGTGTCATGGACCCCATTGCCTATCAGGTGAAACCCACAGACCACTACTCAGAATAATGTTTTTAAATGCATAAAATAAAATACAATGTGATTACAAAAGAAAGCAATTATATTGAAATAAAGGTGTAATCACTACACACCTGTCAGATTGGCTAAGATGACAGAAAAAATAATGCTGAATGGTGGAGGGGATGTGGGAAAACTGGGACACTGACGCATTGTTGGTGAAGTTGTGAACAAATCCAACCATTCTGGAGGGCAATTTGGAATTATGCCCAAAAAGTTATCCAACTGTGCATACCCTTTGATCCAGCAGTGCTACTACTGGGCTTATACCCTAAAGAGATCTTAAAGAAGGTAAAGGGACCTGTATGTGCCAAAATGTTTGTGGCAGCCCTGTTTGTAGTGGCTAGAAACTGGAAAATGAATGGATGCCCATCAATTGGAGAATGGTTGGCTAAAGTAAACTGCTTGCATTTTTGTTTTTCTTCCCGGATTATTTTTACCTTCTGAATCCAATTCTTCCTGTGCAACTGTTTGGTTCTGCACACATATATTGTATCTAGGATATACTTTAACATGTATAGCACTGCTTGCCATCTGGGGAGAGGATGGAGGGAGGGAGGGGGAAAAATCGGAACAGAAGTGAGTGCAAGGGATGATGTAAAAAATTATCTAGGCATGGGTTCTGTCAATAAAAAGTTACAATTATTTAAAAAAGAAGAAGAA